>NC_091392.1:105532570-106132570 GCF_032191515.1 Phaenicophaeus curvirostris
GGGAAGGTGACTCAACCACCTCCCTGGGCAGCCTGTTCCAGTGCCCAATGACCCTTTCTGTAAAGAATTTTTTCCTAATGTCCAGCCTAAACCTCCCCTGGCGGAGCTTGAGGCCATTCCCTCTTGTCCTGTGCCCTGTCACTTGGGAGAAGAGGCCAGCACCCTCCTCTCTACAACCTCCTTTCAAGTAGTTGTAGAGAGCAATGAGGTCTCCCCTCAGCCTCCTCTTCTCCAGGCTAAACAACCCCAGCTCTCTCAGCCGCTCCTCATAAGGCCTGTTCTCCAGCCCCTTCACCACCTTTGTTGCTCTTCTTTGGACTCACTCCAGAGCCTCATTTGCTCTTATAGTTGGAATAGTAGACTAGTTGCTGCAGATATTAGTAAAAGCTTGTGAATGGTGAGAGCCTCAGTCTGTAGTAGATGATGTGTGTTCCTCTTTTCCCAAGACTGCTAAATTGCTTTGACATTTCTTGACTGGCTGTCTCTAGTGACAATGGATTTTTCCTTTTTCTGTGGCCACTTTGTGCCCATTCTTCATCCTTGTACACCTTTATGGAGGCCCATAGGGCAAAACCCACAAATATTGGCATCCTCTAATTTGGAAAACGCTAGCCATCCTTACCTAATGAAGTCAGCCTATGACTTACGTATGGAAATCTTCAATAAAATTATAAAGAAATTGTGTACATCTGGCTCACGTGATTCATTAGCTTGGTGGCATATATTCTGGGACCATGCTATATTTTCAGTGTCATCAGACATGAAATGACACTGTGCTTTGAGTTAATACACTAGGTTGGTACAGTGATAGGAAATCAGCTGAACACAAGAAATGTAAAATAGAAAACAGAGGATCCAGTAAAAGAGAAGGCGCGAGATACATTAATAGCCATCTGACCCTGGATTGTCTTTTGATGGCAACTGAACAGTGTCCTTTGTCTTGGTGCAGTGCCTGGCTCTTTTCACCTTTCTGTTGTCCTTTAGTCATCACTGCAGTAAGTTTACCTAGGGAGAATATTTCTTCTTAGTTGTGATGATGGCTGGGACCTACTGTTTAGCAGAGTGTGTGAGCAAATATCTATCATGCCGTCTATAGCAATACAAAGTCTATCTTAAGCAAAGACCACTCACATTTTACACTATCAATCAGCAGAATATAAATACCAGCATATAAATTCTAGCTTATGTACTTGAATATATTGCCAAAGATGGTTTTAAAATTATTGTTGCAAAGAGAGTTTGGGTCCTAGTCCTACAGCCTGATCATGGTACCCAGGAGTCTTGCATCTGTCCAAGGTTGTATTCTTTTTCTCAGTCACAGCAGTTCAGCGGTCCACCTACACGTAACAGAATGTAAGACTGAGGCCCAAATTTATGCACCATCTGCCCTTGCTCATGCATGCCAACTTTTATAAAAATCAATCACTTTATCACTCTGAAGAACACCCACATGAAAAATGCCCCCATGTAAGTTTGGAACTTGCACTGCAACTTTTTTTTTTTAATTATCTGTTTCTACTGTTTTTTGGGGGTTTTTGTTTTTTTTTAATCTGTACTAATGTTCAGTATGAAATTATTTTGGGTGAAAGATGGCAATTGAGCCTGAGGCATGATAAAACAGCCAGAAACACACCACCTGCTGTGCCCCATTGCTTTAATATTGCACTGTTTAATAAGAAAATGACCCCAAGTGCTTGGATGACAACTCCAAAATGGACCATAAATATTCTGTTCATAAGGAAAAGCTGAAAGCTAAAGTACACTGCATAATATCACTATGGTGCAAAAGGGAATGGCAATTCATTCAATTTGCCTAAGTATCTAGTAGTGACAGCCACTAACATTTGTTTAGGAGAAACACCAAGTGGATGTCTGTTTGTTAATAAATGAATGAAAAGAAACATGGATCGCTGTGCAAATGGACATTAGAGGAGCACAGATTTTGGTTTGATGTATAAGACACATAAAGAACCTAATTCTGGGCACTGCTAAGTGATTCTTGCAGGATGCTGAGCCCCTGCTAATTTCAGTAGGAGCTGAGCAAACTCAGCACCTGGCAAGGATGGGTCTATCTATATTTAAATATGGAATGAACATGCATCCAAGTAGATTCACTTATGATAAACCGATGCAGCCTAGAAATTACATGGTTGGTTAAATTGGGGTAATCACAAAGAGGGAGATGCTCAAATAAGCAGTGATAATTAGTATAACAATGTCTGTTTACTTCTTCTGATCTTGAGTCCTCCCTGAGGATTCTCTCCTAGGCTGCATTAATTAAGAGAAAGCATGTGACATTTCTTTCAGCCTTTGACACTAAGATGACCTTTCCCTAAGTTGCTCATGAACTCCTACTGACATCAAACATACTTTTTACTGTACAGGACATTTTATCCACCAGGCATGCAGAACCATTATTGAATAATATTCCTGACAAATTTTTAAAATGCACAAGAAGAGAGTTTTTCTGTTATGACAGATGATTGGATAGCTCATAGGAAATAATTTGTTTGACAAACAGGAGCTTTTATTTTGGAGATCCAAGCACTTTTTAAAAAAGTATTTCTTACTTGAAATCTTGTGTCCAGTTGATGCAAATATGTGTTGGTTGTTAGACAAGACATCTGTCATAAGCATGAGGCATTTAAACATAGTGGACAGAAGGGCCAGGGGTCCAGGTTTTGCTTCCTGAGTGGATATGTGTAACTCTTCTGAATCTAGCTCAATGTGTAAAAGTATCTTCATTTTATTGCTCCTTCATACTTGCAAAAATTTTTGCAAAATCATGAAAAATAATAATTTCACATTCTGCTAAGCTGTTAGAGAACTTGTCTCCTAGAACATTAAGGGAAATTAAATGCAGAAAGAACATTGATGTAGTCAAGAAAGATGCAACATTTATAATTTTTCCCAAATATCTGCAGAGCAATTTCTGACGTGTTCACCTCTGTTTAATCAGTCACATTCTAAACATTTTATTACTTCAAGAATTTGAAACAGCATGGTGTTGCACATTAGGAAATACTCTCAGAACTTTAAACTCTCACCAAAATTACAAGTGGAATTTCCAGCAGCTGAGCAAAAGCAAATATGTATGTAATTGGATACCTAAGTACTCACTCAGAGTATTTGTGTAGCCAGCAAACACAAGGCACTGGCATCCACTGTGGGAACATGAGGCCTTAGTGCAGGCAAATTGGAATGGGCCATGTGAGGCTGAAGTTCATGGTGCTTGTGCTGGCCACTGTCTGTGAGACACCTTGACTCCAGGTTATCTCTCAAAGGTACACATGCTGTTTGGCACATGTTCCTAATATGCCACAGATTAAAAAATAAACTGTGGTGAGAGATGCATGAGAGAGGCAGCATTAAGCTACCCTCAAGTGTATTCTCTTTATAAATATATGTCTTCTGGCCCTACATAGAAAATGTCCTGCCCAGTAATAGATGGTGTCACAGAGAGAAGCAACATTAAATACTTGATGATAAAAGAGGATTAAAAGCAATTAGTTAAGACCTCACTACTTCTGCTTGACTTTACTTTTAATTTGGTACACGGTGGCCCCTGCAACAAACAGCTCTCCATGAACAGTACTTTGTTATCCTCATGAAATTCCTCCCTACAGTGATTTGCAGTGCATTTACAGTGCAGTTATCCTTCCCTGTCATTCTTTTTTGTGCTAGCTGAGTGTGTCAAATCAGTCTTAAGTAAAGTTGTAAAGAAGCATGCATAAGGCTGGGGTCACTCCAAGTCCCTAGGGATCCTTCCTGTATCTTCTGAGCTCTGTCTTGGAGCCATCCTCAATGTGTTACAACTCTGAACCAATATGTAAGTGCAGGAATGTCCTGCTGTGAAAGGACAGAGTTCACCACTGCAACATGAGGTAGCCCTGGGTCACAGTCTGGACTCTTGCCCTCACAAGCAGTGATACTGAGGAAGGCACATGAGTCTGTGCAACTGTGAGGCACAGAGTTAGAGTAACATCATCCAACCATCTAGAGAAAACATCCCTTGCAATCATTTCTATGTGAGTTTGTTTGAGACCTTTTTCCATGCCAGCAACTTTTCTAAAATCATTTCCTTATCACATTCTCTGATGTTCGATTTTACATTGCTAGTGCTGTAAATACTTTCTGGCATATCAGTTAGGCTGTTTGGGTGAGTCACTATAACAAAATAGCTATGTTGCAGGGAACTGGTATCCCTCTTGCAGCGTATTGCTGTTCCAGTGAATGCATCAGCAGGAGAAATTTGTGTGGGTGGTATCTGCATCGCTCTTTTATCTCTGTTTTCTCCTCCGTGGGCTCCACTCCTGATCCACAACATTCCAGCTGTGGGCATAATTCTTCCTTATTCTGCATCTGCTTCCTTGAATGTAGCTGCTTTATTTTAGCATCGTTTGGACGTACTCTCACTTGCTCCGCTTTAACAACTCCAGTATTCACAGATTCTTCTGTATAAGTGCCTTTCATCCCAAGCAACTTGGTTATGGGTTTGTTTTCTTTTTTTGATCCTAGTAGAACGTGGCAGATCACTTGTATTAAGACAGAACTCCACTTCCATTGCTACATAGTATAAAGCTTGTTCAACAAGACCCTTCTAGATTCGAACATAGATAGCTAGTATCTCCATCTTTGGTGGAAATCAACTGACACAAACAAATTCTCAAAGGAAGTTGTTAATGAGATTTGAGCTGAAAGGCTGCTCTGCATGTTTGTCAGTACATATTGTCACAAAAGCTGTATAGTCACAAAAAGCCATTGATGAGCCTGGTACAGCTACTTGATCACCTATTTTACTATTATTTTCATTATTAGGGATTAAAAAATGACATCAGCTTGGCCATTTTAAAATTACACAAGTACAGAAAAGTATATGCTGAGCAGTTTAAAAGTGTTCTTTTTAAATCATATATAAATTAAAAGCTGCTTAATTTAAAAATGTATTTTTGGCTGAGGTACTTAATGTTGAAAAGTGGTTACTCAGCATGTAAAGTACCTTAAGTACTTTTTGCAAGAATTTTTATGGCATAACAATTTTTAAAAAATGGTTATTTACACAATACTACCTCATGGCTTGCCATTATAGTTTATCAGATCAATAATCAATGTTCTTAAAAGTCACTTAATTGAAATTTATGTAATCTACATTATAGAAAAGATCAGGAAATGCATATTTACATCTGAAAGCTCAAGAACTCCTTTAAAACTGTTAAGGTCCTCTATTTGCAGCCTTGTGCATATCTATGAAGGACTTTTCCATCTTTTAAATCGCTTAAAGCCCAAAGAGGTTAATGCCACCAAACTTCACTGAGGTGGTGAGGAATCATTTCCTATGATAAGTACTTTTGACAAGTTTTTGAATGGTGAGGGGGTCAGGGCATGACACAGATCTACCTTTCAGAATATGTCATATTGGAAGATGTACCTTTACAGCTTTTTGCTTTTCTTTAGCTCTACTGTACTGGAGTGCTGGGTCACAGCTGCTGGGTTTTCAGTTTTACAGTTTCATGGACTGTGTTTTGTTCATCAACTGTATTTTAATTAATGGAAGAATGCCTACTGTCCAACTAGGCATTCTTTGAAGTTTTAAATTAAAATACCTTAGGTACTTGGCTTAATAACAGTTTAGTCCCTTAAAATTACAGACTTCATGTTTATGCTACAAGCTCTGTCATGTTGCACTTGAATATGCCCATTAACATGAATGGAACAGGATCTTACTTCAAGAGAGAACTTTTTTCCCACTGAGGGCTTGATCCTGGAATCTGCAGTCATGAGCGAGCAACTCCATTTGATGTTAGTGGGTTTGAGTAGGTGACTAATGATACTTGTAGGGAGACTACAGGGTTAAGTCTTGTTTTGGTTGCTGTTTAAATGTCAATCCTTGTCAACAGCTATCACAGCAGCATTACGGACCTGTACTACTTCTTCCTTACAATAAGGGTACCATATATTACACATAATGATGGCTGGCAAATGTTGACTTCTGCTCTGTCCTTTGAAATGTTTATTGAGGTCTGAGAATTTAGGCACCAAATTGTTCTTTTATACATGCAGCTCTCACAGCTATGCAAATTTGATGTTTGCTAGAATCGTGCTGTTGAATTTTCAAATGTATATAAACGAAGAGGGAAAACCAGAAAAAACGCTTTATTTTTTTTTCCCCAATAGCAACTGTATTGACACTGTGGATAAATCTATAGCCACGATGTTCAGGCATATACCGGGAAGCAGAATCTTATACAGCCTCAGCATGGTTTTCTGTTCAATTTAAGCTGAAACCAGCCATGCAGAAAGAGGAAGAGTTGCCATGTCTCAGCCCAGGCCCCGTGTACCCACAGTTCACATGGCTCTAGGAATGCTTTGGCCACAGACTCAGTTTAGTCAGATGGTCTGACTGCAAACTGATTAGGGAAAGAGATGCGTGCAGCTAACAAGAGAAGACAAAAGTGGGAAATGCTTTTGTAACAGAGATGCCCTTTTTAGGGACAGCTGAGAGAATGGAAAAATATTGTAACAGCAAAGAGGGTAGAAAAGGAAGCCAAGGGAATAAACACTGCTTGGCCTATAGGGGAATCCATATGTAAGAAAGAGACCTTAACTTGCTCTTGATTCAGATTCAGGGTGTACTTCAGAACAGTTAGGAGATTTAATTGATAATGTGCACAAGTACCATATTTTTATGCGTTTGTATATCTCTTGAGTCAATTAAGGCAAAGTGATGTATGACACAAGTGGAGTTTAGAACCCTTCAAAGGTCATATTTCTGTTTGTTTCTGTTGCCACATGTCCCAGAAGAATGGACTATGGTCATAGTTTGCCCTGGGTATATACGGTTATGGAGCCTAAAAATATATAAACTCTGTAGTCCGGTTCTTGTACAGGTGTTATAGGTTCATACTAAGAATCACACGAATGAAGTCAGGGTGAAAAACCATTAGGATATAAAGAAAGAGTGAAAGAGAGCAACGCCATCAAATCAGGTTAAGACTAGAGAGCATCTGAGTCTTTTGCTCTGAGAGCACAGGTGAGGTATACTCCGCAGTGGAAATCTTTCCAGGAAAGTGACAGGAGCTTTAAGAGACAAAAAGGGTCGGGGTAGGGGGTGGAGGTGGAAAGAACGAATCACAAATCCCTGGCTTCAGGAAAGCTGTCTCCAAATACTGTTTAACACCGCTTGGATCCCACATTCTATACAGAGCAACAGTTTCCCCCATAGTCATTTATATAAGTATAACCTTGCTTCTCCTTTCACCCTCAGAGTGGGAGGTTTTGTAATTCTTGCTAATTTCAGACAGGTCTCCCACTGTTTTATGAGGAACACTTTATATAACAGAAGTATTTCTGGTGGCTAATGTTTTTAAAGCTGTGTTTGAATTTTTCATGCATGATAGGTGATTTTCTTTCCTTCAGTATTCGAAAATAAATCAAAGAGTTTTTGCTGCTCACAGTTTAAAAATCTGGCCATTTCAGACAGGACGTGGGCCTAAAGGGAGCTTTACTGGTGGCTTTGTTCAAGTTAACATTGGCTGACTGGTCAGTTCTTGAAAAAGTGAATGATTGAGATCTCAGTTCCAGTAAACATAGCAGAATCTAGGAGACAGTCACAGTGTATGTAGTGGTATGCAGCAGTTTAGTATAAAGATATCCAGAATAGTTCAGGTATGAAGGAGGTGCAAGTGATCGTCATCCTCTTCTGCTGTTGCTGGTATAACAAGCAGCTAAGATGCACAATGTGTCCACAGTAACTCAAATACCTCTACACACTGTGTCATATAACCTTATCCTTGGATTCAAGCAGGATATGCTCAGCAAAGTCAGGTTACATGTCTGTATATTTGTCTTCAGTGTAAAAACAAAGCACAAGTGCTGATATTAGTGCAATTTTACTTCTTCTTTACAAACAGGCTGTGGTGTTCTTTCCTTTTCCAGCAATGCTTTATATCTTTTGTTTCTCTTCCCTGCTTTAGCTGCACCTTGTCGGTGTTTGAATGAAGAAGGCATGCAGGAAACCCTTCTCTTGTGCTGTTAGTTTGCCAGGAGCTGAAACCAGCTTTCTACTATGATATCAACAAAAATATGTAATTGGAGAAAAGGTACCCCAAACAACGTGTTTTCACTTTATGAACAAGAAAAGATATAAAGAGTTAGGCAGAGAACAGTCAAAAACACTGTGAATCTCTGCAGGGGTGCAAACAAAATTCCTTAGTGACAGAATTCTCACTGACAAATTCTGTTTTGTTTACCTCTAGAGTTGTCTGTGCTAATGACAAGCAACTCTACTTGGAACTTATTTGCATAAAGTATTTTATGGTGCACACTGTGTATGAGTGAGTGGATGAGAGAAAGAAAGCAAGGCCCCGCTGTGACTGTATCCCCATGACAACTTGATTTAATGAATTACTAAAAACCAAGAGAATATTGAACAGAAAGTCCCTTCCAGTGTGTTTAGTGGAGCACCAGTGTGGACACTGCCACATAGCACTACTACAGTCAGCAGGGAAGAAAGGTTTTGAAGACAGACCCATTGATGGGATTAGTCTGATTAAATGTATATCTCTACCTCTGAGTTAATCAACTTTGGCTCCATTTAGTAGTGGGAAAAACATGAGCCTTCATTTGGCCAGATGAATTTTCCATTAAAGAAAATTATAAGGGGAACCTTTAGTGATTGGTTCAGATTTAAACATTTACACTAAAGGTACCTAAAGTAAAGTGAGATAAATACCATCTTAGTTCCCATTCTATATTCTCCACTATATCGGAAAATAACTACACAAAAATTCAGAGACAAAAGAGCTACTTTGAAGAAAAACAGGGACAGAAAAAAAGTATCATATCAGGGCAGTGGAATTGCTACACTAAGTCAGACCCTCCTTTCAGTCAGACTGATGAAAACTTAAGTAGGAAAAGTTCCACCACAATAAAATGATGCATTTGAACACCCCGAAAATGAGATGTCTAGTTCCTTTTGATTAATTTGGCTGTCACTGATTCACAACCAGCTGTTAATCGAGATGTATTTATTTAATGGCTTAATAATTTTAATCATTAGTTTTATTTTAGATTAGAAATCCAATTCAACATCCATATTGCGCTTGAAACTCAGAACTAACTGGTTGCAAAGTTTTATTCCAACACTTGATAGGTCAGATTCCCAGAGTAGCTCTGTTGAGGCAGGTGGAACTGCTGAAAATATGAGAAACAAAGCTGGGCTTCTTATGTCATTACTTGAATGGCACTCAGTTGCTTAATGAATCGATAGGCTATGTCTAACTGCAGGACGTGAAGCCATCATCTTGCCATGTCTGGACTCCACATGAGGATGAAGTCCTGGCATGTACCTTGTTGGATCTGTCTGTACGGAACCCTGTTGTCTGTTGGAAGCAGAGAGGAGAAGTCGGAAGATGCAATGATTTCTGACAGGTCCTCCATGTAAATGACTCAGGATGTGGACAGAAAGATGCATCATCTTGCAAGCTTCATAGACTTGTAGAAATCATGCCTGTTATGTTCAGTCAGCATTAATGGTCATGTGGCAATAGTGAAGTTGTTTTGATTTGATATCTGAATATGTAAAAGTGGTTAGATTTAAAGTTTTTTTTTTCCCTGACAGGCTAGTATCTGTAGCACATCCATACTCAAATAAATCACTGCAGCAACAGTGCCTGAGAAGAGATTCAAGTATTTCATGAGTATTAACTTCTCCTAGAGATGTGTGCTGTTTGGTCTGGAGAAGGCTTGGAATGCAAAAGGGGAGAAACCAAAGAAAAGTTTTTACTGTTTGTGGGTTGCAAGGTTAAAGGAAGGTTCTTAGTCTTCAGGACTCTTGGGCTGCCAGTTTCCTTAAATGCTAAGTTAATAAGAAAAAGGTTTGACTTCCTTTTTTTTTTCAAAGAGTAATATGAGCCAGTAAATTGCAGGGCAATGATTGTTCCATAATCAGCAGGATTTTTCAGCTGTACTAAAACTCTATTAGCATAAATCAAAACAAGTGTAATGTGAAGATTCCCCAACCTGGAGTTCATCCAGCACCTACAAATGGAGACCTGCATTTCTAGATTTCCTCTTCCTTCAGTACATCTAGTATCTCATCTTACAGAAGAGCTTCTCTCCTAGGCACGTATGTTGAGAGAGGGGAAAATGAAACTGGCGTTAGCCCCTCATATTCAGGGGATTAGGCAGTTTGTTCCTGTGCAAGTAGTCTGGAAGCTATCATGCTGAAATACTGTTTATGAACTCTAAAGGAACTTATTTCGGTTGAATAATGGTTAATTTACAGCCAGAGCTTAAAAGGGCAGAAAAAGATAGCAGCACAATTGCATTCAGTGCATGATGGGGAAAAATAAATATCTCACAGGAAGAGATATCTGAAATTCAGATCACATTGAGATGCAAAGAAAGCTGTGAAAAGCAGTGGGGGCCGGGGGCGGTGATTGTATTCCAATTAGATTTCTTCTGCTCATAAAAAACAGTCTTGGACTGAAAGTTAATCATCTGATTTATGGATCTTGGGAAGAGTGAAACCCTATGAGCTCCTTGAACAATGAGAGGCAAATGAGATGAAGGGGAGGAAAAGCAGAATATTTCTGAGACTGTGCTTCTGGGGAAAAAGAAAGACAATAAAGTACAAAAACATGCTCTTGGTTTAAAAATTTACCTTACTGCTATCCTCTTAACTCATGTTCTTGACATACTAACAAGTTGTCTTTCTCGACCAAAGCCGTCAAAAGCAACTCCTGATTTCAGATGCCGCAATCTTTTGGGCACTCAATATATTTCGAGAAAGTTTCTGCAAGACCTTCCAAACTAATGTTGCCATGGTGAGTTAATTCATTAATATGATTGGTAATAAGCAATCTGACATCTGGGTTTGGGTCACATGTGAAAGTACCTCAATTCCTTAGCTGAATACTTTTAAAAACATTGCACGTGCAAGTTGTATGAAAATTACTGTCGTCCAGTAGGGAACAGCAGGATTTACATAAAAGCCCTGCTTGGTGATAGAGTTTGGAGCACGGTCAGGTCAGGGACAGGAGAGCTGCCTGGCACCACCTAGAATCCACTTATATATGCTCTTATTTTTCCTTCAATTAATCCATCAGTAGCTAGCCCTCAGAAATCTAATAGCAAAGATGTCTGTGAAACAACAAACAGAATAGATCTGATACATTGTAGATGCTGTTTCTTTCTCCCATTCTTGGGGTTCAGCCTTTTGCCCAGACCTGCTGCTGGGATTGATGCCGTAAAGATAAATCCAAGCCTGACACTGATGATGGTAGACAGAGAACAGTACTCTCAAAAATTTTCAGCTATGCTTCCTTTAGATGAAGACATATACCTACAACTGGTAAGTGATACCTATAGTTAGGCCACTTACATAGAATTATCTATAGGTAGTATTTCCTACCAAGATAGGCAAAATACTTTTTTTCATCAGATTATATTAACTCTTCTATTTCAGCCCAAAGCCAGGCTATCTCTAACCTAAAACTAAAGTTGCCTTCCCACAACACGGCAGTCTTATAAGTGTCAGCCTGAACTTATTGGGTTATTTAGCTGGATTACAGTTCAGGATGAACATCTGCCCTGAAGGCCCAGATATCAGGTTCAACATTAAAGTTTGTAAGTTGATGCCTGGGCATCACTTGTTAATACTTTTTACACATTTAGTGGACATGTTCCATGACTAAGTTCTTTACAATCTCCATGTGGGGGGGAATGCTCTCTCTTTACCAGTAAAGGTCATTATTAGGATTTTCCCCATGGTTTATGTGTTATTTTGCACAGATTACTGAGACAAGGTAAAAATCTTGATCTTAATTTTCAATACATTTCCTGGTCTGCACACCAAATACCTAAAACCTTTTCCAAAAAGTTGTTGATGATCTTCCATTGACATATGTATTAACATTTTCTTCTGCTGCTCTGCTCCTGTGCAACAGGAAGCAGAGCTTAGTCCTTAATTGATTATTTCTATATTCTTAACAGGGACTATTTATAGTCAGAAGTTGTCTTTAGCAGCCATCTGTTCCTTATGCTGCTCGATACATGCCCTCATCCCTGACCTGAAGTAACTATCCTTTCTTCAAGGAAAGGAGATTTAAATATTCATGCTGGCTAGGTCTTGAACAAACTCTTAATTGGTATCACAATCTCCCACACAAAAGTGGTTTGTTCCTCCTTTAGACTTCCACCATTTGAAATATTTACTATAGTCAGTGAGGGCACGTCTCACCTCACAGGAGATCACAAAATCATAGAATCACTAGGTTGGAAGAGATACACCGGATCATCGAGTCCAACCATTCCTATCAATCACTAAACTATGGCCCACAGCACCTCATCCACCCATCTTTTAAGAACCTCCAGGGAACTGTTCCAGTGCCAAATGACCCCTTCTGTGAAATATTTTTTCCTGATGTCAGCCTGAACCTCCCCTGGTGGATCTTAAGGCCATTCCCTCTCATTCTGTCCCCTGTCACTTGGGAGAAGAGGCCAGCTCCCTCCTCTCTACAACCTCCTTTCAGGTAGATGTAGAGAGCAATGAGGTCTCCCCTCAGCCTCCTCTTCTCAAGGCTAAACAACCCCAGCTCTCTCAGCTGCTCCTCGTATGACTTGTTCTCCAGCCCCTTCACCACCTTTGTTGCTCTTCTCTGGACTCACTCCAGAGCCTCAACATCTTTCTTGTGGTGAGGGGCCCAGAACTGAACACAGCATTCAAGGAGCGGTCTCACCAGTGCTGAGTACAGAGGGAGAATAACCTCCCTGGACCTGCTGGTCACGCCGTTTCTGATACAAGCCAAGATGCCATTGGCCTTCTTGGCCACCTGGGCACACTGCTGGCTCATGTTCAGTCGGCTGTCAACCAACACCCCCAGGTCCCTCTCCTCCAGGCAGCTCTCCAGCCAGACTTCTCCTAGTCTGTAGCACTGCATAGGATTGTTGTGCCCCAAGTGCAGGACCTGGCACTTGGCCTTGTTAAACCTCATCCCACTGGTCTCAGCCCAGCAGTCCAGCCTGTTCAGATCCCTTTGCAGAGCCTCCCTACCCTCCAGCAGATCGACACTCCCACCCAGCTTAGTATCGTCTGCAAACTTGCTACGGGTGCCCTCAATGCCTTCATCCAGGTCATTGATAAAGACATTGAACAGGGCTGGACCCAGCACTGAGCCCTGGGGAATCACACTGGTAACTGGCCTCCAGCTGGATTTAACACCATTTACCAACATTCTATGGGCCCAGCCATCCAACTAGTTTTCCACCCAGCAGATAAAATGTATTTCTTGAAGAATATTTCTTGTGTTCTGGCTTGCATTTCTGACGAATGCTGAAACTTCCACCACTGTAAATGCAAAAAGCGCCTTACCCAAGAAAGTGTTGTTATGTTAGCATGTTAGACTAATATTGTGTTTCTTGTAACTGTGAGTGTGTCTCCATTGTAGTCACAACAGAAAAGGTGTAGAAATCTTGGTGATGGGAAAGCTACGGTCATTCCTGTTGTGAATTTCTAAGGTTTCTTAGTCATCCATTCTTTCAGATGACTGAGGGCTTGCATCAGTAGCTTGTGCACTGGCATCTTGTACCACCTGATACATCCTAAGGTAGTACTGAGCCTGGAACTTAACTGTCACTCCATAAGACCACAAGTATTTGGCCATATCTGCCAACATTGCAAAGATGCTCCCAACACCCAAAATGAACTGAACCATGAACCCTGAAATCTCTTCCCCTAGCTGCACCACCTCATCTCCTGCTCCTCAAATGGTGCAACAGACACAAAGAGCTAAAATATTGATGCAATTCATGAGCTTCCTTCTTCAAAAGAAATTGTACACCCCACCACCTAGTCATAGCAATCTGCTGAACAAGCACCTAGTGTAGACCAATAAATGAAAGGAAACTGAGAGGTCAGTACAGGTCATTATTTTCACATACCTTTGAATAATGAGGGCATCACATGTCAGCCAAAGGAGAACAAAATGTCACATTCTCTAGCTAAAGGTCATCATCGGTCATAGGTCATGGAAGGGAGGCCAGGAAATAACCTATGAGGTTAGGATGTGCACAAAGAAAGGGCAACAAATGTCAATGAAAGCATGCAGCTGTTGTGAGATGAAACAACTGAGGCACCCTTTTGTGCTGACACAGGCTTAAAAAATGTCTTTGCTGACATTTTTTTTTTTTGCTGGCACTTTTATAGGACGTTGACATTAATGTATCCAACCCTGAATTAGCCTTATCTGAAAGCAACAGTTTGGAAGTTAAGTGCAGCATTTTCCAAAGAATCATAAGCATGACATTTTTATTTCAAGTGATTGATGTTACAGTGGACTTCTAGCACCAAATTCAAGTTTCATTCTCAATCATTGCATCTGTGCAATGTGATAGCAATCAGAAAAATATTAAGGTGGCAGTCTGCACTACAGTAAGGTCTTTTGGAAATTCTTTTTGCCTTTACCAACTGTCAGATGTGTTATTTCATGTTTAATACATAGCACTGCATATTGTTTGTTTTAATTTATGGATTTCAGAAAGGTTGATTTCAGGATTGCTCCTGCAGTGATGACAAGCACTTGCAGGGCAATCATATGGTAAAATGATAATGAATGGTTTAGGAATATGTGGAAATTTATCCAAACTGAGAGACACCAGCAATTTCTGGTGAGTGAGCTATGTACTTGACTCATATGTCTTTTGCTTTCTCCCCTGAGCAGCAGCACAATACCATTTTCTCTTGTCATTGTAGGTATAAACCTGACAGTCTTTCTTCATGAAATAACGTGATGATGCCAGGAATGCACCTTAGATGAACGACTGCTACATCTCCCATGCCTATCTTACTGGACAACACATGTAAAGACACTGTCCAAAATATCCAAAAACCACTTTGCAGTGATATCTCCATTGTGGTTTGGCTACTTTCCAGGACGAATGCTATCAAAAAAGGCTTAACTCATGATGAAATGCCCATTGTGAAAGTACTGTATGCTTACATTATCTTACAGAAAAGAGTGCAATCCAGAGACAGGAGAATGGTAAACTGGAGTGCAGGATTGTTGCCTTTTATTTTAAACTCTTCCATTTGGTTATTGTATGACATAAGACTGAGATAAAGACTTTCTCTGTGCTTCAGTTCTGCTTTCTGAACAAAGAACATTTCCCAGTTCACTTCATGTTTGAGAAACTGGTTTAAAATAAAACAAGAAATCATCAAAACTTGAGGGTTGCAAGAAAGAACTAATTTTCTTCTTTTCACTCATCATTGGCTGCATATTTCTAATCTGAAATCCCCCTCCCCCACACCACTTCTTTTCTGACAACTTTCCAAAACATGTGGGGTTTTATTGTTTTTCTTATGAGATCATCATTAGTTTTTCAAAGATGCAAACACTTGTTCAGATTTGTGCACCCCAAAAGTCCTAACGAAACAACAGATCTAATTAAATGCACTCACTCCACATTCCTGAGGTCCATGCTTTTGTCTTGGTCTGTAACACAAAAAGGTTTTCCCCTGTGAATTTCAGCAGAATTAGAGTGCATAAGATCTAAGCATATATTCAAATCATAATATGGGACATGGGCTACATAATCATTTCATCAGGCTGTATTCTGACTGGGCTTATTTATAAGCTGTATTTATTTTAATCATGTTTTCTACCTATTCACTCTTTCTTATTTTGGGTGTGTAGTTGGCCACCTGAGAAACAGGCCATTCTTTTGGCTGCCAGGTTGACTTTCTGAACTATAAGCAGCAAAAACGCTTCTCCCAAAGGTTTGAATGAAGTATGTTTGCAAATGTATTTAAGTTTAGAATACCTTCTCTGATATTCCTTTAAACAAAAGCCACTCTGATTAATGGTAACAGAAAAAAAGCTGAAAGATATTTGAATGTGGCTCAACTGGAGTTTCAGAGTTTGCAAATGCTCCCACAAAGCATTTACCTACTACCCCTTTCATTTACATGTAATCCTACTCTCAGTAAGCTCAAAGGTCCTAAGGATTTTTTGTTTTCTGAGTGTGTGCAAAACCATGTCCAAGAAATCTTCTTTCCCATCACAGTTCTGTGTTTTTCCTTCTCTGTTGAAACAGGTCAGTTAAATTAGAAGCAAAATGAACTGGCTTTAGTGTTCCTGATGTTAACAGTCTATGCATAAGATTTACATTTTTTTATTACTTAAGACCAAAATATCTTAATACTTTCCAATCCCAGAGAGTTCTTAATTCCTTTTTTTCCTAATTCTGATTTAGCAGAATCCTTAAGCTACAGAAAACTGCGATCAGTATGCTGCTGTGACCCATCAAACAAGCAAAGGGAACTGGCCAATTCAGTCCCATTTCATTGTCATTACTGGTATTATGGTGACTCTGGGCTACACCCAAGGAAAGTGAGTCAGAACTCTACAATAAATATTGAAGATCAAATGCTGAAGAAGCTTTGCCCTTACAAGTATATTATATAATACCAAATATATATACACAATTGCTGAGTTAAAAAGAAGTCAGTGACTTTAACATGTCATATCTATATGGAGGTCATTGAACCTTCTTTGAAAAGTCATTTTTTCTAATGCTATCTGCTTTTCTCATGATTTTTGCCCCCCTCAACCCATATAAAATGAATGTGTATTCAATCTTGAACTAAGCATGCTTGCAATGATTGAGAAATGTCTAAGGTCAGAGCTTACAAAAAATTCATAAGGGAAGCAGCAGGCATAAAAGAGACTTTTTTTAAAAAAAGAGAGAGTTCATGAGCCTCTGTATGAATTGAGCATGACATATTCATGTTACTGACTTCATTAATTTAACGTGGCTCCAAATAATTGATACCAGTACAGTGATAAAAGCACAGAAACTTCACTGCCAGAATGGTGATAATGAAGAGCCTCCCTGCTGATTTCATTCATGGAGCTGTTAGTCTGCAGGGAAAGACCTCTGATGAAAACTGGGCTGCAGCAAATGCCATAAAATAATCAAAGGCACAAAGACCTTTACCTGAGGGGAGCTTGGTCAGGGAGTGATTCAGGGCAGCACAAGGAAAAGGGGGAAAATTACATCAGCTGACAAACCAGGCACAGTTTTGTTTTTTTTTCTTAAAAAAAACCAATCTAATCCAAATTGTGAAGACTGCATTATATACAAAAGTCTACTGCATCTTTGGAACAGATTTCAATTATGTGGCTCAAACAGTTAGTTAACTGGAATATCAAGAGTGATTCTTACCTTGCTGAACGTAGTTTAAACTTTATCCTCTTCTACCAGCCATTTGTTCTCTCTGCCTTAGATTGTGTGCTCTCAGAAACAGCAGCTGTCTTTTTATTATATGCTTGGCACAATGGGTCCCTGTTTGGGCTATAGAAAATAATCACGTAGGCTCAAGACAGACATACAAGTGCCGAAGAACAGTTGATGTCAAAAGTCCTAGAGAGGAACTGAATATTAATATGAATATAAATTCCTTTCCAAGCAAAAATCTCATTTGTCAACTCTGCTCATTTGTTTCACTTCAAGTAAGTGTGTCAATGGTTGATTAAAATTCATAAATGTGCAGCAGAATTACTGGATAAACGTGGAGTTATTGTTTACATATGAGAGTGCACTGAAGGCAGGAGGCTAGATGTGGAAAACTGTGTCAAGAGGAAAGAACTACTGCCAGGACAGACTCACCAAACAATGCACAACGTCCCTTTTGTAAATTCTGCCAGTGATTAATCATCTGTTACAATATAATAAAATAAATAAAATAAAACACAACGCCTCTTAGAGCCCTACCTTCAGCTTCCTGCGAATGCATGTCATAATGATTTTATTTCCTGCTAAATGAAGGAGCTTCTGCTATCAGAAATCTCTTCCTCATATGGGTGATTGTGATTATGATCAAATAGCCTTAATTCCCCTTGCTGTGCCTTCTCTTCATTACATCTACGTTACCTAGCTGTCTTTATATCTTGGGCACTTCAGATTAAAAATCCGGGTCATAGCATTTTCTGTCCTTCTTCCAGTCTTGACACTACTATGAAGTGTTTAAGTATAACTGCATCCCATGTCTTTGGCTAAGACAAAGCCGCTGCATCAGCAGCTCTAGTAAAACTTGTTATGAATAACTCCTTATTCATCTTAAAAAAAAATGCAGTTCAGGTGGAACCACAGACACCTATACCTCCTTCTTCTGCAAATAGATTGTTAGGATGTGCCTGCAGAAGACAAGGTCACACATCTGTAGCACGCAGTTATGGGCCACCCATGTTGAAGTGGGTGAAGAATTAGAAAAGATATTCTGCTAGTGGAGGTTAACTTGTTATTTTAATCAGGTGTATTTTGTATGCCACATTCTTTAAATTGGACATAGAATCATAGAATCATAGCATCCCAGAATAGTTTGAGTTGGAAGGGACCTAAAAGTTTATCCAGTTCTGCCTGCCCTGTGATGGGCAGGGACACTTCACACTAAATCAGGCTCCCCAAGGCCCCATCCAACCTGGCCTTGAACACTCCCAGACGTGTGGCATCCACAGCTCCCCTGAGCAACCTGTGCCAGGGTCTCACCACTCCCATAGTGAAGAATTTCCTCCTAATGTCTAGATAGACAAGTGCGGAATAGCACTGTATCTATGCCTGCAACTCAGTGAATATGAAAAGGAGTAGCTACTGCGTGTAAAAGATGGAGCTATTGTGAATGTAGCTTAGGAATGCCAGTGTTCTTTGAGGAAAGAGTGCAGAAAGAGCTATTTACAGAGCTGAAAGCAACAAAATCTAAGTATGGGATAGATGTGGTGCAATAAACATGGAGATACCTTCCCACGGCTGAGTGAGAACAAAAACATCAACACAAATAGGCAACAACGAAGACTCTATGCCAAACAAGTATTGCCACTAACACTGTGCCGGCTACCTTTCTGTTGACAGAGCTTTCTAATATAGACAAAGCAGATTTGGGGAATATAGGCACAGAGTGTTGTGAATGTAGTGATATAGCTGTCATCATCTCTATTCTTTAAGAGAAAAGGAAGACATTTAGACTCTTCTTCCTACTAATTATATTGTCACACTTCTTAAGACCTGGACCTTGTGCAGATTATAGGATTTATTTTGCTGAGTAAAAGAGGGCCAGGGAACAGCTAAGCACAAGCCTCCAGTTTGTTGACACTGCTGAACAGACTCACCAAACAATCCACAATGTTCACATCTGTGTCTATCTGGGACCTCTCCAACAAGCTCTGCCTGGGAGACAGTTTGGATTTGCTTTGGGAGGTAGCTTACACCAGCAATCTTGGCTGACAGATGGCAAGGACCACACTGCTTCGAGCCTGACTTCATTCATCGTACACAGTCCTCTTTCACGCTCCCATATGAAAGCCGTGCAACATGCAAAACACCCTCACAGCTCCACGTTAAAGACACAACTCTGATAGCCTGCAGCACTGTTTCACTTGCTTTGAACTAGTGTCCTCAGCTCAAACGGGCATGAGAGGCACTTATACAGCATTGTGTAGAGACAGAACAGCCAGTCTGCTTTGGCGGGCCAATAGTCCTAATGAGTTTAAAAGCAAGCCAGTCAGTGCCACTCAACCTTTTGTGCCAGGTATTGTCCCCTGGCTCTCCTTTCCTTGGGTGTGCAGAAGCATCCAAACTGTTTGAAGGCCAAACTCAAAAGTCCACTGCTAATTCAATGAGAAGAACCTCTGTTAAATGAGTACATCTGGGGTTAGGGACTCACCTGATAGCAATAATATTTTTAGAGAGATGAACATAATCAGTATTTTGAAATAGATATATCTTTTCCTAATCCAGCCACTAGAATCCTAATGGTTAATTTACAGTGATGTTAAGAGTGGTTTGAAAGTTTTCATTTTATGTTGTCAAATTTAATTATGACAAATTATTTGAAAGGTGATAAAATTAAATTATTTGAATAAATAACAATAATATAGTGGCAACAATGACAAATGAAAAGAAACCATAGCAAAGCAGTGTTTTGGTTTTGATATATTATGCACAAAAGATTTTGCTTTATTTAAAAAACGACTGCTATTTGAAATAGAAAATAATAGGATCCAAAGAAGGATCCAAATGTCAAGAATGAATTTGGATTTAAACATTTTGGGCAAATTTATTATTTTCAGAATTTAATTTTGCACAATGTTTGGATTATTTTTTGGGTTTGTCCCCACTTAATTTAATATGAATATTTAATATGATCTTTTATATGTCAAAATTTTTCAATCCTGACAAGTTTAATGGAATGGAAAATCCATTTGACAATCAACTTTAATTTCTATGCTTTTGAATTGTTGTATCAGCTTTTGGCTTCTTGTTCATAATGTCACTTAGTGGTGGCACTCTTCGTTCTTGAGAGAACAACCATTACAGATACACAATACTTCTAAAATACCAAAGGGTAGGTAAGCACCATCTGTGTTTCCTTACATAAACCATCTGCAGAAACAGGATACAGGGAAGAAGCAAAACACCAAATAGAAGGCTTCTCCATGTCAAGCTTTTGTCCATTTGCACTTGCTATGCTGACTTCTTGAGTGGTATCAGTCAACAAAAGTCAGCCTCCTAGGAAATTACTATCAGTATCAGTCTGGCTAACATCAAACCAGTACAATACAGGTTAAGAGCCTGATGCAATTTCATCTTGAAAATGACTAAGTCAGGACTTGGAGTGATTGCTCTGGAAAGCAGACGTTCAGCTAAAACTAGCTACAGTTGCCAGTAATGTATTGATTTAGTATGCCAGCTATAGCATCGATTATCTTCTGTCTGATTCAGCTCTCTGATTTCTATATACTGGAAGTGCAGAAAAGCCTCTCTCATGAAAAAGTTTTTCTGCTCTTCTGCATCCTCCCTCCAAACAAGCCCCCTACAAGTTTAAGGAACACTTCACCACAGTCGGAGCCACTTCAAACAACCACAGCCTAATGTTTCTGAAACAAGGTTTCCAGCAAGGATTGTGAATGCTAATAAGGTCAATTGAGGGCACACCTGCAAATGCAAGGGTATTGACTACAGGCAAGTTAACCTCTCTGGGCATGATCTAACCCGTATAATCCACTGCCCTTTTACCCCTTAGTAATAAGGCAGCTGGACTCCTAAAGGAATTTGTTTTAATTTCTTTTGCATTATGGACTTTTACTTCCTGATGTTACTATATGTTAGATTTGCTAAACATGAGTGTAGCAGTTAGATCGTTTTTAAAAGCTAATTGTATTTCTTGTGCTAATGAATTATTCATAGTATAATCATATAAATCCACTCTCCACATTGATGTTTTATTTTGCATACTAATCTGAACATTTTACATTTTCCAGGTTTTGATCTACAGATGATCTTTGATATTGACCTATTCATAGATAAAGGGTTTATGTTGCCTTCAGTGTTCTGTGTTTTTTAAATGCAGCCAAATAGCGCATGTATTTCATTAATGTATGAGACAGGCTTTGTCTCATGATTTCTTCTCTAACAAACCCTCCAGTTGTTATGTATAAAGGCCCTCCAAGAGACTTTCTAAGAACTGGTGTAGATTCCTCTGTAGGCTAGATATGATACCCAGATGTCACAGCCTAAGTCCTTTTCTGCATATTTCTCTGCTAATTTCAGTTGCTCTTTTTGCTTCAAGAGCCAGAGCAATGAACACAGAAGTCCCAGAAAAGTCATAGAAAAGGAAGGAAGTTACCTTGATCTGAAAAATAAAACATTGGCAGATGTATAATGCTAAGGGCATATTGAACATCATCATGTGATTGAGGCAATGCATGTAATAATTATGTTCAAGATCTGGTCCATCCTTTGACAGAAACAGTTCACATTTTCAAGATTTGCATCAGCTTCAATAAGTACAACGGTTTAAAATTCAAATGGTGATTAATCTCTGTTGTTTAATTATAATTTTTTAGGATTTAGTATTGTATGAGAATGAGTTAAAGTTGTGTTAGGAGTAAAAAAAGGATGAAATTCCATAGAAATTTGACAAGTAAGGATGTTTTTTCAGCACCTTTGTTATTTACAAACCTTAGTTACAGCAAACTTTGTTCACAACTGTGACGATTCCTACTGGAACTACTTAATATCATCAAGTTGATGGCTAGAAGGTACTCAGGAAATCACACCATAGCTTATACATTTGCATCACGATCTCACACCTCATTGAAAGAAGAGTATTTCTCAGTAGGAATAAGTTTTTTTCATAAGATAAATTATCTTGAAGAATAATGAAACCATAGTCCAATAAGTCCTTACTGAAGCAAGGACATTTCCCAAAGGAAATTTTATGTCAGCCTGAGAAGCTGTATGTTGATGTATATTCTCAATGAGTTGGAGAAACAGAAGGTAGGCTTTCCCTGAAGCAACCTGTAAAATCCTGATCCAGTGTTGTTGATAGGAGGTTGTTACTGATTTCTGAAAGTTAAACTTGGCTCTGTATAGGATGAGAGCTTTGCTCCTTAGGAAGGCATAATTAGCCCAAAAGGGGCAAATTTTTAGGTGAATGGAAAGATTTGACAGGCTATCAGCCCTGTCATTTGAGATCTGATCATTCTTGTGGTCTCCACCTCTTAGAAATATCAGGAAAGACACTGCAGAGATAGAAAATCACTGCTATGCAGCTGACTACGTGAACACTATCTGATGCAACTTCTGCTAACATGCACAGATTTTATGATTATGCGTGTAACCAGAGAGCTGAGGGGAAATGTTAATTAATCTAAAGGAAAAAAAGTATTGCTAGGGGCCAGCTGCTGTCTGAATTGATAGAGTAGCTCCTACACTGTAATTTACAAACTGCAGATCCGGCAAGACTACTCTTAGCAGTTTTATCTTCCAGGTGCCTCAGGAGTACTTTAACTGTGATCAGGGAAAAGTTCAATTCCAATAACAGATTTCTTAAGTTAAGAGGTTGGCAACAGCTAGGGTCTTTCTGCAGTGTAGATGTAAACTGGATTGGGATACAGGCTTTGCGGTGATGCTGTGAAACTGTGTGCTATTATTAACAAATACCCTATGAACATGTATCAGGTTTTAGAATTCAGACCTGAAACCTTCCTTTTACTCATCATGCCTAAAACCAACAGGTGTTAAAAAGAGGGATGCAGTAACAATAACAAGGCTGCACTTCTGTAAGGCAGAGGTCTGTTTTGATTAAAGAACTTCCTCGGCAGAAGGTGATGTCTGAGAAGAAAAGAGCTTAATGTGACTTTCATGTCCCTCAGGAGTATTGCTGAAGGCATACATCTCATCAGTGAAGTCTGTCCTCACCCAGCCTGTACATATAGTTGTTTGACTGGAGGTTTGAGTGTTTTATTTCAGCAAACAGTTCAGTTCTAATTCTTAAACTTCTTCTTGTTGATTCTGCCCTTTAAGCAGTTGTGTCATACACTGCACTAAGCAATTGACTGACTATTTTAATAATATGGTCTCTAATCACTGAAACAATTGAACCGAAGTAACTCTGATTCAATTTTGATCCTTATCTTTTAGCTTACTTAAACTTTCTAATCCCATGTCTTTCCAGCATCAACAGCTCTATGCCTAAAGGAACTAAAATTCATAGACGTCTCTGGATTGGAGGAGCTTAGCTCCTTAACATAATACCTGTCATTTTAGTAAGCTTAAAGTTATATAGACTTAGATAAATATATAATTTATAGACAAATTTTAAAATATATGAAAATTAATCAAATAATGTCTTTTTTGATAATTTATCCCTTAATCTTAAAAGCTGAACTGTTGGAATGAACCAAATATGTGGTAATTAGTCTCATATCTAATCTAATACCACATCATTATTTTAATATGTGACAAGAGTTGCATGTTAAATTTTCTTCTGACATTTCAGAGGGGCTTGTTTATAGGATTTACAGAAGGAGAATAAAGGGTTGTGCAATCAATGGCTTTGTAGCTGAGAGAGAGTCACCATGAGGTCACTGTTCGACAGATAAATGATGAATTTTTAAGAGTGATGCTTTATTCTGTAACCTTTTGACTTTTAGAATTGCCCTTGTAACAGACAGCCAAGAGCTTTAGCAAATAAGTGAAATGTGAAACACGGAAAACAATGCTTATTATTTGACCTGCTTGTTAGGAAATTCTTCTTTTCTGTGCAGACTGAGTCTAAGTAAATCCTTGAAATGGGATTGTTGTTTTCTAACTAGCATAAGAAAGAAAAGCAAAGCTCACATCATGTCAAACTTACCCTAATGACGAAGATTCTTCATGTTTGTGTAAAAGATGCACAGTTTGACCAGGACCATGAGGTAATGTACAGTAAATAGAGGATGATGTTAGAGAAGATATCTTGCTGACAGGAATATTGTGATTCAGCCTTTAATGACTCAGGTTTTTAAGAAGTGTTTTGGAGGAGACTTCAATTTACAATTCTCCATTGAATTACGCTTGCTTATCATTAAACCTTCCCAGCTGAAAGCTTCTCTCTTACACCTCAGAAAAGGATAGCATCTTGCCAGGAAGAAATGTGCATAATGTTTTCCACACAGTGATAAATACTCATACACATCTAATAAAGGCCCAAATACCGGAGTTGACCTCTGTTTTGTACCATCTCAAGCAATCCTAGGCCACCCATGGTGATGTCCAGCCCCTCCTCCTATAGTCCTGCCAGGCGCTGCACCCCTCACACCCCTGAAATTGGGGTCCGCCTGGCTATTTCTTTTGATATTTTTAAACTCTGGTCATTTTCAAGAACAGTCGCTGGTTTCAATGTGTCCCTGTTTTTCCCTGTCCAAATCTGAGGGTTACTTCATGTTGAGTCTCTCAACTAGAAACAGGGAAGGCTGACAGCTACTAGAGAGGCTAACGGGGCTTCCCTGCTTTTGTCTTCAGTTCTGCAAGTCTCAAGGGCTGCATTCTCCATGCTGCCCTGGGTCCTGTCTGGCCTCTCAGCCCCATCATTCACACCAGTGTCATGCCCACTTGAGAGGTGAAATAGGAATTACAAGTGACTCTGCTTCACAATTTTGGTGTGCAGCATTTTGTCCAGTACTTTCTGAAGACAGTCATTGCATAGAGAAAGACGGCAGGGGAGACAAGATCTATTAAAGATTGAGCAGCAACAGGGAAGAGCAGATATAATTAGAACTATTCTGTTCTGCCAAGCATTTTCAGTATTTCAATAGTTTTGTTTGGGTTTTTTTGGAAAAAATGTACACATACTGAACTCTCTTGCACAAAACCTAAAGTATATATTTCCTGTCTAGGTAAATGAATATTTTCTAACAATTGTTTTCCTTGTTTCTTACTGATCTGCTCCTGAAAGACCAGAAACATTCAAGTTTATGCCAAGCATTTTCAGTCTTCTAGAGGTTAGCTAAATGTCTCCAAGCTTATAGAAACAGGAGAATTGAGGTATTGAAAATCTTCTACTACAGTCTGGGTCTCTGGGCTTCCAAACATGCTGCAGGAACCTTAAAACTTTGTTAGCTGCCTAGTCTATAGCAGTCTAATACAGAGTTACTGCTCCAGAAATCTCAAACCTAGACATCTCATTTGCTGTAGGCAGGAAGCAAAGTGGCCTCCATTTTTTTAGCAGAGGTTCATCTGAATTCATATATTTCTGCAAAACATTCTTGTATTGACAATTTGACATACTTAATGGAACAGGAAACTAAAACCAGTTTTGTCTGGAAATTCCCAGACATCTTTATACCTTGCCTGGCTCAGGATGGAAAACAACTACCAATGACTGCAAAATGAGACTGATTTTTTGAAGTCTTGCTCATGACAACAATGCCTCATTTCTGTCTCTGTAAATTGCGAATAAATCTTCTTAGATGGATTCTGTACCTCTTAATCTCATTAATAACTGTAGGTATTTGAGAATTAGTAGGCGTGCAAAGAATTTCTCTGCTCATGCCTGCAATGGGTGGTGTGTTGTTTGTGATGCTCTGTGAATCTACAAGCCTCAGTTGTCTGACTTACAACTATAGTTGGGCTGCTTTGTTGTCTTAGGGAGATATCCTAAACTCCCCAAAGTAGAAAATGAAGGTGAAACTTATTTCTTTCATGTGGTGTCTGATGAATAAATGATGTGGGTGTTACATTAAAGTGTACGAGGCTTGTACTTTTGGAAAATACTTTTAACACAGTCTATGTGGGAGACAATGATTTCCCCACAATCTTCGATTCTGTTCTTTTTCTCAACCAATTATGTTCTTCTAAGAAGGAACTGTGTCAATGGGCATTTGTGAAAGTTGAGAAAGTTAATGTTCTGTGCTCAAGAGGGTTGTGATTCTTTCTCTTCTGTCCTTAAGGGTTAAGTGGCTACTCAGATAACCCAGTTTCTTCAGGAAAAGACCTCAATTACGATCAATTTTCTCTCCATCAAAAAGTAAAATTTGTTAACCTGTCAACTGTGTTAATTCAAAGATCACCTATGATTTGATTCTAAACACTGTGAAGAAAAAGAAGGGGGAAAAGCAGCACTCCAGTAATACTTCTAGCTACCAAATTCTCTGCAAATTCTCCAAGATGTGAGTTTCTTTAAATGTGATAAGAACAAGCTCTTCCTCTCTACCTGTCTATATCTTCAGGTTGTATATGCAAGAGAAGGATTGAACTTTTGTCTTTTCTGCACACTCAGCTCCCTCTCAGTCCCTTCTGATAGAGGTCTTTGGGCAATACAATGTATAAATATTTATTGCTCTGCCATAGAAAAGAGTTTATTTCTCTTCCCAGGGGCATTGGCCCCATGAAACATTATGAATTCTGAATATTTTACTGCATGGTAACTCCACTACCAGTTTCACCTCTCTTCATTATACAGCAGTTTAACATTACATGTCTCCTCAGGGATGCTGAAGTTTTCTTATACTTTCCTGGGGTATATTTTTCCGGAGTCACACAACCTTTTTTTTTTACTAACTATAGGATATAAATATCCAAGTGCCAACAGACCAAATGCCAAGCAAACCAACTTAGAAATCTATTACAATGAAGTCTGTAGTTACGCAGAGCTCTCTTTCACTATACAGCCAACCAACCCAAGCAGATGTACAACAGAGAGACTTTTGCTTCAAAAAGCTTTTGCTTATTTCTCACTAGCTTTCATATAGCTGTTGGAGCCTTTGAGACTACTGAATAGCTCCAGTTTCTTCTGAGTAGGAGGCAGTGGCGCTACATTCATCTTTGCAAGCTTGAGAGAGTTATACTGCAAGGAGGGCAATGAATGCAGTAGTCCTTGCTGCAGACTTGCTCAGATCATATGGCTTTAAAAAACTTGGTGGACCACTGTTTTCTGACATGCCTCATAAATCTGCCTATATAAGTCTCAGTACATTCTGTCATCTATTATTCATGTCCATATTAGAGAAAAAGTAATTGTCTTTGAACTTCCACTGCTGGCAAAAAGCAGCTCATCATAAGGTAGAACAAATAATTCTTCATGTTACACCCCCCTTATTTTTGTGTTTGACTCTTACATCATGTGGTGGGAAAAAGTTTGCAATGACTTCTCTTGTTTTCAGGATGGCTTCCACAAACTTTTTGAGCCTAGGTGGGAAATAAAGAAACTGACTTTGCAATACTTCCTGAAGTGAGTAACATCTTTAGAAAATGTTTTGGAACAATTCTTGCTCTTCTGTTATATACCTTAGGGCAAATGTGTGACCAATTAAAATCAATTAGTTTCAGTTGTGGGTGGATTCAAAAAGAATGGTTGCTTAGGCAAGTTTTAAATGACGCTTTGCATCTTTGATGCAAAAACTGTACTTCTTTGGAGACTAACCTTCCCATGAAAGTTCTTGTCTGAAAAGTTCCTTGCATAATTTCAGATTTCCTTTATTCCTCAGAGTCTGAGGACACCTTTTCTCTAAGTCCGGTAGTATCCAGAGGCTTCAGATGGGCATACCAAAAGCAGGCGGTGTTGTTCAGGTCCTGGAAATTGAATCTATTCACTGTTGGGATCTGTTTTAGAGGACTAGTCAAAGCTTAAGATATTTCCTTTGCTTGGGCCAGTGTATTTTCTCTAATTAGAGAGTAGGTTAAGTTCTCTTCTCATTGCAGCAATTAACACTTGCAGGGACTGCCAGACACTTTTGTAATGATTCAGAAAGAGCATCCAGCTTCAGAGAAAGCCATAGTCTTCCAGTACTTCTTTGTCAGAGATGAAAGCTTGCATTTCAGCTAGGAGCAAACTGCTCCGGAGTGCCATTAGACCAGCCTTGCACATAGTGCGTAGTGTGCAGTATATTAATGCTCTTACTATAAATAAAACATTAAGTTTTTCTCATACATCTGATTTTCATATCTAGGTTACCCTATACAGCTTTGGATTACAGTTTGACATGTAGAGGAAAAGCATCATAGCAAAGGTAGACAGTAGACTATGCTTAATTTTGTGTAAATTAATCCTCCCTGTAGCAGTGAAATTCACCCATTTGGGTGCCCTATAAACACTGACACTTGTGTGGCAATACTAATGAACAGTTTCAGGCATTTATATATGGAAGCTAACTGAAAAATACAAATGTTTGTACCATTGTTGTTTTTGTTGTATTTGAATGCTCGGCAGCTTCCTGTCTCCTGTAGCCTCAAGAGTGATTCTTAGCAGAGGTGCATTGCTTCTACATCCTGTTGTGCACATGGTGCACATATTACTCTCCCTTTCAAGAGATTTTAGGGAGAATCAATTCAGATATAGCTAACAGATGTCCTGCTTCTCCTTGGATTATCATTTTTTATTCACTTTGTGTCAGAGAATAATTCAGCTCAAGTGTTTCACCTTTTAGAAGAGGTATAAACCATATGTAAGTATACATAACAGTAGCCTCCTGTCAAGCTATGTTTACATGCTAAACTTGCAAAAATACAAATACAGAGCATAAAATTTATACTAGGGCAACAGGTTGCATCATTTTTTATTTTCATTTTTTTCAGTATGGCTTAAGAGTACCAGGAATCAGCCTGAACTAAAAAAAGATAAACAAATTTTTAACTTAAATGAGTATGTACATACATGCTTGTATTGGTTTATCTGGATTGTGTAAAAGTCTCCATTGTGGGCAAGGCTTCCGTTAATCCTTAACAATCCCACTGAGCTCTGTGGACATAACTGAGAGCAGAATGTGGCCTATAACATTGTATTGGCAAAAAAATTTATTTGATAAAAGGATCATTTCAAATAAATTCTACTGAAGCTGAAACAAGTCATCCTTTAGTAGACACTGTTCTGGAAAACATTAGCTCCCAAAGTGACGAGTAAGTAAAACCAAGATTGTAATGGAATCATAACCAATGCTGCTGCAACTTGCCAAATATACAGCAATTAATAATATGAAGTGACAGCAATCTTGAAATTCTAATGCTTTAAAGCCATTCACATTCAGAAACAGGTTGAAAAATAACAGAGCAAATTGACATGATTCATGTAAATATTCTACTGGTCTGTCTGGAAAGAGTAACCTGCTAAATGAAGTATCATTAAAAGCCCCCAGCCCAAAGTGATATCCAGTGTCTAAATATGTTTTTAAATAAATCCTTTACATAGAATCAAAGCTGATGAACTTTGTTAGTTCATGAGTGTTGCAGTGCATATTACTAAACAGCTAGATTGTATCCCTGATGCAAACAGAGGAGGGCACACCAAAAAGCTGCAGTAGTCAAGTCAGATAAACAAAATATGAATTAAAGTTTTAGTAAGCAGGCTAGAAGTAGCATAAGTCTCATCCCAGCTAGATTCCAAAGGCAGTAGTAAGACACTTTAATTACATGATTGATGTGGGCTTCAAAAGAAAGCACCGAATCCACTATGACCCCAAGGTCACAAGCATTATCTGAAGGATAAAAGAACTACCACAAATGGAAACTACCAAAGATGACACCTGAGACCTCTGCACCAGTGAACTAATCAATAGCAACTCAGTTTTGTCTGTGTTAAGTTTAACAAAATTTGAAGTTACCCATGATTAAATATCACAGAAGCAATTACACAAAACATCAAACTTCTTTGTAGGCTCTGCAGGGACTGAGAGGATATCCGAATATCGTCTGCATACAAATGACACAGCAAACAGGGCAGCTGAATAATGTTAACTAAGGGAAGCGTATAAATAGAAGTCAAAATTGAAACCATAAGAGAATTGCAGCCTTCCTAAAGAATGAATTCCCTCCAGCAGAAGTGAATTTTGTCAATACATATAAAACAGTAAAGACAAACTAGTCCAAGTTCCCAAATGGAATTAAAGAAAGGCCTGAAAAATAGTCACTGGAAAGTCAATGCCTAGTAAAATATATGAGCTGGTAGGTAATTTGAATATTTTATTCACCTTCATTAATACTTCTAGAAGCAGAAAGTCCCAGTGAAGTCAGTGCCTGTATTTCATTTAAAAAGAATAACTTAAGCTATAGAGATGTATTAGTGATGTGCTCAGCCTTTCTCCATAGATATCAGTAGTATTCTTGAATTGCGATAATGCACTAATATGGGAAGACAATTGCTTATCAATGACATTGTCTCTTGAAAGGCAGTGCTACAACAACTTTCAACATCTCATTTACCTTTGGAATTAGAAAAAGGCCAGGCAGAGACAGAAGTGGAGTTAGGTCATTGTTCAAGAGGTAAGAGTAAATTTGTGTGTACATTCAGGCCAGATGGAAGCTCAACTTGACAGGGAAAACATCAGGACATGAGTAAGAAGAACAAGTAAAGGTCCATGACTGGGAGAATTTCCATAATGCAGCAACGGCCAAAATAATTTAGGCCACTTTGAAAAGCTACTGTAGGAATTAATAATGATTTATAACTGTAAAACTGACATTAATTAAAGCAAATTTAGCAGTATCCTTATCACTTAGATTTGATGCTATTACAGTTAGCTGGAAAGAGCACACAAATTACCCAAAAAGGATTTTTTAGCTCACCTATGCAATTTTTTTCTTATCATGTTTGCATTTCTTGACCACGTTAGTGCAGGATCTGAGCCAAAAGCAATCACAATGGAATATGGATTGAGGATGAAAACTTACTACATCCTAGAGGACTTGCAAGGGAATCATAGAATCATAGAATAACCAGGTTGGAAGAGACCCACCGGATCATTGAGTCCAACCATTCCTATCAAACACTGAACCATGCCCCTCAGCACCTCATCCACCTGTGCCTTAAACACCTCCAGGGAAGGGGACTCAACCACCTCCCTGGGCAGCCCGTTCCAGTGCCCAATGACCCTTTCTGTGAAAAATTTTTTCCTAATGTCCAGCCTAAATCTCCCCTGGCGGAGCTTGAGGCCATTCCCTCTTGTCCTGTCCCCTGTCACTTGGGAGAAGAGGCCAGCACCCTCCTCTCTACAACCTCCTTTCAGGTAGTTGTAGAGAGCAATGAAATGAGATGGTAGTATAGTTCAAGAGAAGACAATATTAGAGACTACAGCTTAAAATGTTTTCTGAGGTAAAAAATTTCACAGGATCAGCTACCTAAATAGAAACCTCTGTATAATGGTTTGCTGCGTTTTTTAGGAGTGGGAGAGGGTGAGAGATTCAAGTACCAAACACAGAGAAAATAAAAGGAAAGATAGTCATTCCCAAAAATCAGTTCTTGTTTTCTAATAAACAGGGACAGGGAGAAGGGACCAACCATGGACCAGATGTTTCTCTGCCACCTTGATTTAGTGGCAAAATTTCACCTTTGCTCTTCAGTTCAGAAGTCCAAGCCTTCTGTGAGCTTACATAATTAGATGTCAGCTGTATGGCAATTATGTAATGAAACTCAGGTGTGGATTTAGTAGGACAGCTGAGGGGGATGTGACCTTCTTTCCCCACTGTTTCCCCACCTTCCCTGCTCCCCTTTACACATCGCTGCTGAAAGGCGTTCTGAGGCCTGTCCCCACATTAACACTGGAAACAAGAGGTCCTGCTGCTGGGTCCTGAAGTCTTGTTACAAGTCACGTGAAGAGGCAAGAGTGGCCCAGAGTCTGTAGAGAAGAGGCATGATCAAGGGCTTAGCTCTCCTGTTTAGATCAGGCAGTGCTATCACCTCCTGGTGCCTACAAGTTTCAGGTCTCAGATTAGGTGCAGGAATAGGCTCAGAGAGCCTAGTGGAACTCAGAAATACTTCCAAGCTCCAGGCAGACATTATAGCCATGTTCCAAGTATTGCAGGGAAATATTAAGTGTTTGCCTCCCATCTCTGTGCCCACAGCCTGATGCCTGTAGGAAGGAAACTCCAGAAGGTGCACATGCTACTGGGGGGTTCAGCTTGCTCAGGTCAGGTCCCAGATCTGGACAATCAGTGGTTGTGAAGATTCAGTCATAGTGGGCTAAAATTTCAGTATGTGATCCCACTTGAGTAACATAAAAGCCAAGATAAAGAATGAATAGTTGACCAAAAATTATCTATGTTTAGCATGTAAAATTTAACATTTTGAACATTAAAGAATTATGTTCTCCTAGCTAGAAACTCCTGCATGGAAGTTCTTAGTTCTACTACCTTCTTGCAAAGGATTCTAAACCTGCATCTCCTCTAGACTGGGGAAAAGCCTAACTGCATGTGTACGTGGTTAGAAATATATCCTTATTATAACCACTGTAACTAGTTATAGGGATCACCACTGCTTCGTCTATTTTTTAATACAATTTTCCCTTTGTTTTTGTTTTGGGGTTTGTTTTTTTTTTTGTAGTTTTGCTTTTGAGGGTTATTTGGTAACAGTGTCAGAAATGCAATTGTAATATTTTCATTTGATTTTTTTTTAAAAGGTATATTTTGGCTAGAAATGAATAATTTTAGATCTACAAAAAACTTTAGAGGAAAATGACCATGAAGCAAACAAAACCTGTCAAACAATCCAGGCAACTGAGCACAAGCAACGACAAAGGCACTCACCTGTCCACCTAGGCAGGAATTTTCTTACCTCCTTTCATTTTTCTTAACTCTTGAGAAAAATCAATGCCTTTTTTAAGTCCTCTGCTGGCTGTGTGGCATACAAAAATAGCTCTTAACTCTTTCTTGAAAGCTTGCCAGGTCACTAACTCTTTTATAAAATCTTAGGCTATCTACAAGGCATGACATGTAAAGCAGAGGTTGGTATTTCACATTGTCTCCTTACCATTAGTATTATGAGGACAAAATCCAAAATCCATCATGGTTCCAGAATGACGTTCTCCCTAGTCCTACTTGGTATTGTCCTGCTTTACGGTTAAATATTATTTAGATCAGAAACAAGACATACAAACACTAATATTCATACAACACTTAGAATTTTTTGCACACTACTTTCACATTCTAATTTTAGGACTTCTAGACATTTAGGCTTCAGAAAGTTGATAATTAAGATGCTCTGTTTTGTAAATCTTGAAGAAATAGTCTCTACCTTGTTTCAGCAATATTAATATACTTATGCCCCTATTAATAGTCTACACATGTATCTTTGGTCTTCTGGTCAGGATTGGTGAGCTGATTGATCTTCAATGGGAGCAGCTGATTTGACGCAGTTCTGATTCATCTTTTTTTTCTAGGCTTTAATATTTATGGGAAAAATCCCCATAAGAGGTTCCTTAAAAAAACTGATATACTCGAGCAGAAATCATACAGGTGACCTCTGCTAGGTCTAGCTGCAGTGATCTGAGACACAGCAGACATATCCCTAGCCTGCAGACAACTTAGAGCAAAGGATACAAACCCAAATACTTGCAAGTTCTCCATTGGCAGCACTTCGCAGTCCAACACAGAGGAGGTAAATGGCATTAAGCGTTGACAGCTCAATGAAAGCTTCGGTGTCCCTAAGCCAGGTTTTCTACTACCCTACGTAAAATGCAGTAAAAGAAAGGACTTATCTAGTAGAGACTCATCCTAGCAGGACTGGAGTGCTGAAAAGACACTGGCATGCTACCTCTCTGTATCAGCATAGTCACAACAAGGTCTCAAGCTTTTTCACTCTTTCATACTTACCCTTTTTTCACCAAAAGCTCTTTCCTGCATGCTCCAGAGTCATGTAGCATCTCTTTCTTTCTGGACACTGGCATCAGACCTTGGCCGTTATGTCTGCATGCAGCAATTACAGCAGATGCCATTGTAGTCTAGCCAAAACAAAGCTCCAGGCCAAAAAAATCTGTATTGGACACATATACACATCAGCTTTGATGGGAAAAAACTCATATTTTCCTTCCTTGCCTTGGAGAAGTTCCTACAGAACACACATTATTTTGTTGGTCCATGCTTCCCATTATCTGTCTTGTCTCCTGCCTGCCCTATATGGTCCATCAGAAAGCTGATGCCAAGCCACCATGCAGCCACATCAATTTCCTGATCCTTCCAGGCATGGATACATGCTGTTGCTACTATTTCTGTTGCTCAAGGGAGGGGCAAAAATAGCACATGGTACTTGTGATGCCAAGATTCCTGCGGCACTTTGGCCTGCCAGTGGCATGGTACTTTTTATGAAGCTGTTTCCTGGGTCACCAGTTGACCTTGGAAATGGAAAGCTGGCTCTGAGTGAACTGCCCCAAAATATTCCTGCTGTGCAGCAGGGATGGTGCCCTGGTATGCACAGGCAGACAAGGAGTGAGCTGTCTAGGATACCAGTGACACGTGCTGGCAGAAAATCACCACTGCATGCTTTTGCTAATTTGGCTGTGCCTTGTAGTGATTTCTGAACTGGTTTAAATCTGCCCTTGCCTGGTGATCCAGCACATTAAGGCTCTGATACTCGTATCAAGGAGTCATGGAGGGCTGCCACAAGACCTTCTGGAGGCTTTCCTCTCCCATCAGAATTGACAACCCAACTTTTAGAAGCTTTCAGTAATTTTTTCATTAGTGTAATACGCGTACCAGACTGCTATTCTTTTTTTCAAGTAACAACAAGTATCTTTCACAGCACTATTATAGAGAAACTGCTATCCTCCCTCAGTAGTTAATACTCTCCATGACAAAAGAGTCTTGTGATTTTTCCATTACAAATTTCTCACAGCTTCACTGTTTGCTGCAAGGCTTTGATATATCACTAACGAAAAGCCCTCAAGCTTCAGAAGCATCTTTTTTTCTCTAAAACTCTCTTCTGCTACAGTTGAGCAATAACTATTAAAGAAGTTAAACCCTTTTCTTTTCTTGCACATGTACATCACATATACCAATTATAATTAATTTTAAACTTACCTTAAAATATTCCTAAGAAATAACACATCCAAATTATATAATTTCACTATAATTAAAATTGAAGCTGCAAAGTAAAGTACTCAAAAGTTGGAAAATGACACAATCAAGGTTGGCTGTGCAATCATAGTTTGCCTCTAGTGCATATGCATTCTGGTACTGCTCAAAATTGTTAATCTGTCTTCTGACAGCAGGATCCCCTGCACCAGGTAGCTCACAGAACAAAGCAGAATTTGCTCAGGAATTTGTGATTCTGTCCTCTCGCAGTCTTCAGATGTGATTCAGTGAGACTTGAGGAGGGGCAACATACATTAAGAGAAGCAGGCTTTTAATTTTTTTCTGCTTGTTTTATGTGTAGCATTAATTACTATTTTGGGGGATAGAATAATATTGCTCTCAAATATGTCAGTCCTATGGACCAACAGGTTTCAATCTCAGCCATGCTGACTTGTCTGTCCACAGATTGTAAGTTCTGTCTTGACAGCTGCATACCCATTCTTTAGGCAAAATTTTAAACCAAAAATCCCTCAATTTCTAACCTCCTAGCCCTGTTTTCCACTGATCTTAGAAATCATATAATTTTTTGTTAGAAATTTTCCCGTGATCATTGGCCAAAGTATATAATCTTTATTCAATATTTTTCCACCATTGACTATGTGTATTGGTTATTTTAATATAAAAGTCTTGTGTAACACCTACCATCATGGTATTTGGATGCATGACAGCACTATTCTCAGCTCAAAAAGAATCCAAATAAGACCAAAGGGAATATGATGGAGCAGCCAAGAAAAATTTCTGCTTCAAATTTGTTAAATTTGTAGATTTTTTGTTAGGGTTATGGTCTTTTAAGCCAGGTTTGCTAGCAAAACATGATAGCCAAACAAATTGTAAAGCCCAGCAGAAGAGTTTAGAATCATAGAATAGTTAGGGTTGAAAGGGACCTTAAAGATTATCTAGTTCCAACTCCCTTACCATGGGCAGGGACATCCCACTAGATCAGGCTGACCAAGGCTCATCCAACCTGGCCTTAAACACCTCCAGGGATGGGGCAGCCACAGCTTCCCCAGGCAACCTGTGCCAGTGTCTCACCACCCTCATGGTGAAGAAATTCTTCCTAATGTCTAGTCTAAATCTGCCCTTCTTCAGTTTATACCCATCCCCCCTTGCCCTATCACCACAAGCTTTTATGAATAGTCCCTCTCAAAATTGAAGAGTTTAAAATCAACATACAATAAATGTATAATTCTTAAAAGAGCTGCAGTTGCAAAAAATCCCCTTGAGTATACCTTAAATGATATCTTTCATTTTTCATTAAACATTAAGGGCTGCGATTGCTTATTGGAAAACAGTGGTGTGCTGAACGCATTCTGAATGACTTGGATGCTTTATACCCACCAAGCCAATGTGAGAAACAAATGTAGGCCTTGTCATGTTTTCAGCATATAAAAAAAAGAGTACCTCTGTGTTGACAGTTTCAGGCATATGAAAATTACCCCACAATGACAGCTTTTAAAAAGAACATAACAAAAATAAGGAATGTCTACAGCAGCTAACTTGGGACCTGATGGCAACATGTGTGTGTTTCTCAGTGTGTGAAATATTTGTACTTTCTGCATTCAACTGGATATGCCTGTGCCATGAATTTGAGGAACCCAAGGGCACTGATTCCTGTGACCTACTATGAATCATGCAAAGGGAAGAACTGCACAACAAATTCCTGTTTTTGTATTTCTCCCCTGACAGCAGGGCCAGGGAGTTAGAACTCTTGTACTGTTCACAGGGATTTTCATGCAGGAGTTATTCTCAAGGGACTGTTTCCATAAAATTTAAAATCTTTTTAGAGTGGTTGAAAAAAAACCCAAACAACCTTAGCATAATCAAGAATCAGATTTGTTGTGTACCTTACCAAACAGTAAAACACAAAAGTATTTAAGAATTAAGGGTGGGAACAAACTTTGTATCAAAATTTTGGATGTGGCTATGTTCCAGGAATAAAGAATAAGTATTGTCAAAGAGAAAATAAAGTGATGGCCAGCAAATAAAAAAAAAATCAAGATGCCTCAGAAATTGCAAAATATTGGGAAAATCTGCTCATTGGTCCAAATAGAAAACTCTCTAGTGTTCTATAATTGGCATCAAATATTACTTGGCATTGGGACCTCTTCACTTGAGCTTCCAACAGGCACCAGGACAGTTTAATACTAGCCACATCAGTTAGTTTCAGCTACTGCTTTAAAACTGAAAAAAAGAACTGCTGCTCATGTTGTCACTAATTGCTATTTCTAGGTGTATTAAAAACGATTCTTCAAGGTTTAAATGTCAAAAAAGCAGGCAAAAAAAATCACTCCATGATGCAAACAGCTTACATCAAGTATCAGACTATAGTTAATGTACAGAAGCAAGAGAGAACAAGGAAATCATATTAAGCAATAGTCATAACGTATTAATAATCTAATGACTATCAAGATAATATTAATGGCAAGAAAGTGCTTAAAGACAGGAAGTACAACAGTGGTCATTAAATAGACAAGAATTATGGAAGTAGTGTGGCTGGATTTGGTAGTGTATTGCCTTCAGTACTTATGAATTCATAGAATCATAGAATCACTAGGTTGGAAAGGACCCTCTGGATCATCAAGTCCAACCATTCCCATCAATCACTAAACCATGTCCCTGAGCACCTCATCCACCCATCTTTTAAACACCTCCAGGGAAGGTGACTCCACCACCTCCCTGGGCAGCCTGTTCCAGTGCCCAATGACCCTTTCCGTGAAATATTTTTTCCTGATGTCAAGCCTGAACCTCCCCTGGCGGAGCTTGAGGCCATTCCCTCTTGTCCTGTCCCCTGTCACTTGGGAGAAGAGGCCAGCACCCTCCTCTCTACAACCTCCTTTCAAGTAGTTGTAGAGAGCAATGAGGTCTCCCCTCAGCCTCCTCTTCTCCAGGCTAAACAACCTCAGTTCTCTCAGCCGCTCCTCATAAGGCCTGTTCTCCAGGCCCCTCACCAGCTTTGTTGCTCTTCTCTGGACTCACTCCAGAGCCTCAACATCCTTCTTGTGGTGAGGGGCCCAGAACTGAACACAGGATTCGAGGAGTGGTCTCACCAGTGCTGAGTACAGAGGGAGAATAACCTCCCTGCACCTGCTGGTCACACCGTTTCTGATACAAGCCAAGATGCCATTGGCCTTCTTGGCCACCTGGGCACATTGCTGGCTCATGTTCAGTCGGCTGTCAACCAACACCCCCTGGTCCTTCTCCTCCAGGCAGATTTCTAGCCAGTCTTCTCCTAGTCTGTAGCACTGCACAGGGTTGTTGTGCCCCAAGTGCAGGACCCGGCATTTGGCCTTGTTAAACCTCATGCCACTGTGTGAGCAAGTTGTCTTCCACACACTCCAGGAACCTTCTAGACTGCTTCCTTTCTGCTGTATCGTACTTCCAGCAGACATCCAGAAGATTGAAGTCTCCCACAAGGACAAGAGGACAAGGCATTTGACCTTGTTAAACCCCATCCCATTGGTCTCAGCCCAGTGGTCCAGCCTGTTTAGATCCCTTTGCAGAGCCTTCCTACCCTCCAGCAGATCCACACTTCCACCCAGCTTAGTGTCATCCGCAAACTTGCTAAGGGTGTGTTCAATGCCCTCATCCAGGTCATTGGCACAATAGGTCATTCCTAACAAAGTATCTCATGTTGGCATGAAATGTGATCATATGGAGGTGAAACTGGAAGAAAAAACATTAAGTTCTAAATAGCTGTAATCATAAAAACTGAACAAAAGCATTGCTGGTTTTGAACAGCTAGTTCAACTTGGTCTATTGCTAATGAAGAAAATGAAGAAGCACAACCCTTCCATTCATGCAAGATGACTCAAGGTTAAAGAGTGGCTTTCCGTCCTGTATGTAGACACATCTGAGAGGGTCTGATGTCAGTTGAGACTCTGTGAAGCTGTGTGCATGAAGACTGTGGTTCATTTTGGCAAGAAAAAGGCACTCGGTCAGCATTGGATTTGAAAAGTTGGAAATACACAGAATATCAGCAGGAAAACAGATTTTTTTGTGGTTGGAGATTCTTGGAAAGCAATCTACAGAAAGAGAACTGGAAAGAAGAATGTGGGACAAAGATTTTTTCACTATATTTTCAATAACATTAAAAGTTTAAGCAACTGCTAACTAGAAGTTTACCCAATATGCTGAACAAGCCCACAGAAAGTTCCAGTTTTTGAGTACCTTTTGACTAACCTGTAGGCTCTGGCCTATTTTTATTGCTTCTGGCTGTATTCAGGCCAGCAACCACTCACACATGACTGGATCTGAATGCATCTCAGCCACTCTGTACTTCTACTGAGTTTCACTATAGACTCCAGTTAGCAAGCATGGGGCAAAGCAGCTCAGTGATGGTATCATACCCATTTACATGTCTGTAAACCCAGATGTATGAGATCCAGTCAAGGAAAAGTCCACAAATGGTGAATAACAAACTCGTTTCTCCCTCAAGGTAGACAAGGCTGGTTATGGAAGGCAAGAAAGAAACAAGGAGAGGCTAGATGTCTGTTGTTTAGTTTCACATACTGGATCAATCACTTCAAAGCTGTCTTTGATTTGGATGAAGTCCAGCCTACTCTTTCCTCGCCTTCTCCAATATGCAGTTTCTTGGTACAGGTACTTAGCATGAGCAGAGTTTCATGAAGCAGTGCTACACCTAGTACTCTCTTTCCCAAATCTCCAGTCACATGAGCACTGAGTTTATTTTAGCCTCCCTGCAGCTGCATGGCACTTAAACCTCATAATACAAAGGCCTTTCAGAAGACAGTCTAGACTATTTGTTCTTTCTTTTAGTACCATGAGAGACAGACAATAAATGTAGATAAAATAATGCAGGTTCTCTATGCATCCCCATGCCTCTGTTTCCTCATTTTCTGGAGAATTCTTTCAGCTGAGGCCCAAATTTTCTAGATTCTTTCCTTTCTTCTCTCCCACTTGCATGTGGTCTCTCCATTTGTGGAATCTCCTCTAGTTAAGGAAACCAAGTTGTTATTATTTCTTCTTCAGCTCTCTGAAATGTCTTCTCAGATTTTCTTTGATGGCTGCCAGCCTCTTTTTTATATTAGTAGGTTGACTCCTGTTCAGTTTTGTCATATAAACATGTCTCCCTGGAAATTGATCCACATGCTAGTACCAAGTTTCCCTGAATTATTTTTATGGGCCAGCATTTCTTACAGTAGTATTTCATACAAAATGGGCATGTTTGAGGGAGAAAAGACGGAAGAAAGACAAAAGAGTGTGGGAGTAGAGATAGAAAAGGGAGTAGCAGGTGAGAACCAACAAGACAGCAGAAAAGAAAAAAATATAGAGAATGCAGCAGATGAGGCACATTGTACCATACCACAGCCTGGGGCTCCCTGAGACCTCCTAGGACCAGGAGAGGCTCTGTGTCAGAGTACATGGGGCTACCAGCAACAGGTTGTGTCTCACATTTATTGTGAGGAGATTGACATACATTCAATGTAATTAACTTTTTGCCTCAGAATGGGCATACTTGCAACTAGCCAATGAAGCTGCAGATTCAGAGTCTGGTCATATAAAAAGTGCTAGTTGAATAGAGGGCAGAGGAGAATCAGAAGGGAGACTGCATTAATCAATATTTCTGTTTGCACTGAGGGGAGCCTAACCTGAAAATGATAGTCCTGTGCACTGCTTTCTTTGAGGCTGCAGATTCCTATTCATTACTAATTACTCACATTAATGAAGAGAACAAAGATATGCTTCCCAGTATGATTGGAAAATCAGCACTTGGGACCTAATGCAATGGACCTGCAATAATTTCCTCAGTGGCTTAGCAGGAGACTGGACACCTCTTGTCACTTTTTTTATGGTTTGCTTCTCAATAATTTATGGGAGGCAAAATAGAACAAAATATAGAGAAAAAAATATTAAGGTTAAATAATCATATAGAAGATATGTGTGAACTGTCTGCTTTTATCTGGAAGCTTATTTCTAGAACATGTATTTATCTTGAGAGTTTAACAACAATGCTTTTATTTGCTATATGAATCCTAAATAATATTTACTTATTCTTCCTCTAAATGCAAGGAAGTAACAGGAAAGGTAGGGAAAGTAAACAGGAAACACCTGCAATGACTTCAGGAGAGGCAGCTGCAACTTATACCATGTTTACTGTTTTTACCATATCCAATTACTACTACGTTTTCCTTAGTCCTTGAGAGAGGTGCCCATGTTAGGGATTAACTGCTTGCCCAATAGTAAATATTTGCTATCTAGGGTCTTCCAGAGAACTGAGAGGCTGGACTAGCTGCATTTCTAAATCAATAAAAATAAATTATACACACTGGTTTAGTTTCTAAATTTCTTTCGTGATGCTTTTGATATTAAGTGATAGATTTTGATGTTTGGTCTTTGAAAGTAACTGCAGCAGAAGTCTGAAAAAAGACCTACAATGAAGTTTGCTGTTTAGCACATAGCAAGCACTCTCAGCTTTCAGCCAGGCAGGTTTCATGCCTGTAGCTGAACAGTGAGATGGCTCTGCCTTTCTCAGACTGGTAGTGCCTTGTGCAGTTATGGCCGGTGAAAAAAAGCAGAGGGAATTCTTACTCATCACATCATTTGATCTGGCGCCTGTGAAGAGGACAGCATCAGGAATATGGAGATACTTGCTTTTAATGTTTGTCTATGAACTGCAATTTAGTTGTGGAGATATTTTTGTCACCCTTTTATCCCTTATGCTTCCTTTTTTCTGTTAAGGCACTTAGATCATAGCTCTGAGACACAGACAATCAGTTACAGAATATCTCTACAATGTCTAATAAAATGATATTCAGAATATAGCCTAATATTTCATTTAAACCAGTGTAAATTATACTACTGTAACAAATTTTGTGACTATAAAGAAACATCCGTTATTTCTGTGTTATCTCTGCTAAAATTCTTGTGCTGCATTATACTACATTTCTCATCCCTGTTATTTAAAATAATTTGCAACGAATGTGATATGAAACTTCAGACAAATCCGAAGCAATGCACTTTATATTGGTCGACAGCAAAGCTCTGTATTAATTTTAACATGCAAATAACATAATCTGCTCCTAGTGCATATAAAGCACAAATAAATGCTTTTCTTCATACAATTTTTTTTATAAAAAGGAAAATCTGTTAACACGAAGGGGGGCCTATTGGTCTAAGAGTTTTGAATCTTAGCATGTGCATGCTGGCTACTTACCCTTCCTGGAGAAGCAGTGGAGCTTAGCCTTCAGCAACACATGAAGAGACAAGCCATTTGTGCCTCAGTACACTGTAACATGAAGATGCCCTCTGCACAGACTAGAAGGTATGACCAAGGTGATTAGCTTGGTAGTCAAAGGAAATATTCTCACATCTCAGCACAGGTCTCAGAGCTGGACTGCCTTATCTGTCCTTCTACTGGATGTGTTGGACATGTCTACGTTATTTGAAGAATTCCATCTCATCCTCTGCCCATTCAATTACTAAGGGAAATGAGAAAATCCCGTCTATGAACAACTTTTTGCATTTTTATGGTACATACAAATGGACACAGTGTGGTGGTCCTGTCAAAACTAGGTATCACCAATGCAGGAAGAACAAATAACTAGTGCTACAGAAGAGTTAAGGGTGTTTGCTCCTGTGCTTCACTGAAGTATAATAGATGAAGTGTGGCTATCTCATAAAACATGCTCATGTAATTTGATTTTTTCAACCTGCACTCACTCCTCTGCAATCTGCTTACCATGACAAAAGTCACCAGAAATGCAAAGTGCTGTGATAATGACAGAACTGTAGGCAACTTTCAATAAGTCCCCCGGGGCATATTTGAAGTTTACTACCCATAGGATATAACGGTTTCTCCATGCAATTGCAGCTGACTCCACATTTCTCCTTCAGTAAATATATGCAACCATTGAAAAATAAAATTCAGGTTTACCTTAAGAGAGTGCTGAGCACATCTCTCATTATATACTCATGTTTATCCATCTACAATCTTGCAGTCTTGGGAAATCAGAGTATTGGCTTTTGTTATAGCAATCTCACTTCTGGAAGCAACCATCATTTGGCTGTTTTAGGGTTTATATAATTAGTAATTTATGGTCCCTAATCTTCTCAGGCATTTTTTGCAGCTGAAGCCACAAATTACATCATGCCAAATACTAAACCTCTGAAGGCAGTGTACGTAGCCTTTCAAAGACCAAGATTGTACCTCTTTAGGAGATTTACTCCTCTAACAAATATTTACTGAGAAATATGCCTTTGTATGCAAAGCGCCAGCATAAATTGCAACATAGGAAATTTAATAATTTAAGATATTTTTTCATTGTGTTATTTTGATCAACATTATATTTTCATCAGTTAATTAAAGTGTTACTGAAGTAGTAGCTTTAGTCCTCTTCCAATATGCGTCTGAAACATCTTCCTGGGTAAAGCCCACATGGAACTCCTTTCAGAAGCTCTGTTAAATGTCTCCTTTTTTTCAGCTGCCATTTTCAAGTTGCCCAGGTTACCTCCAGTAATACTACGCAAGATGTAGAGAAATGAAACCCTTTCAGCCATCTCATGATATTAGCACTAAATTATTGTTCCAGTTTTCAAGAGAAAGAGGAATGTGCTTAACATTTCCTTTTATTTTGCTCTGCTTTTAAATATCCCTAACACAGTGCCAGAATTAAAGGCAAAAGTTAACACCATACTAATGGGGTTAATGTGTGGTCAAAGCCTGCATTTTTTCTGCCAGAAGAGCATTTGACATCCTTCTTGTTGAATAAAGACAGTTGGTAGCAATAAGTTACAAGCTCACAGGACTGAAAAAGAAAAGCAAGCTGTTTACACAAAACTGATTAAAACTGATTTGCTGTATTTTTTTGTTCTAAGCAGGTCATGCTGTGCAAAGAAGTGTGTTTTATTGGTACTTACAAGTGTGATGCTGTTGCTTTGCAGTGCAAGGAGCACATACGATGCACAAGGGCCTCGAGTATAAACATAATGATGGGACTGTTTATTCTCTGTGTTGATCCACTGTAGCTCCAGCTTCATCCCAGCTGATTTCCATGGTGTTATATTGGCCCAGCAGCAGTGAGATGACAAAGCAGGCATACTCATTTCCAGTGCACAATAGTGAATTTTCTAGGTAGGAGGACCTCTGTGTTCCCTTGTGTTGTATACAGATGAGAATGAGTAGAAGCCAGAAACAAAGGTAGAACCACAGTGAGAAGCCATTTTCCCTCTTTCCACATCTCATGAAAGTGACATTTTGTGCTTTGGACCTGGCTAGAAAGAATTAGCTGAATCTAAGAAAGAGGAATTTTTCCATGCATGGTTCCCTGCTAAGAAGCCAGTAAAAGGGAGTCAATGCTTTTCCTCTAGTTTGCTTTCTGTCTTGGCTTCTGTCCAGAGGGACAACTGGAAGAGATGCAGGTGCAGCTGTGGCATTGACAGTCAAGGAGAGCATTGATGTCCATGGCCTCAAGGACATGTGAGGATCAAGAGTCAGTGTACCTGTGCAGCTCTTAGGAAGTTTCCATGACTCTAAGAAGTCCTAAAGCCAAATGCTTTGATTTTTATTGTCTTCCAAGGGCTGGCTAGTGTCACCTACAGAACTGACACCTGCTTGCTGTTTTTAGCATGTGCTGAAAAGCTTCCTTCACAGGCCTTTCAGCTCTCGTGCCCATTTTTACAGAAAATATAATTCACAGGGAATATTAGCTTTATGTAGAAGATTTGAGAAGGTAACATTGTGTGCTTCTTAGAGATTCAGCCTCAGTTTACCATTAAAGTAAAATGTATTAGTTTGTTAATGAAATCAGACGTAGGAGGGCTTTTGTCCTGAGGCTGTGGAGATGTACCAGAAAGTGGCACCAGGGCATCCAGGAGATGCTGAAGGGTGGAGGGTCACTGGGGCGGTAAGGTGCCCTCTCTCTCCAACGAGCACCATGCTGCAGACCCTAGAAAGGTGAGCTGGGCTGGGGATGGTGACTGGGTTTGACCACAGCCCAGTCACTTCTAGGCACCGTGGGGCCCAGCCAGGAAGTCATACCCTGGGATGGGGACAGGACAGGGACAGGGTCAGGGCAGTGCCTGGCTCAGGGGGTGCTAGGGCCAAGCAGGGACAGGGCTGCAGCACCAAGTTTGCATATCAAAGAAGTTCTCTTTACTAAATGAAACAGTATGTTTTGTTAATCCAGTGGAGAAGGGGTACTTAATTAATTTCCACTGATGTCTGCTGGGAAATTCTTCTAAGGTCTATTAATTCTTACTGAGATCTGATCAGCAGGAAGCAATGTATTGGTTTCACTCTGCCTTCACAGCTCACAGGTGCTCTCTGACAGAGCAGGGTAAATGGTAAGAAGTACTGAATTGCCTGCAGAAAAGTTGAGGTCTGGGTAAAATGCGCTTATGAGCTAGATGAGAGACTTATGAGCTAGATGAGAGACTGTTCAAGTAGCAGCACAGTATTATAACTTTGGAGATGTAAATTAAAGTTACAGGTGAGAGCACAAGTAAAAATGAATGGTTTGTTCCACATTACAATATTTCTAGCAGAAAAGCCACCTCAGCATGTTTCTGATCTCCCCCATGTCCCATACCCGCTATGTCAACAACCCCATAATTTGCCAATCCCTCAGTCAAGCTCCTGCAACACTTTGTGGAGATGCTGTCTGAACCCAAACAGTGAAATCATCCTTTTCTTTTCTTAAAAAAATAAATCAGAAAAAAAGAAGCAATTGCATGTGTAGCCACATACAGACCACAACTGAACACTTAAATATCTGTGGCTCAGGGAAAGCAGAACAGAGCAAACAACTGGAAAACACTTGCTCACTCCCAAAGAAATCCATCACAGAAACACCCACATGACCATAACTCCTGATAGAAATTACCCCAGATCATTGTATCACTATGGATGCCACACACTTTCCATTATAAATCCCAATACTGTGTTGTTTTTAAGTATCTCCAAGTTTTCACCAAGTAGAACCAGAAATGTAGACACTGGAAGCATGGCTTTTCTGAAATGATTCATCTAAAAAAAGGCAGGCATCTCCAAACACAAAGGCATGGGGGTAAGGCAATGCAATGTTTTAATCCTATAAAATTGTCCTAACAACCCTGTCTTTGAGGAGGGTTTTAAAATCAAAATTCCCCTGTCTTACACATACCTCGCTCAGGCAGAGGAAAGTAGGCATATCTATAGACAGCCATATTAAGGTTATATGGACATTATTACCGGTGCTGTCTAGCTTTTGAATGTTTACCTGAGCAAACATGACTTACTTTCATAAAGGTTGCTGGAGGGCTTTTTGTAGTTATATCTGAATCACCTCGCCTTTTCTGCCATCCTGTAAGTTTACAAGCTATGCCTGCCTGTATAGGAATGCGTAAAATAAAGTTGTTCATGTGAACAGAAAGCAACAGCTCTAACTGAAAGTAAACTTTTTCCAATTACATATAAGGTTATCTGTACTTAAGTTACGCACAAGAACTGCAGTTTTCAATACAGCTACAGGTAACTGATTACACTACTAGTTTGGTTTTGTTGCTTTGTTACAGGAGCCAGCCAGGATCTAAGCTAATGCATCCAGAAGTGCTTGTACTTTTAATCTAATGCAAAAGCTGAATTTCAAACTTTTAAAAGTGAAAGGCTAGCACATATCTATCAATCAATGATACTACCTAACTGCTCTTACTTGGTAACTGTGGAAATAATAGCAGACAACACATTTAATATCTGTGGCTGAAAGATCAAGAGCCATTATAGGAATATGGAAGACACAAATAAAGCAATTAAGATAAGTGGAAAGTCTTTCACTGCTTGTATCAAGCAAGTGAACTATCCAGGAAGATGGGCCAAGTTGGCAAATTTGCTCAAAATAAATGACCAATGCAACTTTTCATGTGTGCTTACTGTAACTCAGACACTATGGTAGTTAGGTTGGCTAATTGTCAATGTACTGATGCAGCACACTCTCAGTTCTTGTTTAAATAAGAACGTTACTTGTTTTGAGTGAAACTAAAGATAGACCAACTGTTACAAATGAAAAGTAAATGACCATATGTGTGTTCAGTTCTGGGCCCCTCACCACAAGAAGGATGTTGAGGCTCTGGAACGAGTCCAGAGAAGAGCAACGAAGCTGGTGAAGGGGCTGGAGAACAGGCCTTATGAGGAACGGCTGAGAGAGCTGGGGTTGTTTAGCCTGGAGAAGAGGAGGCTGAGGGGAGACGTTATTACTCTCTATAACTGCCTGAAAGGAGGTTGTAGAGAGGAGGGTGATGGCCTCTTCTCCCAAGTGACAGGAGACAGGACAAGAGGGAATGGCCTTAAGCTCTGCCAGGGGAGATTTAGGCTGGACATTAGGAAAAAATTTTTCTCAGAAAGGGTCATTGGGCACTGGAACAGGCTGCCCAGGGAGGTGGTTGAGTCACCTTCCCTGGAGGTGTTTAAGGCACGGGTGGATGAGGTGCTAAGGGGCATGGTTTAGTGTTTGATAGGAATGGTTGGACTCGATGATCCGGTGGGTCTCTTCCAACCTGGTTATTCTATGATTCTGTGATTCTATGATATTTTGTTTGTAGAGAAAACTGAGTACTCGCATGCCCCCGAGTTTGAAAACACGGAAAGAAGTGACTTCTGTTCAGTGGGACTGTTCAAATGCATGAAGTTATTGATTTCCTTTAGTGTTCGTAAGATCAGATCGTAAAATCCAGAAACTCAGCTGCTATACTGAAATATTTTTCCCACAACACCAAATTCTTAGTTATCACTCTCTAGTGAGAGTGGGCAGTATGGAGCAGAAGTTACTGTGGTCAGTTTATAGCCTATTTAGTAAAAGAATTTATCTTACTAATTTTCCATGATTCATATTCGAAGACTACATTATTAAATTCTGACAGTCATAAGCACTAGATATATTTTAAATCAAAAGCTAAAGAAAGGCTTGTCACTTGCTCTTAAGTCTAGTGCTGGACAACCCTGACCTCATTGATATACAGAGTAACACCTCATTTGAGATCAATGGTACTAAGTTTATTAATGATCAATATTTTCAAATTTTACAGATTATTTGGGGTACCTCCACATCACAGAGATTCCTTCAGGCAGTCTGATATGCATAAGGCAGATCCTCTGCCATTCTGGAAATGCAGTGACCACCTGAGACCTCTCAGGAGGGTCTCTGGAGACTGCATACTTTGGAACATCTTTGCAAGTCATTTTAGCTATCCTGCAAAGAAAAGGACTTGCCTAACTTGCCACTGTTTGCTACTGCCCCTGCAGAGTCTGCAATGCTGTAGTCCTTTTAGGAAGTGTGCAAATAACTGTATTATTAGCTGTCAGAATATTTATTTAACTGGAAGTTAACCTACTGGTTGTGGACATTCTTAAGACCAGTATTCACTCAATTCATGGGCCTGAAAGAGCAGTAAAAGGTAGCTCTGAGAAGCCTACCTATCCATTCGCAGCAGACGATTTCAGAGAGAGTGGTCTTTCCACCTGCTCATTATGGTCCAGAGGTCCTGAACCCCTGGCCTCCCAGGAAGAACTGAGGTGATAAGCAATTCTTGCAGCTTACAGGAGCCACTGGCTTTACAGAAAGTGACTGCATTGAACAGTGCAAAATTTACACAAAAGAAACATACCAGGAGTGCTGTGGAAATAAAGCAGTAACATTTTTTAAATACCTTAGTCAATTCATTCAAGAGATACACATTGGCAGGAGGAGGGGAAGTAGTTTAATAATTTTAATGGCCAACACTTAAGAAAAGATTAAAGGTCTAATACATTAAAAAGGAAACTCTGCTGATGGTAATCAGTTTTGCTGCTTTTATGCATCATTTTGTTTCGTGTTTATGTATGAAATGAGGTGAGTGGGGGTGGAGGGAATTTGAAGATTTAGGGAGATTACTGCTTTCATGAGAGTGTTTTATTGCACTTCGGCAGTTCTGGATTTAACAAGAAAATCCAATTGTGGAAAAAGGATGAAACAATCTGTTTATTCCTCTAATCAATCACAAGGTTGCAAGACATTAAAATAAATTTGCGACTGCCATTCCTCTTCCTTTCCACTGCTGTCATAGCAAATGATGATCCAAAAGCTGATTGACAGTTCACATATCAGCTCTGATGCCTGCTGCCTTCCTCTTTTTACCTTGTCTTATGATTACAAACAAATAACTTCAGAGCTGTTATCAAAACATGGAGAAAAGCCGTATGTTAGATTAAGTGTTTTAATAAATGTTATCCCTAAAATACTGGCAAAATTAAATCAGTCACATTAGACAGTGTGAGAAGAATAGAGTAATGAACACTTTACTGTAAAGTTTATCTCCTAGCGTTTGCTTACAGTTGCCTGTTATTCCTAAGGTAATTGTTACTTTGGGTATAGCAACCAAAATCAAAAGCAATGTTTTTAAATCAGTATAGATAGCAGAATCATTTCTTGTCATTGCAATAAATAGTAGTGGCTTAAGCCATGATACTCCTGTGCAAAGCCTCATATCCATGGTAAGGAGAATATTACCCCTTCAAGTGTTCATATTCAGAAGATCAGAAAAGTGCATCATGTGTAGACTACTGGCAGGCTGCTCATGGTAGTGAGCACCACGTAAGTATACACCAACATTGGGATGCAACTCACCTTATGTTCTTAGAGATAAGCATCTAGGCTGGAATGGAGTGTTACAGGCACTATGTTCAGTTAGATGTGTCATTGTTGAGGGAATCTTCCTCTCTGTGGAGCCCAGGTATAGAATAGTTGGTTGATTTTTAGACAGTTACATTAAGATTAATTCTGTCCAACGCTGGCTTTTAGAAGAAGCAGTTATTTAGCCACTACTGAGCCACTGTTCCAAGACGAGACCACAGACTCTCAGATTTAGTTGACTGAGGCAAGTAGCACCATCTTTGATCTGTAATTTACCTTATTTGCCTAATTACTACAAATGGATCTCCTCTTCCCTCCACAGTCAGATCCCTGAACCTGTTCACAGGAGCAAAGAAAGGCTCTCTCATGTGTATTTTTTTTTTTTTTGCTGAGAACTATTCCTTGTTTCTGCAAAAGCTTGTGGGCTTAAATTCACTGCAGCATCAGAGCCCAAACACAGCACCAGTGTCTCTGGTGTAGAGCTGTGACACGAATGAAAAAAAAAAATTCCCTTGGAGAATTCTAGTAATAAAGAAACCTAGCTAAGCATATGAACAGCATCCCTAATCCAAGGCTTCATCATATCACCTTTTATCAAGAAGTCGTTAGGATTGGTAAGGGCTCATTGGTACAAATGGTTGTGAGCATCAATAGTCAATTAGGCAATAGTGAGTAAATTTTTTTTTCTACAGATATCCAGCTAAAAAAATAATTGGAAAAAGTAGTGAATTAAGTGGAACTATCAACAGGTATAAAAAGAAATTGTTGTGTCAGATTCTGTGTGGTATTTGTTTTGTGCCATATTTTCTAGAGCTTTCTCATTTCTCTTTTCCTCAGTGTTTTTCATGAGTAAAATATTAGAAGTGATGAACAAGGTTTAAATATTAATTTAGGCCTTCTCATGTTTCAGTGAAAATATATGCTGTTACAGTGGCTGAAAAAAGAATAACACAGAAATCAAGTACCAAAATAAAAGAAGACAGCAAAATACTACAGCCACTCCTCAAGACAAAAGTAATTATGTTCAGAAAGATCTTGCTGAGTAATGTTTTAATGAAAGACTGAAGTAGAAACTGAAACAGAAGCAGTAGAAAAAGCAGAGGCGAAATAAAGCTGGAAACATGTTCTATAGCCTTGAGAAAAGATTTCTTCGCTGAGAGCTAAGTAGCAGAGGGCAGAGAACATAAAGAATATCACCTCTTTGAACACTCCTGCTGATATATGTAAAGAAATGGTACATTTTTTATGTAAAATACACAAATAATAAATTACCAGTGACGGTAACTCTACTGACCATTTCTAGTTCTAAATAAATAAAGTCACATCCTTTAAAATTAACTAAATTTTAAGAAAAACAGGTTAAGAATATACTGTTACCTTCTAATAAACACAGTATTATATTTGACAAAAATCTTCTGTTTTTTCATTCACTACAACCTTATGCTTGTTTGTATCTTACTTAAAAATAATCAAGGCATCCTAAGTCTTGATCATATGGAGATATATGGTGAATATATGTTCTTTCTAAAGTGCTGACCACATAAATATTTATCATTCTTATTTTTCTGTGCAAGAACTGCATTTAACTTCATCAATTCAATTTCATTTAAAAAAGACTAAGCCAGCATATTGAACTGATTTCTGGCACAATGGTAAGATTTTTTTTTCCTTACTGTCATTTTAATTCATTATATTACTGTGCTATTTTTAAAAGGTCCCATTTATATTGTACATTGCAGTTGCATAGATTAACAGTTGGAAACTAAAGATTAATTTACAGGAAATGCAAGTATCAAGGCATAATGACAGGAGTTATCCTAAGAGGTATATCATATAATATGCCACAAGAGCTTTACCATAGCATATTCTATGCAGTTTTGATTTTAAACTTTTAAAGACAGTAGCTAATTATTATTGATTCCTCTGTGAAATAACATAAGCATACTATAACATATGCTAAATTGCATCTTCATTCTATTTTAACAAATACCTAGCATGGTAAATTATGATTATAATTTAAAAGAGGGAAATGAATTGTTATAAAACACCAGTAGTAAAGCTCAGAGTAGAACATTACAATATTTCAGTTACTTACTATTACAAAAGTGAACCCAGTACAGGTGAACAGCAGCTGAAATTCATCACCACCTGATGGCTGTTCAGTGGACCATGTGAAGAGAATTAACTTGTCTGTCCAGTTTGGAGCTGAGAACTCTCCATATTACAGAAACTGCCTCCAAAGCTGGCACTTTCATTGGCAGAGGCCAAGGGTTAGGTGGGTGTTGGAGAAACAAGTATTGTTGTGCTTTTAACTGCTGACAGACTAAGTGCAGAACTTCATTTGTCAGAGATGATGGCAAAACCATTCAGAAGTTTCAAATAAAGTCCACCAAAAAATATATCCCCCACTAGGCAGTTGCAGTATTTGCACAAAATTGCCAAATTCTTCTTTACTTGCAGTTGTGGGACTGGGCACTGAAACAGGTTTGTCTCTAAAAGAATTGTATTCACACAAGCAGGAGTTATGGTCTTGGGGCAGAAATAAATGAGTGAGGTTCTCTGACCTGCATGATACAAGACCCTCTGGCCTTTTAAAACCATGAATCTATGATGAATAAAGGGAAATCAAATTGTTTCCAAAATCAGGCACTGTCTTTTTTATGTCATCTACATAGTAGCATGTGCATTTGAGATTTTATACAGTAAAATATATGATATTCTGTACATATGTGGGCATTATCCATTCCCACAGAAAGATTTGTGCATCACAGGCAGGATTATGTAAACCATTTTACATACACTTCCAGTGTCAATATGGCATGCAGCACTTTATCACTTGAGTAATGTGAGTGTTAGAGAAAGCAAAATAGATCCATCTGTGCTCTGTGGATTCTAGGCTTGCACTTGAGGAATAAAGGCAAGATTATTCAGCTCTCACATAGCACTCACTGTGATATAACCACACTCAGGCTCTTTGCATCACCAAAATACGTATAAAAGCAAATTCCCCACAAGGACAATACATGTGTGCAGAACTAGCAATTTTGCAGACAGCCTCAGCAAGGTTCTCTTAAGTTTTCCAGTCCTCCTGACTCTTCTGCTGGTCATGATGGAGTGGCACCAAAAAGTAACCGACAGATTTAACTTGAGGAGGCTAGATTTTCTTCTACTAAGGCTTTAATTTTTTCAAATGAGAAAATTTCATAAAAAAAGCCGTAATACCATCAGATGGATAGAAGATGGCACTGCTAACACAAAATGATAGATACTGGCTATCCAAGTGAAGTACACAATTAGTTCTGAATACTTTCCTTTCAAAATTTTACTGATAATTGGCAATCACTTGAGTTTGCATTTGGCTAAATGACAGAGATTTCTATTAACTGATGCAGGTTTGTTTTTTTTTAAGTTCATTTGCAAATAGCAGGAGTTACTATTCATGAAATGCCAGTTTTCTTTCTATTAAAAAAAAGAAAATAATTAAAGTAGATCTAAAGGTATGATCCCCATTCCTAGCACATGGCGTTTGTCACCAAGTTTAGGATTGTGGAAAAGGCTTAGAAGTCACTATGCAAGCTACATGACAGCAATACTTCCCTGTACTTTCTTAACCATCTTCCTTTCTCATAGTTCCTGTTCATTTCTCCCTTGTACCATGGCGTTCTGTCTTTTCTCTGTGTGCTGGCAGAACCACGCATGTTGCCATGTTGTAAAGTAACTCAGAAAACTGATAGGGCTTAATCTGCCCCTCAACAAATCCACAAAGCCCCAAACTCTACCAAAAAAAAGAGTTCTTTTCAAAATCCATTTCCCGGGATCTAGTTGCTGGTGGGGCAATGGACGGAGTGGTCTGGCACAGCAGAGCAAGGCACTGCATGGGGCAGGAAACCTGTGGTCTGCCAGAGCATCATCTCTTGGAAACAGCATGGCTGGGCTCTCTTTAGGCTTAGTGACAGACATCTGTAAGGAGATAATTTCAGCCTCTCTAGCTTTGCATGCCAGGTATACACCCTTCTCCGCATCTCAGTAACTGCGTCGTTTTCCATTCACCTTAGCTATCCCATGACAGTGCCACAAATAGATTCAGAAATGGACTGTCAAGTTATTCTTTGCGACACACTTTATTGCCACATGAGAAAATTGCATTGACTTTCCTCCAAAATGGGAGGAAAGATCAACAACTGTGCACTTGATGCTACCTGTAGTGAAGTAGAAAAAAAACACCCCAGTACAGGGAAGAACTGGCCATTATCTCTCCAGGCTCAGCTGAATGTCGTATCCTACTCTGGAAGGGAACAGAATAATACAAAGTTTTGGTCTCAGTAGGATAACATCTCTGAGGAACATTTTTTGGTGTCAGAAGCCTGACTGTTTTTTTCCCCTCTTAGAATGTGTTGCCACATAATAACCTATGCCAGGTACTTTCTGGGATGGGGGGAAGTATGCATTTTAAAGCCTATTTTAATCCTTTCCCTCATTGACACTTCATTGTTTTAGACTTGTAATGATAAATGTGATAATGAGTAATGACATCTATTCATGGAATGTGTGAAAGCAGGTCTGAAACGTCAGAAATTGGTGTAAGGAAAATGTGACTCCAGCAAGGTCAGCTGCATTGACTTACTTTAACCCATCCCTCATTAAAACACAGGCTGAATTTCTCATAAGTCTGGTCAGAGCACATTCTCCGTCTCTCTGTCTCCATTCCCCTGCGCCTTTGTTTTTTAAGATGGTGCTCAAAGGCCAAATTATGGGAATTTTCAAACTCATTGTTCCCCATTAAAATGCTAATTCTGCCTGTAATTTCTATTGTTTAATCCCTTGAGTGTTTTAGGACATGCAAGACAGAGTATACATTCTCTGAAAGAGTCATTCACCCTGTATGTTTCTCCATCCCATTGTCAACAGCAGGCCAGGACAAATGGTGCGGCTTGGCAAGCAGACAAGATGCTATAGCAAGGTGCAGCAAACAAGCTGTACACAGTTGTTATACCAGTTGTGCCTCTCATGTTACATGTGATACACCTTTTACTGTTCTCTTCCACATAGACTTTTTTAATGCCCTCATCACCATAGTGCCTGAGTGCTTTCTAATAGTGCATTAACAAAAACAGCTAACATCTGTCACTTCTTTCTCCTTTCATCCTGCCCCTAGGGAGAGGAGCTTGTACAGAAAAAAAACCATTTGGTAGAGGGTTTTTTTCAGAAAGCAAGATAGGCAAGGGATTGCTTTTAAAGTGTCTATTAGTGTACATATTCTTGTAAATTTATATGGGGTGGGAAGAGAGAATGGTCAAAGAAATGCACTTGGAGCAGAAGGTGATGAAGGGGTACAGTGGTTCACAGATACACAGTCTGTGTATCACACAGACTGGTGCCAGAGACTTGAAGCTGGCAACACCAGTCCTGGTATATTGGATTATGTTTACGTAACATAAGCAAAAGCCTAGGATGGCTATCAATGACAAAGACCAAGATTTTGAATGTGACACCCAAAATTCTACCAGAGGTCAGCACCAACAGCACCAAGCTGATCCTGTATGGGTAAGTACTGTTAGGTGACAAAATTCTGCTTTTCAGCTAGTTTTGGTTTAATTTTTGTAGACCTAAAGACAGGGGAGAATAAGCAATCGACCATTACTTCCAAAGGAAAATGAAGATTTGAAACTTATACCTAGAAAATGGGACCTTTCCACTTACAAAAATCAGGAAAGAAGTACAACTGCCACCTCTGCATGTAGCTGGGAGAAAGAAAGATGCCTGCATCACTAGAAGAGGAAAGGAGACATAGATGATTAATTAAAATCTTCATGACTGAACTACTCTCTGTGTGAACGTATATTCTCTGTTTCACTCTGATACCTATCACTGCAGAAGACATCTTTGTTATATTTTGTAATATTTTGCCAAAATAGGACTAGTGTTGTTTACAACCATGATGGTCTAAGGATACAAGTGAGGAGAGGGAGACGATGTATCATTTATTAAGTCTGCTAATGTACCGGGAAAAACATTATGCTTTTGGATTTGGCATTAAGGGATGCCAAGTTCAAATGCATCTCTGTTTTATCCAACTTCATCAGTTTGTCTAAGAAATACCTACTTTCTTCCAAAATACTGCCATTAAGCTCTACTTACATGTTTTCTGACTATACCTCATTTTTCAAGTTCCTGTAAAGCCACTAATGGTTCTCTGACTTCAATCGGTCCTTTATACTTGCTGAACCATTTGGGTTTTATTCCATAATAAAACTATCATCCATACCTGGTAGACATTGCCTGAGAAGACTCTGCAATGCTGAGCATATGCTGTCAAGCTAGTTTTAAAATTTGTTTTGGCAGTACTGAAAGGCTTGTTATGTCTTGATAGTCTGCTTTATATTAATTCATTCTGATTATTGCTGCCTTAATTTAACACTCAGGAGCTTTGGCTATTTCCACCAGTAGTCCAGCTAAGACTATCACCAGAATTGTTTTGCTTGATTGCTGGTTTTTTTTCAGGTCTTTTCATCACAGATTGAGTAGACATTACCCACGGTTACCATGGCAAGGTATGAAGCTTCAAAGCTAGATGGAGGGCACTAGGTAAAGAATTATAATTAAACTTTGCCTTGAGTCACATAGCAAGAATTGACTCAGAAAAACCCCTGTGGTGGAGCTTCTCTTCATGTGTTAGCTTTGCCTGCCAGCAAATGGAAGTTTACAGCACAGACTTCTTCCTTCCCTTTTCTTTCTCATCCAGCACCATGCATCAGACAAACAGGCAAACAGTTCAGATTAAAGTTCATGAGAGCCCTCTCAAGCACAAATAAAAGGGTTTCCACTCCCTTGCATGAGAACATGTCCCTTGTCATAGTCAAGGTCCCTGAGCCGTCTATCTTGAAAAGAAATGGAGAATGTTAAATTTAGATAACACAACTACCTGCTCATATGAAATTAGGTAGATAACAGAATTGTGTTTTCTTATCTGTAGTTCTTACATTTTAACCCCAAAGAGTCTTGCAATCGGATTGCATTGTTTTGTACAAGCGTGCACTCTTATCCTGTGCAGAAGTGCCTGCTTAGTGTAAACCACACATGTCATCCAGCATCAAGTAACTAACAATAACATAAACAGTCTAGCTTTCTACAATGAAAGATATCCTTTTCCTAAGTCCATCAAAAATAATGGCAAGATATTAATTAGTATAGTAAGATCTAGACACTAGTTTGCATTCTGTGGGTTTGGGTCTGCTTACTAAAAGTCCCTTTCTTTTCATCAGTATGTTCCAAAAATAAGTACAAAAAAGCCAGAAAATCATGTTTAGTAGTAAATAGTTTTCATATTTTATTGTGCTACCAAAGGTGTAAACATCTACAAAGTTGTTATGTACTAATACAAAATATCACCTTTGGAAGACAAAAAAAATACACAGAACCATCAATTTTTTGTTATTGTTACATACATTTCATTTTACTGGGAGAAGCCTGGCTGAAACTGGGGGAAGCCTGGCTGGGAAGATGCCAGGAGGAGAAAGACCTGGGGGCGTTGATTGGCAGCAACTGAACATGAGCCAGCAGTGTGCCCAGGTGGCCAAGAAGGCCAATGGCATCTTGGCTTGTATCAGAAACGGTGTGACCAGCAGGTCCAGGGAGGTTATTCTCCCTCTGTACTCAGCACTGGGGAGACCGCTCCTTGAATCCTGTGTTTAGTTCTGGGCCCCTCACCACAAGAAGGATGTTGAGGCTCTGGAGCGAGTCCAGAGAAGAGCAACAAAGCTGGTGAAGGGGCTGGAGAACAGGCCTTATGAGGAGCGGCTGAGAGAGCTGGGGTTGTTTAGCCTGGAGAAGAGGAGGCTGAGGGGAGACCTCATTGCTCTCTACAACTACTTGAAAGGAAGTTGTGGAGAGGAGGGTGCTGGCCTCTTCTCCCAAGTGACAGGGGACAGGACAAGAGGGAATGGCCTCAAGCTCCACCAGAGGAGGTTCAGGCTTGACATCAGGAAAAAATATTTCACGGAAAGGGTCATTGGGCACTGGAACAGGCTGCCCAGGGAGGTGGTTGAGTCACCTTCCCTGGAGGTGTTTAAAAGATGGGTGGATGAGGTGCTGAGGTGCATAGCTTAGTGATTGATAGGAATGGTTGGACTTGATGATCCTGTGGGTCCTTTCCAACGTAGTGATTCTATGATTCTATGATTTTCATAATTATCATTCCTCTCTTAGTCATTGCAGTTACAGCATGGTAACAAATCTGTTAGACACTGGAAGGACATCAAATCATCACACCATGTTTGTGTCCTCAGCACATATTCTTAGTGAGGAGAAGATCTGGCTTTTAGTGTACACGTACCATATATGTATGTAAAACTGTGTTATAATTGGAATACAGCAGATATTGTCCAAGTCTCTATTCTGATGAAGAAGCCTTAGAGAGACTGTTTTCAGAAACCAATGAATTCACAAAATACATTGTCTTCATAATTTTCAATTATTGCATCCCTAGAGTACTATAGTTTGTAGTGTCATACAGGACAGCAATGTGGTGATAATGTTAATGAGGAGGAATGGAAAAAAAAAGTAAACCTAAGTTTACTTACACATCTTTTATTGGTCTAATTCTCTCAGGCCACCTGTTCTGTAGTTGCATAAAACTAAGCAGCTGTGAACCCAGTGAGCTCCAGGAAAGTGCATAAATCTAACATTACAGATCAGAAACCAGGATGAGACTTAACTTCAGTTTCAGAAACGAAACAAATAAAAATCAGAGTGATGTTTGCATGACATTTTTAGTGGCCTGAAGATCTGCAGTATTATGTTGCACCTAACATGATGCAACTACAAAGTGTTGCTAAAAGCCAGCCCTATTCCAGACTTTCCCACCCAGCCAGCCCTCGGCTAGTGGTGTAGTACCTCCAGCTACCTGGCAGAGCACCTAGTGCTCTGCCTCTTCTTGCTTATCTGACTACTTTAGTGGGTTTTTTTTCTGTTGAGCCAGCTGATTAATCCAGCTCACTTTGCAGCTGCAGTCATTAGACCTGCCAGAAGAAAGGCAGAGGGAATACATAGCCAGATACAAGAAAACTGATGGGGGACATTAGCTCTTTCATAAGCATTTTCCTGTTAAATTGGTGGGTTTACCATGAAAATGGATGCTAAGAAAAAGCAACACTATATCCCTGGTATTTCAACAGTTTGTATTAAGTACTAACATATTCCCACACCTACTAAAGTCAAAATAAAATGTGTCCTGATCATGGGTGAGAATCATGTTTGATAAATTTTTGGGTGTGAATGATAGAAAAAGGTGAAGATATTTTTGAGAATGCACCAATATGTATAAAATATTATGCGTGTGTCAAAACAAAGTGAGATTTTCCATGCACTTTAGTTCAGTCTCACAGCTTGGTTAATTGATTTGGATGCTGCTTTAAAAAAATAAAAAGCAAACAACCTTTTTCCATTTTAAGCTAAAGATTGAAGATTTGAGACTTCACACAAATCCCTCAGCACTGACCTCATTCACACATTTTTTTATAAACTAACCACTCCGATAGCTAGCTAGAACCAAGAGTGCTCCTGTGCTTCCTTCCAAGAGCTGAGCGTGTCATTTAAAAGAAGAGAGAGTCCTCTAGTGGAGAATTTTGAGTTTTACTCTCAATGTAACATTTTAAGGGATTTGCCTTTTAACTGGTTTTGTAGTGCAAAAATACCCCAGTTTACAGGCATGCACTGTGAATACAGTCACCATTTTAAACCCTTCAAGTTCGTGCACATTATCAGCTGCTTTGACAATATTTTTTGCTCTTTTTACTCACTTTTTTATTATTTTTTCTAAAGAGATTACAGCTATTTAGGCATTAACAAATATATGTATGCATTAGTAATCTTATTCTGTTGCTATTAAAAAGAAGGTATCATCTGATCAAGAAGGGGAAGGAATCACTTGTTTTATGTGACTCTCCCAAAACCTGAACAAATGGAGCATCTGCAAATTGCTCATACAGTCTTGCAAATAACAAATGTGCTTCCAGGAATCAGAATCAGTTCACAAATAATATACCAGTAGCAGAAAGTTAAATTAGCAATGAATATCAGTCACAATGAAGCACTCGACCAGCTCTTGATGTGACACAACTTGAAGGGACACAATGTACTTTGAAAGGGCACTGATGTAATAGGATGAGACACAGTGACCTTTGTATGGTTGCCTTATTTGCTACACAGGCAGCAATCAAGCAACTTTAAACAGCCCTGAGATTTTGTTCCTGACCTCTCCTGAACATTTTTCATTTAATAATGTGTCAGTGGCTTTTACATTCCCCCTTCCTGTTTGGACTGCACAGAGATGGAGAAAAGAGAAATCAAGACAGATGGTAAAAGCCTGATCTGGTGGAGGAGGACTCCCCCCTTATGAAAGCCCTCTGTGAGTTATAGGGTTCAGGAGATAGAACTCATGCTTGTGTCAATAAAAGGCACCAAAGCAGTTCAGTTCATCTACTCCCTTATTTTCCCCTGACATATTTCATCTTGGTTTGATATTCCTGTTACCAGTCTTCTATCTTACACCTGATAGAGGATTTCCTGTGCAGGAGGCAGCATTTATTGTCACAGATGTACTGCCAACTCTTGCAACTTTATCCCAAGCCTTGCAGTTTCTGGAAGCACTCATAAAGGCCAGCTGCTGGACTGTAAAATTTCAAAGGAATGTCAGTTTTAATTTAAGGAAAAATAAGGAGTCTCCAAACACAGAGCATAAAAGCAAAAATACAGAATGTATTGCTCTAAGTATGTTTCATATTTTTTCAAGGCCAGTGATACTCTTTTGAGGCCTGAGCCGTGATTTCTGAATGTCTGGACTTGGCAGTTCCATGCCTGTGAAAATTTCTCTTGTGGAGAGTTTATTCTCCACCACGCAGCTCTGGCCACTTCTGAGTTACAGGACACAAAATGAATTTGGCAGACAGCAAGATCTGTCTGTGTGCGTCAATCACGCTTACTAAAATGTCTCTCCTTATTCATTACATTCAAATACTTTGTGAGTAAACTAAGACTGAATTGCAGCATGGGGGATGTTTTAGTGGTTGAAGGGCACGGTTTGGTTAGAAAATGGAATGGGAAGATGTAATCTTTAATGCACTTTCTTTTTCTCTTCTCCTCGAACGCTGAAGTACTAGGAGACATAATCTTCAACAGCATTCCTACGTTCTTGCTTTCTAGTATAATACCTGTGCTATCTCCCATTTAATATCCTTCCAGGCTACCTATTTGTAACTGCTCATATGAGTAGAAATATCTGAAAAGCTGAAAATGTAAAGACAAAATAAGCATAAACCACATTTTTTCTACTAAATACTAAGATGATTAAATAAAGTCAAAGATAAATACACTAAGTTATAAATACAATCTTCATATAATTTTCCTTCAACAATATTCCTAATATTTTGCATTCCTTTTTCCCCCTATATTCTAGCAGATGGCATCTCTGGGTGGGTGTGCAGAGACATGGGACTTTGACAGTAACCTGTGTTTAGTCTCATTTGTTCTCATGAAAGTTCTCATAATGAGAAAATGGAAACCTACCTTAAATTACATAAGTATTCTCACATAAATTTTTAGTTGGCACCTAAGTACACTACCATCCCCATGGCTTCTAATTGGGTTTTCAACTCATGAGTTCTCTCTCAAGCATTTCCAAAAATATCATCTTTGCTTTAGCAGGCTTCATCTCCCAATTTGAAGTAGGAAAACCATCAGTTCTTCATTGTCCCATCATTAGCTTAATATACTAAGCTTATGCCAAACTTAATACTTCATTAGGAATGGAAGCTATATCCAACTTATGGGGGCAGACAGGGAAAAGAAATCTCATATACTTTGAAAAACTTGTAGAAAATGTATTTTCTGCAATTATATTAATTTTGTGAGGCCTGGTGAAGAATAACTGTGCTGTGCTTCAAAGACACTGAGATATTTTCCCACTGAGATATTTTTTCTCTGAAGACCTGACCACTAAAAAGAAGGTAAATTAGATTAGAGCCTGTATTTGGTGCTTTGGGACTGCTTGTGTCATGGTGTCAGAGGCTTCAACAAGAGGGAGAAAGCTGTGAATCCAGCATTGTCATGGCAGCATTAGAAACACAGCACACAGAGTTATCCAGAGACAGCAAAGCTGATTTCTGTTCTCTTTTTCAGTTTCTTAGTAAGGTTTTTTCCAGGTAAAGGATAACCACTATCCCAGCTTTGATCGCTCTTACCCTAGAAGCACAGAGGCAACAAATTCAGAAATCATTCCCTTGCATTGTTTTCATCCATTGGTTTGCTCTTATCATCATTTCCTGGAATAGCAGCTTTTCTACAAACGCTCCTAGACTGAGGTCCAGAAAGGGAAAAATCAATTTTCAGATGGTAGGTGATTTGCTGATGACACTTGTGTGTCCCTCATCACTCCTGTAAGTCCACTTTCTCCTTGGAACCAGGACAGGCTAGCACTGCCACTACATTCTTTCAGAAGTCCTAGTATTGGTCTGTGGACGTGCAATCACTGAACTCAGAGAAGAACATCTTACTTTATGAATGTCATCAAGACCATCCAGTCCAAGTTTCAGAGGGATTTGGATTAGGCCTTCAAAGAGACAGTACAGGTCAGAAATTAACCATGTGGTATGTATGACTGGAACACCTTTCAGCTTTTAATCATGTCCTAGACAGTCCTCTCAGCTCACATGCAACGGAACCTGGCTCTTCTTTGGAGCAGTCTTATCTGTTATGTGGATGTCAATTTTCTTCTCCCCCAGCATTATAAATCAGGGCAGATTAAGGTCTTTCTGACAGTGTAAAATTTTTAATACATCAGTTCGAAGTTGGAAGACTGGTCTATTTCCAAGCTTGGATTTTGGCTGTATGAGGAAAATCAGGCTAGAAATTTGTTTTGTTAAAACATTGCAGCATCCTGATGGAGACATATCTTTAAGGAGGTTTCATAATGACTCTGTTTAAACTGGTAAGGAATCAGCTTAAGTTAAATTAACCCCATGCACCCTTACCCAAAACACCAGCAAATGGCATGATGACACCAATGGTACCAAATGCACGAAGGACTGAGCTGATTATGAAATGCATTTTGATATGAAATCCTATTTGACTGTACTGTCTTGCATAGATAATGCTTGCGCATATGCATGTTTGTATGGGCGTTCCCTGAAGAACACAGAATGTTAACCTTCTTTAGCCATGCAAGCTGTGACAGCTAGCAAAATGGTGGGAAATGTTGTGGTTAGGACTGAGAGGGGAAGGATGTTCTCTTTCTCTGTGGAGAGGGCACATGAACTATGAGACTTAATGTACCACAGCTGCAAACAATGCATCAATTTATATTAATCTCCAAATGTTAGACTCTCACATATGAGAGGTGAAAATACCAAAAAGAACGAAGAAAGTTTGTGGAAATGGCATAATCAGTCAGTGTTTGAGCCAGCCCTGAAGTACATTTCTGAAACAGAAATAATCTGCGGGAGGTTAATCTTTTCAGAACTGCTTCACACACATATTTTTATCCAGACCTTTTTTTTTGTAACTTCTGCAGATCTTTTAAGTATTTGATCTAGTAACTCTTGATCCAAGAGTTAATAAAACCGTATTTATCCAAATAGACCCATAAACTTAGAAAAAAATACATAAAGCACATAAATCTTCACACTTATTAATGTAATTCTTAAAACTATGTAGTGCTTTATATCACAGCATTTGCAAAAATTATACAGTGATAAAGGTTAGTTTATTAGTAGCGCAGAATTCCTAAGTAACGTATATCAACTCTTTATTCAGATTGTCCCTTTGACCATGCTAAACAGTGTCTTTCCTTGATACTTGCAGTCTATAACTGTACCTATATATATGCCAATTTGGGTCAGTTCTGTATGTTTTAGTTGACTTTAACCTTTTTTTCACAAGGCAGTTGCTCATAGTAAGTGTGAAAAACATTGAATGGTGCTTCCATACTTTGTGGTGGGAGGACTCACTTTCTGGGAAGCTACATCCAGTAATTCATGTGCTTCCAAAATGGAGCTGGATTATTCCAAACTATGGTAGGTAGAACTGAGAGTAATACGGAAGATTCTCACATGGCAGGTCTTATGTTCTTGACTTGCAGCCACTGATGAGAGGATCTATAAAGATTACAGTTACATAAAGATTTCCTCTAGCTCTTAGGAGGAAGAAGCATGAGGGTGTTTTGCAACATAAACAGTGAAATCTGTTTGGCCTGAAGCATCAGATCACTGGTAATCACGCTGACCAGCTTTGTGTTCATTCTTTGATCTTGTTAATCTGACTGTTATAAACATTTACAGTTTATTTTTCATACTGAGATTGGGGAAGGAAATGTTTTTCAGAGGGTTGTCTTCTCATTAAACTGCTTTCTAATCTTCATATACAACAGGGTCCTGGTTGTTTGTACAGAACAAATAATGCAGTTTGGCCAATATAAAGCATATATAACGAGAAAAAAATTAATGCACCAAATGACTGTGACAGATAATCAGATTGTAAGTAACATCAAATATTTGTAAGATGTAAAGAAAATGAATGCCTTATGAATGGGATTCTAAAGAGTCATCATCAATAGTTTGATTATTCAGTTTTGTAAAGAAACCAGAATCACAATGTTCCAGCATTATCTGCTGACAAATGAAGCAAACTCAATGTTCAATCTCCGGCAACAAACAAGGAAACGTGTCCTGTCCTATGCATCCATCCATCCCCCTTCCTGCCTCATCCATCCATCCATCCATCCATCCATCCATCCATCCATCCATCCATCCATCCATCCATCCTCCTTCCTGTCCCCCCCCCAGCTGATGAAAGTCAAACTTCAGCAGTAGTCAAGACAAATTTAATAACCTTTTCTGCCTGGATAGATGGAAAACTTCAATGGTATGAGTGCTTTGAACAAAATATAAATGCTTCGTCTTCAAAAAAAAACCCAACACAAACCTGAAAGAAATGTATAAGAAGTGTCACTGCAAAATCTCATCAGTCTTAAAGTTTATGAGATAGAAACTACAGGAGGTGAGGGATTTACAAAGCAAATAATCTCAGATGATCCCTTATGCAGTCGGTGTACGGGGGACTTTTAATCAGTTCAAAGGTGGCTCAGTATTTTTATATAAATAACTCATTTTCATTTCCAGCTTAGCTGAGTGCTCCTGCTGCTGGGCACTGAAGGAATCTCAGCAAGTGCACAGATGTTGAGAACCTTGTTAAGGTAACTTCAAATGATTTAATGTCTGCACTGTAGGAGAAGTTAATTTATCATAGGAGAATGAATTCAGAAAAGAACTTCTTAGTTCTGCTAATAAAATATCTTCTTGCTAGAAAACTAGTTTAGGTTTTTCACGCAGGCAGCAATTTTTAATAATCTCTACCATTTGACTGACACACATTTCAATTTTCAGATGATTTTTCTACAGTGCTGGAACAGTATATTAGCTGAAAAATACACTCTGGAATGTAAGTGTAAAGTATGCATCCATTATGCAGCAGCATCAAGGCAGAATTAGACTGCACTTTGAGACAAGATATATATTATCTGTCGCTCCTGTGAATGAGTCTTGATTAAATTAAATTCCCTACAGGGACAAAGGTTCAAAAGTTCCTGGTTTAATAAAACATACAGCAGAAAATGTGGAAAATAGACAGGTATGTGAAGCTTTAGCACTGTAAATGGATATGTTTCCCAAGCATGTGCATTTTCTCTGTACACAGCTATTACTTATCAAAACAATTTTCTTAACAAACTCAGCATTTGCATTGTTCACACAATGTGTGTGAAATATCCCACAGTGGGTACAGGTTTAGCTCTGCGTACCCTTTGGAAGAAGAACAGAAGTTCCAAGAAAATATACTGCAACCTAGAAACTCTGGAGTCTTTAATTTAATTAAAATATTTGAAAAAATAAATTACTACATATTATTCATTTTGCTATTCAGTTCAACATGTAATAACTGTACTCAGACTTTCAGCCTTTAGACAGATCTTCTATCCTCTCTTAAATCTTTCATAGACAATGTTTGGAGGAAAAGCTGAACAGCTGGTAGCTGAGGAAGGTGATGGGAGGCAAGTATCAGATTGCAGCCTATGGGTTTTGCATGAGCATATAATAGTGCTGAGCAAATAAAAAAATGGTTGGTCCCGGAGCAGACGAAAAACATGGAGGACAACCTACTGTTCAGAGACAATAGTGATAATTCTCATGCTACAATAGTTGGATGCATAAACTGAAGGAGATGACAGAGGCCTGGGTTTTCAACCATCTTACTTAAACCTGCAGCCATGTTATTGAACTTTTCCTAATTTTCCCATGCTGAATAGTCAAATTGTTTGATAATGCCATCTGAGGAAAAAAGTAATCTTTAGACAACTGTTTTGATAAAAGAAATAGCACTGCAAGCTATGCACAGTTCTCATGGACTGCTTTTTGAACATGTTCATATATCTGGATTTAGAATAAAGTGGTTCAAGCAAAAAAAACCCACACAGCTTATTTCTCATTCTTCCCAAGACACAAAAAAACCCCAAACAAACCCAAACCAGAAGAATAATGGCAACAACAATAACAACAAAGAAACAAGATCTTTCCACAGGTTTGTATTGAGACAAAACACTGCAAAACACAAGAATTAAGTGGATGGTTTTATATACCTTTTTAAAGTACATTTTCACAATATTTTTTCCTTTCTGTGAGTAAAAGGGTGCAACTTCAAAGGAAAAGATAGAAACAGCAGATGCATCTTCCACAGAAAATAAGATTATAACTGATCACCATGTCCGCTGTGAATACTGTCAGGATGCTGCCAGTGCTAACAGATCTTACTTGAGCTGACAAGCCTCACCTGGGACCCCCAACTTCCCCCTGCCCCAATTCTTTGACAGGGCTTCCCAGATGGACCTCAGGTTCACATTGTCACCTTGTCCCTAATCACATCTCCAGCCTCATCTCTTGTTTCATCTTCTGCTGCTCCTGCATGGACTTGGAACTGGTTCATCCCCTTTTGTGTCTGGGACTGCTGACAGATGTTGTTACCAGCCCCTGGCTGTGATGGCCCCTCTTTTGCGCTGGGTGCAAGGCTGCACAAGCATTGCCTGTGCTGGAGTCACCCTTGGCTCCTGGCTCCCTGGGGGAGCAGCCTCACTGTTCTGTATGCAAACAAACAGGACAAAAGTTTATTGAAATTGCAGCAAGAAACATTTAGGATAAACATTTAGAAAACCTCCCAACTGTAACCTGTTCTTAAGGTCCTTTCAAGTCCTAATATCCACGAACCTGTGAGATACCTGCAACAGCCATTGACTGTTAATCTGAAGTTAAATTCACTGGTTATAAAGCTAAGATATCTTTTCCTTTCTTTTTTCTCTCTTTTTTTTTCCTCCTTCATGGCTCTGGGGTATATTTGCATGGTTCTTCACAATTACAGCTGACATCTCCTCTTCAAAGCTCAGTAGAATTTCTGCTCTCTGACAGACCTGTAACTGATAATAAAATTCCAGTTAGATGTCAGCCTTGGCACCAGTAGAAATTCTACTAACTCAGCAGCTTCCCTTTAGCTTTTCTCATGCAGAAGGACAACTAGATCTGCAGATAATCTGATTTTGATGCCAGTAAGTATGTCCTGAGACTTGTCTATCTGCCACTAATGTGTATTCTAATAATTTTCAGAAAGAGCAGATTAGATGAGCCCATGTGAGTTTCTTAAAATGTCTGTAACATTCCAGAGTAACAGATTTTGCCATTTTGCAAAATTCTACTGCAAGCTTTCCCATCCTATACATTTTGTATGAGGCATGAATAAATTCTCTTGATACAGAGATGCCCAGCTGGGGTGTCTCAGGCCACAGCTTATGTGACACAGCACCATGGCATCAAGATGACGGCCGCCTCCGGACAAACATGTTAAATTAAAATAATCATGAGCACAAACTGGAAAATAAATGAGTTAGTTTTGTATTTGCAATGGAAATCAACTAGGGTATACAAGAGCTTTCTCTTTGATGTTCTAACATATTTGTATAATAGCTGTTCTGAAGTTTGTCTGAGACTTGCCTCCAGATTCTTCCAGTCATGTATCAGAAAGGTGAATGCAAAGTATAACAGCTGCCTCTTTCTCCTCCCTCACTTGACTGTTAAGTCTTTCATCCTGTATTACCACAAGAAAGGTGACCCAGAAGATATATTACTTCAATTAAAGAAGTCATGTACAGGCAATATAATGGAGTAGGAGATAAAGTCTATGGGTATGGTCAGAGGAACTATTCTGGTTACGGTCGAGCTGAACTGATATTTTATTGACATCACACACATACACACCCCAAGCTGCTTGTTCTCACCTTTATCTGCTGCCTCTGCCAGAGATCCCTGCCATTGCGTTTGGGTTTTGTTTGTTTCATTTTGAATGGGTTGAGTTATGTATGCTCTAAATCAGTTCTGAGAAATAAACCAACTGAGAAACACTCTTTATAAGAAAAGTTTGAAGGTGGCTCAATCTATAGGCTAGCAATCAACCATGAAAACAATGAAACAAATAGTACTGAGAGATGAAATCTCTGCTGGGCTTGTGGTGGGGATGGAGGAAGAAGACAGGGAGATAACGCATTGTCCTGAGTATGCTGCCTGCAGCACAGCTCATTTCACCATTCCATATGGTAAAAAAGCATCAGCTACAATACAGAAATAAGAAGGAGGTTACATTTATAGTTCCCTTATTAGGTGTCTTATTCTCAGTTGACTGAAAGGACTGATTAAATCAGTTTTAGGGCACCATAAAATACTTTGAGCTGTACTGTCAGTGTGCATTTTTTCCCACCCAGGAAGTTGAATCAGAGAGTTGTTAAATGAAGATTTGTGTGAAGTTGCTTTAGATTATGCTTATTACCAAGAATTTGATAGCTCCTGGTTTAGCTTTTCCACTGTGTGGTGGCATGCTTTTATACTTTTCAAGAGAAATTCTTCTTATTTAGAAAAAAACTCTGAAGAACCAATCCAACTCTAATTATCAGAGTTCTATGCTCTTCATCTTACTGTCTGCCTTCCATGCCTTGTTTGATCACTTTTTCTGTAGCATTCATAAATAATTGAAACTGTTGATGATTTTCCTTAAAGTATGACATCTATCAAAGATCTTAAGAGCATGGCAAAGATAAAATAGCATAGTCTAGTTTCTTATCCAGGGGAGAAATAGAGTTCCAATTCCTGAAGATGCATGCCTCCTAGGACAGATTTTTCATTATTATTACCTTCTTCTTTTCTCTGCCTTCCTTTTTTTTTTTTTTCTTTTTGTTTTTGTTCTTTTTAAACAGTGCTCAGGCTAGATAATTCCTGCTTATGAGCAGGGCAATGCTTGAATTCATAGTTTGGCATTTGTAAAAATATAAAGTGTTGGAAGGACTTCCTGCTAAATTTTTGTCACCAAACTGAAAGGAAGAGGTGATCTCCTAGACTATTTTCCTGTCAAAGCAGAAAATTCATTCTTGCAAGGTATGACTTTAGGCTTCATAAAAGCCAGTGCAGTTTTTTCTAAGTTTCCCAAGGAGGACACTTTCTTGCCATTGGCCTGCTACATACACATGTGTGTGCACTTCCCATTGCATCATGTGAATACCCTTCCATTGCCCACTTGCTTCGGTGCTTTTTTTTCGCAGAACAACAAAGAAATATTTCTAGCTTGGCCTTAGAAAACTGTCTATTTACTAAATGGTGTTGTTTCTTTCCTAAATTATGGTTATACTGAACTAGATCCATTCTTGTGACTGCCTGTATGTCTGACAATGAGGACCTAGCCTGTGCTAGTTCCAAAAAGAGACATACTGGCTAGTGAACTTCAATGCACAATTCAAGGCACTGCACACTTAAGGGAGGAGGACAAGAGTTACAGAATTTGCACGCTTAACAAACTCACTGTAGTCTTATATTAGCCATGAAAGTTTAATCTAGTCAGAAAAACACTATGTAACTTTTTGAGAAGATCACCAGCTTGGCTGGAAAAAGAAGTGCTCATGAAACGATCTACTGCAAGGTGTTCGTCTCAGACCTATGCTATGGTTCCGCTTCCAAAAAAAAATAGCACTGTCAGAATGAGTGTAGCCTCTAGTAATTGCTGCCATCTCAGGGGAGAAAAAGGTTAAGGAGCTATTGAAGAAGACTGAGCAACGAGCAAGCTGTCTGTAATACTGTAATTTAGGGACAAGAACCTGAATTCAGGTGGAGGGCAGTATATATAGGTCAACGCGAGAAAAAAAGGGCCTTTACTTTCTAAGCCAAGATTATGGGTAAGGTTTTAGAAGAAACAGTCCTCCTCTGGAATTAAATAGGTCTAACATCATGAAAAGCAATTTCTTTTTCTGGTCAGAAAGTTGAAAATTGACAGACAGTAACACTGTCCTGTGAGCAGACAGGCAAGCTCATTCCACTGTCCGAAAACAGAAATATTGCTCAGGAGGTGATGTGGAGCTTTGTTTGGTTTGTTTGTTTTGTTTTCTCCACATCACTGGTGAGAACCCTGCTGAATGCCAGTCCAATTCCGACATCAGTGCTTCAAAGAAGATGCTGAAAAATTTGGAAAGGCCTCAAAGAAGAGCCCTGAGAATGGCTGTGGATCTAGAAAGTTCCAAGAAAGAAGGAAAAACTGTATCAATGAGTATATGTTGAGCTTACACAGAGAAAACTTTACTGAAGTTGCATACAAACAAATTTAACCAAAGGTTTGTTTTGCTTGTCTTTATACAAAGAAAAGAAGCTTACTCAGGATTCCCCATACCAAGCAAAAATTTGGGTTTTTTTCAGTATCCGATGTTACCTCAAATGGAAACTGTGGGTCTGTGAAGAAATAACTGGGATGAGACTCAGAGAATCAAAGGTCAGGGCTGCACATCAGCATGAACCAGTGGCTCAGGGTAGCTCATGCAGGTCACTGATCTTGTACAGCAGGACACCCAGGGCTTGCCTCCGTGCTGCAGCAGCACTGAAGGCAGGACTCCTGTTCTTAACACATGATGCCAGAGCCACACATGGACACAAATGTAGTGGGCAACCCTAGACTAGGTCCAGCTGCAAGAAAAGGTTTCAGCTCTGTCTTTATTGCCCTCTTCTTCACTCTTTCTTGCTCAGCTACTGGTGGTGCTTGTCCCCAGCTGCTGAGCTGGCAAGAAGCTACAGCAGTGCGTGAGGGTTGTTAGTAATGGCAGCCCCACAACAGGGCAGCAGGGCACAGACTGAACTGCTGCTTTCTTCTTCCCCTCAAGTTTGGGGTGTATTTACTTGAAACGGGCTGATCAATGGTCACGTTTGCTCTCATGATATGTAAAGTCAGCTATAAATCTGTAAATCTAATTTGACTTATGAAAGCCTTAAACCTCTCGTAGGAAATATTTCCTTCATCTCTGAAATAGTGGATTGACTTATTAGGGGATTAGGGGAATAAGAGATGGGGAATGGCACCAAGTTCCTGCCTGGCGCAGGAAGCCTGCTGTTCCCACTCAGACAAAAAGCCCCCAGATTCCCCTGAAGAATAAATAGGAAGTGCTGCAAGTGGAATCCATCCCCAAAGACGAAGAGGATGGCTCCCACAGCCTAGAAACATTCCCTAGGCCGTGCCATCCTCAACCAACCATCTAAACATCCTCTGTGAGAAAGAAAAGGAGCGCGATTTTCTTGGGGGATTCCCTTCCACAGAGGGACCTATCTGCAGACTGGACCTGCTCCACAGGGAGGTCTGCTGCCTATCTGGGGCCTCAGAGAAGAACGTCACTAGAAAACTTGCTCCCTTGGTGAAAGAGACAGATTATTACCCTCTGGTATTATTTCAGATTGGCAATGATGACACACAGTGCAGGAAGCTGAAAGCTATTAAGAATGACTTCAGGGCTCTGGGGAGAATGATGGAGGGCTATGGGGCGCAAGTAGTGTTTAGCTCCATTCTAGCACTAAGGAATGAGGAGCAAGAGGTCAAAAAGAATCACTTGATACCTGGCTTCCAACCTGGTGTGAGGAAAAAACTTTAGGTTCTTTCATCATGGAGTGGCCCATGCACCCCCAGGCTTCCTTACTAGGGATGGGGCATGATTGTCTCCTAGAGGTGCTAAAGTCCTTACTAAACTTCTAGCAAGGCTCATAGAGCTTTAAACTAGATGTGAAGGGGGAGGGGGACAAAGCCAGGCTAGTCAGGAGTGAGCCTGGAAGTGGAACTCCAGTGCCTGACACATGATGTGCTGGCAAGGACCACCAGTATGTCACCACGGAGTGAGTGGGGGTGATGGAAAGGATGAAACTGGCACTGAGGGGTTAGATATTCCCAAGGACCAGTCAATTGGGAATGAAGTCTATTCCCTTTATGAAGGCTGAGGGTTCACCAGCCCAGCTGAAGTGCATTTACACCAATGCACGCAGCATGGGCAATAAGCAGGAGGAGTAGGAAGCTATTGTAGGGCAAGGAGCCTACAATGTAGTTGCCATCACGGAAACGTGGTGGGATGACTCGTATAACTGAAGTGTAGCTACAATGGGGTATAAACTCTTCAGGCGGGACAGGAAGGGTAGGAGAGGTGGTAGGTAGCCCTCTATGTTAGGGAGTGCTTTCATATGCTCAAACTCGATTATGGTGATGACAGGATCGAGTGCCCGTGGGTTAAAATCGGAGAAGCCCACAAGAAGGTAGATACTGTGATGAGAGTCTGTTATAGACCACCCAGCCAAGAAGAAGCAGCTGATGAGCTCTTCTATAAACAACTGGGAGTAGTTCCAAGATCGTAGCTCTTGTCCTTGTGGGAGACTTCGATCTTCTGGATGTCTGCTGGAAGTACAATACAGCAGAAAGGAAGCAGTCTAGAAGGTTCCTGGAGTGTGTGGAAGACAACTTGCTCACACAATGGCATGAGGTTTAACAAGGCCAAATGCCGGGTCCTGCACTTGGGGCACAACAACCCTGTGCAGTGCTACAGACTAGGAAAAGACGGGCTAGAAAGCTGCCTGGAGGAGAAGGACCAGGGGGTGTTAGTTGACAGCCGACTGAACATGAGCCAGCAGTGTGCCCAGGTGGCCAAGAAGGCCAATGGCATCTTGGCTTGTATCAGAAATGGTGTGACCATCAGGTCCAGGGAGGTTATTCTCCCTCTGTACTCGGCACTGGTGAGACCACTCCTTGAATCCTGTGTTTAGTTCTGGGCCCCTCACCACAAGAAGGATGTTGAGGCTCTGGAGAGAGTCCAGAGAAGAGCAAAGAAGCTGGTGAAGGGGCTGGAGAACATGTCTTATGAGGAGCAACTGAGAGAGCTGGGTTTGTTTAGCATGGAGAAGAGAAGGCTGAGGGGAGACCTCATTGCTCTCTACAACTACCTGAAAGGAGGTTGTAGAGAGGAGGGTGCTGGCCTCTTCTCCCAAGTGACAAGGAACAGGACAAGAGGAAATGGCCTCAAGCTCCGCCAGGGGAGGTTCAGGCTTGACATCAGAAAAAAGTTTTTCACAGAAAGGGTCACTGGGCATTGGAACAGGCTGCCCAGGGAGGTGGTTGAGTCACCTTCCCTGGAGGTGTTTAAAAGATGGGTGGATGAGGTGCTGAGGGGCATGACTTGGTGATTGATAGGAATGGTTGGACTCGATGATCCTGTGGGTCTTTTCCAACCTAGTGATTCTGCGATTATGTGATTTAATAGAATTAACTCCACAAACATATTTGAGTCTCATGGACCTCAGTCATTTCTCGGAAAACATTATGGTGGGTGACTGGTACCTGCATGCTTCCCCAAAAAAATCCAACTACATGCTCAGCTGAAACAGCAGTGTCTCTCCTCTGTACGTCAGTGTCTTAAATTGTGTTGATGTGATGGGAAGCATAAAAGTGCCAACCTGATCTGGAAGGGACCCACAAGGATCATTGAGTCCAGCTCCTATCCTCGTGAGGTTCAACGGAGCCAGGTGCAAGTTCCTACACCTGGGTTGGGGCAATCTATGGTTTCAATACAAGATGGGGGATGATGTGATTGAGAGCGGCCCAGCAGACAAGGACTTGAGGGTGCTGGTTCATGAGAAGCTTGACATAAGCCAGCAATGCATGCTTGCAGTCCAGGCAGCCAACCGTATCCTGGGCTGTGTCAAAAGAAGCGTGGCCATCAGGTTGAGGGACATGATTCTTCCTCTCTACTCTGATCTTGTGACACCCCAACTGGAGTACTGTGTCCAGTTCTGGAATTCTCAACATAAGAAGGATATGGAACTGATGGAATGGGTCCAGAGGAGGGCTACAAGGATGATCTGAGGCCTGGAGCACCTTTGCTATGAGAAGAGACTGAGAGAGAGATGGGGATGTTCAGCCTGGAGAAAAGAAGGATCCAAGGAGACTTTATAGCAGCCTTCCAGTATCTGAAGGGGGCTACAAGAAAGCTGGGGAGGGACTTTTTACAAAGGCTTGCAGTGATAGGACTAGGGGGAATGGCTTTAAATTGGAGAGGGGCAGATTTGGGGCCTTGGGCAGCCTGATCTAGTCGGTGTGTCTGCCCATGGCAGTGGGGTTGAAACTAGATGATCTTTAAGGTCCCTTCCAACCTAAACCTTTTCATGCCTCTGCGATTCTATCCCTGCATAGGGCAACGCACAAGTTTACACCATGTGCATACAAACAGCTGTTTTCCCAAGCTGTCTCCCTACTACACGATAAATGGCGTAATGTCACTCCAGTAACTCGACTGCCCCAAATGACTGGATTTCCTCCACGTGCTTCCCTGAAACCTCCCACTCCCCATGGCTGTCATAGAATCATGTCATAAATCTTCCCGTCTCCAATTTAAAGCCATTGCCCCTAGTCCTATCACCACAAGTCTTCGTGAACAATCCCTCCCAGCTTTCCTGTAGCCTCTTCAGGTACCAGAAGGTCGCTATAAGATCTCCTGGGAGCCTTCTCTTCTCCAGGCTGAACAACCCCAACTCTCTCAGCCCGTCCCGGTTACAGGAGGTGCTCCAGCCCTCTGACCATCCTCGTAGCCCTCCTCCGGACCCGTTCCAACAGCTCCATCTCCTCCCTACGCTGAGGATCCCAGACCCGGACAGAGCGCTCCCGCTGAGGCCTGTCCCCTCCTCCCCGCGCGCCAAGCCCAGCAGAGCCCAGCAGGGGGCGGGCGGGGCCCTGGGAAGCCCGGGCGCGCGCCTTGCCCGGCGGCGCCTCTTCTTCGCGACTGCGGTGGCGGGAGCGCCCCCTGCTGGCAGGAGGGAGAGCGCGCAACCTTGGTCGAGAAACGCAGACGTTTCACACTGTTTCTGTCAAGGCAAGACCAGCCTCTCCCCAAACTGACAACCTATCCCGAAGCTCTTACAAGGCTGCTACTGGGATAATTTTTACAAGCCCTCTATTCCTCTCTTGTGAGACCTCATCTGGAGTACTGTGTCCAGTTCTGGAATCCTCAACAGAAGAAGGATATGGAGCTGTTGGAATGCGTCCAGAGGAAGGCTACAAGGATGATCAGAAGACTCGAGCACCTTCCATACAAGGACAGGCTGAGAGAGTTGGGATTGTTCATCCTGAAGAAGATAAGGCTCCAAGGAGACCTTATAGTGACCTCCCAGTACCTGAAAGCAGCTACAAGAAACCTGGGGAGGGACTGTTCACAAAGGCCTGTAGTGATAGGACTAGGGGAAATGGCTTTAAATTTGAGACGGACAGATTTAGACTCAACATAAGGAGGAATTTCTTTACAATGAGAGTGGTGAGGCACTGGCACAGGTTGCCCAGGGAAGCAGTGGATGCCCCATCCCTGGAGATGTCCAAGGCCAGGTTGGATGGGGCCTTGGGCAGCCTGGTCTAGTGGGAGGTGTCCCTGCCCATGGCAGGGGGGTGGAACTGGATGATCTTTAAGGTCCTCTCCAACCGAAACTATTCTATGATTCTATGATTCTACCGTACCAGAGGGGTACCAGAAGGTAATATTTCCTATGATATCTTATCTATTTCTTTCTCTGAACTACATGTGCAGCCATTTTGTTGTGAAAAACAGCTTTAAAAAATCATATTTTACAAGAGGGTTATAAGTTCAGTTCAGCAAGCCCTTCCAGCTTAATACTAAAACTTCCATTTTCTAAAACCACAAGTAGCATAACTCTCCCTTGTGGCTGCAGACCCATCCGGCAGGTGGGGATGGGGCTGCCTGGTCGCCGTGCCCATCTCCAGCTCAGAACGATGTGTGGAGAGTGAAATCGGTCATGTTTAAGAATCATAGAACAGTTTGAGTTGTAAGGGACCTTAAAGATCATCTTGATGTACACCTTATGGATTTGTCCTGAGTGGGAAGCAAATGCAGCTTCTTCTGCTGCCTCTGCTCTGCCTTGTCTGCAAGGCTGACAAGCACAGAAATGGTGCCTGAATTCTGAATTAGGTACAAATAAAAAAACCATAAAATTAGGTGTAATTTAGAGTCCTCAATGCAACCATGCAGATTTTTGAAGGCTACAGAGATCTCAGCAAGTGTTGGCAGAGAAGAAATTGCAAGTAGTCATTTCAGAAATTTTCCCAGAACCACAACAAAACCAACCAACCAACCTCAAACAGAACAGGACAAAATCCTAACACAACAACAACAACAAAATAAACCTCCAACTACCCCAAAATTTAGTTGGTCTGTGGTTACTGAGAAGCCCAAGGTTTGACCTGAGTGAGAGCAGAGGTTAACCTGGGCAGAACATGGTCAGAGGTGGGGATGTGGTCTGGACTGTGTCCACCATCACCACAAAGTAAATTGAACACTCAATGAGCGCTGCAGGACCTGGAGCTGGGTGTAAGGGAGGCAGATGCAGTGTTTGCTTTCTTTTCTGGAGGGGCTGCAATGTTCCATCTGTGCTTTGCTTCCAGTCAGATAAACACTGCCGGGGCAAGTCATCCCTCTGGCTGGACACCACTGCAGCCCTGCCTGCGAGAAGCAGGATTGCTAGGATTAGATCATTCATTTTGCTCCAGAAACTGTGAGGTCAGGGACATCTTTACTCCCAGACTTTTGACCTGCTGGTGAAGGAATTTGAATGAAAATTTGACCATAAGACACTAGAGGGGAAATGAATTTTCTGGCATCTGGGTGTTCAGCAGAGATGATGAAAAACACTTCTGGACAGATTATAATCTATTCTCTTTTCAATATCTAAAATATAGAAATAAAAATCACTAAAATTTAGATGGAGATTGTTGTTCCAAGTTAAGCTGTAGCCAGATGGTTATTGACCTATAATTATCTTTTTTCTTGATTATTCAAAAGATTGAACACATCAGTTTTGTGAGGCAATACTCTGGTAATGCTGTATACTCTTAGGCTGCAGTGTCATTTGAATACTGCCTTGGGGATATGTAAATGTAGAGAGCTACCTTGTGGAAATCCTTCACATTAATGTATTTAGCTAGATTAGGTCCTTTTAACAAATTTCCTCAGGCACAGGTTTTAACTTAAGACACTGAGCAGTCCTATTGAAATTGTGGAAGTTGAAAATCTGATATGGAAGTTAACTCCTTGTTGAATCTGGACCAGCATATATTCTTTGGAGCATTTTTTTCTTTTGAATGTTGGTGGAGAATACCCATAGCTATTTTACCTTCTTCAGTTTTTTCCAATGTGCCTGTAACTATAGCATGGCTGGTAGGTCAGCGTGCCAAACTGCATGAATAAAATCATAAAGCTGCTACGGTGAGATGCAGTTCTCCTTCAGCTTGAACTTAGACATCCGTTGGCTTTAGCGAAGTTCGGCTCAATACAACTGAGGATCTGAAAGGGACAGAAATATTAATAATTTATTATTAATCTGTTATGATTTTGAGGAAAGAAACTCTCTAAAAATGAAGATAGGCCATGGTGCTTGTCCCAGGGAATTTATTACCCAAGCTGAGATAGCAACAAAGAGAGTCCAGAGAAGAGCAACAAAGCTGGTGAAAGGGCTGGAGAACAGGCCTTATGAGGAGCGGCTGAGAGAGCTGGGGTTGTTTAGCCTGGAGAAGAGGAGGCTGAGGGGAGACCTCATCGCTCTCTACAACTACCTGAAAGGACGTTGTAGAGAGGAGGGTGCTGGCCTCTTCTCCCAAGTGACAGGGGACAGGACAAGAGGGAATGGCCTCAAGCTCCACCAGGGGAGGTTTAGGCTAGACGTTAGGAAAAAATTCTTCACAGAAAGGGTCATTGGGCACTGGAACAGGCTGCCCAGGGAGGTGGTTGAGTCACCTTCCCTGGAGGTGTTTAAGGCACGGGTGGATGAGGTGCTGAGGGATATGGTTTAGTGTTTGATGGGAACGGTTGGACTCGATGATCCGGTGGGTCTCTTCCAACCTGGTTATTCTGTGATTCTGTGAAAGCACTTTGAAGGTTAGTTATGGACCATATGACAACAGCAACAAGTGAGATGTGGTGATCAGATAATCACCATAGATACTTTATAGATTTATATTTACTAAGATATATATTTAAAAGATGAAGGGAGATACTGCAAAACCTATAAAGTGATGAGAGAGAATGCATGAAGAAAAACTCACCTAATGGGCAGTTAGAAGAGACTCTTGAGTCAGTGAAATACTGTTCTGCTTGTCTAGCATGGGACATTTCATTTTAGCACCTAAAGGAATTCAGGTGTCAGACCCAGCTAATGCAATACCAATTAAACAACTGAACTAAAACATTCACACCTTACGTTGTTAGGGAGATAGTATGATGATTTTTAGTGACAATTAAAAATTATCATATGATTTTGATGTCTTATATATGATTCTAGCTCCTTATTGCTGACCACAAATGTGAATTCAGAAGATAATGTTAAAGTCAGCTTTCCTATGATTAGCGAAGACTTTCTGATGTTAGATGGAGCCTGACTAATTAAGAAAGTGCTTTCAGGCTCTGCTGGAAGATCAGAGATTACTCTTGATTTGCATCTTAATAAGAAATCATTGATGGTGTAAAGAGTTCCTTTGATAATTAAAATATGACATGAATATTGAAACCTTTTACAGGAAAGGACATGTTGATATGGAAGCGGCATAGAGAGGAAAAGGTCATTACACCATACTTGTTTCTTTTTTTAGTGTTTCCATACTGTCTCAGCAAATCAAATTAAGGGACTCCAGCATTCTTATTAAATTCACTGGTCAGGAGCTGAGAAACATCATGAAGTGCTTGTATTTGCTGTTTAAAATATGGCAAGAAGCAAAGATGTTTAAGACACCAGTGAAAGGCAAGTTTAGATCTAGTACTTTCAATCTCACCTTTTTACGTACTATATATTACATGCCATTTATAGTTCCTCTTCATGTTCTTCTTGTCTCTGCAGAGGAGAGAGATACATAGCATAGGCAGAGTGGAATAAATAATAAAAGAAACAAAACTGAAATGTAGGAGGAGGAAGAATAATAATGAGCTTTTAGATAGTGTTCTTATCTTGAATATCTTTTAAAACCGAAGTTAATGGTAAGTGTAAACTAGCTGCTCTTTGCTTCACTAGCTTAGACAGTATTAGTTATCCAGAGTGTGGCGGAAAAAAGAATATCTGTCACTGAGGCCCTATGCATATATTATGTACTGTGGGTAATGTTAGTAAGAGGTCAGTCATACCATACTCTCACATGATGTAATTAATACAGAGTAAATGACTCCGAAATTTAACACCAGCCAGAGTGTAGTAATTGTGGAATTGTCTCAGATCTCAAAGAATGTGTGAGTGGATGGTGTTAATAGCCTGATTATGTAGCAGCAAGGGTTTAAATATAGATTTTGAGGCATACAATTTGATTCCTCAAGGGGCAACTAATTTGACAGCAAGCACCTCGTAGTGGAAGCTAACTTTTTGGAAGAGCAGTGGAACTGGTCAGGTTTTATTTCAAGGAGCATGAGACCTTTTGGATGTTGCAAGTATTCACATCTGATCTGCAGTACTGCAAGAGCATTTCCAGGCATCCTACCTAGTTCACCAGGATGTCTCTACTCCTGCTTTTGCTTTGTTTTAGGGTTTAATCTTTCAGAAACAAGTTCTACCTTGTTTACACCATTGCGTCTACAGCTTATAGCAAGATTTGTATTGGATGTCGCAGACTTGCTCTATAGAAATCTCATGTCAGAAGTTTATGTTTCAGGGCAATGGCAGGTACTCAGCACTTGCAAAAATTGTATCCAAAACCTGCTCTGACCGTATGTGAGGTGTGTTAAATGACCTTTATTAGACTAGAAGGATGATAAGCAATAGTTGTGTGCTGAGTTTTAATTATACAAGAAAAACTGCAATCATATCAGCAGACGGAAAGAATCTCAGAAGATGACTCTTAAAAAGTTTTATGTTTCTTAAAAATTTCTTGCCCAGATATTGATGATGGCTAATTTGAAAGGCTTTTCTATATATGCATTACAGCAGTGGAGAAATTACTTTTAAAAAGTCAAATTTACTGGAAAATTAATATTTTATTCCTTCTACGTGTTTATTGAAGGACATAGGTCAGTATTCTCTTCATTAAAGGTGTTGGATTAGGTCTCTGACCTGCTCCCTAGTCTTTGACCTGGCAGGTGCTGCCTGTGCTATCTATAACCCTGCAGTCATGATTCTGGTGAATGACATCCATCAGTGCAAGTCCTTGGAAATATGCTGCTAAGTCTCTTCCTAGAGTTGTGTGCCAGATGGGCTCTAACAGGAGCCATGCTTGTTGTCACCTGCAAGTACAGGACATGTAGATGCTTATGGGATCAGCTCTGAGGGCAGTACGTAGCCCAGCACAGAGAAAAGAGATTCTCACAAAAAGGCTACCTTATGTTGTTTAACAACCTAGATAGTAATCCTGCTTGGTTTTGGGCCTTCTGCACTCAGAGGTGGGAATTTGTATTTCCAGATTGTTAACAATAATGCTAATTATTGAAGAGGATGTTTAGCAGTTAGAATGCTAGTTTTCAGGGTTGGTTGTTTTTTTTTTCCCATACATACTGAATGGCTATGATGTTGTGTTGCTGAAAAAAATGAGAGCATCTGGGCCATAAACTGCTAGTCTATTCACTGCTTTAAAGATGAACCTCGACAATCTGCAGATGAATTCCCCAGACTGAATTGTGTGAAGCCAGATCTTGCAATATCTCTTTTTATCCTGAAGGCAGGTACTAACTCCAGAGAGTTCCAGGAACCTGGTTTCAGTGCTGCAAATGAGACAGCTAAACTCTCACAGCTCCTAGTAAAGAGTTTGGTGCTCTGGACTAAAAAGACTCGTGCTTCTGCAGAAGTCTCTCTCTTGTCACTCTGTAGTAATACCTAGCTGGCTACATACCAGCTGGCCAGATACCATTTTTGGAACATGAGTGATGTACACTATTCAGAAACCTTGACATAACTCTGCAATTTGAAAAATAAGAGGAATGCATTTATAAAAAAAAATAAAATAAAACACTTGTATTTGATATATTATCCTATGCTAAACTGAATCTTTATACAAAAACTTTATAAAGGTAAATACTGTCTTTCTCAATTTTAACACCATGATTACAGAGGAACCTGTCAACTGAGATTCTCTGCCCTTTCTTTTTCTAATTTTGCAAGTGCATTCATTTTGTGAGAGGGAGGGGTCCAAAGAGAAAATGACAAAAGAGAGATGATGTACCTGCAATGTCTGACTGCTGGGTAAGAAATATATCCCATTGATTTCTCTATATGCCATATTTCAGCAAGTAAGTAATGGTTTTCATGTGGTCACTTTTTATGCTTTGTAAAGTGTTAATTAAAAAAGTTGTTGTTCTATAGGGAGTGATTGCCCAGCCACGCTGCTGCCCTTTACTCACAAGGGAGTTTATGCAGACAGCAGGACTAGATGTGGCTCATCTCAGATCTTGTCCAGTGGTAGCTTTGAGTTGTAACATACCCACCAAACTTCAGAGGACAATGTGTAGGACAGGTGAGTGTCATTGGCTGACTTGGCCTGTGAGAAAGATGAAGAAATTATCAGCATGTCCAGTTCTGCTCTGCCTTGTTTCTTTTGTATGGGCTTTCTCTGCAGTCTTCTGTTATAACCTTGAATCTTGCCACAGCATTTGAGAAAGCTGTAACATGTTTCATACAAAAAATTAGCTGCTTCTAATTACAATAGCTCCTTGTTCTGCTGCCAAGAAAACAGCATCATCAGCTACTTTGATTATACAGAATATTACAGAATAAAGACAACAACAGAAATATACTGTTATTTTTTGCTTCCTTATATCCTGCCTCGTGGCAGGAATCCCTCCCTCTTCTAAGTTCACTGGATAACAAAAAACAAAGCTCCTTTTGACAACTGCTTCACTATAGCTTCTGTGGAGTGTAATACAGTAGAGCCACAATAATATTAAAAAACTGGCTTACTGTGGTAGTTTTGATTTTTTTACTAAACTTTATTTGACTTATAACTTCTCCCAAACAGAAATGGTGCCCTCTTCTTGCATCCACATAGAATGGGATGTCTACAATCCTGATAAATAAAATAGTTCTCTTTAATTAAGTGTTTTAGTAACATCAGAGAAAAATCTTCCCTGCAAGAGATACAGTGTCACCACAAAGACTCCAGAACCATGGGTTGTAGCTTACTTGGTCCAGGGATTCTGGGTTGCTTATTTCTCTCATTCCCAGTTTGCACTCACTGTCATGCCCTGTCTCCTCTAGAACAGCTACAGAAAAGGTGTTGATTTAAGACCATCTTGTGCTCCCAGGACTTGACCTGCCAGCCACCAGTTCAGCCACCTATTTTCAGCAATATCAGTCTGTCCTTTCTCTTCCAAGTTCCCTGTCATACCTGGCTTTGATTTTTCGACGGTATTGTGCAAGATGTATCTCACATTTTGGGGTAAGGTCTTCTTGCTCATGCTTACACCAGACAGATTATTATACATGACATTAAGCTCACTGATGAGTTATTCCACTTCTGGTTGTCAGCTGTGGGTGATAACATCTGTATTCAGAAATCACTGACTGTGTCTTTGCACTTGAAGACTTGAGGAGTGGTCTCAGGAACATGCACAGGTACCATAGTCCCTCTGACCTCCCACATGCTGTCCTCACAGCTCTCTCACTGTCTGATGATGAGGAGACTGTTCAGTTCTATCTATAAGACTGGAGTTGCTTGGGCTTTTCAAGGTGTGGGTACACCTTCACCCATATCTGGGATTGGCTTTCCAGCTTCACAGCCTGGGATCTACCCAAAACTGGACTTCAGAGAGGTCACCAACAGACTTCAGAGGTAACATATGTACTGACTGATTTACTTTAGACAATCCTCTAAGTGGGCACTGACTTCCTGCATATTTGTGCTGGACAGTCTCTCTTAAGAAGTCCTGTGACTTGCTGTCCTCTTTTGTACTGCATTGCTATACACCCTGTTATTTAGTTAGTATTAAACGTTTACTCAGACAGAATGCTTTAAGCATCTGGATCTTGAAATTTTTTTCCCAGATTCTTTAGTATTCATCCTTCTCATCTGAGAAAATTGCTCAGCTCTTGTACAGTGATTAAGACATAAAAAACTTCCCTGAATCTGATATAAAAGCCTGAAGTCTACTGGCTCTTCTGAGTATAATGCTATCTGGTTTGCTGTTATCAGTGTTTCTTTTTATTAACAGATTTTTATTATTTATTTTTTATTATTTATTAACAGATATTTAGCCTAGCAGCCTAATGTTTAAAGTAGGTGAGAATCTGATATTACTTACAAACTTATAATTTCTTTAAGACTATTTGAGATGACTTGTTTAATGAACGTGTCAGAACTTAGTTGATGACCTCATCTTCCTTCTGTGGAAGGAAGATGAGTTCTGCATAACAAAGAGAGTGCCATATGTATCCAGGGGAAACTGAATCACTTAAGCAAAAAATAAAGTCTGTCAGAACACTACATAAATGATGTACATGCACCTTTTTTAACTGAGCCTGGTAAACTGAGATATTTCCAGTGTATTCTGAAAGTTTAGTCCTTGAACTGAGTCAAAAAATGATCTACCACTCCTCAAGGTAAAATACAAGTCACAAGTCAAACGCCTTTTAATGAACAGTGAATATGTGTACACTGGTGAACATTTTAGAGCTCTTTGGTTCAACTCATCTCATTACTTTAGTGTATCAGTTAAGAAATGTGCATCAAGAACTTCCCTTCTGCCCTCCTTACAGAGAAGGAACCTAATGTGCTGAGGTACATGCTGACTTAAAAAGAATTTGCTAATAAGAGGTATGCCTGTATCCAAGAGGAACTGTTACAGAACATTTGGCACATGCAACAGACCTTCAATATTTCTATTTTGTAATGAGAGCTTCAACAATGTCCTCTCATAGAGAAAAGAAAGGAAGGGAAGAGGCTTCATTACTTTGTGATTCCTTTCAGTGATTCACTGCTCTGCTTTCTAAACTACTACAGATTTAAGTATTTACACTAGCATATCTGGGTGTTTTTTTCCCTGGCATTTGTCACTCAGATATAAGTAGGTATTACAGCAATATTACTAAGGATATTTTTAAAGAAATAACCACTGAAGATGTAAAAAAGTCTTAAACGAGGGCCTACCAGAATAACAGTATAATTTTTATGCTCCTCTTCTGGGTGCACATGGGGCTGTCTAGGACCTGTCAATTTATGGAGAGAAATAGAAAGTTGTATGCCAAATATAGTAGATGGGGTCTTCAGTGTAGCTTGTTCAGAGATTATTTTTGTTAATGTGGCAGTATTTCTCTCAAAAATCATAGAATCACAGAATCATAGAATCACCAGGTTGGAAGAAACCTACCAGATCAGAGTCCAACCATTCCCACCAATCTGTAAACCATGCCCCTCAGTACCTCATCCACCCGCACCAAAACACCTCCAGGGAAGGCGAGTCAACCACCTCCCTGGGCAGACTGTTCCATTGCCTAATGACACTTTCAGTGAAGAATTTTTTCCTTATGTCAAGCCTGAACCTCCTCTGGCGGAGCTTGAAGCCATTCCCTCTTGTCCTGTCCCCTGTCACTTGGGAGAAGAGGCCAGCTCCCTCCTCTCCACAACCTCCCTTCAGGTAGTTGTAGAGAGCAATGAGGTCTCCCCTCAGCCTCCTCTTCTCCAGGCTAAACAACCCCAGCTCTCTCAGTTGCTCCTCAAAAGACTTGTTCTCCAGCCCCTTCACCAGCTTAGAATAATATGCTGTTGATGTAAATCAGAGGAAAAGGAAAACTGATCAAACACTAAAAACAAAAGTCCAGGAAAGAACATTTTACCATTTTAAGAAAATTTTGAAGTATGAATTGTTTTATTTAAAACAATTCAAAGAAACTTGAATTCTATGAAATCTATTGCAACTACTGAAAAATAGAATTTATTAGGTTGAAATGAAAAAAAAAAATCGGCAGCATGAAGTTTCCATTCTTCCAGCATGAAGAAATAGAAAAGCCACTTCCTGGCTAGGTCTGTTTAGGGATAATTTCCTAAATCTGGAAATACTTTTGATTGACAGTTTCAAAGAGAGAGTAAATTCTTGAATGTCAACTTACAAACGCAAGCTGATTAAAATCTCCCAAGCCACCTTCTTACTCTACCAGGGATGGCTTAAATCTAGTGTGGACACCCTGTTCCACACGTTCCTCAGAAAGGTGCCTTAGTACTGAAAGAAGTCAGTGAAAGGTGACTGATGATATTTTCCTAAGATGTCAATATTAATCGGTCTCAGACTAAAAATGCTTTTGCAAAGCCTAAGACTCTCAGTCACCTGAAGCATAGGTTGCTGTTCATTGCTGGCTGCTGACAACTTCTGAGTTAAGTTGACCTCTGTATATTTTAAACTGGATATTATCTTAGAAACAAAATGTCAGATGAGCTGTTACTACATCTCTCATGTTACCTCAGAGGGCCATCCCATGTCTCACTGGGAGCTGGACAGTGGTGGCAGAATAAAGCTGGGAAATTGTATTATTTTAAAGAACATCTTCAGAAGTAGAAGTGTTTGTCAAGAAAAATGTCAAGGAAACAGAGCCCACTCATTAGCTCTTTTTTCTATGTGGGAAAATGAAACATGAAATGAAAAGGACTACTCACACTGTGCAACTAATTGCTGTGCAATATACATTGCACTGCATTTTGAATGTCACAATCACTGAATACAACAACCATCAAGTGGCCAGATTTCTTTTTTCTCTGGGGATTTTGATCTGTTTCCTGTAGAAGCAGATTTTTTTTTGTGTCCCATCCATATATTTCCCATCACTTGGTAAGTTGAAGAAATCCAGTCTGCCAGATTAATTAGCTTCAACTCTCCTAAGTAGGAGACCATGTAGGAGTGCGTAGACCTTAAAGGAGTGTTTGTCACCAAATGAACACGTCTGTGCTAGTTCAAAATTACCTTGAAGCTATGTCTGAAATATTTCTCTGCTTGAATGAGTTACTCCTTCTCGTGGGTGGAATGAAGAATCTTGTCCTTCATCTTAATTTGTATACAGTAGGTTCATGACAGAGTAACTTAGTCATATAAAGGAATGCAGATATCACCTCTCTGCTACACCATGCAAAGCTTTTGTAAGCCAAGGAGTTGTGCAGCTAACAGACTAGTAAAACCAGGACTGCGATGTCTACCAAAACAAGCAGGTTGCAAACTCTGCACAGTCAAGTTAAAAATCAAGTTTAGCTATTCATATGAGTTCTTAATAGCATATGTATGAGTTCACATTTAAGTTAGAATTACATCTCTCCACTGTCCATCAAAATAAACAATACTTTGTTGAATGTAGCTTTGTTTTTTATGTTCTCCCATTGTATAGTAACTAAATATTCCTACTTTACCTTGGCTTCTGTGTGGGGGAGAGGCACTCTGAAAAATAAATATATCCAGTATTAATTAAACTATGTATCTAGGAAGAGCAGCAGGACAATTCTTTATAGTTAAGAGATTTGTCTGTACATGAAAAAAACCCTCAGTCATTCAACATTTTTATTTCAATCTTAGATCTATCTTTACATCTGTGAGTGTGAAAGACAACTGGCTCCTATATTTTACAACCTGAGTATTACAAATTATCAGAAAATGGGAAGAAACAATGCACAGGGAAAAAGGAAATGGAGAAAAATGTAAAGATTTCTGGCATCTAATGAAGAGACAGAAATGCCTATGCAATATGAATCTGAAAGTCTCGCCGCACGCTAAAAATGACATGCAGTATGTTAGATCATAATTTTCCTTCTGTGTTATGTCTCTCACCCTATCAATTCCCCTATGTATACTACATTTGATGTGTTGTCTTTGTGCCTATCTTCCTTCCTACTACCCCGTATAAGCAAGCAAACTTACCATGGCTTCCCTTGAAGTCCACATTTGGTGCCATGAACAGTTTGCAGAGATACGATCAGTCTAGCTACAGTTGTGTGGTACAACCCTCTTGGCATCCACACTAGAGTATGTGCGTATAGGCGCCATGCTCCTCTGAGGTCATCATACTGCCTTCAGTTCCCGGGCCTCTCTGTGCTGTGTAAACATGTCCACTGTCTTTAATGATCTTGGCAGGTGGCTCTGATGCAGAATCACAGAACCTGGAAGCCTTCTTTCATTCTCAATTGTCTGTAGTAACCAGGGAAAGGACTTACCTCCACCTTGGATTCAGCGGAAAGCCACTAAACCTAAAGGTGCTGTGAACTAAATGCTCTGAATTGAATGAACTAGAATTTTCCCACTGAAATATTCTGCTTGGAAATGGGAGAAGTCAGATGTTTACTTCACCCATTATGCAAGTACCCTACTATGCGTAACACTTGGTTTATTCCTTGATCAAAGCAGTATACTCACTATTTCAGTCCATTGACAAGCATAGAGATAACTCAGCAAATCGCACTGAGGTTTTTCAAGGTGCAACCCTTCCAGCTGTCTGTCCCATCTCTACTGCAGGTGGCCTGCCGGGGTGGAGCACCTGCACGTGTCTCAGCGCAAAGTCTGCTGTCTTAGCACAAACCAGCTTTTGTCAGCGCTTTAAGGAAAATTGCTGGACTTTGCAATTGAGGCATGCACGCACAGCCCCGGCCAGCTGCTCTTCTGTGGGGATGTTTTCCCCTGACAAATAATAGATGGCCTAAAAGCAGAAGAAAGTATTAGTGTCGTAAACCAGCCATTTCTGCCATGAGTATCCAAACACTTTTTTCCATGGTATTATAGAAATCAATCCTTAGCTCCATTTAAATAGCTACAACAGAAGTCTATTACAAACATTCTCAAGCAGAAGAAAAATATGTGGTATGCAAGCACTGAAGATTACAAATAAATATGTTGCAAGACTGCCTGGAATTATGCAAAGTAATTTTTATGCAAGGAGTGGCGGCACCACCTAAATGGCAACATAATGCATGCATACATTCAAAAAAGAGTCTTTTACAAACAAACTGTTGCTAACATCCTGGAATAGATTGAGTGCTCAATTACAAGTTAATTAATCCTAGTAAAATAAATTCTTGGGAATGATTCTCATTTTTTACCAGTACCCGTGTTCTTTCTATTATACTATTCAGTGTCAAAAGTAATACGGCAATACAGGAGAAGTTGGAATTACTGCCAGCATGAACACCATATGTGGCAACATGACAGCAGTTCTGCTGCAGCTTTCCTCATGGCAAGGTAAGAAATCCAAAGTTAGATGGCTCAGATGTTACCAAAACTGGTTTGTAGCTATAGTTTGTTAATCTCTCACTTTTAACTCAGACCCCAGAAGTAGATTTTGTACTTGCAACTGTTCTGACACTTGTGTTTTTCTCCCAATTACCCTCTTTTCTGTGTTTCCTGATTTGTAGAACTGGTCTTGTGGCACTGGGCTGCAACACTTCACTGAAGACCCAGAGGAAATGGGGTACAGCTGTTAGTATCTGCTCTGTTTCTGTGCCACAACACTGGTATATGTTGCAAACTCGCAGCTTCTTTATCTAGTTGATGCAATGAGCCAGCTCCCAACTGCTTGCATTTTGAAAGTTTCCAGAAAGTCCGCGAAAGTGGTATTTGACGTGTTGATGCTGTGGCAGTAATAGCTACGTAAGAACCAGAAGGTGTTGCAACTTCCTAAGCAGTAATAAAATGAATTGATACCATCTACTTCCTTAGTTTGTCTTTTCATGCTTTGTTGTGAGGGTGTCTGCTGTCTGTGTGGCAGGGCTGGAAAAGGGAAGACTTTTTAAGTTTTGAAAGATTTGCAATTGTAAGCAGCTGGGAAGGAAACGAGTACTTACACTTGTCAGAGGCAGGCTATCACCCTGCAGGCTCTGTAGTGCAGCGGAGCAGGCTGAGTGACTGGGTGTGAGTCCAAGCTCCACTATAGCAAAGGGGGAGTAGTGCGTTTGACAGGTAAGAGTTTCAGTTGGCCTTTAGTAATTCTCTTGGTCATCTGTAAAATTCTTAGGCATGTTGCTTGTAAATAGAGCCATATAATTCATGAATTTAGGTTTAGGTGACTCTAAAAAGTGTAGCAGGCTTTAAGAAGAAAATTCTGATGGGTCAGAAGAAGCAATATTCATTCTGAGAAAACAGATGCCTTCATGCAGGACCTTTCAGATGAATCCTCAAATTCAAGACTGCTTGTGCTTAAATTGACTCTGAAGTCCATACAACACGGTCTTTAAGTATGATTCCAAAATCCAAAGTTTTCCTTCCACTGAATCTCGTCATTAGATGAATTTGTAGATACACTCTTTGAATCACAGAACCTTACACAAAGATGCTTAATTTGTGTATGACATTGACCCATGGGTCTTCTCTGTGGAGAAAAGAATCCCCTGGAATAGAAAACAGTTTAAATTCCCTTTTATCATATATCTGAAAGAAAAACAAACAACAACAACAGAACTCCACCGCACCATATAAGTTGTGTTTACTTGAATATCTCACCTTATTACAGGTGCATATTTTGTGGGTTAGGGAATTCTGTGTCTTGTTTTGTCTTGCTCTGTTATCGTGTCCACAGAATTCATATCTCCAGTACAACATTATGGCTTCTTTTTGACAGGCTATGAAGTTGTGTGTTTGCAAAGTCTCAGAAAGCAGTGGAGATGTGATGTGGGCCACCTCCCAGGCTGCATGCTGAGAAGTTCCATGCCAGTTACCTAACTTGGTGCAAAGTACTGTGGTTGATTTCTTTCCCCACAGTCCCTCTCTGCTAATGAGTATGTCCATCCACAGTTAAACATTTTGCCATTCCTTAATACTGTTTAGCCATACCATCTCCCATCCTTGGTTAACAAAAATAGAGTAAGGTCTCAGAATGAATAGCTCTGCTCCTGTTTTCTAGACAGACCACTAAATTAAGTGTATGAGATGTCACCTTCCTGTAATGCTGATCAGCTACTCTTAAAAAAACTTCTTATGTGTCTCTGCCTTCCTGCTTAGATAATCAGTTCTCGTCTTGTTCATATGAGGAACTATTCTATTGTCTTAATTTTGTCTACTTATATAACAAATACTTCCCTTAGATTTTTGCCTTTGGTGGTTTTATTGCTTCACTGATTCTCTGGAATATTATGTTGAGCTTGCTTTAAATAGCAAAGCATGTGCATGTGTAGCATGCCTCAATAAAGCATCCATGAACTGCTGTTCAGGGTGGCTCTCATTGTCAATCAGTATTCACTGTTTCTGATGAGACCTCTGCACCAAAGTTCCCCAAAAGCATTGTCCTCAGTCCTGCCTCCATTTTAAGTCATGTACTCTCCCTGACTCGTCCCAAATTAACCCTTTCTTTAATTTTGCAGCAGGGAGTCCTAGCTGGTGTATCTCTCCCCCATTTCTGCACAGATGTTGAGTTTCTGCCACCAAAGCTGAAGATGGTTTTCCTTGGTATCGTGTACCAAATGGGTAATAGTGTAACAAGTTGAATAAAGCTTTACCAATGCAATACTAAAGACTATCAATGAAAGTCCCTACGGAGAACCAAGTGCCACTGGACATCATTTGTCAAACACTTGACTAACACAATTTATGACCTCATCTCATCTCATCAGACTCCCATTTATTTAATGTGTCATCCTTTAAGTCTTATGTTTCACCCCAGCTGTCCATGTTTTAACATTTAAAGGCTTTGCGTCTGCTGTGTCTGATACTGCAGTAGTGAAGGTCACTAAGCTGACTTTACTGTTAGGTGGGTTTCGCTTTAATATACCAAGCGTGATGAGGAAGAGTCAGTGAATTCTGTTGACAAGATCAGCTTTAAATGTTGCATGTATTAAGTGACTGCTTTCAGTCGGTTGTCTCAGCACAAGCAGGACTGGAAATCTCATTAGAATATATAAAGTGACAGATTTTGCAATGCCAGCTGTACTCTTGGAGCCCAATATTGTCCTTCATGTGAATACACAGAGAGTATAGTCGCGTATTTATTTCGAGGCTGTCCTACAGCAGTGTCCAAAGTCCCCACTGACAACAGCCACTCACTACCCTTAAGGCTTCTCTGAGTGGGTTAATAGCAATAAAGAGGTCTTAAAGTGCCATTTTATATTGACTAAAAACTTGCATTTTTTTTTCCTTCTGGTAGGTGACCTACCCAATATGAATTATTGAAGTGTCACTTTAATCATCCAAGTGTGCACTATGCTCAGATAAAGCAAGTCAGTTACAGCAGGTGCAACTGTAGGTGTTCTGTCCAACTGAAGTGAAGCAGGCTTGTTGGTTAAAACAAGGAGAAGAAAAAAAAGCAAATCCTTGTCTGTTTTCTCAGACACCTCCTGATGTACAAAACTGCTATTGTTGCAGTCAGTAAATGTTGTCAAATAACATGGGTCATTAAGATAACATGGAGAATACTTTATTTTCTTCCAAGAAATATTTCAGAAATAATTATTTTCTACATGCAGGTAAAAGAGACAAAATGGCATGAGCCTGACCGCACCCACATGTCAGTAATATTTTACATCTGCTTGACTTTTTAGATATAATTTCTTATGGTCAGTAATATGGTACAAAACAAACTGATGCCTATTCAAGAAAATGAAGGGCACATGGTCCCATAACTAGACAAAACAGAGATAAAACCTCTCAGATAATATGAAATAAACAAGTATGCAGTTCATTTTGAAGAAACTACTACAACTACTACTCAGTAGTTTTGTGTGATCCAGACTAAGAAATATTATTTTAAAAAAACCCTCTGGGCTGAGGTCATGAAAACTTTATGCTACAAAAATACTACAAGATCCTTTTAAAACCCTAAAGGTCTGTTTTGTCTTAATTTTTTGTCCTTTCTTGGAAAAAAAGATATAATCATGTCCTGCCATGGAGGCCATGGTCACCTGTGAGGGACTGTCTGATCTTTTTTAATGTTCCTAAGGGCTGAATACCATGAACCTTGTGCTAATGCCCACCATGTTCTACAGAAAACTGTCTGTCTACAGCCAGGTTGACTGGAAACAGAGATCTAAAAGCAAAAGAAAAATGCAAAATCCCACCTAAATTTTTAGACAAAAAATTCTCATCGGTAAAGTTTCCCAAGTGCTAGGGAGCTCTTTTTCGCTGTGCCTCCATCCTGTCTGGACTGGGTGCCTAGAAACATTCCCTAAGAGGGAAATGGTGGTATTCCCTAGTTCATCTTCCCTAAGACCATTTGATAGCTATGCCTGGAGCACGCTGACGGGAATGAATCAATATGACACACAGCAGCCTCGGGTGCTTGAATTTAAAAACATAGCTAGTGAGGGAGGCTGTAATGATGTTTGTCCTTATTTAATCTCCCTGTGTTTAGAGTACTCTTCCAGGAGATGAAAGATTTGGGTGCCAGGTCCTCCTACACCATCAGAGGGTTGGTGTCCACATTCCCATCATTCCAGAGGAGCACACAGACAACAAGGCTGCTCTGATAAGGAAGTGGCATGGTTGGATGTGAGCAAGAATCATTACACTTCAGTTGTGAAACATGAATCCTTACCTATAGCAACTTCCCACCTGTTCAAGAGTAGCTTCCCAGTCCATAGTACAGGTAGGATATTGGGCATATGTCTCTTTCAGCAATTTAGCAAGTCATAGGTTGCTGGGTGTTGTAAATCCCAGCTTGCAGCATCCAACTCCCTTCCATACTGAGGGCAGGGAGCTTAGGTAACTAGGTGAGGTGTTTTTCTATTACTCTAAGAAATGAATACCTGAAGCCTATGTGAAATAATACACTTCAGTGGTTTCATTCCTCTGTCTTTGAGTAGCAGATTATGGTTGACTATACAGGCATCAAAAAATGATGGGAGCAAAAAATGAGAATTTTGTACTAGTCCTCATTTGCCTTCTAGTTTTATCCATGGATTACAATATCCTGATGGAGAGCAACCTTGTTTATCCACATGGACAATCAGATGCAAGGTCATTAGCTAACAAAGAAATTGCCTGTCATTATTATGTACGTGACTGTGTGTCTGGTAAATTGTCCAGGAGATATAATAGGCTGTCATCATGGTAAATTATCATTTGCTTTATCTGAAAGCAAGAAATAAATGAGAAGATGAATGGAAGACAAGAACATGACTTTTTACTTTGCAGGAAGTTCTGCCATTTGAAAAAAATATATTCAAAGGAAAAATTAACAAAAATAAAAGAGATTTTTCTGCAGAACTGACTTAATTACTTTGTAAATAAAAATAAGTTTTTAGACTTTGAATATGTGACTGTTGCACAGAATCACTAAATCACAGGAAGGTGAGGGACCTCTGGAAATCAACTAGTTCAACCCTCTGCTAAAGCAGGTTAACCTACAGCAGGTTGCACAGGAACATGTTTAGGCAGGTTTTTAATATCTCCAGAGAAGGAGACTCCACAACCTCCCTGGGCAGCCTGTTGCAGTGCTCTGTTACTTTCCCAGTAAGGAAGATTTTCCTCATGTTCAGGTGGAACTTCCTGTCCAGTTTGTGCCCATTCCCCCATGTCTTGTTGCTGGGCACCACTAAAAAAGAGTTTGATGCCATCCTCTTGACACCTACTCTTTAGATATTTATAAGCATCGATAAAGTCTCCTCTCAAGTCTTCTCCGGGCTAAACAGACCCAGGTCTCTTGTGATACACACTTGTGATACTAAAAATTATAAATGTTTGAGCTGAAACAGTTTCAAAATAAACATTGGGAATAATAGTTAGGTGAAGTCTAAAACAGGGGGAGTGTTGATTATTATTTTTTGTCAAAGGAAATTCAGTGAAGATAATGATTTGTTGTGAAATGTGCTCCTTTAAATGAGTTACCTTTCCAGTGACAGAAAGAAGTATTTTGGGGAAAAGTTCTGAAACTTTCTACTGCTTGATAAATGGTGGGTCATGCCTATTGGAAGGACTAGTATTCATTGCTGAGCTCTAAATTATCTTTAGCCATATAGGAAAAAAAACTTATGGCCTCTCAGGAAGATTGTGTGAAATATATGATCAATACGCAGGTGTGGTCAAGAAAGTAAATAAAATGTGAAGATGGCTAAAGTTAAATGTTAGGCACTTAAACCAGGTTTTTGGAGAGCCTGTAATTTCTGTGGGATCCAGCTGCAGTTGTATGGACTTGGTAATCTAAATCTCAGAACTTTCATTTTGACCGTAGCTTCTAACTTTTAGAAGGTCTATGAATAGGCTTCTACTGTCAGGACGCAACTGTAAGATGAGGGATCTTTAGTGGAATTTGTAGCTGTACTTTGTGCAGTAAAAAACCCCACATTCACATCATTTTAGTTTTATTTTTTAGATTTTCAAAGGGCTTTCAAATAATGAGTGCCCTCTTTGTCGAGTTGCAGCTTTGGTTAGTTTTTGGTTTGGTTCCCATGAGGAATAAACAACGTAAGATTTTGCAAGCAGTGAAGCAATGTTTGAATGATTACCAGTGACACAGAGAGTGTCTAATTATGAATTAAAAGGTGCATTGCTTAAAAAGCTTCTTGGCTGGGGGTGGTTTTGTTTCAGGTGGCTGAGCTATTTCCTGCAAAGCAAAAAGGCTTGAGTGAATGTGCTCCAAAATGGCTTATATAAATATGAATCCAGAAAAACTCTTCTGTAGGGTTAATTACAGAAGCTGTGCCTTTGTAGCTTTTACAGCACTTTTTAAAGCAGTACTTTCTTATGGCCAATAGAGCAGGTTACACATTTGGGGGAAAAAAAAAACCTCAAGAAGTCCTGACTTGTACTTCCTCAGCTGTTACTAGTGCAGCCAGAGTATAATTAAAGCCTTAAATAAATTATGCACTTAATTAAAGACAAAACCGAGCCTATTGAAAATAGAGGGAAATAATGAGCTATTCCTTGTTGTACATGATGTTTATATACAATAAAACATGTGCTGAAGTGTTTTGTGGTTGGTTGGTGTTTTGTTTGCTTTTTACAAAAATGGGAACACATGGAGGCTGGTGAGCAGGAATACAGTTTGCATCCAGCAGGCGGTCTGCCGATCAGCAAGGTGCAACCACTTACTGATTTTAGAAATTGGTGAACTGAAGCTCAACGGGTATCATTGCTGAGCCTGTGTCACCCTCTCTTTTGGGCTGGCACAGCTGTTCATACAGCCCGTCAGTGAACCATTTTGGGGAACTGATCTAGCAGAAGAAAACAACTGGTTTAGGGGGGAGGGGAGGCTGTAGTTGTATTTCAGGTGGATCTCTTCTCCACCACTGCTGGTGAAGAGAACATGCGAACAGGGGTAACCCTTGCTGGCCAGATCAAGCAGCTGGAGACAAAGGTTATGCACTACTTTGCCAAATATTTAAAAACCAAACCCTGTAATACTATTAAAAGGTGAAGAGGAACTAAGAGGAAACATGATATCTTCCGTGAAAATACGTATGTACAGCTATGCATTATACCATTCAAGAAACTAAACATACATGGGTACATTGCCCAACTAGTAACCAACAATATAAGCAACAGAAAGTCATTAAAAAAAGAATAAATTTCAACTTTTGAGACTCATAAACAAATCTCATCATGCAGCCTTTGATCCCTTCTCTTTCTATGCACTAGTATCATCAATAAGACCACCGAGAAAATGGTTGTAGCTCTGGAAGTGTGACAGCTAAATGACCACTGCAGGCTAGCAACAGGAGCTCAGAAATTTAAGACCATGGCCTCTTTGTTAAGGTAGCAGGTCTCAGAAACAATACTTTACAGGTACTGCTCTATGGGAGATTAGACAACATTACACAAGAGAAAAAAACACGTCTCCTATATGGTTCTTTTCATGCTTGTACCACTGCAGGTGTGCCAGGTTTTGGACCTTGAGCTATCATGCTGAATTCTCTGCTAGGTTTGCACAAAATTCACCTGAGCTCCAGTCAACGGAATTTGAAGGCAGGAAAGGAAGGAAGGGTGAAACCAAGCAGTCTGCTTGTTAAATTTCTTCTGAAAAAGTAGTTCCTTAATGTACTATAGACACTAGGGAATACTAGTCAAAAGCTCTTTCTAAGCTGTAGACCTCACAAAATTGTTAGTGTTTTCTGATGAGGTAAGAATTCCAGTCTTATGCGCAATGTACTTCATACAGAGCTTGTGCTGAAAGTGGAACATGAAACTCCATTCTGTCTGGTTTCCAGCAACACCATATGTGCCACAGAATCCTAATTTTCATGGCTATGGCTCAGAGTATATCAATATTACAGTGATGAATCCCTGTCTCAGGAATGGATTGCTCATCCTTTCTTTAAAAAAATAAAAGTGAGGAAGGGGAGGAGCCCTTAAAAGTGATAACTTTGTTGGGGATAGGAGGAGAAGGAAAGGAATTTAATGGAAGATGATACTTTGTCATCTTGTCCTGATTTTAGGCAGATTGGACAAAAAGTAAACTCTGTTCCCAAGGCTTTCTTTTTGGACACATTCCATCCATCAGGGAAGCTATTCCATTGAGTTAAGTGAAATGGAGAAAATACTTGAAAAAATATTGTAAGACAAATGTATTTAAAAAAAATGCTGCAATCAAAGCAAAAATTTTCAAATAATATAAACAATGACAAGCTTTGATGAACATTATCTTAATCAAATAGTGCAGCATATGTCAAAAACACAGTGTAGAAGCTGTAAAATTGTATGAGAAAAAGCATGACTTTATATTGGAAGAGAATAATGAAGGAATTAGTCCATCACTCTAGCACAGCAGTGTGATGGAAAACTTTTCCTAACACCCTCTGCCCTCCCCAAACTACTACTGTTATCTTGCTTATACATAGCCATCAGTCTGAGCAGAGATAATTTCTGCCGTTATCCCCAGAAAAGTTATTTGCAAGGCCTTTCTCATCTCATTATATTATCTGCATAGTTTCTTGTCTTCTGTACAACAAATTCTTTGGGAATATTAATTTTAAAAATCACCTTATGTACTGCAGCATAAAAGGCAAAAAACATTAAAATCGATACAATCTACAAGCAATAAACCTTAGAAGAGCAAATATTGATCAAATTGCAACATCTCCTGCACAGAAGCTACAGTGAAATAAAGCAGTGTTTGTAGGTTGTCATGAACTGTGCAAAAATTGGTGTTTTACTTAGAAGTCCAAAATCCTCCAAGTGATGTCATTACCTGATACTAGCAGCTTCAAAAAGATTCATATTCTGCTGAGGGGAGAGGGGGGAATTGAATTACAGAGTCATAAATGCTAAGGTCCTGTGTGACAGACGCGCCATAGACACAATTCATTTTGTTGCATTAGGCTCCCAGCTCAGCAGTTTTAGATACTTGGGGCTATCAGAACAGTTCTGCTCTCCTCAGCTTTTCCTACAGGCCAAGCTTCACCAGCTGGAGAAACCTAACCAGGATGCAGCTACCGCTTCTTGTGCAGGGTTGGATGTGCTCCTCTGCTGCCCTTCAGATACTTCTGTTCAAATCCATTTTGGCCAGCCAGGTACCCCTGGGGCTTTCCAAGGCTGGCTCCTCCCTCCATGTGCTGGCGCCCAGAGCCAAGTCCTTTCCCTTCCTTTCCTTTACTCCACAGAGCAAAGTGACAGGGAGACAGTCTCTTTCCCAATATTGTTTATCTGTGGGGCCAAAATTCACTGAGGGTTGCCAAGACCAGAAACCCTCCCCATATTTTAATCACTAGTGAAACAATAGAATCCTAGAATAGTTTGGGTTGGAAGGGACCTTAAAGATCATCCAGCCCCAAACCCCCTGCCACAGGCAAGGACACCTCCCACTGGATCAGGCTGCTGGAGACCCCATCCAACCTGTCCTTGAACACCTCCAGGGACCTTAATAGTTAAGGACATTCCCATTTAATTGTAATGCTGAACATCATCACCCCACAGCTCACCCAGCTAAACCTACAAGAAGGGATGGAAGGGCTCTGCAACTTTAAGAGCCTTTTGGTGCTAAGGTTTGGTGTCCATAGGAGAGGCCACGCTGGAACTGGTTAGAGATTTCCTGAAAAAAACCCCAGAAAGTGCTCAGCCCAAAACACGCTGATGACTGTTGGGCAGGGCTGGCTGCAGGACAGGCTCCCACTCCTGAGGGGGAAGCGCTTCCGTTGCTTATATTGTGGGCTACAAGCTGGGCAAGGTACCTTCATGTATGTTTAATATCTTAAAAAGCATAAAGTGCAGCTATGCATGTGTATTTTCCGAGAAGGTTTCCGGGAAGCTTTGGTATCCCTGGGGATGTGGCACAGTGCCCATGCTGATACTGAAAATGCCGGCAAATCAACTCTCTAAGACTCGTTTTGGAAAGCAAGCACCTTTTCTCAGCCCTGGGTAACACGAGGAAGCGGTCTCCATCAACGGTGTGCAGCAAGACAAGAGCTGGGACAGGATGTATTTCCCATTTAGGCGCACGTGGATAAATTCTCCCAGAAATCTTTTCATTTTCTGTTACTTTCCAAGGTTACTATGAACTTCACAACAGTGGAAACCCTCTCTAACCTGGAGCTTTGGAGCCAATTCTCTGCTTGACCTTGGGTTTGAGGGGGAAAGGCTGCAAACAGAGGTCATTGCAGAAGAAGGCACATCAGCACAGCTCAGACAGAACACAAGGTGTTATCACCCCCAAGGAATGAACAGTGTTGGGGAAAACCACTGCTTGAAAAACTCCCTAGGAGAGAGGGAAAACATGCTGTCAAGAGAGAGAAAACGAGCTCTCAGGAAGACATTCTGCATAGCTTTCAAAAAAATTACGACGGCTTAGACGAAATAAGCTCTGCTTTAGCTTAAATAAAGACGACTCCACTTTCCCTAACAGTAACCGCTTCTGGTATCCCTGCGAGGGGCCCGGAGCAGCCGAACCCCCCGCGCTCCGCTGGGAGCGGGCGCTGCCGCCAAGATGGAGGCGGCCGGGGCGAACGGGGCGGGGCGGCGGAGCTCCGCGTGAGGCGGGGGGGGGGGGGGCGGAGAGGAGGGCTGCGCGAGGCGGCGGCGCGGGGCTCCGCGGGGCTCGGGTCGGTGCGGGGCTCCGCGCTCCTGCCGGCTGGAGGCGGGGGGCGGCGGCCGCGGAGCTCCGCGCGGGGCGGGGGCGCGGGGGGCGGGGCCGGCGTCGCTGCGGGCAGGGCGGGGGCGGTGACGGCGGGGCCCCCGCGCTGCCCCCATGGCCCGCGACTCGGGCTCCTCCTCCGCCACCGCCTCCCGGCCCGGCCCAGCCGCCGTGCCGCACGGCGCCGCCCGCTGAGCCCGGGGCGCAGCCGGGAGCCGCGCGGGGGCCATGACGGTGGAGCAGAACGTGCTGCAGCCCGGCGGCGCCGCCAAGGTGAGGAGAACGCGGCGGCCCTGCCCACAGCGCGGGGAAACGGGACGGAGAGGTGGGGGGGGGCCCTGCCCGCCGGCCCCGAGGCCCCCCCGCTCCCCGCCCGGCGGCAGCCTCCCCGCGCTGCCGGTTCCCCCCGGCCTGCTGGGAGCGCGGGGCGCTCCCCTGCCCCCCATCCATCCCCGGGGCTGGGGGGGGGGGCGCCGCCGCATGGATGCCCGCACGCGGCGAGCGGAGGGCCGGGGGTGGGTGAGGGGAGCGGGTCTTGCCTCTGTGCGTGTGTGTGTGTGTCCGTCCAAGGCCGGGGGGGGCCGCGAAAGGCGAGCGCTATTTCCAGCGTGTGACACACGCCCGGCCGTCACGCTGCCCCGCAGGCGCGGAGGAGGGCAGGGCCGGGGCCGGTGTCCCCCATCTTCTCCTTCCCCTTGGGGGGTGAGGCGAGTGGCACCCGCTGCGGGTCTTTCCTGCTGCGCGCGGGGAGGTGCCGGGAAATTCGTCAACAAAAAAATATGATGGAAAGTTGAGAGCTGGAGGTGTTCAAGGCCAGGTTGGATGGGGCCTTGGGCAGCCTGGAGTGGTAGGAGGTGTCCCTGCCCGTGGCAGGACAATTAGAACTAGGTGATCTTTAAAGTCCCTTCTGACACAGACTATTCTATGATTCTATGATGCTTTCATTAGAAGGATAAAGGTATGCTTGCTTTGGTGTTGTTAGTGTACAAGTTTAGTGCATCCAGTCGCTAGAGTGGACAGTGGGAGTGAGGTGCTTAAGGTATAATTGGTCAAAATGGCACAACTTGCGTTCAAGAAGCTTATTTGGAGGGAAAGGCATGTCTCGCCAAAGCCTGCTGTCATAGTTGGAAGTAGTTAGTACTGATTTTGGCCTCTTCAGCAAGAAGGCGAGGGCTGTCCCGACCTAACTTGGTCTCTCCACTGGAACAGGCTGCCCAGGGAGGTGGTTGATTCACCTTCCCTGGAGGCGTTTAAGGGATGGGTGGATGAGGTGCTGAGGGGCATGAATTAGTGATTGATAGGAATGGTTGGACTCGATGATCCGGTGGGTCTTTTCCAACCTGGTGATTCTATGATTCTTCTTTCCTCAGTCGGTAGAGTTTTAAATTGGAGTGTGCTAACAGGCTAACGTAGCAGGGGTTTACTGCCAGGTCCTGTGCTATGTGTGCATCCTCTTTGCTTAGCAACTTAATTTGGCACTTCCTGCTGTGCACCTGACAACTTTTGTGAGCAAGGTTATCTTTTACCAAACCTGTTATTGATGGTTTACTTAAAACATTCCATGGTTATTGTATGCAATACTCTGTTACCTAATACCTGGTAGACACGGGTCGGAGCTGCATATTTGCACTTTCTGTCAATAATACCCAAGGAGAAATGTTACAGTTTTCAGCTAAACTACTGCTTTTGGGTCAGTAGTTCAGGATTGCTTTAGTTGCAAATCAAGAATAAGCTTAAAGAGTCATTTGAGATTGGTTGTGATAGACCACTTGGTAATCCATGCTGCAGTAAAAAATGAAATTAGCAATAGTTCTAAAGTTTTAATCAACATCTGTGGATTATGATTACTTGTTTAAGTAGCTAGAGAGATGTGTAAAGCAACAAGCTTTTTTTCATGGCAGGGATTTTTTTTTTTTGTTTCTGTTGAATCATGCTATTATTGTATTGTCTGAAATTCCTTGTTACCTACTTTATCCCTAACTGCATTCTGGGTGAGTGGAGGACAATCCTGAGAATATTTAGGGACAAAAAAGGTATTATTTTACTCCAAAGTGAATATCTAAGTGAATATCTATTTGCTTAGTGAGTCTAATCAGTAGCCAATTGGATGACAAACATTAATATTGTTCAGCTTATTTGTGAATAAGAAGAAAAATTGTGAAGGTCCTATGGGCTGATGCATGGTTGGAAGGTGGAGAGGTGGAAGGAAATCCCATGCTCTACAAATAAAGAGAGTTTATTTTGGAGACCTCAAAGTTTGTCTTGATTGTTTGCTGTTAGTGTGAAGAAACCACATACAAGCAGAAATATATTGGCTTTCCAAGAGAGGTGCTTGAGTCGTCAGCATACCTTATTCAAAACTGTGGTTCCCAACATTGTTCATCAGATGTTCTCTTCTGTTAAACAGGAAGCATGTGTCAAACTTCAGCAGTACTTTGAGGTGTAGGTTTGTATTAATAAATGCTGTAGCTACAAACAGCCTATTTCCCACTGAAGTTGTCTTAAGATTATTGTGTAACTGAAGCATCTGGATTGGGTCAAAAGAAATTTTTTTCTTTTGTGTTTACTGGTCATCTTGACTCCTAGTTAAAACTTGTAATCTATCTCCTGAAGCAAATAATTAATAACATTACACTTGTTGCTCGCAGTTCTTGTATGCTTCTCTAATGTTGTTAGGTGTCTGTAGGTTATCTATAATGTTCATATTAAGACTAAAGTATGAGAATAAAGGTAAATGGCCTGGGAAGTCAAAAAAAAGTGGCTTCTCATTTTGTTCTGTCTGTATTTTCTGTCCAGTAAAACTCTTTTTGTCTCGTATTTTGCTGCTGAAGAGCTAAAGCATATGTGTTGTGGGATTCCCTTGCTCCAGGCAGTTCTTCACCTCTACTATGGGACAGCCTGTGTTGGTGCATGTGTATGTTGGCTTTCGTCCTGGAGAAAGACCATCCCAGGCTGCCCCTTGTGCTATGCAGACCCTTGTCTTTACCAGCGTCTCTTGCACAGCAGGTACAGCAGTGGGGGTGGGTGAACGATGATTTTTCTCATGATTGGAAGAAGTGATGTAGAGAGATCATACATGTTTCAGCCGTGTGTCAGCTCTAACTAATAATTATTGTGGTGGTCATCAGTAGATGGAAGAAGCTGGGCTTCAAAGGGTGACACTTAGCTGGCCTTTCAGCAGCGTGTGTTATCAAATTCTTCTGCTTCTAGGGAGAGACCAGGTGTTGGTTGATACATGGATTTAAAGTCTGTTTTAGCTGTCCTTTGGTTTCTCACACCCACTGTTATTTCAGACCTGTGATTCAGCAGCATGTTGGCAGTCTAATCACAGGAATAGTAGAATAAAGTTAGGTGTGTCAGCTCAGCTTGTGTTTCATTTTTTTGTTGTTGTTGTTTTTCCTTTGTTTTTTTTAAGAAGCACAAACCTTTATGGGTATTTACTGCTGTGGCGTTAAGCGCAGTCTGATACTACTTACTTCCTCTCCCTTGCTCTTTTCTGGGGTACTAAGGAGAAAATTGTACTAGCTCATGTGTGTGCTTCTGCTCTGCGCATCCTGTCTATTTAATGTACTTCTTATTGGAAGATTTCGCTAATAATATGTCCTGACTGCTTTTCTTTCCTGAAGCCAATAGCCACTGACTTCTTAATTCTGCAGTAGTTGTTGATATGGAAGAATATGCAGTAATACGTTTTCAACAGTTGAAGTAGGGATGTTGATGCAGTCCTGAATGGCAGGAGGTGTGATTCCAAAGAATATCCATTGATGACGTGGTACCTAAGGAAGGTATCTGCGGAGTAGTACTCTTTTTTTTTTTTTTTAATCTTGATAGGCGACAACCTCCCAGGGATACAACCTTTAAAAGCTTTGTTTTAATCATCTGAGTTCAGGCTTTCCTGACTGACCATTTGCCTAGTGGATCTGAGAGGCTTTCAGGATCCTGCTGTTGTCATGTGGCCTGAGCTGCTCTTGCCCATTACCACGATGCAGGTGTCCTCCTTTGTCTCAGCTTGGATCATGTGATGATGTTGGGCTACATATCTCTCTCTCCATGAACTGTCTTCCCGTGCTTGGACTGTGTGACTGGTGGGCTTCTTGTATGGTGGGCTTGAATGTGTGGTTGGGGGGGCGGGGGTTGTACCAGCTACCACTCGTATTGAGAGCTTTGTGCAAATATTGAGAGCTTTTGAGTAAAATAACCAGGTTGAAAGTGTTTGTATCAATTGAGCAGTTTGCAAGAATTACGTGAAGTGCTATGGAGTCACTCTCTTAGGTATACGTATTTTGTTATGTATTAAAAAAAGGCCATTAAAAAGTTTGTATTGTGTGCAGTTAGACCTTCTGCGTATGCCCCTGTTTCTATTTTCTGAAAGCTAGAGCAAGGTGCAAAGGTTAGTGATTCAAAGTGGTTTTGAAAGCCTTTGTCAAACTGGTATGCTGAATGTCTTTTGGTTTCGTGAATGTTCTGATGGATTTTGATGGGAGGGGTGCCCACGTGTATGGCTGGCTGTATGTTTGGTTTTTTTTGGTAGCTATGTAGTCTTGCATTCTGTGGTATATGCTATGAATCTGCACCTTTCTGAAATGTTCAATAGAAGTTCCAAACCTGTTGCATCCTAGAAAAAATTTCATAGGAGTTAAGTAATGATTTTGTTTGTGGTAGCACGAGTTTACAACGCTAGTACTATCACTAGCATCTGAAATACTACCTTTGTGTATCTTTTGATCCACACCTTGGAAACCAATCCTGCTTCAGAATGTTAAAATGTGCGATTCATACATTTTTCTGTCAGCCTTTTGTAATATTATTTAAAAATAACTGTAGTACTTCCTAAAAAAATATTTTTAGGATCACCCTATATCTACAACTACAATGAACAGCAAGTACAAAAGGTGACAAAACCCATCAACCTCTATGAAAAGGTCAAAAAGTGAATTGCCCATGTCTCAAAATAGAAAAATATTTCACGTTTTTAAAAGTGCTTTGTAAACGTAAGTAGGAGGATAATTGAACAGTTGGCTTTTCTTGCACTTATGCCTGAAAAGATCTGTTAAGGCAGGAAGTAGCATCCATTTAACCATGTGAAATCCGTTGGTGTTGATACTTCTCTAATTGAAGATGAATGGAAGATAGAATGAAGGGTATAATTTCCCTTGGTTTTGGCTAAATCTTCTCTTCCTGGCTGAAGAACGCATCCAAGTGTCAGCAGTCGGACTATTCAGTCCACGAGAAGCTCACTGCATAACTTCAGTGATGTGAATGGTTGAGTTGAGGAACATCTGGATGCTGGGGACTGGTGCAGTGGCCGAGTTGTTAAATTGACCTGACGTTCCAGCTGACCTGGACACTGCCTTTTCAGCCTGGGCTGAAATCTTTGCAGAACTAACTGGAAGGTGTCTAACCCTCACACATGACCTGTGCTAGGAATTGTTTGGGGTGGTTTATCAGTCACCCCCTTCCAGCCATCGGTGGCAATGCCAGTGATTATGGATTATTGAGGCACTCAGTGGTGCTTCTGCTAATTTGCAATCCCTGGTTGCTCCTCTGGCAAAAGCTAAGAGCCAAATGTGATATTCCTGGTAGTCCTTAACATAAAAAGTAAACAAAAAGTTTAAGAGCAGTGTATTCAGTTACATGTTTTCATGTAGGAATAAATTCCTTTAAAAGCTTGACTTTTTCGGGTTTTTTTTGGGCTTTTTTTTTTTTTTTAAATAATTATTATTGACTTCTTGTATTTATTATGGAACAGAGCTCTTAAAAATCTGAGCCGGGGGCAGGTGTGTTGCCAGGACCTGAACTGAGACAGGAAAGTTTTTCTGCCTTCATTGAGTAGGAAGACCACATGTGGGAGCTTTTCTGGGAAAGGGAAGTGTCATGAGCACTTTCACTTTCTAGTTCTCTTGTGATAACCAGTGATTATTTATGGATGGAGAAGGTTGCTTTGAGTCATAATGAAGGTTTGTACATATGTTGTTTTTTTTGTGTGTATTTTGGTTTTTTTTGTTGCTGTTGGTTTTTTTTGTTTGGTTTGTTTTAGATAGGTGGATTAGACTTCCCTGTCAAAGCCCAGTGACTGAGTTACAGATGAGATGATCTTAGATACACCTGTAATTTAAGAGAATTCAGCTTCTCATGAGGGAGCTGTTGACTCGTGCTTGGGGTAGCAGTGTAGCATCACAATGCAGATAGCAAGCCAGGGTATTGGGTGAGTAATGTAAGAAAGGCTGTTTTGACAACGTACTTCAAAATGATTTTATGAATTCAGGGTAGACTTCAGTCTTTTTACCCCTGTTAGGAAATAAAGGCCACTTCTGTTAACTGATTATAACACTTTATCAGTTGGGGTGTTGTTAAAGAAGTCAGTATCTGCCAAGAGTAGAAAATACTTGACTGGAATGAGACTAATATAACTTTCATGTGACAACGCCAGAGAGCTCTTTGTGCAGTAGGTGGAGTAGGTAGAGCTGTGCAATGTGCAAGGTTCTGTTTAATGGGTGGTCAAGTACAATTAATAGGGAAAAGCTGGTACAGTGAATCACAATGGTTAGTTGCACGTAAAGCTAAGTGAAATAGAAACTTTTCTGATAAATTCATCTTTTTTATTAATTTTAAAAAAGAGAAAATACAGTGACAAAGTATTCTAAAGCTGTGAGGCTGAACTAATGTTGAGGTGGTGAGATGCTTTACTGCTGAACAGGATGGCGAGGGCATGCCTTGTATGGTGGTACAAACTCAGGCTTTATGCTAAGTAAAAGGAATACTTTTTCCCGTTTCCTTCATCAGATTGGCAAATGGCATCTCGTGTTATTTTTTTGTCAACGCTTATAACTTTTAATCTGGCAACAATATGTTCTGAAAAACAAATGTCAGTTTGTTTTAATGCCACCTTACGTGAATGCTGTACTGAATATAAATGTTGTTATAAGCTGTATTGTGCCAACACACCTCAGCCAAGCGAGAGCAGCCGTAGTGTGTTCCACAGTTGAGTATAATCGCTGTCTAAAATGTTGCTTTCTAACAGCATTAAAATTTGTGTGCTATCATTGTATTGCTAGCTTTCCATCTCTTTACCACTTGATTTATTTAGCACTTCAAAACTTGCAATGCACCAATTAAAGGCTCTATGGAACATTAGTGGAACGTTTTCCTGTAACTTTTTAGAGTAATCCTGTCCATACTACCTTTCTGCTCTGTGTTACCATCCCAGCTTTCAGAAGTGAATAAAGGGAGTGTGAGCCTGTACCTTTGCTGCAGTGAGTTGCACCTCCCTGCCTGGATAATTTGGGATGAATACACTGGTCTGTGATCTGCAGTGGCAGAGGTGTTATGGTGCCTTCTTCCGATAGCTGCAGAACTATATCTTCTGGTAGATGAATGGTTTTAACACACTGAGCTACTCAGTAGTTTTCCTGGGAAATGTGGTGAAGAATCTGTGGTTTTAGGCTTTACTGGGAACAAAACATTAAGCAACAATTTGAATAAATATTGAGATTCCTGTGAAGTGCTATGAAGGAAGAATTGGGTCCTAAGATGATGTAAATGACAGAGTGATGCAAAATGACTTTAACTTTGGTCGTTTCCAGCAGGCTTTGCAAGTTCTTGTCTGTTTAATTATGGGCTGGTTTTGCATGGATTTAGTAACATGATTAAATCCAAGCATTTGAAAATGACAATGAAAACATTTAATCTATTTAGATGTAGACTTTTGCAATTTAAGAAGGCATTGATGAATTTTTCAGTTAGGTTTCGTAACTGTTAGTCCTTTCAAGATGTCATTAGCTACATACTTTTGCTTTTCTTTGCCATAATGGGTGAAATTCAGGAGTGTGTTGAGAGCCACCGACATGAGAGTTTTCCTGAAACCTAATGTTACCTGATGATGGGACTGTAACAGAAACAGCATTGTCATGAGAGGTGCTAACACTGAGTGTCCACAGCTTTAGTGCAGTAAGGATGTTAGAGAAATGGGTATGTTGGAGAACTTGAAGACTGAAGCATCTAGGTTAACTTTGAAAACATCACATGACACAGATTTGTGTATGTGAAACAGTTTTTTTTAAGGCAGCAGAAATAGCAGTATGCAAATTCTGATGTTTTTTTATTCTGAGATGCAAAGCTTTGACTTGATGCTTTTGTTTATAGCAGGTTTCTGAATTATTTTAACCAGTGGGTTCTTGCTGAAAAAAACTGTACCCTGCACAATATGTCTTTTAAAATGTTTATTATCAACTAATTGGCGACAGGCCAGTTTATCGAAGTTTAGGTGTCAATCAAATGTAGTTTGTGCTTATATTATACTTGACTGAAGCTTTTTTTTAGCTATCAGGTGAAAGCATATTTTTAAGCTTTATAGTAAACATAGACAGAATAACGTATTTACTAAAAGCTTTTTCAGACAGACATTAGTGTTTTCAAGGCATGATCTATACCTATTTGAATGTAATTGACCCTTTTATATTACCTTGTTCTAGACAGAATTTGTGGAAATTAATGCATGGGATAAAATGACCTTATATGCCTCTGTTGCTCATTACTACCAACTGATGTGTGATCCTTTCACTTGTGTTGTATGTCATAATGCAGGGGGCTCCTTTTAATTAAAACAGGATATTCACTTTGAATTAGGGTCTGAGTCTGAGATGTAAAAGTTTTGGATTATGAAGCATATATCCAAATTTAATGCCATCTATTACTTTTAGTGAATAGTAAATACTGGGCTCAAGTTTGCGCATGGTTTCTGTGACAGCTGTTCTCACAGCTGTATGACTTCAACAAAAGTTAGGTATCTGTGCTGAAAATTTCTAATCTTACTTTCAAACCAAAAATTACTCTTTCTGAATTGCAATAAAATTTCTATTAAAACAAAGCAAAACCCCATGCAACTCTTCAAGAACTTGAATTTAGCTGTGTTTTTACTGGGGTTAAGCCAGGAAAAAAAATGCACTACACGGAAGTTGAAAATAGTATTCACTTACATTCAGGTATTTGCAGCTGGAAAAGACTGGGTGTGCACAGGCACTTGATGTTCTTCATTCTTCTCAGAGGAGGAGGAGCTAGCAAGAACAGACTCCTACTCCACTTTCGTTTTGTGTTCAGTTTCCTTTTATTCCTCTGAAAGTTGGCTGCTTTTGAAAAAGTAATTTCTTCTGGGACCACAGGTGTTGGAAATGTACTTTTTTTAACACTTCCCAAAGTGCATAGGTAGACATGGCCTGGTTAGGAGGCAATACTATGTATTTCATTGTATCCTAGAAATCTTTATTTTATGACTGAGAAACTGTTTCTGTATTTTGCAATTTTTAACTTTTGCTTTGTTTTGGTGCAGAATCATGGGAAAATACAGAAGAGGAAGTATTTAAGCTTGTAAATATCTGTGTATGTTATTTTATTTTTTTTTTAAACAAAAAGGCTAAATAGCTTCTGGACAGCTTGCAAAGCAAGCATTTCCCTTCTTGGTATTACCTACTTTCTGGTTTGTTGGCTGTTCTTCAAATTCTGCTCATGTCTCCTATGTAATTTCTCACGTTTGGAGACTGTGTTTTTTTCATTTAGAGACTTTCCCACTCCCACTTTCTTTTCTTACATTATGACTGTTTAACTATTCAGTGATGTTAGTCAGCAAACTTTTTTAATTCAGACACCTAAGTTTATGACTGTTTTTTCCTTTTTTTTCTTTTTCTTTTTTTTTTTTTTAGTGGGATACTAGAATTAAGTCTTCTCTTTTCCTCAATATTCTTTTGCTTTTTTGGAAATAAAAAAACAAAACACAAAAAACCCCAAAAAACCAAAACCCTCAACTTACCAGTAACTTTTACAAGTTGATTCTAGTCTCGTGTGACATCTCTTGTGACAACCCTGACAGGTCAGTAATTGTCCCCTTACCTGAAGCTGACTGGGCTGCTTTTTTGGGTACAATTTGCTGGTCTACTGATTAACCTCTGGATTTATTGATGGTATAGACAGACAGATATCCCAGTTATCACCAGGTCCAGCTCTTGCAAACTTGGCGTGTTGCCTTGAAGCTTTTTCTGGAGCTGATTTGAAGATGACTGGTGAACGTGCCATCTACCTCGTAGTGCTGACTGGGATGGTGTATGCAATTTACAGACTGTGCTGTGGTGTTACACACCAGGAAGGGAGTTTGCAGCTGCCCACTATCCTCAGCAGAAATACTGAGGACTCGCTTGCTTTGTGACTTTACTAAGTAGAAAAGGATTGGAAATTTGCTGTTGGAGTTTATTAGTTCTGTCTTTTGATGGGCAGTGTGTTGGCATAATGTTACTGCTGGAAAGAATTGTAAATTTTGTGTTTCACGTTATTCTTCAAAGATGTAAACTCTCTAGAGGATTATTTCAAACCCTTTTGACTCAAGTCAGCCTATGAAGTTTCAGCTAGATGTGTAGTGAGGAAAGATGGAGAAAGTCGCCATTAGTGATAATGCCAAAGCACCACCAAGATGAGAAAGAGTGACAGTGTTAAATTGTAACAAATAGGGGTTATAAACTGAAGTTCTTGTAAGTTTCTAGACACAGTCTCCTAACACATGCAGCTCCCTGAACAGGAGCTGTGGCAAATGGGCACTTCAATATAAGGTAATTCAAAGTCCATTAAAAAAAAAGATTGTTGAGATTCCTTTTTTTCTTTCTTTCTTCTTTTTTAATTTCTTCCTGAAAGAAAGCAACCTGGAAAATTGCCTTCTGTGGAGTACACTGCTGAACTTACTATTGCCTTAATTGTGAGGTAATAAAATTATATGCTAATCCTCAGTACAAATCTCAATATATCTTTAAATACTTTAGCATCTCTGTTGTGTTTGAGGTTCATTTTAATTCTAATGTCATCTGCATCCACTGAGGTTATTACCTAATGAAAATAAAAGCTGCTCACTGACCTTCACAGGCCAGCCTTTCTGCAGGGGTGCAGCACCTGCCTGCAGCTTCCTGGCGCTTGACCTAGGGAAGGCTGTCTCACTGGAGAAAATGGAACTGCTGTCGGAAACCTGTCACCTTGCAGGCAACTTATTAAATACTGTGACAGATTTTAGGTGACTTAATGTTATTTGTGGTCTTGTTCTTCTGAGGAGTTCATTTATCCCAGCACTCCACCATTCCCCCTTCTCCAGCCAATAGTGTGTGTCTCTTCACAGGATTTCTTTTAAAGTTATTAGTAGAGGGCAGAATAAGCTATTATTTTACCGAATAATGCAGATAATGGTGCATGAGTTTTCTTATAGAATTGTGTCTTGTAATGCACCTTGGATTAAAAGTTGGAGTGGGGTGATCGGTTGAGGTTGCAGGTTGAGTTCATCTCTGGAAGACCTCACTTCAGTGGGGTGGAGGTTTTCCCCTCTGCTCTTCTTCACCAACCCCCTGTGTCATCTCACCTAATTTCTTGCGGCCCAGGAAGTGGGCAGCAGAAGGCAGGGTGATCAGGAGCTGCACACAGGCTGGCTGAGGGTGCTGGGGAGCACCGGGCTTGTGGTCAGCTGCTGGAGAGTGGCCTCAGGGTGCTGGGGCTATTGCTCTTGGGAGACAGGAGGCCAGACATGGTTGGTTATGTGCATACTCTATGGTCACAAGGTCCATTTCTTTAGGAAATCAGGTTAGTGATTTTTTTTTAAAGTCTCTGTTAATTTTTTTCAATTCTGTTCAAAACAGACAGCTGATCTCTTTCCCCAAATGTCTCTGCTGTTGAATACCGTACACTCTTTGTAATGCAGACCTGTCCTAAAAAATTCAGTGTGACTTTTATTTAGGATTTCTGTGCTGTACTATTCTGAATTTAACGTGCAAAAATTGTTTGTGAAATCTTCCCTGCTATCACAGAATCATAGAATAGCTAGGATTGAAAGGGACCTTAAAGATCATCCAGTTCCAACCCCCCTGCCATGGGCAGGGATATCCCACTAGATCAGGCTACCCAAGGCCTCATCCAGCCTGGCCTTAAAAACCTCCAGGGATGGGGCATCCACAACCTCCCTTGGTAGCCTGTTGAAGTGTCTCACTAATCTCATGGTGAAGAAGTTCTTCCTAACATCTAGTCTAAATCTGCCCCTCTCCAGTTTATACCCATTCCCCCTTGTCCCATCACTACAAGCCTTTATGAACAGTCCCTCTCCAGCTTTCTTGTAGGCCCCTTTCAGGTGCTGGAAGGTCGCTGTAAGATCTTCTTGGAGCCTTCTCTTCCCCAGGCTGAACAAACCCAACTCTCTCAGCCTGTCCTCGTATGGAAGGTGCTCGAGCCCTCTGATCATCCTTGTAGCCTTCCTCTCGACCTATTCCAACAGCTCCATATTCTTCTTCTGTTGAGGATTCCAGAACTGGACACAATAGTTCCGATGAGGTCTCGCAAGAGAGTAATACAGGGACAGTCACGTCCCTCAACCTGTTGGCCATGGCTCTTTTGATGCAGCCCAGGATGTGGTGGGCTTTCTGGGCTGCAAGTGCACATTGCTGGCTCATGTTGAGCTTCTCATTGGTCAGCACCCCCAAGTCCTTCTCTGCAGGGCAGCTCTCAATCACATCATCCCCCACCGTGTACTGAAAACAGGGATTGCCCCGACCTAGGTGCAGGACCCTGCACTTGGCCTTGTTGAACCTCATGGGGTTCTCACTGTCCCACTTCTCCAGCCTGTCCAGGTCCCTCTGGGTGACATCCCATCCTTCCGGTGTGGCAACTGCACCACTCAACTTGATGTCATCTGCAAACTTGCTGAGGGTGCTCTCAATCTCGCTGTCAATATAATTGATGAAGATATTAAACAGCCCTGGTCCCAGTATGGACCCCTGAGGGGCACCAATTGTCATGGATCTGCATCTGGGCTTTGAGCCATTGACCACTACTCTCTGAATATGACCATCCAACCAGTTTCTTATCCACCATGCCATTCACCCATCAAATCCATATTTCTCCAATTTAGAGAGAAGGATGTTGTGGGGGACCATGCCAAAGGCTTTACAGAAGTCAAGCCATTCCCTATCGCTTAGCTGGTGGAGTTGTATGAGGTGAGGTGGGGTCTTTGATACTCACGCCATTAACAGTTGCATAAATGAAATCTTCCTGGACGTGGACACCTAAACCAAGAAGTGGAGAACAGCATACACGGTTTCAGCTCAGGCAGGAGTGGGCTTGAGTGTATGCATTCATTTACATGGTATGTGGCTTTGACCACTGAGGCATGACAGGAGCATCAGATCCCTGTTGCTGTGTAAATTTTATATTCATCTCTTGTTGGAGTAAGTTTTCTGCAATAATGCCTAAGTAGGACTTGTCTCTGACTGGATAAAATCAGGATTAAAATAAAGGCAGAAACCCAGTATATTTTCATAAGGCTGCTGCTCCACAACAATTTAATGTAATGGATATAGGCACAGCCTTAGTTCCGTCCCTCTCCCTTGTCCCACCCCTGCATCTCACTAAGTCAGCAAGAAATTAATTTCAAGCAAAGTGGCTTTCTGATGGTTTATTGAGAGCTGGGGCTGGCTTGCTGGAGGTTCTGGCAAGTGCCAGTGCTGGCTTCAAGGGGAGAGTGGCTCATGACCAGAGAGGGTGGCATCTGGCAACACCACTTTAGGCTGGCCAGCACTGGCAGGAGCTACAGCCTACAAAGGACAGCCTGCTCATCAGAAGCAGCCTGTGGTCTGATGGCACCTTTAAACTTTATTGTGTGCGAGTGTTGCAGAGGGTGGGATTCTACGCAGCTGAGGATGTTTGCAGCTTACGGATTTGGTTGGTTTGTTCCAGTGGAGTTGTCCTTGTTATCAGCAGAGCAAGAATGAAGGGGCTAGCTTGACATTGTTTTCTTGGGAGCTCTTCTGTTTTGTGCAGAACAGGGTAAGATTATCACAATGGTTGTTTGGAAAAAAACCAAAATCAAACCCATAAAAAAGATAAACACTTGAAGGGAGTTGAGAGGTAATTCTAAGTCTGTCAGTAACAGGTAATAAATAGGTGATGAAAGGATTCTGAAGAGCCTCAAAGATGAGCCAGAATAGCATGTATTTGGAGTGATGAGTTAGGCTGTGATTGGGATGCAAAGGAAAATATCTCAAGGCAGGAAGTTAAAATGTGGGGCTTTGCAGCATCCTTTTAGACCTCAGAAAAACAAGATTTCATTACTTGTTTAAAAGGCATGCAAAAGAACATTTTTAATAGCTTCTACAGTAAAATGATGGTGCCCTGCGCAATAGTCTTTCCTGTGAGAAATGTGTACTTTTGCTTCCTTGAAGTAAGTTTGCTCGCAGTGCAGTTGCAGGTGGGCAGGTGTCTGCTTTGCACAAGCTGCTGCTGTAATTGGCAGGTTTTGGCAGTCTGCATGGAGCAGTCCTGGACTGAAAATCTGCAGTCTCTGCGTATGTGGTTTGCTCCCCACAGGTGGTTTTGTCCAAGCCAAAGCTGAGATGCATTTTGTATTTGTGTGTGAATAAAAAAAATATACCTTTACCCACTTTCTTAGTGGATACAGTGTCATGCAAGAGGTTTCACTTTTCAGGACTGAACAAAAGGAAACCCAGTTAGCAGATACTAGGCAAGGGAGCATAATTCTGTGTCTTAGGAAGGTACTGTAAGAATGAACACCTTAAAGCCAGTGCAGAGATGTAACTTGGTCTTTGCACTAGGAAAATACTGCTTTTAAAAATATATACGTACATATATCGGCTTCTTAATTTACCTGTTCATTTATGTATGCTTATTCTGTACACAAGCACAGAAATCTTGAGGAAAGAGATGGTTAAGAGCAAAGCCATGCATCAAAACCTTCTGGAGTCAACTCTGTTTTCCCTGTGTTTCAACCTAATATCTTCATGGAAGGTGGTAGGTTTTACTAGCCTGTTGACCAACAGCATATTTAGTCGATGGTTAATGTATCTATGTTGCTGGAAGCCATAATGCTCAGCAGTGTATGGGGGCCTTTTAAGTGTTCCTGGGAGATATGATTAATGTGGCATAAAATGACTTTCACAGTAGTAATTGAGGGTCTTCAGTGTACTCCTCCTTTGTACATTTCCTATTTTGCGTTTGTAGTAGAAACTGAAAGCCTTTTTACAGAGGATTACATTCCTGTAATCTCTCAGTATTCTCAATACAGCAACATTATTTGAGGAAACTAGCTTATTAGCTACTTGTCTGCAAACAGTACCATTAGCAGGTCCTCAGCATCTTGGGTTGTGTTCGAATTGTCCTGAATAGCATGCAGAAAATATTGAATATTAGTTTTCTTCTAACAAATAGCTCTTATAAATTGATGTTACACTGAAAAGTAAAGTAAGTGAGTTCTGTGTGGAGGAACTGAGGGAAGATGCTGTGTCTTCCACTATTTCGTTTTTGTCTAGTACAAGTATTCATCCCTTGAAGGAAGAGATTCCCGTAGTTCATTTTCACTATGTACTATTTAAATGAACTGTGTAGTGAGGCAGTAGGCTTTGTGTTCTCCTAGTAATGGTTGGACCATCTCATTTATTGCTAAACATACAACTTTTTCTGTGCTTGGAAACTGAAGAGGATTGGTTTGTCTTGTAAGTTTGAAAGTGCTTGTGTTGCAAATACAAATATTTGGATGCTGCCATCAATAAAGCTAAAGCTTACACATGTGCTGCTTCAGAAGCTACAGAGATGAGAAAATAAACAGACTATTTTTCCCCCCCCGAATTTATCTGCAGTAGAATTCAGAATTAGCCAATTTATAAGATTTACCTTATCCAAGAAAATGTTTGTGTAATTGAGCTTTTTGGTCTGATTTTGATAACTTATCAGAGTTTACAGTGCTGTCATGGAACTATTTGGGCACAGCACCTCCCTAAGCAGATAACAGTGTAAATCTTCTTCTGCTTCATTGGTGCTGGCACAGCTACTGAATATGCTATTGTGTGAGCTTACAAACCAGATAATCTTAATTGGGCATTTCCTGAGAGGGAGGGGTGGCTGCAAAAGGAAAAAATTGGAAATAAGGACCTGCATTCCTAATATACAAATTTGGCTTCCATCCAGGAAAATGGGAGCGCTTCCTGTTAGTTAAAATCTTCCAAGAGCTGAAAGCCTGGAGATACATACCACATACCTCTGGGAGTCAGAGGAAGGGGGAAGCCTGGGAATAGCTTGTGCATGAAAGCTCTGGGGAATGAATTTCTGTGTGATGTGGTGGGACTGAGGGGTGTGAGCAGCTGAATCTCAGGGCAGCTTGTAGCATCAGCGGACCATCTCCTTTGCCTGACAAGGGACTTGGGTTGCTCTGCAGTACTTGCATCTGCAGAGTCTGGTGTGACAAACTAGAGCCTTTGTGGTGTTGGGTTGCAATTCAAGCTATATGGATTATGTTTATGTATGTGTTATATATTTGTGTGCATGTATAATGTAACACATTTGGTGGTGCATTCTGCAGATACATGTGGAGCATTGACTCACTAAATTGGAGAATCTGCGTTATACATAAACAATAGAATATGTCATGTGAGTTGGAGGAAAGGATGGCAAATGGAAGTAGGCAGAAAAGCTCTGATGGAACTGAAGTGGGTTTCTTTGTACCAGTAGTTGCACCAGGTTCTATTGGAATAATCTCTTTGGATCTGCATTTTTAAGAGAGAGTTTGCTTATTAAGCTGAACTAAAGTGTAGTGAGTCAGAATTTGAACCTCTACTAATGGAAGCTTGGAAAAAAATAGGGAAGTGGGGAAGAGCTGTGTTGAAAAAAGGAAGCGGCTTGTTTATGTTAGGGGTGCAAGTTGTGTTCTAGATCTCCCTTGCTGATCAGGTTTAGTTAACATACATTAGTGTATTGTTGTAGATGCTTCCGACGTTTGTAAATACTTGTAGGCCAATTTCTTAATTTTTTAGGTTGCTTTAGTGTGATGTGAGGGGTCTTTTTTGTGTTTTTTTTTTGGCAAGCCTTTGAATGAATTATGATCATAACTGTTTAGAATACCTATATTAGTGTTCGTGGGCAGTTGAGGGTCTACATGCTACAGTCACTTCTACTCAAGATAGCCCAAGCTCCAGGAAGATTAAATCTTCTAGGGTAGATGTAATCAGATGTAGCATTAGTAGAAGTAAGGGAGGGTGGCTCCCATTGTGTGTGGAAGTCCATCATAAGTTTTCTATTAAATATAAGTTATAATACAGTAGAGATTTAATTGTTCAGCTGGTGCATTAGAAACTAATCTCCAAACTTCAGTTAGAGGTAGTAATACAATAAAATCTGGGTTTTTTATCATTTTATGTGCCACACTAGCATATACTGAAGGAATATGCGTATAATTCAAAACAAATAAGCTTTGCCCATTTTGACTTTGGCAGTCTAGTGCAGATGTACTAAATTACTTCATTCTTGATGTAACTTTAATCTCATCTCTCTGAATATGAGTATGATTGTATTCCTTAAACTTCTTAAGTGAAAAGAAAAGCAAAAAGAAATTTCTTCTTCTCTGATTGATGAATGAAGAAAGGGTTTGTTGTCATTTGTCATGAAAACAAATAGAATTACCTGTATTAATAGTTTCATGTGTGATAACCTATTGTCAATGTAATAGTAAAGGAGAATAATGGCAGAGTTAAAATCGCAGTCGCAATAACGGTCTGCGCACAGTACAGATGATGCAGGTATGTCAGATTTGAGAGGGGAGAGCAGTGAATGCATGGAAGAGAAGGCCCCCAATCTAATACTGCATTAAGGAGTTTTAAGCTACCCTACACGCTTTCAGAATTGTTTCTGAAGACCTAGTGGTCTATTAGCTAGCAAGTATTAGGAGAACGCATTGATCAGGTGGAGACCGCTGAAATTTTACCTTTTTTGTTGCTTTTTTTTTTTTATCTTTTTCCTCCTCCTTCTAAGGAGGGAAGTGTGTAGTCATTCTTTGACTTCTGTGTGATTTGAAATAACTCAATTAAATGTGGACAAGCTGCCATTAGTGTCTACCTGAAATTACAGTAGTGTCTAAATCATGTGTTCATGTCACCAAAGCAGTTTACTCCGTTTGAAGTATTCAGGATAATAGTTAATTTTCCGCTTAATTTGTAACTATTATGCTTATGGATTTTCTGTGTTGTTCACTCAGTACCAAAATTTCTAAATGGTTATTGAGTGCCCTGAAGTGTCTTTAGGTACTTAAATGATCTCTTGATGAGAAAGGAACATATCTCTGTCTGAGTCTGAGCTGTTAAGTATATATGTCCTCGGGAAGAGGGCCTCGAACCACATCTTTACACCAGAATACTGAAATCTGGGTATAAACTACACATGTCTAGGTTTATAAGTCGCAGCTGTGCTTATAAATTAACAACCAATATTTTGAACTGCTCAGAGATTGTTTGTTGGTAAACTGTCTCTTCTGTTTTTTCTGAACCCCTGTGAACAATGAATATCCTTCAGTCAGCCTTTCTAAGTGTTGTATATACTGTGGAAAATACAGAAATCTGTTATAACTTGTTATAATAATTTATGGTGAAACTGTTTTCCATTTTATTAACCATCACGTTGGTAGGAAGTACAATAAGAAATCCATTTTTCTGCTGTGCACTGCACTCGAATTACTCCTGCTTCTTTTGTAATTACTTTTCCCAAATACTCAGACCTAGGGGCAGGAAACCAACTTTATAGGGGAAACAAGTCCTGCCTTTGTACAGTACTATGAAATGCACAGAGTAAACAAATGAGGGGTGAGAGATGGGGATAGAGGGGGAGTTTGTTTTCCTGCATCACTTCACTTTTCTTGTGCCAATAGTTAAGGGTATTTTTTTGAAAAAAAGGGGCGGGGGGAGGAGGAGGAAGGCAAGATGCATTGTTAGCAATGTCCCTTAGGATCATAAATGAAGGGAAGATTGTGTATGTAATTCATAAACATCCTGAACTATACGCCTTCTATTTCAACTTATTAGGGCATGAAGCAGTGCCTGCCAGGTTAATTTCACACTGCTGAATTCATCATTCATGCAGTTCTTAATTTCCTCTTCTATACAAAGCTGTGATAAGGAGAGAAGCAGTGTATTTGAATATTTGATTCCAAATAATTAATTCTAAAGAAAAGCATTTTAGAAGTAGCTGCAAGACAATTAGAGTTGTTTTTTTCAGTTGAATTTGGAGAATAACATGAGAAAGTTTATTTGTTGCTGACAGGAATTATTCTTTTTGTCTAACAAACAAACCCTTGTACTTTAACAAATTTTTCTCTTTTATAGATAAAACTATTGTTTTGAGTTCAAGATGTAGTGGGCAAACAATAAAATAGAAAAGCCTCTTGCAAATACCACCAAGCTTTTCTCCTTTTCCCATCTACCAAAGGGAAGAATGTTAGCGTGGAAAAGTGGTCAGTCCTCTGGTTCTTCATGGTTTTAATGTTTAAAACGGTTTTAATGGTTAGCTGGAGTTCAAGAATTTTTCCAGGCTACTGCCTGCTTTTTGTGTCTGTGATGTGATATCTACAGAATTTTTTTGAGGTGGAGGGAAGCCTCAAAATTCATATTTATTGAATATTTTATAGACTAATATCCTCTTTCTCTTTTCTAACTCCCAAGTGTTACTTGAAATTCAGTCACAGACACTGTCTTATGTTGTGATTTGAGAGAGCTGCATTCAGCTAGTCTAGGAAGGTGATTAAGGTGAGTTCCTTAAGTTTTGCTTTAGTCTTGAGAAACTCTTGGTTTATGTGGATATTTTTATAGCCTTTCTGTTAAAACATCTAAATAATCAGTAAAGATAAATCTCTTAGTTTTGATGTTGGAATTGCTGGCAATTGAGTATGTTAAGAAAATAGTAGGATTGAGAGTAATTGGGAGTTGAAGGAATTCGGTCAACTATTTCTCGTCCTGCTTTTGAAGACTGATGCTATGAAGTTTTATTTAAGAGGGCCAGTTGTGGCTTTATATAGGTGCCTTAAGCCCATGTTGCATAACCTCCCATATCATCAATTTTTGGGGGTTATGGTTTCTGGTTTTTGTGGGTGTTTTGTTTGTTTGTTTTAAAGCCAAACTCCACCAAAATGCACCACAGAAAAACATTACATTTGGGAATTAAAAGTGCCTGAGTTGCAGGATCCAAGACAAACGTGAATAACAAATGTTATTCCTCTTTGTGGCACATAAAGCTTATATGGTGATACTTTTAAATGTTTATAATAGAGAAGCATACTCTTGTAAGTATATTGACTTTGTTGTTATTTGGCTCTTATTGTGATGATCTGTTTTTGTTTTTAGCACCAGCAAACATTTTTAAATCAACTGAGGGAGATCACTGGTATCAATGACATCCAGGTACTACAACAGGCACTGAAGGTAAGATGAATGTATCTTACTTGTAGCTGAATGTATCATACTTGTAGCTGAATGTGTACATCTTTTAACTGCCTGTGAAAGCTATGAAGCTCACCCTTTCTTATGTATCTTCCTTTCCTTCCTTTCCATTCACAGTTTGAACACTTTTTAGATGTATTTCAGGGGGGAAAAAAGCAAATAATGATGGCTTGTTCATTTTAGAAGGACTCTTGATTTCTTTTGGTACTGACATAAAAATTAATCTGCTGTTCAAAAATGGTAATGCAGGAATGATGAGACTTGCCTTTACCTTCTGCCTCAAGTGTTTTGTGGTGCTGTGGTGCTACTGTAGCTGCTCAACTCCTGATGAGTTAAATCTTGTTTTCTTGTCAAGGTGGATTTAAGTTTTCTGTGATGGCAGGAGGTCCTGCTCAGTATGTAGAATCAAGAACTCTTCTTGAACTTGCCACCCTTTGCTAATTTGCCATAGTTTTACTGTTGGTTTTTTTTTTAAACACTTATGAATTCTTTTGCAGCACAGAATAGTTCTTTGATGCAAGTAGAGAATGTCAGGTCTTTTTGCATTCTGTTTTCCCAAATATATGTATAAATCAAATCAAATAAAAAAAGTCTTGTCTTTCTCAAGCAGATCTTTTTAGCTGTTTATAGATGATAAAAAATAATCAGTGAATTTAAATGAGATATATATACATGTATATAGTTGTTGTGTCAGAATAAGTCACGTACACAACTACACCTCAAAAGCCAGTTACTTCTGGCTTTAAAAATGAAGTGGTAGATTTTTCAGAAGAATTCAGCTGACTGCTGTTGAAAACTGAGAGTATGCTGATTGTGCTTGTTGAGGGGTTGACTAAAACTAGTTTTTTTCTGAAATAAGAGGATTTTTACCTAAGTAAATTTTTATAAGATGTTTTGTGTTTATTTTAGTTAAAAATAGCGAATTATGCAGAACATGTCAAGTTTGTAAACTTTCCTTTTTAATATTTCACCTGAAAATGTCGTTGATATTTTAAGTTGCTTGTTCTGTTGTCCTTCACTGTTAATAAAGATTTAAAAAGGCTGAGGGGACTCTTAATTTCCTGTTCTATTCATGTTTAAAGGACAGCAATGGTAATCTGGAGTTGGCTGTGGCTTTCCTCACTGCGAAGAATGCCAAAGTTCCCCAGCTAGAGGAGGCAACTTACTATCAAACAGCCCTTCCTGGAAATGACAGATACATCAGCGTGGGCAGCCAGGCAGACACTAGTAGGTATTTTTTCTTTTCATAAACTTAAAGACAAGGAACTAAAAGCTTGCCTGTGACTATGAGATGGCTGTTAATCTGCTGATAATTCTTACATAACAATTTTTGGATTGTTACATATTCTTCCTTTCGTTATTTCAGTGTACTTTTTAAATTTTAGATATACTTAAGCATTACCTTTACATGTACATATGGTAGTGATCAGAGAGTAAATAACGGGGTTTTCATTCTTTTTTTCCTTTTTATTTCCTCCTATTACAGCATTTTGAGGTCATTTAATTTAAGGCAAAAGCTGGATACTCTTTTGTCAAAACAAAATAAAATCAGAGTGGAGCCTCTAGATGCCTGTCTTAGGAATATTAAGCTTTAGCATTTTAAGCATAATTTCTCCCTGACAGGGATGACTTTCACAAAGAGAGAGGCAAGAAGGGGTGCATTTTGTAGTAAGAAAGCAGTTATTTTAAATTAATATTAAATATACTTAATTTTAAGCAATTTTATGTAGTTGATGCAGGAGATCCGACAGCTTGTATTTCTCTGAGCCTTGTTGGTTCTATTCCTTTGCTTAAGCGTGTAGTCATTTCTATGGGAGGAAAAGATGTTAAACGTGTTCCACAAATAAATGCGGGAAATAACATAGAAGAAGTAGGCAAAGGAAATTTTGTAGTCAGATTAATTTCTATAAAACCTTAGTTTCTTGATACTGTATTTATGTTCCAACATTCTAAACAAGGATGTAGACTATTTTAATTATATATTGATCCTTTGACCATACATGCAGGACGTCTATGTAGCTTTTATTAGAGGAGTAAAATTATGTAGATTCACCTATAGGAGGATTTTCCCCCTCTTCATTTCACTTACGTTGGAGTGGTGCCATTGTAAAGTTTAGTTGGATCTCCTTACTGTGTGTACAGTTGTCTTTTTGTCTCTGACATCTTGATGTAAACATTTTCTAACTTTTCTATTTTTAATTTTTTTTTAATTTGAAATGAGTTTATGCTCAACATAAGCATAAACTCTCAAAGCATAAGCGTAAGATCTCAAAACTACATTTTAATCCTGGGTGTTACTAACAACCCCATATAAAATGCACTGAGTGCATTATAGGTAGTTGGATTATCCCCCACTAAGCTTTGGGGGGAGGGGGTTATTTTTGTTTTTTTTTGTTTCTTTTTTCTTCTCCCCTTCAGAAAGAAAATACACACGAAATCCCACATGTAGTTAATTTGCAATGTCAGAAAGTTGACATTGAGGAAATTGAGACTGTTTGCAAGACTTGACACTTGTCATAGTCTCCAGTACTGAAGATCTACTATAGCAGTGGAATAGTAAGCTGGATTCTCTTGCAGTCTGTGTTTAATTAGATTTGTTAGCAATCGTATTAATTGATGTGTTTAGTTTTGCTGCCACTTACTGTGCTATACAACCTTATTGAAGATATGATGTGACCAGGGATATGAGAGGGGAGAGTGAAGCCTGTGAAGTCTACATTACCCATCAAACTGATGGTCAAACTGAAAAAGTAAGTCTTGAGTTGCACATTCCAAGCTGAATTTCAGGATTCTTCTCTGTTCTGGAAGGCTGAAGGCAGATCAAGATTCTTTACAGCTATATAGCAGTACAAGTCAGTAATCAAGAAGTGGCAACTGCTGTGGAAAAAGCAGACAGAGGTTTGGGTTTTTTTAAAATCTATTTTTTACATCTTTAGTGTCTGGTCAAAGCCTCACTGGCAACAACGATGGGTTGTTTGCTAGTCTTTGCTGTCTTAGTTAGACTGAAAACATGTTATGAGGTAAAGGTGTCTTGGTTAGCTTTTCCTCACACTGGAGGACTCATGGGGCAAGAACTAAACACCTACAGTGGAACAAAAGTCTAGACCAATCTGACCATAGAGCCACACGCCTCCCCCTCCCCACTTGGAGATCTAGTGGCAGCTTCTTGCAGAAACCTACAACACTTCTGTTGTGATCTGCTTGCCTGTAACTATTTTGATCATGAATTTAAAAAAATGAAGTACTCTTAAAATGGATGAATTTCAGGGCCCACTGTTAGTAAGTGCTGTTATGTAAGAGAGTATGGTGAAAGACAACAGATGACTTGGGAGAAGGGAATGGAAGGGTGGACATAGATGGAAAACATATTCAGCAATGATAGCTCCAACCATCAGTGTTCCTTTCTGCAAAGAACACTATTAGCACTTCTCAGTAACGATGCTGAGTTGCTGACAGTATCCTGCCTTTCAAATCTGACTCCCGTTTACTGTCCCACGTAGGTGTAATTACATGAAGGTAATTATAGCTCACCCTTACTGTTCCTTACTGCATAACTAGCTCTGTGCATTTGGAACTTAAAATGTTATGAGTCACCAAGCTTCATGGTCCTGCCGAGTTAAGTCATCCAAACTAGGATGAGAGGAAGTTATAGATAAATATCAGAACTGTCTTTTATGCCACAGAAACCCTCCAGCCACTTACAAAGGCTTTCAGATGTATACCTTCCATAAAGGTATATCAAATATATTCTGTGGGCTTGACTGACTAAATTTCTTTGAAACAGTTACTTAGTCAAAGGGTAAAGTAAAAAAATATGTGTATGCCTTAATGATCAAGGCTTAGCCTGGATTGTGCACGGGCTTTTCTAATAACGATAGCTGTCACTTAGCTGTTTGAGAGTTGAATTCTGTATTTTGGAAGGTGTAAGGAAACCGTTTTTTTCTTATTAGCAAATGCAACAGTTCAGCGGCTGCATAAAGAGTTTGCATAAATACATAAAATTTACTCTTCTTTAAAAGCAAAGGCTGACTTGCACAATCAGTGTTATTCATGATGCTTGCCTGTTCAAAATGGCATATGCAAGCACCTGCAAGTGTAGCTTTTTTACGTCGAGTGATGCATACTTGACCTATCTGATGCCTTTGCAAAGTTAGTGATACTCTTGGATTTTTTTTTTTTCCCCTTTCTGTAGTCTGTTAGTGAGCAGAAAGTACTTAAGCATTAGATTTACAGTGTACAAAAGAACACCTTTAATCTAAGATTGCTTAAGTCTTCTGCTTAGTAGCATAAATACTAGGCACTGCACTTAAAGCAAATCAAAAGAAGCTTGGTTGTGCTTTCCAGTAATTTTACTTCATTGATTTCTCTAGAAACCTTTTTTTCCCATTTGAAGTAATTCAGTGTTTTTTCATCTGTGGCTACACGACAGAACTGTTGTATTGCTAAGCATATATCGATTTCCTTCTCATTTGAGAAACTAGCAGAAACCAGGGTTAAAGGAAGCAGCAGAATGAAGAGAGGACATTTATTTTAGAAGTTTAATTGTCTTCCAGTGAAATAGCTGTCAAGACAAATACTCTCTCTTCTTTTGAAAACTAGAAATTCTTTTTCACAAAAAATAAATTATTAGTCTTTTGCAATTGCACATTCCACAGTTGAAACAAGATATTTCAAGCCTTTTTATAAGGACACAATACAATGTAACTAGAACATGACACACACTCACCAACTTGAGGGTTGAAGATTTCCTTGCTTCTAGGGACCTGGCTTTTTGTATTTTCATGTTCCTAGAGATTGAGCTTTTGTGTAGGTTTCAAGAGTAATTAGGTCAGCTCTTTCTAATGAGGTAGATTTAACTGCACCCAGACCCTCCTGGAGTGACCTTTATATAACATTTCTTAAAAAAACTTCTGTTGTAGAGACCTGAAAATTTTATACAGTAATTGGTTGTGATTATTCACTGTCCTTACTTTTAGACTCCTAATGTCTTGCCTAAATCCCACTTTCTGCAAGTTAAGTCCTTTATTCTTCGTGTTATCCTCTGTGGAGGTTATAGTACACTCTATTGCTTTTATCTCTGAAGTGTTGCATGCTGGTGTATCGTAATGTCTTCTCAGACTTTCTGAGATCTAAACTAAGCAGCCGAAATTCTTTCCAAGTCTGTGGATGCATTTTCTATGCCTATTGTCAATTTTTCTTCCTCTCTTCTAGACCTTCTCTAAAGGGTTCTCCCTTTTGGGGAACTGTGGCACTGAGAACAATAACCAAGACTTCAGCTGAGCTCTTAAGAGAAATGTGTGAATGTCCATGAATGTCTATGTAGTACTCTGACAGTACGCCTCAGTGGAACGCTTCATATTTTCTTTAACATTGTCATGTGAATTGCAGGTGGAACATGAATCACCTGCAAGTTCTAGATCCTTCTTGGCACAAGTCCTAGTCAGTCCTTGTTGTATAGCTGTGCATTTTCTTGTGCATTTTCTTGTTTCTGTGAGTAGAATTTGACAGTAGTTTCTTCTGTCAATTTATGTAACTTGGATATCACTGTGTCTTCATGATGTTTCCTTCTATTTCAGGGATTATTTGTGTCATTTCCACACAGAGAGTGTATCCAGCTTCATGTAGCAGAGTCCCTGCTTCAAAATGTCAGGAGTCTTGTATCTTGAGGTCCTCCTTCCATCTCAAAGATTCAGTTGATCCTCTGTTCCATGACTACCTCTCTCCTTCCCTCCCCTATCAGTGTGACAATCATCAGTTTAAGGTGTTAGCATCCTAGCACAGTGTAAACGCAGCCAAGATGATGAAGGTTCTGTAAGACACTGGTAGCTAACGTTTGCTGGCTCTTTCATCAGCAGAGTAGTTTGGGTTCGCTAAGCGGCTGTTGGGATGCTCTGTGTTCTTTCCACAGCTAGTTTTAACCAAAACTGTCATATACAGCCAATTAAATTAATTTTTCAAGTGGACTTTCAAGACCAACATGATGTTTAATGTTGCAGAATAGACAGTAAAATATAGGATCTTACTTAGCTCTGTTTGTAGTAAACAAGACTGATGTAGTCTCAACTTCTTTTTCTTTTTTTTTTTCCCGTTTTTATATTGTTGATATGTTGAAATTGGAGTCTTGCTGAATTTCCATACTTGGCACCTGTTTACTGAATGCATCGGGCCTGCCCCTTAATTTTCCTCTCCTTGTGCCAGCAGGCGTGTCACTGGTTGTTTATTGCCTGTCACTGGGTTCAACTTCTACTTCAGATCTGTCTCTCATGCCAAGTTTCCCAGCCTACTTAACTTTGAAGCTCCTACTCTCTGCCTCTTCCTGCTATAAGTAACAAATCAATAATGCAGTAATTATTTTAATGACTTAGGCAATTTCCAAATTATAACCATTTATTTAAATGATGGTGGAAACTTCCTATGTAAACAGATTGATAAGAAGTTGTTTTAGAAAAGAAGGTAGATATCTATCTATCCATCTATCTACCCATCGATCTGCTGCTATATATAGTGTGTGCATTTACAATGTATACATTAGCACATTTGTCACGAATTTCAATGTATGACTTAAAATTTCTTTGTAGAATTACAGACTATGTCAAACTCCCTGGATCTTAAGTACCAGAAGCACTTAGTATTATATTATAATATTTTAATCAAAAAATATATTTCTTAGTAAAACACTTGATTAATTCTGCATATTAATTTCATTTGACTAAATGTTATGAAGGACCTAAGCCAGCCTTTTTTGATGAGCAGCTTCATTGTTCATTAAGAATCTTTTTAGAAGCAAAATTTTTTGTTTCTTTAGTATTCTATGGCTTAGTTAAGAATGTTTGCATTTTCTAAGGCCATGAGGCATACAATAAAAATTACCTCTATGAAGACGAGCCACTGAGATCTAAAGTTTTACAAAAGGTTTGCAAAATCACCATATGTAAATTGAAGTCTGGTACTATGAAATTGGATAAGTGGCATTGTTTTTAATGCCTTTTATGAAATGCATCCTTCAACCTGTCACAGGAAACTCGTGTGTCTGATAAATACTTTGCGTAAAAGTTGACTGCTTTTTTTTTTGTCTTCAAACTCAGATCTTGAACACAGAAATCAGTTGGTCACATGGGAAACTTGAGTAGATCAGTTTTGTGGATGAATTCCACTAATAATTACTGTAAAATAAACAGTCATAGGTTTGATTAAGAGAGAAGGCAAAGTAGTCATAGTTGTAGAAAAACTGCTTGAAATTTTGATATCCTTTCGCTAAAAAAAAGGGAAATCCCCATGTTGACAAAACATGAAGGTACTTTTAAACACACCTTCCCACTCCACCAAACCTGCATAAATTTCATGTACTATATGTATGTGTATAATCTGTAACTAACTTGACAGGATTGCAAAATGTACAGTCAAGCTGATAAATAAATTTTTTTTAAAAAAGAAGAGTTTAGTCTCCGATTGTTCCCTTGCTGTTATGACTTCTATTGAGTTTTCTTCTTTATAATCCTGTGATTTAAGATTCAAGTCTTGGGTGAGCTGTTGCAGCTTTAATGAGTTACTGGGTTAGCTGAAGTGCTGAAAAAGACCTTGGGCCTGCTCCAATTACTGCAAATGGGTTAAAATACAGTAGCTTAAATCTCCTAAACATTTTGATTTTACATTTGCTACAAACAAAAACTTTACACAGAGTATGTTACCATGGATCAGCTGATATTTAGAAGTGTATTTTTCTGACATAAGCTATGCTAGGTAAACATTCTATGACATGAATAAATGGCACCACTCGTGTGGTGATAGTATCTGGCGGACAGTGTTCACTGTGTTGTCTTTTCTTATGCAGATCAGGAACAATATATATGTGAAAACAACATTTTTATTGTCTGGTCCAAAACCTATGCATGCGAAAGGAAACTGTTTCTTGAAAGCAAGTGGAAGTCAAAGATTTGAGGTTTAAATATTAAAGTGATGGAATCACTGGTAATATGAATTATAATAAACTTATGAATACATGGAGTGGTGGTATATATTAATAAAGATTAAGGAGCTAGGGAGGTGCAAAGCAGCTGAATAATTTAATGAAAGTGTGAGTTGGAGTTGACCATGATAGCATGTTTTTTGTGTGATGGGGTTTGTTTTTTCCTTTTTTTTTAGTGTAACAATGGGAGCTTTTGTTAAACTGATAACCTAACTGCAAGTTATGTGATCTTCTCTGGAAAACACTCCCCATATAAAGGAACTTACTTTCTTCTTTGTTGTTGTGTAAGAATTTCATCGCTCTTATCTGACTAGAGACTAGCAAAAGGAATATTTCCTGCTGTAAGCAGGTGGTTGGAGTAATTCCATCTTTCTCCATCAGTATGTGTGCCTGCTGTTCTGAGGTTTAATCCATCTTCATTTCTGACCACTATTACTACTTAGAGAAAAACAACTTGTCTCCAGTGGAGATGAGGTGCTTGTGTGTGACTACCTGCAAATGGGTAGAAAATGAAGCACCACATATTAGAGCATAATAGGTACAGTGGGTATTCATGGGATCCTCTCATTGCTGTTGACCTTTCTTCTGCTCTTGAGCTGTAGAAGAGAGCCATGCTTGCGTGTGACCCAGGTTCAGGTATTATTTTAGCCTGAAATATGTTTTTTCAGCATAGCAGCTCATATATCAAAACTCCTTTGGGTGGGACTTCTAGACTTCTGCTGGTGGTTCTTGTAATTGCTTTAATACTTCTGAAGGAGAATTTAAGGCATCTGAGTTGAAAATATCCTGATATGCTGCGTGATCTGAGCTGACTATAAAAGACACAAGAATAAAATTGTGGGGTTTGTGAGGTGCTGGTTTTGTGGTCATAGTGTGTTTTCCATAATTCCAGGTAATGACAGGTTGTCCAGTTTACTTTCTAGTCAAGAGTGATTCCTTTAAAAGCTTACGAAATAAAATAGAAATTCAACCATCTTTGTTTGGGGGCGGAAAGGGCTAAGTTGAAAGCTAGTTTTTGAAGACACTGGTGTTAAGAGAAACACTTCTTTTACAACTTCTCTTAAGTTTCAGCTTTCCATGAGGACAAGTCATCCAATTTCCTGTTCATACACAGCTATGGCAATGATTTTTGTATCATAAAGTACAGTGTTTTACTTTGATCCAATTAGAAATGTCACAGACGAGTAAACTTTGGGAAACAGAGGAAGCTATCCCTACAGTGAGTCAGCCCATCCAGGAGAAAATTCAGAGACTAGGTGGAGCTCTTTGGGTATGAGCGATTGAGCTGGCCTCTGGAAGGAGAGATGCAGGCAAGCTGCTCATCTCTGTAAGCAAACACAGGTTTTGAACCTGTATCTGTCTCTAGGAGAGTCTTTTAGTTTCTACTGTCCAAACACCAGACTGGAGTCCCTTTTCTACGTCTTTGGGTAAACTTTGGCCTTTGAGGGAGGAGGCTGAAGCCAGCCAATGCTCCACATGCATGTCTGTCTAATATTGCACATAAAAGTCTCCTTTTGTGCTTTCTCCACTTTTCTGTCTGGATGACTTGGAAAAAAAGAGGCTTTTGGCCCTCAAAATTGTGATAACCAATGACCTTGGCTTTCCTGAAGGTCTTGTGCAGTTGATAGACATTATCGTTGGACCTGTCTGCTCTGAAAGCGTGGCTGTGGCAAATGTGGGGATGATTGGTGTCATGGTGTGATACGAGTAGAGAAATTTTTCCTTGTTTAGGAGGGGAAGTGCTGTTACTACCCTCAGGAAATGGGGAGGGGGTTACAGAGGATGGTAGTATTTGATTCTTTAGATAATGGAAGCTGGAGAGGAAAGCAGAAGTAAAGTTGTTTTCATCTTCATTATTCAGTCAGTAGGTCATCCAGCATTTCCCATATGTCTAAGTACGGATCCTCATTTCAACTTCAGTATTTTTCTTAATTATCCTGTTGAGATGGGATACTTCTAGTAGACAGAAATTGCACTTAAATCCATTAAGAAAAGGAATGCATGAACAGGATAGAAAAGAATTACGTAAGGAACTCCCCCATGTGTTATGAAACCTTATGAAAGTATTTGGCTCTCTAGTGCACAGAAGCAGAATTTGGGGTTGTATTGGGAAAACTCTGCACGTATTCCTCCATGAGGAGGGAAAAAACCCGATGCTTGGATAAGATATCCTCTTGAAGAGAAGGTTGTCTTCATATGTTCATATGCAATTGATTATGGTAGCTGAAGTAATACATTTAAGTATATTGCTTTAAGAGGTTATTTCAGAAACTATGGATTCCTAAATTTGTCCTATAGCTTTGTGAAGCTTTAAGATCGTTAGGAGGAAGAAAGACTATCGCCCATTGTCTCTTGGGAAGAGCAAGCTGCTGAAGGTTTTTATTTGGCTAGGAGGTGAAAGAGAGTCATTAGCAGGATTAGTGGTTGGAAGGGTGCAGGAGGGATGGACTGGAATGGCACTCAGCAATCCACATGGGCTCTCTCTCCTCTACAGTAAAACTTGCCTTTCATTCTGTTTCACTTTTAATTTTGAGAAAGATAGTTTTGCTTTTCAGATGTGATTGATCTCACTGGAGATGATAAAGATGATCTTCAGAGGGCAATTGCCTTGAGTTTGGAGGAATCAAACAGGGCATTCAGGGAGACTGGAATAACAGATGAGGAACAAGCCATTAGCAGGTAAACGAACAACTTATATAAAGCAGAAATTAAATTAAAGAGTTGGAGATTGGCCTGTATTGTTTTTTTAACTTTTAATTTAACAAAGAATAACTTGTTTACTTTCACTTGTGCTACTGATATGCCTGGCTTCAGGATGTTGCTTTAATGTATTGTATGTTCTACACTGGAAAACAGTCTGTTACGTGTTTGCTAGGGTTTAATAGTATGTTTCATGTTGATGTGTTTGTTAAAATATTGAGGAAGTGAATGGAGATAGAGGATTACAGTCATATTTAAGTAGGATCTAAAACTAAATGTTTCTCCTGTGTATCAGGTAAACAGCAATGAAAAATATAATTAAGCTAATAAATTCTTTGTTCTGTTTCTTGCCGTGTTCGCTTTACAGTAACATTTGCTTACCTCTGTGCTAAGGCTGAGATTGAGGAAGGGGATAGTAATGCTATGACTTGAGTATACTAAGAGGAGCTGCTGTATTTTAGCTGAACTATGTTATTAACCTATTAAACAAATAGGATTTAAAGGCTTTGTGTTTAGTTAACTTCTTAGTTTAAAGTTTTATGAACTTAACTTTCTCAAGCTGGATGTAATAAGAGTTTAAGTTAACTTTTGATCAGATTTTACAGTGACTTTTTGTACAATGTGTATGTTTATATGAAAATTTAAATATAATTCTGAAATATTTGGGACTTGAACTAAGACTGAGTGTAGGGTTATATGGGAAGAATGTTGTTTTCTTTTCATCCCTGGCTGGCCTTGGGAGGGATGTTTGGGTTCTTTCATCTGTTGCTGGTCTTGTTCTAGGGGAAGGGGCAGTGATTTGAGCCTTGTGTTACAAGGTTAAGTACTACCTCCTTGTGAAAGACTAATTTTGTAAAAATAAATTAATTACATGGGGAGATTCACCACAATAATTCTTTTCCTCGGTTCACTGTATTTAGCAGTTAATTGGTTTATCAGGGAAGTCCAACTATGAGCACATGGAGAATGTTACTTTATCTACACTAATTTTCTTTAGAAAAGTAAACGTGCTAATTGTGAGAATAAACATACCCTTCCTCTCCCCATTTGTGATAAAAGCCATCTTATGAGAGTTTAAGGTAACTTATTTTAGGAGAGTAAGATGGGATGAGAGGAGTTTATATTGTCAATAATTTGAAGATTTTTAAGGGGTGCTTTTTTTCTAAGGCCTCAGTATATGAGTGTATACATGGTTAGAGTGAGAGTTCTGTCCAGTTTTGATTGAGAAATTCAACTCTTGCGTGTTCCTTTTTGAAGGACAAAATTGTCGTAATTGGAGCTGTAATTCTGGCAGATACTCAGAAAGATGGTCCTATTTCTGGGAGTAGAAATCTTTTTCCTTTTTTTTTTTTTTTTTTTCCTCCCTTTCCCAAGCTTTGGATTCTTCTTCTATGCTCACTCTTGGGAGCCTTGAAGCCTTGTTTTTTTTCCTGTAGAATTTGTTTTCCACTTCTTGGACTAAAAAGACCTTTGTGTCTTATTTGCTTAGCCCATCACTAAGTACTATAAATACATTCTACTTAAATTGTGATGTATTTTTTCTGGTTGCAGAAGATAACAAAATATGCATTCTTTCCCCCTGCGCCCCCCCCCTCCCCCCCCCGCCCCGATGTACAAGGGCACGTAGACAACCTGTTCAGTTACATATAGAGAAATGTATTGGTGTTCTGGTGAGATGTATATTTGATGGCATAATCACACACAATAGCATGTACCAAATTAAGAGCTTCTTGCTACCAAGAGGGATGTGGCCTGCACACCGTACCACATCTTCAGTACTTGCTATAGTAGCCTTTGGAGCATTTGTTGCATGAATTTCTTTCCCAAAGCAATAAAAAAGATAGTCAGTAAAAGATTCAGTGTGTCATGGCACAAGGAATAGAAATGGGACTCCTCTTGTGAATCGAGTCAGGGAAGAGTGAGAATCTAGGGGGTTTTGGCAGCATTGGGGTGTTGGATTAAATCAGTGACCTACTAAAATATACTCTGAGTTGATGGCAAATCATGTCAGAGTTGTACAAATACAGGAAGTTCAGAATTCTTCATCGGAACTTCTCAATCAGTTTCCCTAAGCTAAAGACTTCAGACTTTTTTTTTTTCTTTTAAATGAAAAAATCAATTTGTAGTTAACACCCTACAGAAGAATGTTGGCATTCCAAAAGAAAGCACAGTGTCTGTTGGGACTTCTCAAAACAAAAAGGGGAACACAGGTTGTAAACAAGTCAAGCTGCAGTGTTTTACTTTTGTTTTTTATAAGTTAAATAAGAAGCAGAAATCAAGTCCATAATAAGCAAATTTAAAGTGTATTTAAATAGTCTTTGGTGTGGAAGATGTCTTTTTCAAAGGTATTCATAGTAGTTTGGAACCTAATTTGCAATGATTTTGTTAAATTTTCCAAGGGAGCATTTGTGGAATTTCTTGATTTCTGTAATTAATGTAATGCACGTAGGATTTGTCTTCCTGGATATAGTAGCCTTGTGCTACTTAATGAGGGCAGATATGATTGTTGAGAAGAGTGCAGCTGAAATGTCCAAGTGTCCACACTGAACATTTTGTATGTGGCATGTTTAAAGTATTTTTCTTTTTTTTTACTGTTCTCTATTTAAATCTCCCAGGGAAATATGCGTGGTCAGTGTATTTCTTGATACAAAAAAGTTTCTCCTGATTATATTACTTTTCATGAATTGAAGGAGGATGAGACTGGCCAGATAGGGCTTCACCAGGGAAGTTAGTAAGATGACAACTGAAAGGAAAAATTAACTGGCCTGTGTTGTGCCTAGGATAGTAGCCATATTAAGATGAGAGCCCATACTGTAAGTGCATAAGGATGTCCAAAACCCCTGGACTTTTTTTTTCTTTTTTTTAAATGTGGTCAGTGAAACTGCTGGGGACTGTGGCGAAGCATTGTGTGTTTAGATCAGTGGTGAAACTGGGGAGGATGTGGGATTAGAGACGTTCGTTGATGTTTAGCTAGAAGACAGTGCTAATAGGAAGAGCTTTCCTTGTTCTTTTTGCTGAGTAGTCTGCCAGAGTGGGCTTTTTTGCAGCATGTTTGGTGGGCTTCCTCAAAATGGTGTGGCTGAACTTTTATGCTGTGGGCTCACATTGCCTGAGGCTTATTGCATTGTCTGGTATTATTTGGCCTCATGCAAGCAGCTCTGGAAAGCTGTTCCGCAGTTCTTAGCGTGTTATGGAGAGAAATTAAACACTGTTTTCAAGTCCCATGCCAAAGCTGGTATTTACTAACCCTGACTTCAGAGTTTTCCTACAACAAGATTCCAACACTTGGAGGTGGGGAAGCCTTTGATCTCATGGGGCTAAATACATGCTATACCCTGCATGTAGCTTATGGCTTTGTTGCTAGTGACTGCTGCTGTGGTCTCTGAGGGTCACAAAGAGGGTGTTTGGGTGGTGTAATCAAAATTGCTAAATTCTTGAGCATCCTTCCAAAAATTTAGTACACTTTATTGAAAGCAGTCTGCGAGTAAGATTCTTTGTCGTAGTCTTCCAAGTCAGGACTGTATGAATATAATGTAGTGAACATTATAGCATTAGACTTATACTTGCTATGCTGGTAAACACAGTTATTTTTGTAGCTTTTGAGCTGGTTATTAGATTCCTGTTTACTGTGCTCACTTTAGTTTTGTTTCACATCACAGCTATTATTGTGACTGAAAATGAATTTGGTACGTAGGGTGTGCAGCTATTGTATGTGCTCTCTGAGGACAGATAATGTTATGACTGAAAATAAGGAAAAATATCATGAATCTTTGAGAATCGTGTACTTTATTAAGACATAGAAACAGATTTGAGGTGGAGCTAGCAAGTAGGAAATCCCTAACCTGCTAAAGAAATACGAACAAATACAGGAAGAAAATTTAGTCGGTAATTAAGTTGATAAATGATAATACCTTGGGGTCAGGAAACTGTTTCACTTTGGGAGTATTTATTTTTCTGCACTTGAATCTTAAAATATCTTGAAATATTCTTGAGCGGGGGGGGAAGTTTTTGTATTTCCCTGAAACAAAAGTGGTATGGAGTAGGTACTGTAGTGTTGTTATAACATCATTCTAATTTTTTCCAGTCTGTCAGAATCTTCCCATCAGTTTTAAAGGTCCCTTGAATTTAGTTTAAACAAGAGTTTGGGCAATTCTACCTGAATGAGAAATCATTTGAAATATGTATGACATTTCTTTTGAATTAATTTATAATTTCCCCAGCAACTAACTTTTACTCTATGGAGAAGTGCATTGCTCCTCTAACACTTTTGAACAATTGTATCAGTGAGAAGGGAAATGAATTTGACTGTGTCTTTACGTTTTGAGGTTTTCTTGCAAGATAACATTATCATATCTAGTGTAAGAGGCTTTTACCACTGAAGAATCAGGTTCCATCTCCATGCATTAAGAGATGTTAGAACAGAAAGCCTTACAGGATTATAAGCCTGTCCTTTCGGTGCCTTTTGAAAAGATGATATGCTGTTTATGAGTTTATATGTCAAAATCTAAATATCAGAAATTGGTCAAGTTTTAGGTTCTTCCACAATATATTGATACAAAAGTTGCATTCAAACCATATGGACTCAACTTCTGAACACTTCTATTTTTTTCAAAATAAGTTGCAATAGCAAATTAGTGTATCTCCCAAAACAGTTATCTACTGTAAATTCAGATAATGCTTCGTAGTTCTTTTCTATCTTGCAAGATACCTTTTCTTATTTGACAGGAGCAGAGCTTTAAACAAAAATGTACAGTTGGGAAACGAGGGGTTATATCCTGTGGTTTGGTCCCCTGTTTCTTTGGGGTTTTTTTTTAAGATGTTGAAACTTTGTCTAGTAACTCCATTTACAGACCAGCCCATCTTTGGTTAGCGAGTCTAGTGAATGGGGAACCCCTAAGGCTGCACAGACTGCTTCAAAGTTTGTTATGCTGCTCCTGAAATCCTGTGATTGGCAAACATAGTGATTCAATAGCAGCTCAACTTTTTGTATGATACTTGGATGAGATACTTGGGGATAAGTGGTGCACACTCTAGGCATCTTTGCTTATTAGTTAGAGACATTGTTATATGACCTGAATGTATCCATCTCTATTTTTCTATTTAGACTATGTGGCTGCCACAAATTACCTTTAAGGTGTGCTTTATCACCAGGCTAAGGATATGTGCTGATACAGAAATACTGTGTTGAGTGAAGCTTGACTTTGGGAGCATTGTACAGATCAGCTTTATGAATTATGGACATTCAGTGTATATAACATAGGAATAGTTTCCTGTGAAGAGCGTGGTCCTTGAAGTGTCCAGTTAACATGTGGGTTGGGATTTTAAAAAATGTGGAAAGATGTCTTCTCATGGCTCATAAAGTAATTACTCACTATGTAAAGTGGTAAATACAGTCGTGTAAGTTGCAAAAATGGAAACTAAAAAATCATCTTCCATTTTTGAAAGCTGCCTAGCTAGCTTTGATTTCCTTGTCAGTAGAGTAAATGTTGGTGACTTTGTGCTTTGTGTAACAATAAAAACATTTGTAGATAAAAATACTACACTAATAGTGCTGCCTAAAATTTCTTGTTGTCCACCCTACTTGAGTCTGGTTCTTAACTAATTGATGACTTGCGGACTTAGCTTTTATAGCTAGAGCTCTCACACACTTACTTGCTGATCACGCACTTACTTGCTGATCCCGTTCTCCAAAAGCTAATGGAATTGCTTTAAGATAACTTAAAGTAAAATAGCATCTTACTTTCGAAGACATACTATTGCATATAAATTTAAAACCAAGTTCAGCCAACAATGAGTTAAGGAATGATGTAATTAGGAAGATCTGTTAGTAACTGAAGGTGTTTTACTATGCCTTTCTTTGTTTTTGCTTTTTCTCACATCTTTCCCTCCCTTCTGTTCCCAAAGAGTTCTAGAAGCCAGTATTGCAGAAAATAAAGCAAGTTTAAAGAGGACACATCCAGAGGTATGGAGTGACTCTCCAAACCCTTATGATCGAAAACGGCAAGACAACTGTCCAGTAGGATTAAAGAATGTTGGCAACACATGTTGGTTTAGTGCTGTCATTCAGGTATGTCACCCTCTTCGATTAGCTGTGTATGCTCTTCATTGTATTTAATGTGAGGTGAGTTATCTTGTTTTAAGAGGATAACTTAAGATATCTGTTCTCCTGGCAAGTTTAGGCCACTGCATGATATGTTTTTCAGCATTACTTATTTGTTGAATCTCTTAACATGCTAATCTGTAACTGAAGTGTAGAAAGTACTGTAGCATAACTAAGTGAAGCTTCAAATTTTTTCTGATTAAAAAGTTGTTGAAGACAACTAGTCAAGCCTGTGAGGAACCTGGGTGTTTGCAGTTCATGCTGATACCAGTGGCAGTTGTGGGTGCCTGAAAATGTGAAAGCTGAATTACAGATCCAGAACAGACTTTTAATATAAAAAGGTATGCACATAAGTGACTGAGAGGAGGTGGCTGACAATGGAGGTAGGTGGAAGAAATAACAGAAACACAGAATCTGAGTAGCAGGTCGAGGGAGATAATTCTGCCCCTCTACTCTGATCTTGTGAGACCTCACCTGGAGTACTGTGTTCAGTTCTGGAGGACAGAAAGGACATGGATCAGTTAGAGTGAGCCCAAAGGAGGGCCACGAAGATGATCAGAGGGCTGGAGCACTGCCCCTATGGAGACAGCCCAAAAGACCTGGCATTGTTCAGCCTAGAGAAGAGAAGGCTCTGGAGAGACCTTATAGCAACTTCCAGTATTTTTAGGGGACCTACAGTAAAGCTGGGGAGGGTTGGTTTGTCAGGGAGTACAGTGATAGGATGAGGGCTAAGGTTTTAAGCTGAAAGAGGGTAGACTTAGATTAGATATTAAGAAGAAATTTTACTGTGAGGTTGTTGAGGCACTGGAATAGGTTGTCCAGGGAAGTTGTGGAAGCCCCATCCCTGAAGGTGTTCAAGGCCAGACATTGTCAGTCATGGAATGCTTACTAGAATAGCTACAAGGAAGTAGACAACCGAGTAGTGTTCAAGAAGGAATAACTGATAAAGAAATAAACTGGAGAATGAGGAAAATGAAGGTCAGATATAGATGCAGTTTTGTCTGCTTTGGATTGTTTTACCTAATACAGCCAATATGTCTGCTTTTAGTCTGATTTTGTGTATGACTAGCTGCATTAAAAGCAACTTTTTTTGTTTTTAAAGGTAGGTTTACTAGGGAAGTTAGTACAGATACTGCAACTTGTCCCGTGAAATCTAATGTTCTAATATCAATAATTCATTGTACATAAAATTTATGAATCCATCTTTTTAAAAGTTTTTTTATAAGTGATTGCTGAATCTGTACATTTCTGTAAATCTGTAGGTATATTCAAAGGCATCCAAACCCACAGAAAACTGTGGTGGAACTGGAATACGATAGGGGGAAACATTTTTGGTCCACAAGAGGCAAATTCAGCATATTGTAACTTTGTAGCTTGAAATTTTGAGAGGAAGTAAATAAAATATTTAATAGCCATTTAAAAGAAAATTACTTTCAGGCTGAAGCACTTCAGATAAACTAATATTCTCACTTTCATAGTGACAGCTGTTGTATTTCGGGCTGAGTCCATTTAGATCAATGTTTTGCCTAGCGAGTTCTGCAAATGGATGCCTACAGGGATACAAATGCTATACATGATGCTGCTTTGTTAAAACACTCCCAAGCCTTCAAGTGCTTTCATCTTGATCATTTCTGGTTTGTTTAGTTTGTAATCCCCACTGGACTTATCTTTTATATGCTTATCTCACTTCAACCTTGCAACCTTGTTATACGTTGGGTTCTTTGAGTACAAATTCCGTAGTTGTGCTCCCTAGTGCATAAAGAACCACCTAATTTTTGTTTGTTTTTTGAACCTGGTTCCCACTAGCTTTGTCTGAAGTCTCTTGGTGTGCCTCTGTGTCTCTTGGTGGACAAGACAGTTAAAGGTTGGTTGTCATTACACTTCTGTGGACTGTCTTTCAACAGATCAGCGGTCTCTTTTTCCAAGCTGACTGCTGCGTTGTTGCCAATATAGAATCTGTTCTAACCTCTGATCTGTGTTGTTGCTGTTCTCCAGATATTTCCTATCTCTAGTAGTGTTTTAGTTGTGGAACTGGGAAAGTTCTCAAGGTGTGAGTGGGCTGTGAATTTATGAAGTGGTATGACGGACAGATACAGGCTGTTCAGGAAAGACAGGTAGGGATGATAAGGAAGGGTGTTGCCTTTGTTGTGAAGGAGCAGCTCAAATGTATGTGGTGCTTGTGTTGGACAAGATAACAGTTCAGGGTGAGACTTTGTGGGTCAGGATAAGTGGAGAGGCTGGTGAAGGTCCCATCCTGGTTAGTCTCTTACAGACTACCCTCTTCAGAATGAGGTTGTGAAACTTTCTTTAAAGGCAGCGAAGTCTCTGGATAAGTCTGTGGTTCCCATGGGGAACTTTAATAAGCATCCTGACACATGCTGGAAGTCCTGTACAGCAGGACATAAACTAGATATCTGGAGAGTACCAGGCACAACTTATTGATAAAAGTACTGGTGGGCCTACTGGAGGTTATGTACAGCTGGATCTACTATTCCCTAAAATGGGAGAACTGGTTGGATATGTAGTGATGTGGGTACTCTTAACTGCAGTGACCATGAAATAGTGTGGTTCAAGATGCCGATGGAGGGAGTAGGAGGTTACAGACCCTAGAGTTCTAGAGAGCAGATGCTGACTTCTTCAGAAGTTGATATCTGGAATCCCAGAGAAGGCAGCTCTGAAGGACAGAGGATCTTGGGAAAGCTGGCAACATCCTCTAGTTGCAAGAAGGGCTAGATTCTGCTGCTCACGGAGCTCATGGACAAGCTCCAATGCAAGCAGGCAGTGTGCAGGATCTGGAGGCAGAGGTGGAGTTTGGAAATGGTGCCCAAGCATGTAGAGATGGTACTAGAAAAGCGAAAGCTAACCTAGAGTTGATGCTTCAAGGGATGTCTAGGGTAACAAGAGGTTTTGAAAAGGCTGAGCAAGGAGAATGTGTTATTGTTGCTGAGGAGAGCAGATGACTTAGTGACAGCAGGCTCAGATAAGGCTGAAGTATTCAGTCCCTTGGTTTTCCTCAGTCTTAGCTGATGAGATCTCCCAGACCACTGTATTTAATTAGGGGAGAGGAACTCTGAACAGTGGTTGAGGATTGAGTTGCAGATTACTTGAGACAGTTTACCCACCTGTGTCCGCAGGACTCACTGAGCTGCAGGTAGTGGTGCATCTTTGAAAGATTATGAGAAATCAGAGATTTCTGATTAACTGCAGACAGGCCAAAGAGTCAACCTGGGAAACTATGGTATTGAGAAGGTGGAGCCAGGCTTTTTACAGTAGTGCATGTTGGGAGAATGAGAGGCAGTGGGTATAAGTTAACATAAGACATTCATGCTGGATATAAGATGCATTTTTCTCCCCATGAGGATGGGCAGGTAATGGAAGTTGCCCAGAGTAATTCCAGATCTCAAGATAACTGGTATTATGTATATGTGCATTTTTGTAAAAGAAATATTTGTACATAGGGAACTGCAAATATTTAAATAAATGTTTTGAAGGAAACTTGTAGTTTAATTAATTTACCACAGAAATAGGAACAGAGTCTAGGGAATGTAAAAACCTATGCTAGAACTATGATCTCATGTTATTTATACCCGATGCGCAACTGTAAACCTTGAAAATGTATTTTAAAGAGGGCTGGCTAGTTCTTAAAGTCACCACCCATATTAGGTGAAAATCTGGCGCATTTGGAATTTTGGTTTTGTTTGATTCTGAAAGGTAGTTGAACTTCCGTATGTAGGTCTAAAGAAAGTAATTCAAGCAAACTATGGAAAGATTTATAACTTCAGTTGATTGAAAATGTAAGTTGTTAATAATGTCTGCCAGCCAGGAAGGCTTACATTTCAAACATCCACCCCAGGAAATTTAATGCATGTTAATTTAGAGCATTAGCTAATACCATATTTATTTGTGCAAAGGGCAGATTGACTCCTTGGGTTGTATTTGACTGTGCAGGAGTATTTTCAAGCTCAGTCTTTCTTTAGGAGTCTTTTGAAACATGACACATCACTTAGGTCAACAATATCTAAATGTTAACTACTGTCAGTCACAATGATACATTGTGTAATATAATCTAAAACTAAATGGCAAAGAAAGAAAAATATTTTTCCTTCTGTTTAAGGGGTGAAAATTAGTTTTTGACATTTTGTCAGTTTCCTTATGCAATGTACTTTGGTTTTTTTTTATAGCTACTAATTAGCTGATTCAGTCAAATGCAATCATCAATGATTTGTTTTAATTGTTTTAAGGGCATGAAATTCCTGAAGTCTGCAGTGAAAGACAGCAAATACTAACGAGTCAAACATTGCTAGAAATACTATGTATTAGTTTGTATTTATTTGCGTGTTAGAGAAATATGCACATGTGGAAGTCATCTTCTTCTGTAGGGAAAGAAGGGAAATGTCTCTTTTCAGACAGTTTTGCTTTCGATAGTTACATTCAACATCATTGGAATGAACAGTAAGATTTTTTCCACAGTAACTTCTAAAAATCTGTCCTGTTGTTGAAGACTTTTGACTGATAGTATCTTGAATTTAAAACAAGAGACCCCCAAGAAAACAGGACAAATGAAAACCGTATTAAAGCATGCTTACTTCTTCCTTGCCTGCCGAGAAATGAATCAAAGTCCTTCAATGATTTTCCCACCTCCTCTTGAACCTATAATAAACCTGCATTTTTGACAGGAGTTCACTCATACATGCTTTTCATACTTCTTAGTTAGATTAGCTTTTATAAAAGGATTAATCACTAAATCAAAACGTCAAGGATATTTCTGGAAGGTTGCTTATGTGTGGGTTTTTTTGCGTTGTGGTTTTTGTGGTTTTTTTTTTTATTTATTATAACTGCATATGTCTTCTCTTGAAATAGAGTTCAAGAGATATGTTCTTTAAAGAAACAAAAATGTGGTTTTACTTCCTTTTGTGTAGCAGATTTCAGTGGCTCCCTTGTAAAAAGGTAACTTCACAATTTTCCTTGGTTTTAGGAGTTTATAGTCTAGCAAAAAACCCCAACCTTATAAATAATACATTTATTGAGCCTGTGAAGCAGCTCTTTTGTATCATGCTGGGCATGAGTTAAGTGTTTGCAGGATGTGAGATGTAGAAGACATCTAACTCAAAGGACAGTGATGCACTATGGGAATCATAACTGTAGGCTTGCTGCCCATGCAAGTTGTCTCCCAGATGTTTTGCTTTAAGATGTTACATAAGAGCAACTATCTTTTGGAATTCCAAGTAGAGCTTTAGTCATGTGTGAGAAGTAATTCTCTGGTAGTACTTGCCCCTTAAAAAAGGTCTTGCTGGAGATATCTGTAGTTGGTCATTTAGTGAATATTATTTACTCTATGCATTAAGAGAAATTTCTGGGGGAAGGAAGACAATGTGTGTGGAGTCATATGAAAATTGTGTTGTGAATGCTGCTCTACTTCCCCTCCCCTACAGTCCCATACCTGAAGTACTACATGCAGTGTTTTCCTTGGACTTGTGGGTTCCTGAGGGTCTGTCCACATTGTAGCTCTTCCATTTAGGGAAGGAGTTATCCAAAAGGACAGTTAGTGTTTGGCTTCTCCACTCTTATTTCTCCAAAAGTCTGTCAGAATCTGATATCTCATTCAAAAATGAGACAATTATTTCTTTTCCTTCCCCAAAGGGTTGCAGAACAAAGAATTAACAAGCTACTGTCTTACAAGCATAAATCTCAAATCTCTGTGGCTGATCTTTAACTTTTGTTTTCAGGGTCCTTAACATCACTTATGGTATTTTGCTGTGTTGTATTGTGTTTAGGAGCAGCCTTCCTGCTTTCCTTGTGCCCAGTTCTGAAATCCTGAACATAAGAAGCATATGGAACTGTTGGAATGGGTCCAGAGGAGGGCTACAAAGATGATCAGATGGTTGGATCACCTCCCATACTAGGACAGGCTGAGAGAGAGTTGGGATTGTTCAGCCTCGAGAAGAGAAGGATTCTAGGAGGCCTTATAGTGACCTTCCAGTACCTAAAGGGGGCCTGCAGGAAAGCTGGGGAGGGACTGTTTATAAAGGCATGTAGTGATAGGACAACATAATGATAGGCTTTAAATTGGAGAGGGGAAGATTTAGACTAGGCATAAGGAAGAAATTCTTCATGATGAGGGTGGTGAGGCACTGACCCAAGTTGCCCAGGGAAGCTGTGGCTGCCCCATCCCTGGAAGTGTTCAAGGCCAGGCTGGATGGGGCCTTGAGCAGCCTGATCTGCTGGGAGGTGTCCCTGCCCATGGCAGGAGGGGTGGAAGTAGATTATCTTCCAGGCCCCTTCCAACTCAAACTATTCTATGATTCTATGAGTCTATCTAGGGTGAGGATCTTATTTGATCCTAAACTTCTGGTTCTGACAAGAAGCAAGCCAGCTTGATAGGTGAATTAAGCAAGTATTTTCTTCACAGTTGGTGGCTCAGCTATTGTTCTTACTGTCTTTGAAGCAGCCTAACACAAGTATCTAACTTTTGCATTGTTTTGCTTTTCCTACTTGTCATGTTGAATGGAAAGGATTGTGATGGATGATGTGGTAGTGAACTAATAAAAAGAGTCTGGTGTTACCTATAATGAGTCACATATGTACATTGTACATGACTCCCTTTCTTCCACTGCATGTCCAGGAAGCATTGTGTGCTGACTGGCATCTAGCTCAAATTTCTCATTTGAGTTAAAATGGTCATTGATGGAATATTTTCTGTCCTTTGTTTTGTTTGTGGAACAGCCTGGGACAGGGGGATGTGGTATAAACTGTTCCATAGAGTTCTATGGGCAGAGGAATAGTGATGTTGGAAATAGTTTCTTGCTTTCCCTCCCTCCATCACTTGCTCTGTTCCCATGTTGAGTAATCAACCTGTCACTTCCAAGTTCAGTTATCCTGTATTTGGTGACAGGATATTCCTTTCCCTTTTTTTGAAATTTCTGTTCTGAAGACTTGGAAAGCTTTACCTGATGATGGCTTTAGCTTTGACTCACAACTAGTTGTTCATTTAGTTAAAACACAGAGTAGGTGTTGGGTTGTGATCCATCCTATGTGCGGTTCCTGGGATTAGAAGGGCCTGAAGCCATTGCATTTTTTAGGTGTGTTGTTTGAAGTTATACCACAAACTTATTTCATGTTGTTGTGCATTTAGGCAAGAAGTTGAAAACTGTAACCATGTAAGGAAATGTTGTCTGTTATTTTGTGTCCTAACAGACTGTTTTTTTTCTTGCTTTGAATGTGTAATAGAGGAGTGGTTAAATGGCATTTTGTACTGTGTGCCAAGACACAAGTATAAAGTGAATTCTTCTAAACATGTCTCATATCATACTTATCTGTCTTCTGAATTGCAGTAATGTTCCAAGTTTGTTGCTATAAAAAAGTAGATTTTCTCTAAATACTATGATGAGCTGTTTGTTTAAAATGCTGACCTAACATAAGTCTGCTAGAGGTCTAAAGTTAGTTTGGCTTTCTAGATCAAACAGTATGAAAACTGTTTTCCATCATCTTCAATGCTACACCTCAGCTTTTGGAAAAGCACAACATGACAGCTTAGGTTTTCAGCAGTTTGGAATGCTGATTGGTTGACTATTTATAAATTAAAATGTCCTTTTTGAGTTACTTGCCACAGCCGTTAAGAACTGGGACTGAATCTCTCCAAGTATGAGAATGTTAAATGTTTTCCTGACTACTACCACCGTATGTGTGGGGTTGTTCTGCTGAAGTCTAACCATGAGATAGTGTCATATCTGTCTGTAGGAGTTATGTTTCAGAGAGAGAAAAATCTCCTTTTCCTGTACTTTCACAGTTCAGTTTGAAGAGGAGCCTGCTTAAGTCCAGGCTTTTAAGCTGTTTTCCTCTCTTCCATTTCCTCTTCCTCACCTACAGTTTTCTAAAGAACACAAGGACTTTGAGTAAGGCTTGTGACTGTGCCAGATTCTCAGTGTATGGAAAGAAATAATGTCAGGAATATGTTTTGGATGACTTCCTTGTTTTCTTAAGGTACTTTTTTCAAAATGGGAGAAGACAATACACAGGGTTATGTGCTTGAGAGAAAATATATTTAAAATACTTTTTAGTCTTGTTACAATAAGTATTTTCTATATTTTAAGTAAAATGTGTTGAACTAATTTGCATATACATATAGCAGTCAGTTTTATTTTAGTTTAAGCTTTATAGGAAGAGTTCTTATTATATTTATGCTTGCTGACTTACTGCGTGCATAGGCCCAAATATAGGCCTGATGACCACATTTAATACCTGTGATTAGTTCCTATTCTTAAAATAGGATTTACCTCTTACACAAGTAAGGCATGCACAAGTGGTGTAAGAGGTAGCCCCAGCATGAGTTGTAACAAAGTACTGGTTGGAAGGGAGTGTAGTACAGTACACAGTGTGGCTACTTCATGGACTTTGTTTTTTGAGAAGTGGCTTCAGCAATATGAACCAAAAGGCAAAATAGTAAAGTAGATCAGTAAATAGAAAAAGCAGGGAAGGCCTTAAACTATTCCAAATAATGTACTTAATGACATAGGCAAAGTTCTGTTTCTGCTTTTCATTTTTATAACTGTAATGGTGTATTCATTGTTTAATATTGCTCTCTTCTTGCTGTGCAAAGTGAAGGTAGGTGTGGTCTCTTCTTTGTGGCTTTAAAATCTTAACAAATGTATAATTGGAAGTGTGTGACAGGCCCCAGATGATTAAATGAGGCAAATAAGTGCTGCAATATGTTAATACATATAAGCTTTCAACTTACACAAGATCATGTTTTAGCTAAATATGAGTACTTGAAGCAGTTTGTTCAGGAGCTCTGTAGCAGTGCAATACTCTTCCTTCTACCTAGTTATTGGTTACTAGCCCAATTAAATTCATCCCAAATTTTCTTTGCCAATGTAGAAGTTAGTCTTTGCATTTTTCACCTGTTAAATCTCAATCATGGGCACTGATTTGGGACAAATTCCTAACCAGTATTTGCTGGAAACATATAAGTATTATTATGCACATCTACACCAATTGTGGCATCCTTCCCTACTGTTATTACCCTTCCCTTTGGTAAAAGTGAGCCTGCAAATGACCTGCCACAGGAATGGAAATTGCACAGCTTTTCTTGGGTTTGCTCTAAAAGAAACTGGAATGATGACTACATTTCACAGTATGCTGGTGGTGGTCCGGCTGCCTGCAAGTAGTTGTGTCCAATATTGTTTGCTAAGCTTCATTAGCTGTGAGTTTTCTGCTCTCCATCCCTCACTTACTTATTGCTCTAGGAGATGATCAAGTATTCTGCAGCCATTGCAGCACTGATTACATCACTGGTCAAATGTATTCATTCTGCTTAAGCATCCTAGATGATTTTCTGCCAAATGAGAATGTTTTTGGCATCTTGCTGACTGGTTTAGAATTAGTAATCTGAATCACTTTGTTTCGCAGAACAGTTTGTAAGTCCTTTGCTTCCAAGCTTTACATTTGCAAACTGAATAGGAAGATGGCTGTGTTTATGGTACTGTGAAATAGGATTTGCATGTAAACTTCTATAAAGGTGGTAAATATTTAAAAAATTCTTCAGTTCTTGTGCAAATTTTTTTGCTTTTTTCTTCTCAGTGGTGGAAACAAACCCAAAATTGTTGGTCAAAGAAAACAAAAGCTTTTCATACATCCATTAGTGAAGCAGCTGGTTTGATGCCCCGTGCTTATCGAACTTGCAAGAATCCATCAGAGAGCCTATCTAAAGATCTATGTGGTAGCTTCATAGATCATCTTCTATCTAGATGTACAAGTACTGTTTCACTAGTCCAAGTGTTGTTGATGTCAGTAACTTTACTATTTTAGGACTCTGCTAGTGTGTGCTAATGATCTGTGTTGCATGCCAAACTTTTACGGATTTGATATGCTGACTAATTTATATTCTTGCAGTATTATGGCAGGCTCACAGTTACTGAATGTTAAGAATTAATCCTTTACTCAGGCAACCTAAATTCTGCCCAAGTCTTTATGCTTGATAATACTATATGTTAAGGGGGAAGAAAAGGGATAAGCAGGGTATTTTAGGTGGAACCAAGACAAGCTTATATTCTAAAATTGCATTTGGGCTGTTTGTAGTGTGGGTAGACCTTACTCAAAAAAGTGAATGTTTTTAGCATCTTGCAGTTGCAAAGCTACGTCTCTACCTAAGTCTCTCTGGCATGACTGAAAATAAGTCTACAGCATCATCGTTGCCAGCAGCAGAAAGCAATAGTATGTCTGCTGTCGTTTAGTTTGCACACCCTAAACTGATGCTGGATTTTTGATGTTGTTTATTCTCATTTTCTTTTACTATGTTGTTCAGCCCACAAACCGACATAATAGGAGGGAAGTATTGAAAAATCTCTTGATTTGCATGATAATTTTAATAGGTATATTAAAATATACCTATTTTATTTTAGGTTTAGCTTGATCAAGTTTCTAGATGACAGCTTTTAAATAGGCTTAAATCCACTAGGGGGGAAAAAAACCCCACATTCTAGAGAAGTTTTCTTGTATGCATAGGTTTTGCATAGTTTAAGTTGGTGAGGTATAAAAATATTTGATAAGGCCTGTAGATGTGAAGTAGCCACTTTCAGATCCAGCCTGTTTTCTTGCACTGGGACTCCTGACACCTTTTCTGTCGCTGCAGCCAAGTGGGCGAGAGGTGAAGTGCTACCCCATGTAATGTGTTTGGAAGGCCAATAATGCTTTGGCCTAGGGCCAGCTGGTGGCACTTGGGCTGGGGACAGTCTCTGCCATGTGTCTTGGTGGCTGCAGAAGCAGCTTCTGCTACCCTGGGTATAAAAAGCCTAGTCAACAGATGGCTTGGCAAACTGTGCTTTGTTTTGCTTTGCCCTTTTCTGAAGCACTGCTGTGGTTGGCTATGGGAAGTCTTCCCTGCAGTGAGGGCTTAGGTGAGTGTGTTTGTGTCTCCCTACCCCAGGACGGTAGGTTCCTTCTTGAGGTACTGTGGGCACAAATATTGGTTGGTCTCAAGCACACTTGTTGTTTAGTTGTTTACACTTAGACTGGGAAATGATCTTTTTCTTATGAAGACGGAAGTTTACTGAAGTTGATGCAGCTCAATATAGAAAAGATACAACATGATACAGCTCTGTTAGCATTAGCGATGTTGGCAGACTATAGCTATAAGCATTGTGTTGTATCTCACTACAAAGATGCGCAGCATGAACTGTTTTGGAGAAAAGTTTAATAACTAAATATCTTGCGTAAAAAATTTTGAGTCAAACAAAGGTAAAGAAGAAAAGACCATATCAGAAAGTCTTCTTAATTCTCAGCAGCTTGTGGAAATTGGTTCATTCAGCTTAGTAAAGCATGGCGTTACATGTCCACGGTTTAGAGTTCTGGATTAAAATAATAACAGTTTTTGTGAAAAAACTTGTGGATTGAATGCCAGGCAAAAATTCTAGACTTTAGAACAGTTTTCTGTACTTAATTCATGTGTGTGTATTATGAAATTGGCTGGCTCAACTGCTTGGCACTTCCATGATACTCAGATTAGTCATGGAGAGAAGTCAGTTTTTGGACACACTATTTCAACAGCTGGTTTATTTTGTTTGTAAGACATTGCTATATTTTCCTCGATGAAGAGCCCAACAGTGGAATGCTGTTACATCTTGAGACATAACTTCAATTAGTATCAACTTCTAGAGTGACACTTGAGTTAAATATTAACATTTACTGTGGTTTGAGTAATTAAACAAAGGACTCTGCTTTAATCTCCCTTCTCTGCTAGAATGGAAGGAAGGGGAACCTGTATTTTGTACAGAAAAGAAAAAAGCGTGACTACTCATTTGTCTGTGACTTAGAAAGATCAGAAAGGTCTTTTTTTTTTTTTGTTGATGTTTTTGGTTCTTTGATTCTTTAATTTTTAATTTTTTTTAACTCTCAGACTGCTAGGAAAGACAACTTAGCCTTTTCATTTTGCTGGAGGTGCTGTATACTGTGTGCTATGGGAAAAGGTTACAGGCTCTCTCAAAAGGAGAGTAGGGAACATTGCAACTGTTCACAAACTCATCTTATTTTTCCTTACAGCATGTTTTAAATTATTAGAATAAATGCAGTGCCTCTTCACAATTGAGTTTTTCTTTCTTGACACTATGGGTTTTAAGTCCTATAAAACCTGCTGTGGTACATCACTTAAGTCTTCACCTTTGTAGGACAAGTTGCAGGATAGAAGTCTGTTGCTTTGCCTTTCCAAAATAAGTAGCTGATATGTGATCAAGTGGGAAAAAAAAATAGTTGATCATAGATTGTAAGACCAAAGGATATGAATAGGAGAGCAAATCTTTCCTGTATTTCTCTGAAGAGCAGGGTTAAAATATTTTAGAACTTTTCTGCTGTTCTTTCTTCACCAAAATGCTAGTCTGTGGTAATGAAGTGAATTTTATTGAAATGCTTTCTGCCTGTGCAGAAAAGCAACGATGCATTATGCAGGGGCTTCAGTTCTCAGCCACTGTTTTGTCTTGTACTCTTTGTCTTGTACTCTTGTGACTCCAGGCTCAGTGTTGCACTGTGGAGTTCTTAGCGGATGTGCCTGTAGACACCTTTTTTCATGTCTTATTGTCAGTCAAATGAGAATGGTATCAGTTCCTTACCTGCAAAGATATTTAACAGAGTTTCCTTACTCTAATGTACATCATCCAGATCCTGTAATAATGGAAGGAGTGGACAGAATGCAACAAGCACAGTTAATTACAGGTGGATTTAAGTTCCATATACAAAGATGTACTCTTCTGCACTGAGGAGTTATATGATAGAGGGTCTACAAGAAGAATCTTACATGACTGAACAGACTTTAATTTCAGTTTGAAAACTGACAGTTATACTATTAATAAAATTTTTGTAAAAAGTAACTATAATCTAAAATTATTTTTCATTTATGTTACGAAGTGTAAAGAAACATTTTTATTATGCTGTTTTAACAAAAATAATTGTCTTCTGGTGAAAATATGTTTACCAAAGTTAAGTGGAGTAATTTAGCATCTGAAGTAAAATTGAGCATTGCGTATGTTTAGCATTTATTTTGCTGAGGCACATTTGGAAGAATTTTGTATTATTTGTTACAAGTATTTAAACATCTTCCAACTTTTCTTTTCAGTCATTATTTAACCTACTGGAGTTTCGAAGACTAGTTTTGAATTTCAATCCTCCTGCAAATGCTCAAGACTTGCCTCGAAACCAAAAGGTAAAATTAGAAGCTAACTTCCCCTGATGGCCGATAAGGACTTTTCTCTTCTGTAATTGAATTTTGCGCTGTTCTTTAGCTCAAATTAGCATGCATTTCATGGATACCAATTAACATTTCTCTGAGCTTCCTGTTATGGGTCTTCTGTAAAATAAGTTAGCCTCACAGTAGAGTAAAGGGCAGGGTGTTGAGAGAGGCAGAGTTTGCTCGCAGTAGTGCTGCTTAGACCTGGTTCAATGGAAGGGCTTTGCTGATAAAGCTTAGCAGCATTGCAACTAGTGGGTGAGCATTTCTAAGGTGAATGGAGCTTGTATTAACACATGTATTTAATTCTAGACCGCTCACACTGTGCAGCTACAGGCATGCTTTTCAGATGCCCACACGTGTTTCATCTGTGTAGGTTTACCAGCAACTTTGTTAGTGTTGGCCTTGTCACTTTGTTCCTTTTTGGGGGTGTGAATTACTTGTAACTCATGATTAAACCTCCAGTTATTAATTTGTCTATTGTGGCTTTCATATTAGGGGATTGTAAGCATAAATTTTCTCATGTTTATTCTGGTACTCATATGGACTGGGGAGAGTGAGACTTGGCTTGAGTTTCTTTATGACCTCAGACTAGCTGCATCATGGACTGATGCACAGAACAGACCAATTTTTCTTCCTTCATGGATGCCTTCTGAGAGCAGATACATGGAGACACCTTGCTTTCTATGTTATGAAAAAGAAAGGAAGAAATGTGAAGAGGAAGTGGCTGCATGAATCATGAAGGCACTTGATGCCCTGATTTTTAGCAAGGGCTTACAGAGCGGTGAATTTTTGCATATGCAGGAATTAGGTTATTGCCTTTCACCTCTTTCTTTCAGGCTTTACAAGGAGTGCATTCTCAGCCTGTTCTTAGTTATTTGGTACTTCAGGCTTGACTGGAATGTTCACTAGAAAAAGTAACAGCTAGTCCTGGTTTCAGTTAGGATAGAGTTAATTTTTTTCCTAGTGGCTGTTACAGTGCCACGTTTTGCATAGAGGATGAGAGGTAATGTTGATGACATACTGACATTTCAGTTGTTGCTGAGCAGAGCTTCTGCTAAGTCAAGGACCTTTCAGCTTCTCATGCTGCCCTGACAATGAGGAGGCTGGGGATGAACAATAAGCTGGGAGGGAACACAGACAGGATGGCTGACCCAAATTGGCCAAGGGGATATTCCATATGATATGTTATCATACTCGTATATAACTGAAGAGAGTGTTGACCAGTGGTATGATCGTTTCTTGGGGACTGGCCGGGCATCAGTCAACAGGTGGTGAGAAATTCCATTGTGCATCTCTTGTTTTGTATATTCTTTCATCATTATTAGTAGTAGTATTTATTTCCCCTTTCTTTGCTGCCTTATTAAACTGTCTTTATCTCAGCCCACAAGTTTTAATCTTTCTTCTGATGCTCTCCCTCATCCCGCTGCAGGGGGGAGTGGGAGTGAATGAATGGCTGTGTGGTGTTTAGCTGCCTGCTATGTTACACCACAACAGAGCTGCAATTAAAAAAGCAAAAGAAAATAGACATAGAAAGGATAGTGTCTGTTTCCTAAACTTCTACATATGTAACATAAAGAGGAAGTTGGATGTTCAGTCAGAACTGTATAATTTCTCCCCTGCTCTGTTCAAAGAGCAAATTGTCAATTGGGTTTTATTAAATGTTTGTATTAGATCATGAGATGGTGTGCAAATACAGCATGAGTAGTATTGAGAACATGTCACAAGAAGATGATGGGACAGTTTATTTTAGTAAGAAAGATGGAATATATTCATGCTTTACCAAAGAGTTGTACTGAAATATTTGGGTTTTAATTTTTAGGTCGACTTACTGCCTGCCTGTTTCATTATTAGGAGTATATTTTTGTTTCAGTAATATTCTCCAAATGTTCCAAGTTCTTTACCTTTGTTTTTGAGGACGTAAAAAGCAGTTGACGTTTTAGAAGTGGTGTGAAATAGATAATAACAAGCTGTTATCTTTGAAAAATATCCTGCCCGTTTCTCACCATGACAGACAATATTAATGCATTGTGAAATAATGGTGTGACACCAGGGGAGTATATGGATTTGTGCAGAAACCTTACTTCTGCAAGCCTGCTATTAGGAATCTCTGGCAGTAGTTTGTATTCTCTCCTTTAACCTAAATTCCAGAATGAAGTAACCTAATTAATTGATGTACTTGTCTGGCTTATTTACAGCTGTAAAAGCATTATCTTAGTGTTGTGATATGTTTTGGGGAGAATTTAGGAAAGAAGATAATTTTGCTAGTTGTAATTTAGACAAATACAAATAATAACCATGTATGCCTCCACACATGGTGCTTTTTTTTTCTTTATAAGGTGAAGGCAAATTGATTAAAGTTCTAATATAAACTACTAGTTGACAAAAAAAGGCCCTGGAATTTACTTCCATCTGCTTTCTTGCTTTAAAACTATCTTGAATTAGTTCTGTTTTGGTTTTTATTTTTAGCCTAGTATTAAGTACTGTACATACCTGACATTCCATTGGATCAGATTTCCTTATTAATATAGACCAAGTTTTAATAGTTTCAGATTTTTAAGACTCTGGTCTACATCCTGTTATTCTTCTAATTGGTGGAAATCAGTGTTTAATGCTAAGGTCATGACAGACTCTTGATTTGGAATTAAAGCATGTGGTTGTACTTCAGGGAATATTGCATAGTGGGGTGTTTTTATTCTCTTCTGTCAGTATCCTGATTCCAAATGCTATTAATGATTTGGCATATAAAATTTTCAGTCTGGAAGTCATTGGTGTAAATTCTGTCATTTAAAAAAAAACAAAGCAAAACAAAAACAGCCAAACAACAACTCTATTGTTTGCCTCAGCTAACTGGACTTTGCCTTTCTGGATTTTAAACTTAGGTGCGTACACTTAATGTCTCCAATATGTTTTTGTTTTTTAAATTTGAAAGCCATTTTTCTTTCTTGGTGTGTTCTTTGGCTTCCTTCTCTAAAACAAATACGATTCTTTGTAGTTACTGCAGCTTCTTTGCTCTCCCAGTTCTCTTACCTCTTGCTGTCATATCCACAGATCTTTCTTCATGTACGCAATGAGGCCAGCTAGGTATTTGATCGACAATATCTCCAGGAAATATTTTCTTATCACAGAAAGTGGGTAATGGTGCTGCAGGTTAGCACATCCTTACCCCTGTTTCAACACTGTTAGCCAGTGTCTTGTCATAGTCATTGACAGTATGGAATGTTTGCTGTGTATTTAATGTGTAGATTGCTTTAGAAGCATTTCTTAATCATAAATTGTCCCAACATCAGTGTATTAAGAAATTATGCAGGCAGGATAGGTGATAAAATAGAGAACATTTTAGATTATGAACTTCCCATTTAGTTTATATTTCAGAATTGATTTTAATTTTTTGTGTGTTGTTGCACCTACGGTAGGCTTTAAAATTGAGAGCTATTTGCTGTGATTACTTTATTAGTTCTTTTGTTTTAATGTGAAAGACCTTTGTGGAACTGTATACCTTGTCTGAGGGACTGGCTCTGTTTAGGCTTTGTTTAGTCAGAGTCACTGGTTTTTTGTGGCAATGCTCACGTATTCTGGTCAAGGATCACACATAATGCTTATAGTAGAGCTTTTCCAAGAAACAGCAAGGATATTTCTAATTTCTGAGAACTTTTTTAGGCTTTACAGATATAATTGTTTTGAGAAATCCAGTTGTTCAACCTAAAACAAGTGTGCTTAAAACTCGGCCAAATTAGTAAATTTGGATAAGTAATGGAATAATACTCACAGCCTGTGTGCTTCAGATTTAACAAAAGGAAGGCGAGATCTAGAGTATCCTGCAGTGAATCATCTATATTATACACATGCATTATCACTAGTATTGAAACATCTTGACAAATATATCTGTTACGCAAACTTGAAATTCTGCAGGTTTCTAATGGATCGCTAGAATAATAAGGAAAAAATCACTTTCACACTTTGTTTCCCTGTTTAGTTGGTATAAAGTGCTTTAAATATCTAAATGGGAGACTGATTTTATCTTAAATTATGGTGATTTAATGTTCAATTAGGATGGCGTTTGATGAAGTCTTCAGCCTTTTCCATGAACGTTGTTTATAATTGGCAGGTGTTTTGCAAATTGAACTAGAAGAGCAAGTAAAACCTGGGAAGAAGTATTTTTATATATTTTTATATATAAGTTTTATATTATATGTAAAAGTTGACTAGAAGTATTTTTTTGGGGGGGGATTATTATGCAGAATATATTCCATTTCATCCTGCACGGTTTTAAAAGCTGAAGTAAGAGAGACTTTATGTACAAAAACCTTTATGCATGCTGGATTGACATAAGAGTAACTAAACGGATTGGCTGTTTGATCAGCATCTTAAATAGTTTATCATCAAGTAATTCGAGTTTGACCAGCATTTGACACCTGTGCTACTTTTGAATGTTACTTTGTTCTAATCACAAGTGAGTATTACACGGGCTTTAATTTCACAAGTATTTGTCAACTCTGTATTCAGAAGCATGAGTGATATCCAGTCTCCACAGCATTTGTAACATGGTTTAATCTATGGTATGACAGACTTGTTTCAGTTTACTTGCTTTCATTATACAGGCAGAAAATTTCTTCTGCTTCTCTCCTGGGTACCAGAAAAAGAACTCCATATTCTGCATGAAGTATACTTAAAAAGTAGGTAGAAAGGAGAGGAGGCTATTTCTTTTACTTGTGTCAAGAGAAATAATAATGATTTGTGTACACTGTATAAATTTAACCTTCAGTAAAAATTAAGCTTAGGAAGGTACTAGGTAATGTGGAAGCTCACAGAAAGTTCGGCTAGTTCAATGCATATTGTTCAGTTTGCTACTTAAGGCTTTGTAAGTCTCAGGAACACTAAATTCTGTGTTAAATGCAACTCAGCTGATCCACTTGTGTATTCAGAGCCATTTGAAGTGAAACAGCCATATCTAGTTGAGAAGGGAGCTTTCAGTTTCTGAAATGTTATTTTCTTCCCAGAGAACAATACTATTTTCAAAAACTAACAAGTAAAAGACACCCACACTACCTTGGTAGGACTACAAGTAAGCCTATATATTATGATGATTGGCTGGATATATGCTTAGTTCGTTGGCTAATATGTCTGTAAAGTAGATTTTTGTTAACCCTTTGTTGAATATTTTTTCTTCTTCAAATACAGGAACATAGGAATCTGCCTTTCATGCGTGAGTTGAGGTACCTGTTTGCACTTCTAGTTGGTTCAAAGAGAAAATATGTTGACCCATCAAGAGCAGTTGAAATCCTTAAAGATGCTTTTAAATCAAATGATTCCCAACAGGTAATATCGATGTATTTTCATCTAAGCTTATGCGTGTTTTCACATGGTCATTTGGCAGTAGGAAACACCTAAAATGGACAACAAAAATTCAAAATAACCACAGGAAATAAACATCAATTAACACAGTCTTAAAGCTTTTTCTCTAATATTATGTGATCTCTGCTCACTTTTATTAACAAAAAACATTACGGACAGCATGACTGTTATATTCGGCACACTTTCTTCCTTTTATTTTAGAAACTGACTAATAGTTCCACAGGTTTTTAGGGTTTAATTTAGCTTCTAAGTTTGTGGTTTTTGAAAGAGATTATTCTTAGCATTTAACACAAAAATCCAGGGCTGGTACAGTCCTAGTACGTTATATGTCTGTGTAGATATTGGTTTGGAGGTCCTAGTAGTAATTTTTCAGGATTCTTGCCCAAGTCATAGTGGGTATAGTTTTGCTTTTTTGAGAAACGCTTTGTTTCTTCAGATGCTTTATTTTTCCACATGAGGTTATGTGGCTAAGGTGTTTAATTACAACAGCATGCTGAATTTAGTGTTCAGTGGAAGTAATATTAGTCAACACTTATTAGATACACAAGGGTTTGAACAATGGGATTCATGAGATACCATTGGACTAGTGTGGTATGAAAGCTGAGCCCAGGTAACAACAATCACAAAACAGTGTAATGGCTGAGGAATACCAGAGCCTTGGTTTGCTCCGAGAGCCGGCCATGAAAAATAAACATGCTGTGATCTTAGACATAGTATGATTTTTAGAGCTCATGGTGGAGGGGTGAATACCGCTGTACTGATCTTCTAAGGTGACACTTCATTGTGTTCTGTTACGTATGTGAACATATACTGATCGTTTTTTATTTTTCAACAGCAAGATGTTAGTGAATTTACACACAAATTACTAGATTGGCTAGAAGATGCCTTCCAAATTAAAGCTGAAGAAGAGAGGTAAAATATTTTTCTAGCTCTGTTTCCAACTGGATTGTATATTTTTTAGCCATACAGTGCAAAGTAGATTTTTAGTTGTTTGGTTTGCTTTTTCTTATCAAAATGTTCAATATACTTCTCAGAAGTAAGCGCTCGTCATTTGTATAAATGAACATCTATAAACTATTTTTTGAATACATAATTGTTTCTAGAGTGTTGCAGGAAATAGTTTCCACAAGGGTTTTGTACAATTTAACCACTCACGAATTGAATCTGATTTACGTAAATTTTCCTAGAGTGAAGCACTTCTAAAACTTAATTTTCAGAATATACTTATCATTGCAAATATATGAATCATTGTCATTAGAGGAAAGTACAAAACTTAATGAACGGTAACTGAGTAAACCAGGAAGCATTCTCATAATGGATTCAGCATATTCTGCTCATAGCTTTATAAAAGTTCATAGTTTTGATTTTTGCATTAATGCACTTTCTGTTTTCAGGGAAGGAGAGAAACCAAAGAACCCAATGGTGGAGTTGTTTTATGGACGATTTCTAGCAGTAGGTGTACTTGAAGGTACGCATCCGAATTTTAATTGGACTTTTGGGCTCATGTATTTTCAGTGTTTGTATAAGTACACAGTTGAATGATGCAATTGTAGTATTTTAGCTACTTCCGCAGAAGAATAGTTGGAGAAAAGGCATTTGGTCTGTGACAAAAAGTTTGTCCTGAGAATTTGAGACTGTGGGTAAATGAAGTGATCTGCAGAGGGTCCAGAAATGCTCTTTGAATAACTTCCAGGAGCTGAGTGTAAACTCTCAAGTGCGTTGAAGTTAGGGTGAGCTGAGCAAAAATTATTGCAAGAAATTATTATCAAAGCACTTTTGCCGCTGAGTGGTATATAGAAGGGAAGTTACTGTATTTACTTGAGCTAATCTCTTTTCCTGTGCTTAATTTGATGCTTTTTAAAATGTTAATTGTTGCATTCTCTTTTGCACAGTTTTTGGCATGGATAACTCACCCTCTTAAAAGTATAGTTTGTTGAAAGTAAGTCAGTGGAAACCTGCTCAAGGGCAGTGTCAGAGAGAATACTGAGGAGAAAGGAACTGTACAACAAGCTTCCCTTTATCTTGTTTGTATATAGTTAGTTGATCTGCAGAATTGCAGCATTGTCTGTTTCCAGGAAGCCAGTAGTTGTGAATTTATTTTTTTTTTTAATATTGGTGCTCCTGTACCCCACTCCAAAAGTGAATGACTCCCAAGATGCATTTGAATGAAGCAGCTATAAACTTTAAAGTGACTTCCAGGTTGTTCCTCAGCCTGGAACAGTGTTTTGTGGTTTGTTGTCAGATTTCAAAACCATTCTGTAGATTGCTTGTTACTAGCAAGCATTCTTGCTCCTTTGCGTTTGGCTACTTTCATCCCTTACATTCTCATCTTGACTGATGAGATAAGAAAAAAAGGAAACCAGTGGAAAAAAAATGCCGAATGTAAGACGAGTTACTGACCTCAGAATGAAATAAATTGAAGTTGTGGATTGAAATTGCTTGATAGCCATATTTCTCCTTACGTTTGAGCTTACATCTTTATATACTGTTAGCAAATTATGGTCTTGTTTTTGGGACAGAAATCATGAATGTTCTCTTTTGTGATTTATTTTTTGCAAAATATATTTATACAAAGGGCTGTTTCATACCAACAATTCCACTGACTTTGCTGATACAATGTAGAGTTGTATTACTGAGCTGCTATTTGCAGAAGAACTTTGATTTATATGTTTAAAAATTCGCATACATCTGTGGTGCCAAGTCATTTTGAGTTTTGCTTATTACCGGTAGGTGCAAAAGCAGTATAAAACATAGCCTGAGGAGGAAAATACAGTAAATTTCAATGTTACGTTCAAGCAGCTTTTTCGAGTAACTTGTTTTCATACATGTAGTTGACTTGTTTAATAAGAAAGCATAGGTATTGTTCAGTAGGCTAGGCCAGGTCACCTAGGATTGTTAGGGTTTTCTAAAGGTAAATGTTTGTTCCTACAGCCTTAACAGTTTAATTTCTTATGTGAAGGTAAAAAATTTGAAAACACAGAAATGTTTGGCCAGTATCCACTCCAGGTTAATGGCTTTAAAGATCTGCATGAGTGCCTAGAAGCTGCAATGATTGAAGGGGAAATTGAATCTCTCCATTCAGAGAATTCTGCAAAGTCTGGTCAGGAGGTGAGTTAAGTACTCCTGTGGGCTTCTCTCAAGGTGTTTTTGTAGTAATCTTTATTTTTCACTGGGGTTTGTGTGTTTTTGTTGTTTGTTTTTGGTTTTTTTGTTTTTGGGGTTTTTTTCTATGTGACCTACTGCTGTGCAGGTTCTGTTATCTGGCATAATTAGATTGTTAATTTGAGGGGCTTGGATCTCTTTTGGTGTATCCAGAGTATCCTCTTTTTTGTATTTGTCATAGGATACAAAGTTCATGCTTATTAAAAGCTGGCACGATTAAGTGCTTACAGTGATTTGGCACAGGCTGTTTCCCACCTGTTGCTGATACATGATCTTCCAAGTATGGGTATAGTGTCCTGCGTAGCTTACCACTGCTCTGCCTGCTCACCCTCTGCCATGCTGTAATCAGCAACCATGAGCTGTGCATTTGACAATTGCTTTGCAGCATCATTGTAATTCTGGCTTGTAATTCCTCCGCAGTGTCTACCCTCCTTCCCCTCTCCCTTTTTTATTAGTGTTACCCAGCATCATGCTCTTTTGCCCCCTACAGTGTGCAATTCTTCTCTTTGCTTGCAACAGACAATATTTGCTCTATAGGCTGCAGTTCCTCCCAGGAAAGTTCTAGCAAGAGCAGGAGGCTACCAAATGTAAGAGCGGGGAGGTGTGGGTGAAGGGATTCAGAAGGCATCCCCCTAAGAAGTTGATGTTTGCAATGTATGGTGTTGGGATGAGGTGATGAGTGGGATTTTTTTGTGCACAAGTCATGGGTTAGGGAGAAGAGTTTGGTGGTGGTGATTGTAGAGCCAAGACAGTGTACTCTGAAATGGCTGGCATACATGAATGTGCCCAGCATTTTTCTCTAGCAGAGCTCTCTCTTAATAACCTGTGGGTTATTGATGTGGAAATTTGGGAATCCCAATCACCTGTAGAAGCTGAGCTTCTTTCTCTTTACACAATTGTTCGTATTTCATTAGTTACTTTGAAGATGTGAAATCTTAGGAGATTTCTTCCACTTAAGTAACAAGTTCAGGTATAGTTTCTTCCTTCATGACAGTCTTTTTCAGTAATGAAATTTTGCTTCCTCTGTGTATGCTGATATGATTAAAAGGGTTTAATTACTGAGTCTAGCAACACACAGTGAAATCATCCTTCAGTCTCAAGTTATACTTCCAGCTTTGTGTTATCAACAGAAGTTTTAAAGAAGTTTTTGCAGTCCCTTTTTCTAATCAGCTATTGTTGACGAAGTATTAATCAAACAAATCAGATGTTAATAAGCGTTTTCAAATGTATTTACACATATTTCTGGATGTGTTGTTCTTCCATGGGATATCTCAATTTTTTATTCTGGCAATTGTAGAACTGACCTCTTACAATGATCATATTTTCTGAAATATAACTGGAAGGAAAAAATAAAATCTCATAAATATATTTGTGCAATCCAAAGTTCAGTTTCTTCATGCAAGGTGAAATCTTATGTGTACCTACCACAAAAGCATGACTGTTCATCTTATGGTCTGAAGGTTGTTTGTACATTCAAGCATAAAATGTCAGTTCAATAAATGCTTGACTAGGAATGTCAGACTTGGGGTTATTTTGGTTTGGTTTCTGAGGGTTTTTTAACCTTTAATGTCAGGAAACTATGGGCAACAGAAGAATAGTTGTGTGAAGGTCTAGAATGTTAGTCAAGGTTTTAATCAGCTTGGCTTCTAAGTGTATGGAAATGAAAGTGAAATAGACATGTGGCTGATTGACAACAGTGGCAAAACAAGAAAGGATGTCATAAGTCTAGAAAAAATTATTGTATTATTACCAAGGCCAAGTAAATTAGCTCTATTACACTGAAGTTATTTATAGTGGTTGCTGCTGTTAGATTTTATGCTTAAGCATAATGCCCCAAAGATATTACAGTACAGTGGAAGGTTTGGAGCTACTGAAAGAAACTGAATTTCTTGTCATTTAACCAAGTCTGTCTCCACTAGACAAAGGATATAAGTGGTGTTTGTCTGAGCTGGTAGATATCAAAGCTTAAAGAGAGTAATATTAATGTTGCAGTCGCATGTGTTTTATCCTGAAAGCAACACCCTATTTTTCCCCCTTGTTCCCACCATTGTCTCTAATGGAGTATTTAGCTTGTTCATTATTATTATTACTACTATTATTATCATGATGCCTAAAAACCTCAGTCATGGAGTAGAGTGTCAGCAAGCAAGCTAATAAACAAACAGAAGAGAGACATCCCAAGGAGCTTAAATCAGGATCCAAAAGGAGATGGAGATCTATGTACATACTTGGAGTTACAAGCGTGGGGAGTATGAAATAACATTTGTCAGCATCATGGCTGGTGAAATTCAGCACATCAGCAGCAAGTGCTTTGGGGGGCCTTGTAATAAAAGTTTTTTTTAGGGGGAAAGGTTGTGGTGTGGCTTTGCTGGCTTTAGTATTGAAATTTGCTGCTTTATGAAGTTGTTGCAAGAGAGAAGTAATGATTGTTTCCTTGAAAACTGAAAGGTTTTTAGTGGAGGTTGACATAGGCAAGGAAAGGCAACTCATTTTGCGTGTAAGCAGATCAGGAATGATGCTGAAGGCAACAAATTGGGAAGATGCAGCAACATCCTGGAAATCAGTTAGTGTGGCAAGGCTGCATGCACGAAGGCCAGGCAAGGGAAGAAGAGAGGAAACATTGCAGTGAGATGTGGAGTAATAAGAACCTAGACCCAAATTTTAGCTATTAGCATCAGGAAGAAAAGGCTGCCTTGGAGTTACTGTATGAAAAGATGATTCAAAACACTTGGCTGGATAGGAGAACTTGAAGTGAGTCTTGAGTCAAATGCCACGGTCAGGGTGTGGGCGTTGATGTGTGATAACAATGTCCGCAGCAATGAAGCTTGATTTGCCCTTGTTTGGCTAGGCTCCAAAACATACTAAACTGAAAGAATGTGGTCTTTATATTGAAGAATGGGATGAAAAGGGGGACTGTAATGCTGGAATAGGAGCTGAATTTCTCTTGTAGTTGAAAAATGAAGCGTGTAAGCAAAGAAATGAGGACTAAGGATAGTCCTCTACTAAATACTCAGAGAAAGCTAGGATAAGGTGATGATAACATGAGTTGGTCTGTAAACGAATTAGCAGTGATTAGAGACATGAGCAGAAACTTCAGGAGAGGCTGCTAGTGCAGGAGAGATTACAACAAAATATCAATTTTACTGTGCTGAGAGAGCTTGTCTGACCCAGCCTTAAGCACTCGCTGATCCTGCTTCAGAGGAGGTGATTAGAAACTGGGTGGTATCAGGTGAATGAAAGGGTCAGAAACTTGAGTCTGGGACAGCTGGTGGGAAGAGCACTTGATACAATATAAACAACTCTTTCAGTGGCCTTTGAGAGTTAAAGGAGAACAGGACAGTTGGCAAGGCAGGTAGGTTCAAGCGTAGACCACTTTCAGTTAAGAGTGAGACAGATGAGGAAAGAAGCCTTCCTGCCTACTCTGCTTTGATGCAGATAGGCATAGATGAGTTGTAAAGCTCTGATGAAGCAAGTGTGACAAATGGTCTGTGTCCACAGCGAAGGGCAAAAATGGGAACTTTGGCAAGCTTATGCTGATACACGTTATAAACCCAATTTCTACTATGGCTGTGTCAGTCTGTAGATATTGTAACGTTATTACTAAAGATCTGCTACTGGAAGGCATTCATTGTGGGGTTTTCTGTTTTTCTTTTGTTCAGCATTGGTTCACTGAGCTTCCTCCTGTCTTAACTTTTGAGCTATCAAGATTTGAGTTTAATCAGGCTTTGGGGAGACCAGAGAAGATACACAACAAATTAGAATTTCCTCCAATTTTGTATCTGGACAGGTACAGTATAATATCATCAACAAAGTCCTAGTGTGAATATGATTTAAATCTCATGAGTTTCGGTTAAGTAACTGGTGCATCTTATACTTGCTTAAATTGCAGTAAATTTCCATTCTAGCTGGACAAATTACAATTTTCATGGGTTTCCTCTTTTTTAGAAAATACACATAGATAACAATTTAAGGCATACTGCTACTTTGTGCCAGAATATTCATATACTTCTATCTTTAATTTGTTGCTAAGTAGTTGTGTACACAGGCAAAATAGTTTGAAAAATCACACTGTTTGAGTCCATTTGGGAAAGAGTGAGTAGTCAGATATTTCATGCTGTTCCAGATGGATTGCATGGATTGAATAGGACTCTAAGCATCAGTGCATGCTGTCTGTATGTAGAGGTGAGATACTTGGCTTTCATTTAGATGCTAAATGTTGTTTGTGAGCCTAAACAATGAAACGGGAGTATTTTTGTGTAGTTGCTACTTAAACCACTTAATTTAGAAGCTTTCCTAGTATGTGTTTGTATGCATTTACAAGAGGTATCTGTGGTATGAAGAGAGGTTTGACACTGGGGATAACGCATGTTCTGAAAGTTGAGGAAGCGTAATGGGGTTACCATTTTCTTCAGGTGTGTTTTAATACTTAAGAAACTGTAGGTAAAACAAGATTCTAGAGAGGGGTTGTTTTTAGTAACACTAAGTGATGTGGCTGATGGGTACAGATCTCAGTTTCAGTGTTGAAATACTGTCGGCTGACACCTCTTTCTAACTTTCATGTTTTACAGGTACATGCACAAAAACAGAGAAATAACAAGAATTAAACGGGATGAAATCAAAAGACTCAAAGAGTACCTCATGGTTTTACAACAGAGATTAGAACGGTACTATAGATAACTGTTTACAGTGTAAATGCAAATAATATTATGGGCTACATAGAATAACTGCTTTCAACTGTGCACTTTGTGTGTAGTTATTTGCTGTAAATTTCCCTGCTGTGTCTCCTTTCTTTTACTGCTTTTCTTGGAAACTGTGTAGAAACGTGGTAACTCTGGTGCATGAAATGTGCTAGGAGAGGCTTGCATTATTTCATTGCAGTCAAGCAGAAAAAAAAAAAAAATCCTCTTTTCTTTTTTTTTTTTTTGGATATGTGAGTCATGGCATTAATACGTTTTATGGTTAACAGATATTTAAGCTATGGTTCTGGTCCTAAACGATTCCCCTTGGTAGATGTCCTGCAGTATGCCTTGGAGTTTGCCTCCAGCAAGCCGGTGTGCACATCTCCTGTCGATGACCTGGGTGCTAGTGCCACTGCCAGCGGCACGCTGCCAGCCCAGACATCGCCCAGGTAAGGACTGTCTCCTGCTCTCCCAAGGAGAGAGACGAGTCATCCCCTCAGTGCAAACTCAGCTGCTGAGGGAGAGAGGAGGACGTTTAACTATTTTGTTCACCAGATTAACAGAAGTAGGCATCTTCTATGGAATACAGCGTAAAATTTCTGCTCTCTTCCTAGGAGTGTTTTTCAGTATGACAGACTTAAATAAACCACAATATTGTAATCTGGGTTTGTTGTAAGCGCTTCTAAAACTGTCCTTAGGTAGAAAATTACCATTTTCAAACAAAGCACACTTCCACCTACAGTTCCAAACAGACACAATATCAGGTGAGGTCACTGTTTCACAAGTGTGTTTTTTCACAAATCTGAGTTTGTGCAGTATATTTGTGTTGTGGAGCTTCAAGTTTGCTGGTGTACAACTTATCTGTTAATTTTTACCTGGGAGTTAGGCTCCTCTTCTGCTTTGCTAATTACATTTCTGATTGAGATTGTCTGGCCCCTAGCAGTCTGACTTTTTAAATACAGACTAGCCGAAGTAACATTATTGGACCTTATTCTCCCTGATGACTTCATTATTGAAGCTAGTAATAACTATTAGTATCAGTTAATAAAGTTGAGTATAACTTAGGATAGGGTTTGACTGAGTGAGCGCAAATGGTTTTGTAACAGAGCTTTTCATATTGCAGCTGAAAAATAGGGTTATGGGCTCTGCTCCAGTCAAGATTAATAACTATTCTTCAGAGAACGTAAAGTAAATTAATCTAAAAATCCTTTAAAAAATTTCAGACATCTTACTGATACATGCCAATAGAAATCATGATGATTGACAAGAGAAGACAAACTTCTAAGATACCATTGTTTGCATGAAAAGCAATGCCAGAAGTGGTATACTTTGAACAAAGTCCTATATAGGAAGGTTGTTCTGTAAAGCTAACAGTCTGTAGAAATGTAATAGTATGTTTTGTGATGTGACGTTGTTAGCTCCTAATGTTTTCAGAACTTGCTAAATTACTGAAGAATCCAGATTCCTCAGACTGTATCATGATGCTACACAGAGTAAAAACTACAGTGGCATGCTAGAACCTCAGATTCCTTCATGCATATGATTATATATGGGTAGTCTTGATAGGAGGAGAAAAATCTCTAACAAATTCTCATTTTTAATATTCTGCTGCTTTTGTAGAATTCACCTAAGTTAGCCACTTTGAGTGACAAGACTTGTTTGGAACAAGTTTATATGGTTTTCTGCTAAATTTCCAGTGTGTCATAAGAGGTTGTTTCACTGTTGCTTTTAAGTTGAGTTGTAGGCAAGTGATTGGCAAGAGAAAGTTCTGCTAGACATAAGACATGAAGAAGTTATTAAACATGGAACTTGTATTTATTGGGTTTTATGGTCAATGGGCCATAAGGTAGTTTTTCTTTCTGCACTTTGGCTGTTAATGATTCAAACCACAGCAATTACTTGTATGACGTTATTTGAATGTGTAAAGCACAAGTAAAGCAAACCGTGGCTTGACTGATCCAGTTCCTTTACTGTTGGTAATGGCAACCAGAATTGTTATTGTGCTAACATGTAATACACCACAAAGTTTTTAGAAGTCATATAGTGATTCCATATTGATGCTGTAGGTAACTTTGCTGGGTTGCACTGCAGGAAATTACTAGTTTTTAAAATATCTTGTTTCAGATAAAAAGCTTATTTTTATGGTGTAGCTTTTATTTGGAATACATGATTCAATTTTTGTATTTCATGTTTTGAAATAATGCAGCACAATAGAGCAGCAGGGGCCTTCATCTTCAGATGTCCCAAGCACATCTCCTGCACAAAGATCAGTAATACATAAACCATTCACTCAGTCACGAATTCCTCCTGATCTGCCAATGCATCCAGCGCCAAGGCACATCACTGAGGAAGAGCTGTCTGTCCTAGAAGGCTGTTTACATCGCTGGAGGACTGAAGTAGAGAATGACACTAGAGGTAATGCAACAAGATGAAGAATGTACTTGCCATTGGAAAAGTATTGTGGAAGTGGGGGAAATCATCTTAATATTCTCGTGTGTGCTGAGTTTAGTACTTTCAGACTTATCCGTGGCATATAGGAAGGGAAGTCAGTTAGAGATTGTAGTAGACTGAAGGTGTCTAAACTGAAGATACAGGCTGGGCATTGAGTGAAGCATACATAGGTGTTTCAATGTACATTTCTCTGTGTGTTGAGGGGAGTAGAGTGGAACAAGGTGGGGTCCGTGCCAAAGAACATCTCTGCACGTGTGTCTGAGCTGTCGGTGTGATAATGGCTTGGCCTGTGCTGTGACTTGGTGCTCTGCAGACGGGGGGTATAGAGTAGGGTTACCCCTTCTATAAATTCAGTGAATTTCTGAGCAAAGGCATTTTTGGAGTGGGTGGAGCTTAGCCTGTTCTGTTCCTCTGAGGGAAACAAGGGAAGTAGTTGTTCCGGCAGGGGTAGACTTGGCTGAGCTCTAGGAGATAAGCAGTGGTGTGTGGTGTCACGAATCACTCTTTGCTTTATCATCTGAGAAGGTTTAGAGTTTATCACACAGGTAGATAAACAGATGCACCAAATGTAAGACATGCCCTTGTTTGGCTTTTAATGACATAAGATGTAGCCACATGCAATTATGCAGCCTCATGGAAGAGATTCTTTCATTTTTCTTTTAGACTTACAAGAAAGTATATCTAGAATACATCGGACAATTGAATTGATGTACTCTGACAAAACAATGGTCCAAGTAAGTACAATTTCTGCATGAGAACTCAAAATGTATTCCTTGTGTCACTTTTGTTGAAGTTCTTAGATACTTGGAAGTAGAGCAAGTATACAACAGTTACGTATAGTGGTTTGAGAAGTTTTGTTGAAAAGTCATAATGGGTTTTGCAAACTTTTTAATTATGCATAGTCAGGTGGAAGACGCAATTAGAATTGTTTTACAGGAGATGTACTTAAATTTAAGCAACTTTGTGATGAAAAGCCCCAATATGTTTTATCTCTTATCCACTTTTTTTTTATGTGAACGCAGAACTTCAGTTTTTGTGTAACACAAAGAATTTTTCTCACCCCATTTTGAATGTATAGCTGGGTTGCCTTAAGGCTTTAAGATGACAAAGCATTAGACACAAGAAACTATTCTTTTTTGTACTGTGATGCTTATTGCCATTGTGTACAACAATGCAACTTCCATATTAATACTTTGGAGTTCAAGGCTCCTAATTTTAATTCACAATTAATAATGCCAGTGGGTGTTTTTGTTGGTTTTGCTTTTTTTTTTGTTTTGGTTTTTTTTTTGTTATTTTTTTAAAACTCTGTCTACATGTAGTATCAGTCACAATCTTGACTATTAGTTTAAGCTGCCTTTTAGGGAGATTCTCACACTGTGTAGTCTGAATGGCATTTCCAGAATGCTCTGCTGTGGAGTTGTGGCTCCTCTGATATTCCTTATGTTCACATCCTCGTGTTTGCTCACTTTGGCAGGTTTTAAGGTTAAGGATTACCACTTCTGTTACTTTCTGTTAGTAAAAAGAACTATTTTCTTTCCAAGTAAGATCTGTTCAGCTTACAGTTTTCCTTGAGGTACATCTTAATTTTGTACATGGCTTATAATAGTTCCTGGCAGCTGAGCTCTGACGTTAAGTATTTCAGGCAGACTTGCCTAGATGGCTTTCTTTCAGCTTGCTACTGGCAGGCATTTTTTTCCTTAATACTTGTGTTATAGCAGGAAGGCTGCAGGCTACATGTCATCTAACAGTAAAATGAACTAATTTGGCGATCTTGCATCCAAATAAATAGCCTGTCTCTGTTGGCTTAGGTGCAATAGAAGGAAATACCTCTGCATGGTGAAGTTATTAGTCAGCAATGATCATAAAGGAAAAAGGAGATTACTTAGTAAAACACGTTGTCCTAGTGCAGATTTGTATAATGCAGACGAGATTTTTTTGTTCGTTTTGAAACAGAATTCCAGAAACAGAGGAGGATGAAGATGATATACAGATTTGTAGAGGGAGTTTCTGTGCCGTGCCTGAAAGTAGTGGGGTGTGTTAAGTGGGGTGTGTTAAGGAAACAAGTAGGTACTGAACCCATCTGAAATAGGCTGGAACCGAAGGTAGCCCTTCTGCAGTTTTGTTGATTTTTCCCTTGTGGGTGTTTTGGCATAATTGGAAGGAGGCAGGTGCATATAACTGTCTGCTTTCCGACATCTTAGTGTTGTCCCATTTTCTGGGAGCAGTTCCACAGTATTGAACTTTTCCTCTGAATGTTAAAATTGTAGTATTGAAAGCTTTTCTCTTGTAAGTTTTACGATAAGGTCTGGGCACACAAAACTAGACTTTTTAAGGAAAACATATTATATTTGCAGGATACTTCCTAGTGTTTGCATGAACTGTTTAGGAAGCTCTTAATCTTCTCCTTGTGTCTGCTTTGATTCTAAGGAAACTGCAGTTGTTTGTAAAATGCTTGTCGGATTGTCACATGAAATATATTCCCAAAATTTTTATTTTATCTTGTCCTTCTGAATAAATAGACTTTATCAGCTACTTATTTGAGTGTTTCCGTCCTTCCTTGAACTTGCTGTGGGGAAATGACACACCTGTTTTTTCCTGTGGGAATTAATCTTTGATATACCTGTTCTGTAGCTACCTTTGACAATAGTGGTAAAGCTCCTTTCCGTTTCATGAGTAGTAGGTATAAGCTAAGAAGCTTAATGCCGACTGTTTACTTTTGTGTAGCCCTGTACCTTTAATTGCTGTTGATATAATGGCTCATTGTCAGAGAGGCTTGGGGACAACTCCTAAGCCTAACCCTAACTATAATGATGCCCTGTGGAGAGTTGTCCATTCTCACGCAAGAGGTGCCTGTTGGCACTGAACTTGTCTGTCGCCCAGTCACAAACCTCTGTGGAGAACCTTCCTGAAGCTCGGCATGGATGAATGACAGCTGGTTTTCCAGAGCTGGAGGAAAGCTCTCAAACTGACCCACTTAGCATGGGTTTAAGTGAAATGATTTAAATTCACATGGGATTTTAACGCCCATGCATATGCAGGGCTTGCAGTCATTTTCAGAATGCTTTCACCCTAGTTTGCTAGCAGATGTTAAAAAACCCAGAGCTTTCAGATTTAAGGACTTGGTAGAATTTCTTCTGTGTATATTTCTTGTGTTGGGGAGATTTACAGTGCGGTTTGGTCTCTGGAATGACAGACTGTTGGATTCCAGCTGCTGTGCAGTCAGTCAGCTTTACAGCTCAAGATGAGTTGCAAAATCTCCTGTAGTTGCATATAACCTGGAAGAGAATGATCAGGTTAAAAATAACTTCAAGGAGTTTCTCACGTTGTATTTCTTTATATATATATGGTTACTGATTATTGTGGTGTTCAAATGATATTTGCAACAAATATTTGGTACATCTTGTGTTAAGTAGACCATTTATCTACAGTCCAGACTGTGATGCCAGCAAAAGATGGTTTCGGTTTTTTCATTCTATCTGAGCTGTTGTCATTCAGACACATTGTGCATAGCAGGGAAGATCAGTTTTCCCTTCTATGTTGCATGTGCTGTTTCAGCGGGTTAAAATGAGCAGATCATGAAGATGCTTTGAAAAGACTTGTAAGTAAGGAAGCACTCATTCATCTTGCTTCTTTCTCTCTCCTTCAAATTTCCAGCACATTGAAACTAAGTTTCGTGTTTTTCTTACTTGTTGGTGAACATGTGTAACCCGGGATACTTTTTACATTGATCCTAGAAACTGATATTTTCCTTTTCTGTCTCGGGTGGAAGAGAGGACTTCCTAATGTGTTTCATGCTTCTCTTAGCAATGCTTTACCAATATGTTTAAAATACTGGAAAAGAGTTGCATTTTACCTGTGAGTGATAGAAGTATTCTGCTCCCAGATATTCCATTAAATAAATTCTCTTACTGGCACATAGAAGGCACAGAGTTTATTACTTTGAATTTGCATATGCCTTTCCAGACTTTAGGACAAGTTGACCGGGTTAGAACTGAAGCAAATCATAGGCGCTCAAGGCTGACATATTTGAGGGTTTTTTTGTAGATGCAAGGAAAATATGAATCCTCTTTCCTTAATATTCAGAAGCAGAAGAGATATTTCTAGTGTAGGTTCAAAATGTTTCGAAGTTCTCTTGTAACTAGTAGTGGTAAGTAAGATAGTTCAAAGTCCTTTTGCTGATAGGGTTGCTAGTTTTACCTTTTTTTTTTTTTCCTGTGTGTCATGTTTTGACCCTCTTACTTTTTGTTTACTGTTATTTAATGTAGCTGTTATTGGTGGCAGGTAGTAGGGCCTAAATGCTGGCAAGAAAAATTTGACATTTTGGTTTTGTTTGTTTGGGTTTTTTTTAAGGTTCCTTATAGGTTGCATGCTGTGCTAGTTCATGAAGGTCAAGCGAATGCAGGACACTACTGGGCATATATTTATGACCACCACCAGAACAGATGGATGAAATACAATGATATTTCTGTGACAAAGTCAACTTGGGAAGAGCTGGAACGAGACTCTTTTGGTGGTTACAGGAATGCTAGTGCATATTGTTTAATGTATATCAATGATAAGGAACAATACTTGATACAAGGTAATGTTATGTATATATTTTCTGCATGATATAGAATAGCTGAATGTATTTATAAAGCAGGCTTCTTTAAAATGGATTTCCACATTTTTGGAATGTTTTTAATGATTATTGAAAGGTCTGTTTACATTCATAACTGTTAAGATTGTGTTTGTGGGTGGGACAATTGCTATTCGATTTTTCGAATAATAAAGATAATGCCAGTGTTTTAACATTATTAAGAGAGCAAAATAAAGTAAGTTTGCTAATTAGTAAATGTTTTGGCCAAGTGATTGGATGTTCAGAACTCTGGAGTTATCTCACTGAAGATTAGAACAGAAATATGGAAATAGAGAAATAAGCCTCTTAACATTTAAAGTCCTTATGAAGCGTTTTTCATAAGCTTCAGAACTCAACTTTACTGGATCATGGAAACTTAAGGCTTTATGCAGTATATTGAAATGCGAATAACTTGGTTTACTGCTTGGATTGTAGGTCTAAAGCAATACATGGATTGGCAAATGTATTTTCAGGTCATGTAGTGGTATGTAACTGTCAGGCTTGTACAGAAGTGTTTGTAGAGTGGGCAGTGATCCCTTATCAGGCCACGCAATACTCATGCTAATAGTGGCTGGTAAGCTGATTGTGAAAATGGCCAGAGATTCAATAACAAGTGGTGGAAAACTTTTGTGTCCCCATCTTTTCACAGGGCAGAAAGCTAGAGTGCAGATTTGTTCAGTTTTCAAATGAGAACCAATATTAACCTTGACATTTCTAGATTGCCAGAATAGCAGTGCACTTGCAGCCATAGGGTTTATGGGCCCTGTAGGGCAGCTGTGCTACTCTGAGGCCTGCTTGCTGGGGGACAGTTGCAGCTGATTGATCCCCTAGGATCTGTGATACTCTTGCAGAGACCATTCTCAAAGCAGAAAGGAAGGTTACTCAGTGTAGCTGGTGTTCACACCAGCTGACATCCCAAATCCCAGTAAAGCCACTCTTTCCCTTTTTGTCTTGGGTAGTTTTGTCCAGCTCTGTGTGTCAGGAATGCAGTCAAGCTATGGCAGTTTTCTTTTGACTTTTTTTTTCCTGAATATTCACAGTCATAGAGTGCTCATGGCCCAAAAGGCTCATCTTTCAAAATGGCAATGATCTGATGGTATAACATATAATCCAAAACCAGCATAATCCAAAGATCACAAGGGCAGTGGCCACACATCTCAGTAGCAGAGGAGTGCCCTACAGATGATAATAATAATAATAATAATAATTATGATGATAATGGTAACAATAATAATAATAATAATAATAATAATAATGATACAATGCTGGGATTTTGGTGCAATTCTTTGTGTTTCCAAAAATTCACCTGAGGAGATTTGTTGAATGTACTTTCTTTCCCCTTATTATTTCTTTTTCCTGAAATTTAAATTTCATGTTACTGCAGAGGAGTTTAACAAAGAAACAGGACAGATGCTTGTTGGAATGGACACGCTACCTTCCGATCTAAGGGATTATGTCAAGGAAGACAATAAACGTTTTGAGAAAGAACTTGAAGAATGGGATGCAGAACTTGCTCAGAAAGCACAGCAAGAGAAGCTGTTATCTCAGATACCCAGGGCACCAGCACCTTCACCTGCTCCAGGTTAGCTACTTTTATCTGTTTGTAAAAGGAGTAGAAGAAAAAAAAAACTAGCTTTTTTAGCTTCTGGCTTTTTACTTTTATATATATAAAGCCCTAGCCCTAAAAGGCTAGCGCTAGCCCCTAAGCTCTAGCCCCAAACCATAATCCCCAACCCCACTCCCTAACCCTCAACCCACAACTCCCAACCCCACTCCCTAACCTCCAACACTAACTGCACCTCCCAGCCACTACCCCCACCCCGTAGCCCTAACTCTAGCCCTCACCATTGCCTTAATTCCCAAACCCCCAACCCCAACACTAGCCTCATTCCCAACCCCACACTCTAACCATACCCCATGCTCTCATCCTAGTCCCTAGCCTAATCCCCAGCCCTCACTTTTAATTCTTAGCTTGAGCCCCAGCCCTCACTTTTAATTCTTAGCTTGAGCCCCAGCCACAATGCCCAACCACCAAACCCCAACCCAGCCCTCTAACCTCTAATCGCCTCAACCCCTCACCCTTGCCCTAATCCTAACCTGAGCCCCAGCCACTAACCTCCAACCCCTAACCCTAAGACCCAACCCTAACCCACCCCTAGCCCCAGCCCAACGTCACCCTAATCCACAACCAGCAAACCCCAACCCAGTCCCAAGCTGTAACCCCCCACCCCAACAAAATCCTCAAGCCAGAGCCCCAAGCCATAACCCCAACCTTAATTCTCCAAACCCAAGCTTGAACCCCAAACTCCAGGCCTAGCCACACCCTCTAACCTGTACCCTAGCCCCTCACATTAACCCTAATCCCAGTCTAACCCCAAATCCCCAAGCCATAACTCCTAACCCCAACCCCACCTCCTAACCCCAAATCCCTATCCCCAACACCAACCACACCTCCTAATCTCCAGCCCTAGCCCTAAACCGTAATCCCTAGCCCAAATTCCAGCTCCCAACCCCAAGGCATAAGCCCCTCATCCTAACCTGAGCCCCAGCCCCAACCCCTAACCGGCAACTTCCAACCCCCTACTCCCAGCCCTAGCACCATCGCCACCCTCTAACCCCTAACCTTTGCTCTTAACCTCAAGCCCCATCCCCAAAGCCAGCCCCTCCCGCAACCCTAACCCCTACCCGAGCCCGAGCCACAATGCCTAACCCCCAATCACCAACCTAATCCCCAGCCCTTGTGTAATCTAAAATTATAACTATTCACTTGATCTAGGTAACTGTACTTGAAGTTCAGCCTGGGCGTTGTATGCATTTAAAATATTATTTGTTGATTCTTCTTTCTTTTCCCTCCCAGTTCTGTTTAGCTTTTACTAATTTTTTTGTTTTTTACATGGAAGCCTTTGACCTTTGAAGAGAGATACCTATTAGCAGGTCTCACCAGTCTGTTTTGAGAATTTCGTAGAATCATAGGATAACCAGGTTGGAAGAGACCCACCGGATCATTGAGTCCAACCATTCCTATCAAGCACCAAACCATGCCCCTTAGCACCTCGTCCACTCGTGCCTTAAACACCTCCAGGGAAGGTGACTCAACCACCTCCCTGGGCAGCCTGTTCCAGTGCCCAATGACCCTTTCTGTGAAGAATTTTTTCCTAATGTCCAGCCTAAACCTCCCCTGGCGGAGCTTGAGGCCATTTTATTGGTCCATGAGTGATATATGTTCTTCTTTTCAGAATGATGGAGTAGAAAACCTACCTTCGTTTTTTACATTAGGACAGAATTTCAGTCTGAAGAGAAGAATAATTTATTTGGTGTGATGTACTGGTTAGAGTTAGCAATATTAGGTCCTGTGTAAGAAATGACTAAGTAAAAGTGAAGGTCTTAACTGTAGAAAAGGCTCTGAACAGCAACAGTGAGACCAGTGCTGTTAGTAACCTAAGTAATAACTACCACTGGCAATCTGACTGTAAAAACAAATGATTGCTTGCACACAGAAAAATCTGTCAGGTTTTAGGTTACATCCACCTTTTGCTCCATTGAAGAAGCCTGTATGCACATTATGTGACAGATGGCATGGTGGATTTGAGTAGTGACGCTGCTGTCCAGATGTTCTCGTTGTTGTATTTGAGCCATTAAGACTGAGGATATATTTCTCAGAACTATCTACAACTGCAAACTGAATGTAAAAAGTACAGTGATTTAATGAAGTTTCTCTTTTTGGAAACTTTATGGAGAATGACTTCATCTTATATTTGTTTTTACTTCACAAACACTTTTAGACTGACCTTAGTTCTTTTATTAGTAATCGAAGGTACTAAATGAATGTTTTATCTGTCTGCCAAAAATTGCTTTCATTATGTAAGAAATATAAGACATTATTTGTACTTAGGAAATTTATTGCCTTCAAATGGGAAAGACTTTCAGATTTCTCTTAGGTCAGAACAATGCAATGCATTGATTATTTTGCAAAGTAATACATTTGACGCTCAAGTTGGCTGTAAGTTATTCCATATATTGGGTCTGTATCCCACAGAAAGTCTGAGTAGAATCTCATCTTTTTATTACTCATGATTGATGAGTTTCTCTCACTCAAGAGCCTTAATAGGTCTGTTGACAGGAGAGGTCTGTTGTTTTTAATCTAAAATCACGGATCCATTTATGTGAAAGTGTGAAGTGACCTGATAGAGACAGACTGGTGTAAAGTTGTATTCATGAATGGTGTGCCCTAGCCTGCTTTTTCAATGTGGATTAGTTGTATCTCTGAGACAGTGATCCAAATAAAATTAATCAATTCAAAATCCATGCTTGTGTTAACACACAAAATTGTTTCTGTCACTAAGTTCAAGCAGGAGAACCAGAATATTTAGAGCAACCATCAAGAACGGATATTTCAAAGCACTTAAAAGAAGATTCTGTGCAAGCAATCAATAAAGCTTTGACTGAACAAGAAGATAGAGGCCCAGAAGCTATAATGGATACGGTGAGGATATTTTGAAGCTTGAAATTCTTCTTTTGCTTTTATTTTGCAAGCGAAAATGATATAATAGCTGATAAAAGGATGTATATGTGGAAACTTTTAACTCTAAAATTGCTATTTTTTTTAGGGGCTGTTCAACACTAAAGTCCATCCAGAAAGTGTGGACTACAGTAATGGGTGTCGTATAAGAAAAATACTAAGATAGATGTCTTCTGTATGATTAAAGTACTTGTCAAGAATACAGCATATTGTTGAAATGACAGTCATGTTTTTGCCCACTATCTTCTCAAAATGTCAGATGGTTCCATTTATTTTTCAGGATTAATTACAGACATTCGGCATAGAAAACTTGAAAACTACTGCTTTAAATATTCAGGTTTTCATTTGAGAACTAGAAGACTGTAATTGAGTTCCCTTGAAAGACCTATGGAAGTTAACATAGCTTTCAAAAATCAGAGGTCCCCTGGCAGTGTTCAGTAGCTTTAATGCAAATTCACAACTTGATGAAAATTGTCTTTTGAGGTTCATTAGATGCGTATATTAAAATGGTTATAGGAATTAGTATTGGGTGATTCTATTTTCACTTCATACAACAAATACTAAAAGGAGTTGAAAATTTAACTACTTCATGAATTATTTGTTAATCTTAAATCTAATTTAACAGTTTTCTTTCAGCAGATATTTTTTTGCTTTCCTTTAAGTATGTAGATACATGACCAATGTATTTGCCACAAAAGCAAGTGCCTTTAAAGCAGTACATACATCGGTCTTGGAACTGTATCCATAAGGGAAAAAATTATGAAATGTACAGTATCACTTCCTTAGGCACCCCTGCTAACCACGAGAGATGTGAACGATTTAGATCTGTGCAAAATGTGAAGCATGCTTCTTGAGTATGAATCCTCATTCAGCAGAAGCAGTCTAGTCTTTGAGGCCAACAGGAAAGCTCTCTTAAAGCCTGGGAAAATGACATGGCAACTTGGTGACTTGTACACCCAACATGTTTTCCATCCCTCTTTCCTGTGGCGCCTGGAGAGCAGAGGAACACACTTTATCTACTAAACTGAAATCAAGGCCAACTGAGAAATTAATCTAACCCTGGATGAGAAGGTGCTATACCACTAATGCTTTGGGCTACTGCATATCTGAATTTTTTGAGTTCTCAGAACACAGAACAGCTTAGGGGGGAGCCTGTTTAACATGAGTTACCCCCAGATGAAAGGGGTAGCTAACAAGATATCAAACCCTTATGCTGTCCCCTTTCTAGGGTTTGTTGGTATCCATCCTGGTGGGATGAGGAAGCACCTTACAGCCTTGATTCTGTGGATCAAGTGTTTTAGTTTAGATTAGACACTCGGCACAGCGATCAGCCGTGGGACTTCATAAGACTCTGATTGAGGAACCACATGGGGAGCATCATGATAGGCTTAATGAGGCAGATGTATTTTGTCTTACTCAAGTATTTTTCTGCATTGTTCTGCAACAAGGTGGATGGCTCCTTACAAATAAAGATAAACAACCCCCAAACCATGCAAACTCCTTTTATTTAGAAACAAATGTATTTTGGCTGTTCAAATCTGAAGCAAATTTTTAGATAATCTGATGGCACTCTGTTAACTTTTAAAAGCTGCTCTTTGTGTACCCAAATTTAACTTGGGCAGAGTTGCACCTCCTTCTCAGTGTATCAGCATGCATTTTAATTATTCTACTTCCATTTGCATTCTGACATGCAGGCATGTATTATTTTCCTCCGCTTTTTGTTTGTCCATTTTTTACGGAAGGAAAGCCAACACCAGAATATGTAACAAACAGGATTGTAAGTCACTACGTGATCATTTGTGTCTATTTTCTGCACTTTTGTCTTTTTTTTTTCCTCTGCACAAGTCTTCCTTTGTATTTTTACAGTGCTATGTGTAAACAGATACTATGTGGATTTCTGGAGTCTTTATGAAAAATGAGGCTATTGTAATAGTTGCAGAACAAGTTAGCATGGCATTCTGTGTTTACTTAGATTAGAGTCAAGGTTTAAATTCTGCAAATGTTGCAAACTGATTATTATAAAATGATAGGCCATAGGAGCTGAGTTTTGTCTGTTGTTTAAAACTTACTTCAACATAGTAAAAATTTCAGTGACTAGCATTATCTTCCCCTGATTTTCTGCCTCGTTACTCTTCTGAAAAATCAAACGTGTTGAATGTAATGCACATTTAATATTGTTTCAAATATGATTTCTAGAGACCTTTATTCTATTTATTTTTCCCAGATCATAAGGAAATGTTAGCCTTTGGCTTGTTGCCATCCCTTAGTTTGAATTTGATGCATACTTCAGATATATTTATTAATTTTTTGGTTAAATGTATGAAAAGAAGTGGTTGTTCACAGGCTTATCCTTCAACAACTACCTTAAATTTGTAATAGAAGAGTTGCAATACTGGCATATTAACCGGTAAGGCTGTAATTGGTGAATAAAGAACAAATGAAATGTTTTTAATTATTATGGTTTAATTTTAAAATGTACTGCTTAAGAAATTACGAAACTAAGTATTAGAGGATTCAAGTGATATTTATGTATTTTTCAGAACTTCAGCAGTGCACGTCTTTTTATTTGATCACCCTTTCAGTTTGCGTCTCTCCATAATTTTCCTTATTTTCTGATTATTTTTTTTTTCCCACGCACACATACTGATACTGGTTTTCTTCTGCAGAGCTCTGATAATGCCCCAGCTCAACCAGCTCCTAACCAGCGAGTTGTAGAGGTGGCGATTCCTGATGTAGGGACTTTTGTGATTGAGTCAGAGGAGGGGGGTTATGACGATGAGGTACATCTGATTGCAGTTGTGTGCACCACTTCTCGGTGCTTTCTTGTGCTGCCTGCTGAGAATTTTTGGCATGTTTGCACATTGTGGCACCTAACGGATTTCTGCAAAACTAAATGCTTAGCATTTTGTAACCATAATGTCTTAATATGTAATGAAATATGGGAGGAAAGCACTAGCAACTCTAACTGGGCACGCTTTGCATGGTACCTTTTACACTGGAGGTGTATTTGTCTTTTTAGCTGTGGAAGTTGAATGTTTGTGTTGGACTGGATAGCCTTTGAAATGCTGGTGGTAGATCGTGGACTACCAAATTATTTAAGAAGCAAAAGGGTAGTGAGTGGTGTTCTCAATGTTTGTGCTTCTTGTCAGTCCAATAAAGCTAATGGTTAAGTCTGATCCCTTATTTTGCCAAGATTAAGCATTTCAAACTGAAACCGTTATGGCTGGTGGAGTGGACTATTCCAAAGCTTAAGCAAAAAATACAAAAATTTGTTTTTTCTCTCATCTCAGACCTAGGGTGGTGGATGTACCTGATACTACTTGAGGAACAGATGATAGCCTTATATTATCCTGAGAGAAGTTATTTTTTCCTGCTCTATTTTAGCAGCAGAAAGCAACCTTACCAGGACATCAAGCTGTCCTGCCTTGATATTGCTTTCTCCATGTTTGTTTTGGCTGGGGATAGAGTTGGTGCAGCCCATGTTCTCAAGTGTCAAAACGTGGTTTTGGTGGCCTGTGGGGAGCTTTTGCTTCCCTGTATACATGGATATTCCAGGTCATTCCGCCCTGTAGTTGTGATCAGTTGTAACTTGAGTATGGGATGGAGAACAAAATAATGGAATTGACATCATCACACTGAGTTTGCCTTCTCACAGATTTGTAGTCTCCACCTTTAAAGACGCAATGATTTAACCTCACCTAGTGATGTGCTTTTGTGTTTTCGTTGGTTTTTTTTTTCCTTTTTTTCCTTTTTTCACTATTGTCACCATGCTGTTGTCTTTCTAGAGGATAACTTTCTTCCCAATTTCCCTGTTCCTTTTGTAAGCATATTCTTAACTTTTTTTTTTTAATGTTGTTCTTATGTGTGGGAAGTTCTACTAGGGAGTTTAGCATTCTTCATCTTTTGTTGCTGTGCCAGCCATACCTTGGACAGGGACAGGAGACTGTTGTTTTAATTTACTCACAGATAAAGAAAGGCAAAGGCTTTTGAGTAACCTAGGTGTATCAAATCATATATGAGTGATGTAAGTAGCTGTGAGATGTGTGTCTTATGTTTGGCATTGTGTTTGTTAAATATTTCAGATTTCATTTTTTAATGAATTTCTCTGCAAGTGCCTCAGAAAACCAAATTGCATTTGCAGCACCGAGTCCCTTATTTTGATGTTAAAACAGGCATAAATACAGGCAATGTAGTTTACTCTGCACTTAGTGTATTTATATATAAAGTGTGATTGGGTGTTTTCTTCTTTTTCTACTTGAATTTTTTTTTTTTTTTAATGCTTTGTGGCCAATGTGTAGTTTCTGATGGATACTAATGCTGAATGATGCATGTTCCCTTCCTGGGAAGTTTTCACCATGTGACACTTAAATTTTATTTGACACAGTTCTCCAATTTTTTGTAAGCTTCCTTTAATCATATATTGTTACAGTAAAAATATGTACATGTCATGACTGATTTGCAGAATATGCACACGAGATCTTTATTGAAATGTGCCATTTCAGTGTATGCATGCATTAAGTTACTTTTTATCTTGCATGAGATTAAAAGCATATTGAATTTGGTCATTAAAGTATTAATCATTCCAAACTTTTACCTTAAATCCCTTGTGGCAGGTCATGCTGACCCCGAACATGCAAGGTATTATCATGGCTATAGGTAAAGCCAGAAATGTTTATGACAGGTGTGGGCCAGAAGCAGGGTTCTTTAAGGTATAACGACATTTTCAACATTTTCTCCTCTGCCTTTTCTTGTTAGATATGCTTTCTTCCTCCACCCTTTGTATATTTAGACTGTTCTAGTGTTTATATATACTCTTCTGTGATATCAGTACTCCGGTTAGATATTTCTCCCTTGAAAAATTGGTAGCTATTTCCCTGTTGATTCAGCGCTACGCTACCTTGATATCAGTAACTTATATACCTTTTTGCGTTTTAGCTTTCTAATAATAGTAGCAAGCAGCGTGAAACCTAGATGTGTAATCAATGAGAACATGGAGGGTATATCCCCCTCTTGGTAACAAAACCCATGCCTTCACAAGAACTTGGGACATCATTTTTTTCACCCAGGGACATCAGTGTTTAGTCATTTGTTGATTACTTCAGAGATGTTCTTTCTTTTTACCCCTTAAAAGATTTTTAGTAATTCTAAATTACTTTCTTTTGTGTAACTGCATGGATGTCAATACTATTTATTTATGCAGTGTTTTGTTCCTGAGAATAGTCATTAGGCTTTTTGTCATTATTACTCTTCCCAATGACACCAGATTTAAAAATGTGTTAGTTTTCTTATATACACAGACTTCTGAGCATTTTTAGTTCATGTTCTTTAAAATTATCAGGGTATTAGAAAGGGAATTACGTTGGAATTAGTTTGAGGATTGATGTAAAATCCTCTCAAATGTGATTTGGAGAGGGTGAAGATGTTTCTTGCTTGTTGTTTAGTAGCAGCCTGTTTTTGTAATTGTTATGTTATAGTTGCATTACAAGAAACTAAAAAAACAAAAGAAACAAGAAAAACCCTAAACAAACAACAATCAACCAACCAACCAAAAACACAAACAAAAAAAAGCCCCAAAAAATGCCAACTGCTATCACCACCAAAAAATTCTCCAATGCCTTGATACAGAACTCAAAATCTCATGGCTTTGTTGGTTTGTTTGTCAGTTTGGGGTTTGTAATGGATACTTAGAGAAGCATTATGACCATGAGACTTGTTTGCAAGACTGTCTCTGTTAGCTGTGTCTGTCCTCAGGGAATGGAGGCACACTTGCCTTGGTTTAGCTGAACGGGTTTTGTTTGGGATTCAGTGTTGGTTTGGGTTTTTTTGTTCCCCTTTTTTTTTTCCTGGTTTTCTCACTTAATGAGAAGATGTCAATCTTCTTTTTTTGTTTTTCCTCTCTAAGTTGGAAAAAAAAATGCTCACTTGATCTTATCCAGCTCTTTACCAGAAGGGTTAATTATACTGAATTATATTCTTAATATGAAGCACATTTTGATTATTTTAAAACAGAAACCCAAGTCGCTATGAAATTATATTTAGTGCTTTGGAGTTATCAAAACAGCACTCAATCAAAATGGTTTTAGGTCTTTAACTTTGAATGCTTAAACGTTTTTACTTCATGGTGGCCAGGATTTGTCTTCGAGTGACAAGATGTTCTGGTGCTAAATTGTTGGAAATTAGAAAGGTTTCCTTACTCATTTTCTGCTGAATCATGTTTGCAGTAATTTAGGAGAGGTGGAACATGCTTTATTTTTGAGGAATACATTAGCATGTATGTATGCAGATAAAGTGATCCTACTTTGTACTAAATTTCATGTTTTGAAACTTGTCAGGTGAAATCCCATGTTACTCCATAAATTTATTGTAAAAGCTTCTGTGATATTTTTCAGTAGCGTTATAGTCTGGGTTTTTTCATGTGATTGTGTTTTATAAAATAATTCTTCCAAGAAATTTGTGGGGTTTTTTTTCTATGATGTCTTTGTTTTAGTGTAACCCAGGTAAGCCCCATTTGGTGTGGGTTATTGTTATGGCCAAGGCTTCAGTCCCTCTTTAGATCTTAGGCTTCTGACATATGTAGTACAATCCCATTAAGATATTTGCAGATGTCCTCTTCCAGTCATTTTTTTAACTTTATAGACAGTTCCTTGCGGAAGCTTTACCTTAAAATCTTTATGTAACATTCTCAGTGAGAAAATGAAACCATGTAATACTTCTTTTCTACTGTTTTTTCCCTGTATTCTTTTTAAAGTAATAGTGTTGTTTTTCATTGTACATAGGATTTCTGAGTCTGTAGTATGCTGGTTTATTTTATTTAAATATCTATATGAAAATACAGGTTTTGTGTTTAATTTTTTTCCTGCTTCAAAGTTAATTCTCTGAAAAATTGAATGTCTAATAGAAACCGTTTTGGTGTTTCTGGCCTACCCCAATCAATGAGGTTAGCTGCATAGTTGTCTGTGTTGCTTTTCTAATGGTAGAAGTTCTTCTAAACAAAGATAATAGCAGCTCTGTGGCTTTTGCTATTTGTAATTGACTCTCAAAAAATTCCTTTTTAATAGCAATGCATATAATTAGTATTTAAAAATCTTGATGCAGAAAGTTCTCTTAAGTTTTGAAATTCTCTGTGCTCTGTGTTTAAGGCTGCATGAACAGTATCCTGCCCATGTGGTTAGTCCTGAAATAGAATGGGTAGTAGCAGAGAGTGGGAACCTGAATTTCAGATAGGTAGACGTTAAAGAAGTTACCTGCTGCTGACAAGTATCTTAACATAAAGGAATTTGAAATATCAAATGGGTATTTTTCTGCCTGCTTTGAAGGATTTTTTTTTGTGTATATATTGTTTGAAACTTTGCTTATGTGTGAAGCTATGGCATTGAGTGATTTGTTTCAGGTTGACATTTAGTTTTAGCAAACAATCTGGTCACCTCTTGTTTTTAGAGATAACTTATGGAACATATTTACATTTATCACCATTTTTCTAATTATTTTTCTTGTTGTTGCTCTTGTTTGTGTTGTATAGCTTCAGTGAATAAAATCTAATTAACATAACAGATGATGTTTATTAAAATCTAATGCACTGGCAAAGCTGGAAAAGCAAACACTTCTGATGACCTCTAAGGTAGATCTAAAATTCTTCAGTGAAGATTCCATCCTGCCTTATAGGATGATACTATTTCTATTGGAGTATTAAATTCTTTAGAAATAATTCACTTTATTTTTTGTTCAAAGACATTTCCATTCTAACCTAATGTTTCCAAATTCGTACATGTTCATTAAACTTTTCATGGAATTTTTTATTAGTGTATTCACATTATAGCCATGTGTTAGGGGTAGCTTTGTTACCTATGAAATTTAAGAAAATTCCTTTAAGTAGAGTATCTGAAAACTTTTACTGCTTTTGGTCTGTAAATGCTTAAAGAAGCTGCTCCAGGGATTGGATAATTCTTCTGTCAGGGACTCGTAGCACAGGATTGGAACTACTTTTGTGTTTGTGTTTTGTTTTGGCAGGCTTAGTTCGGGAGACACAGGAACAACTTTTGTCTGGTGGTAGTTGTTTGGGTTTTTTTTCCTTTTCCCCAAACACTGTTCAGACTTGTTAGAAGGATGGAGTATGGAATAGTTAAAAAAATATTTTGTAGGCAAAAGGCCATGGAACATGAATTATCTTGTTAGTGTCTGTAGTGTTCAAGGGTTAAAAGCCAGAAAGAATAACGTATATTTTTAAAAATTATTTAGGCAATTAAATTGGAATACACCCGTCTGCTAAAATTAGCCCAGGAAGATCCACCACCTGAATGTGATTACCGTTTGCGTCACGCAATTGTTTACTTCATCCAGAACCAGGCACCAAAGAAGATAATTGAGAGAACATTACTAGAACAGTTTGGTGATCACAATCTTAGCTTTGATGAAAGGTAATAAGCTCTGCATGTCTTATTTCCTGTGCTCACAAATGTTCTCTGATGGGTGGAGACGCCCCTTTGGATTCAGGTACTGTGTGTAATATAGGGGAGGCTAATGCGTGTGTGTTTGCTTTTATGTACTAGTTAATAGCTTGCAAGTATACGTTCTAAAAATTAATATCTTTATAAAAATCTCTATAAAAGGAGTAAACAAGAAGTTGAGTTTCTGTCATGAAATAAGGAGAGATACTCAGTTGCTCATAACATTGCGCATAGATTTCTGTACCTTCTCCCAAAATGCTTTGGAATGCTATGTAGTTTGCATTCTTCAGTGCCCTGAAAGGCAACAGTAGACAGAAAAGCCTTGCGAGCCTAGGAGGAATGTCTCTTGAAATTCCATATATTTACTTATTTGAAGAAATAAGTAAATGAAAGATAGAGCACGTTAGTCTGATTTCTGCATAGTAAATAATCCTCTAATGTTATTTTTGCTAAGTAAGTATTCGGGAGCTTCAAGCCATCTGAACATTCAAGAGAGACTGAGCAATGTAGTGATTCAGCAAAATGAAGCAAGAAGTAATTCTTAAATAGCACAGACCTCCATCACACATACTTCTGAAGCCTGCCCTCTCTTGCTGATTATACCATGCACGTTTTTTACAGTTTTTTCATAAAGTTTTGCATAAGGCTCTAGCTTATACTATTTGTTATGTCTTTGTATGGACAATATCCTTTTCAAATTTCAAGTAATATTCCATGATTTCTTGGTGCTTTTTGTAAGGTGCCGTAACATAATGAAGGTTGCTCAAGCTAAACTTGAAATGATAAAGCCAGATGAAGTGAACATGGAGGAATATGAGGTCAGTATTTTTTATGCCTTAAGTTAAATTGTAATATGAAATTCAGTAAGTTGAACTGATTTCACATTTTTTTTGTCTTACACTGAGAAGTTAAAAGTGGTTATTGAAAGACCATTGATTTGTGAGGAGGCTGCTCACCTGTTTTTTTCCACATCTCTAATTCCAATGATTAGAGCCCTAAATAAATGTCAAATTTGAGTTTGTCCTTACTAATTACTGTGTCTCAATGTTACTATCAGTATTTCATAATTTATCACCATAGGAGCCAACTGGCTTTTGCTAGTCAAAACCAGCTAGCAGTGGAAGAGTGAAAGTGGTCAGAGTTCAGATTTGTGCATCTTGAGAAATGGGTCACAGGCACAGTCACATTTGTAATTTTCTTCCAGCTCTCTCTGCATCTATTCCTATTTTCTTATGAGCACCAGATTCTTTAGTTTACCGAGGCCATACATAACCAGCTTATTTATTTTTTTCCCCTTGTGCTACTTAGAAAAACTTGAAAAGAAAACCAGCAAATTTGGGACATTAAATAATTATGATTAATATTTGCCAAAATAATTTATCTCGTATTTAAACTTAAGTCTGTAGCTGATTTTACTGCATCAATTTCAGCTCTAATACTGCTCATAAAGGCCTCTTAACAGTGGATATTTATGTCCCAGGCAGATTTCAGTGCACCACTTAAAACCTCATTGTTGTGCTATTAGATCCAAACAGCTTATTCATGAGGACTGTGGAAGTAATCTTTCCCCCAACAAACCAAATGAAAATTATGTACTTGTCATTTCTCCCTACCTGCTTCAGGACCTACAGTCAATGCTACAACATTATAATGTGCCTTCCCTTACCTATGAGGGGAAAGAGGACTATGAGGGGACTCTCATAGTGAGATTTCTGTTGGATTTTTTGGACTGTGCAAAGCTCAATATTTTACCATTTTCTGAATGGCATTGCACATGTAGAATATAAAATTCTGGACTTAGCTTTAAGAGTGAGGGATTGCAGTGTATGCTATGCCCCTGCAGATCACATGCCACTTTTTCAGCTTTTGAGGCAGATAACTGGTGTTTCCTCCCAAGATAGTATTGGTTTTTGTTCTTGATAGTGAATTGGCATTTCATGGACCTTTTCTCATGCACTTTGTGTTGAATATGTAAGTGGCTATGTATTATGGTATGCTGTCCCTCATTTTATCTTTGTCTTTTGAAAGCTGACTACTAACCAACTGCAGTAAAAGCACCTTTCTCACTTAGAGCACTTACCTGTAAAGTGTGCTGGTAGTCACATTGTATAAAAGGTGATGCAGTGAGATAAATTTTCTGCTACAATATAAACATCTCAACAGTCTGAATTGCACTTGTTTTTTTGTTACTTCCTATGTAAATTGTTCAGGCTTTTTCTGTGTCATTCTTATATTGAAAGTAAAGCTTAATATACAGTGTATAAAAAAAACCTTATCTAAAACTTTCTAAGTAAATAACTGAGCATAATGTAGGGAAGGAAACAAGGTTATTAGCTTCTCAGCTATTTTTGAGAAGCAAAATATAATTCCGACTGTGATTCTGAGAAGATGCTTTGTGTTTCTTTCAAATGGTAATGCATTCTGTAAAAAATAATCTCACCTGGAAGTATTTTAAATATTTAAGAATTTTTTTTATTGAGGGAAGGCAGATTGAGGCAGACTTAAGTAAAGTGGGTATAAAAAAAAAATTTGATGTTTGTGTATGAATTTCTATGTACCCTTTCTTATATGCAGAGATGGCATCAAGACTATAGACATTTCAGGGAAACAACCATGTTTCTCATGGTAGGATTGGAGTTTTTCCAAAAAAAGAGGTAAGTGGTAGTATAGAGCTAATGTAGTAGAGCAATTTGAAGGCAAAATGTAATATGGATAAGTAAATGTATTTTTTAAATTAAGAATTGTTTACCATGTTCTTTATTTTAGTTAAGCATTTAATTGATCCATTATTGTCTTCGGTCTTACATCTAATTTAGAGATTCCTGCAATTTCCTATTCTTAAACACCACACACTATGTAGGGAAATTATAGTGGGAATAAAATATATTTTTTTTTTGTTTGTATGTGGTGTAGTAAATGGCTTCATATTTTTTTTTCTTGTCTTGTATGCTTCCAAAAGTGGAAGTTTCCAAACAAAACAGGAGAATTGATTGGAAAAGACACTGCCTTGTCTTTATGACAAGCTGTGTCTTTGTATAGTGGCTAACACAATGAGCCCATAGTCTGTCTTCTGGTTGCTAGCATGTAATAAGTAATGCATTCATCAATAACCTAAATGGCAATATGCCACTTTGTCAGTCGTAAACAGCTTATGGGGAAACACAGGTCAGAAGATTCCTTGGCTTTTTAAAAAAAACAACAAAACTCTCTCGTCTTGATCCCTTAAGGAGGCAAAAATGTCACAGGCATCGCTGTGGTATATAGGAATCCTCCTTGTTATCCCTGGGCTTCATGCACACTCTAAGCATGCTGGCAGGAATGGGTGATCTTCAAGTTCCTTGGCACTGGGACTCCAGGATGGCACCTTCAACTACAAAATATACCAGTGTTCTCACTAATCTGCTTCTTACCATAATACATTCTGATTAGACTTGGGGAGGGAGGGAAGCATAGGTTTCTGCTCTGAGCTGAACAACATTTTTGGTATAATTTTCCATGACTTACCCTAATTCTGCAAATTAATTTAAGGTATACCAAACATCTTTGTAATTTAGGAAACAAGCCTATAATGATCAGTCTTAGACCCTGATATTGGTCAGAAATAAAAAATATTGTATTATCAGACTGATCTGACTTCCAAAGAAGTGTAGTATTCCTTACTTTTGGTTAGAAATGCAATTCTGTAGGTTCTTCAAGGGATATTTAATACAAGGACTGTAAGATTAGAGTTGAGCATGCTTACAGGATGGGTGAGGATCTAGGTATCCATTGATTTGCTCTGTAGGCATCTGTTGCAATTGTGCACCCATATTGCAGCTACAGGTTCCCAAAGAACGGAGATGTTTACTGAGTTCACATCTAGAAGGTAGAGCTACCACTCTTGTTCTGAAAATGAGACTACATTGATGAACACTGAAATCATAAAAATGTAACTTTGGAAATATTTATGAAAACATAGATTGTCATAATTAAAATACAACCTTCATTAGCAGGATCTGTTTTGAGGTTTGTTTGGTTTTGGTTTTTTTTCAGAAACCCATCTCCTTCATTTGACCAACTGTTACTAGTTTTGATAACACTAATTGTTACCTAGCAGTACTCAATCTCTAGATGTAGCCAAAAATTGTCCATTACTCAGATGTTCTCTTAATTTATATAAATAATAGTAGCCTGTTGAACAAACACGAAACCAACATTAAAATAGAAGTTTGGTGTATCTTGTTCATGCCTACTTTCATTGCTCATTCATGATCCATTTTGGTGTTTCACAAGGCCCTGTTTTCACTGCAGATGGAGAGTTAAAGGGTCTTTCAGGCATATCTTTTCTGACTGCACTGTAGAGTAGGGAGGGACCTGCTGTGGGTGAGATCAATGCAGCCAGCTAATGAACCTTGGCAGGAGTTTTACCTGCAGCTCACTCTTGTGGTAGTAACTGAGAAGTGAACAGTCTGTAAGCCTTAGCAACTGACTTTCAACTTTCTTGAAAAGCCAGTGCAGTTTTTCAGTTTAGACCGAAATGTCTTTTTCAAAGCAGTGCTAAAATCTAGCCATTGTGTGCTTTCTGCATCTTTCCAAAGCCTAGACCACCCAGTAAGTTGAATAATTTTGAGCCGCTTCAATGATTTTAGGGTTACGGTTCATAGGCTGGAACTTCTGTGTACTTCAGGAATGAAAAGGCAGAACCTGTTTACTAATTTACTCTGTAGTAATATTCCTCAGACTCTCAACATGTATAAGAACTTGGAGCTTGGATGTATAGTAACGATGATTTCAAACAGCTTACCTTGCTGTTAGATGGCACTGCCGTTGCTTCAGGGAAGGGTCGCACGACTATGGTAAGGAGCTGGAAGAGAGGGACTAGGGACAGGGCCACTACCAACAGCAAGTTTTTAATTTAGATGAATGATGGTTAACATTGTAATTTCAACCTGCAGTTTCACAGATTACTGAAGTAAGAATGGAAAGGGAGACAAGGTCCTGTTCCTCTGATTTTATAACCTGCAGTTCCAGTTCCTTTCAGTCATTTTCTCCCCTTTCCTCCTACATTATGTTTTCTGCTCTCTGGTCAGTTGTGTGGATGATCAGTGGTTTGAAGAGTTTTCAGTGGGTAAGAGAAAGGGACTTGCAGAGAGGGTAATAGGACTACTTTTAATGAAAACATAGCTTTTTTTATTTTGAGGACAAGAAATTGGTGAGCAGTGACTGCACTTACATTAGTTAAGCAATAAAGATTTAGGATTGCGAAGGACTTTGAGCAGATCTCATGGCAGAAGAAATAACTTCATGGTAGATTCTGAAATTATGGTATTAGGATTCAACTTGTTATTAAGTAAAGCTTTAAGAAACTGTTGCTATTTCAAGTAACAGTTTCCCTTCTCTTTATGTTGTCTCATTGGGAGGCATTAGTCCTGAGTTCGTTGATTTTCGAAAATTCTGACATGTATTTTTCAGATATGCTCTGGGTGTACTCACATAATTTTTAGCCATTTTTAGTAGTTAGGTGGTTTGGTTTTGTTAGTTGAAACATTGACTGTGACTTCCTGTTTTCACTAGGTGTGAGTGAGTGCACAATATACTGCTCCTGTAACTACTTCATTAGGAAATTTATCTTTTTAGATTTATTAGTTTGCTTGTTTTTAGGGTAGGTGCCTGAACTGCTTTCAGTGGCTATCTGTCTTAACTGGGTTTCTGCAAATCAGAGAATTAACAGTTTAAGGTGTTTGCTAGAAGTGGTATGCAACGGTTTGAGGGGAGATTGTTAATCTGTGTGCAAAGGGGTCTCTGTTGATTAAGTGTTAGGTTCTTAGGCCCTCTGTTACTCGTCCTTCAGCAATTAGGCTTGTATTTATCTTCTGCATTTAGATTAAAGACAGAAATATTGACAGTGTAGCGGCACTTCTGGTTTTGAAATACTTTTGTGGCTTCTTCCATCTCTTTGTACTTCAAGAATTTGGAAGAACTTGCAGTTACTGAGGCTAAAAATTCACAATTTTTTTTTCTGTGGTAGAAAAAACATTATGAAGAGATTGGTGGGCAGGGGTGGTCTTGGGAGTCACACAAGCAGGTGAAGTTCCTGTCCTTTGAAGAGTACGTTGAGTCATGTGGTATCCAGGTGTTGCATCTAATGCTTTTGTTTCTTTACTTCAGCTATATGGAAGCCTTGCTCTACCTTATCTATGCTTACCAGAATAACAAAGAACTCTTGTCCAAAGGCCCGTACAGAGGGCATGATGAAGAGCTGATATCTCACTACAGACGAGAATGTTTGCTAGTAAGTGAAGGGTGAAGTATGTTTCAAAAAGTTGAACTTGCTGCATAGCTTTAACAAAATTAATCAGTAAAAAGGTGTTGCCATACATAAAACAAAACAAAACTAACCCAAACCCCTTTTCATTAACAAGTTAATACTTAGACTTGTGTAAGAAAAAAAAGCACAAGTAAGGAGAAAAGCATTATTCCCATTTTTATTTAATTATCAATCATCATCTTTGTGGTTGTAAATATTGTGCTCACTGCCATTGTCTAGGCTAGGTTGGAACAACAGCTGACAGTGTGGGTGAGCAGGCTCACCCTCTCGGCACAGTTTGACGGGGAGACAAATACTGGAAAAGGCATCAGCAGGAATCAAATGTGTTTTTCCTTGATTGTATTACTTTTGTAAATAGTGAGAAAACAAAAGCAGGTCATAGGACCTCAGTCTTAAAAAGAACTGCTGCAGGGGTTGAGTTGGCAGGTGTCAAATGAGATGGCTTGAGTAATAGCAAAGATCAAGTGGTTTAATAAAGTATATGCATTGTTGCTGTAAAAATTGAAGCTTCATTGCAGTTAATACAAATTACCAGGTAGCTTTTAAGGAAGACTACTATAAAACAAACAAACTGATGTGCAGTAGAATGTGAAATGCTTTATACTTAAAGGCTTTCCTTTTTTGTGGTGGTTTATGAAGAAACTAAATGAACATGCTGCAGCACTATTTGAATCGGGAGATGATCAGGAAGTAAATAATGGCCTGATCATTATGAATGAGCTTATTGTCCCGTGTTTGCCATTACTACTGGTGGATGAAATGGAAGAAAAAGATATTGTTGCTGTGGAAGATATGAGAAACCGTTGGTGTTCCTATCTTGGACAAGAAATGGAACGTAAGTGATTTATTCATTAAGATAAAAGGCCCTTGCACACCTTTCTTATGAATGTGATGTTTTCAGTGTCTTGAATTGAGCCTGTATCTTTTGTGCCTTGGTAATATATTTTGACCCACTCTGATTTTTGAATAATCCCTTATGCATTTAAATTAACAATTTTCCCGTGTATTGCACTGGAGTATTAGACCTTAAAGGAAATATGCTTTTTGAATGGAAAAACATTTGTGTTGGTAGACCGTCTGAAGGGGCATTTATATTAACCTCTTACTAGGAATTAGTATGTTCTAGTTATTGCTGGCAGACCTGAAGAAAGTGGATTATTCGAAGTGATACTCCTCCTTTTCCCACCCACCAATAAAAAAGTCAATGCTGGACACAAACCCAAGAATTCCACATGCAGCCGTAAATGCTTATATTTGTGTTTTCGTGTTTTATTTGCAGCTAACTTGCAAGAAAAGCTGACAGATTTCCTGCCAAAACTGCTAGATTGTTCTACAGAGATTAAAGGATTCAATGACCCGCCAAAGCTACCCTCCTACTCCACACACGAACTGTGTGAAAGATACGCCCGAATCATGTTGTCACTCAGTCGAACTCCAGCTGATGGAAGATAAATTCTGCAACCTTCCTAAGCACATTGTTAAAACTTTTTTAGTTCTTAAACCTTGCCTTCCTGTCACAGGGTTTGCTTGTTGCTGCTATAGTTTTTAACTTTTTTTTATTTTAACAACTGCAAAAGAGAAATGACTGTACAAACTTTAGCCAGACTACAAACAATTAAAGCCGAGAATCGCATGGCGCTCAGTCGTTTCAACCAGAATTGATGCAACATGCAAGTCTGATCGTTATGGCAAAACTGCTTTTTTTGCCACTTCTCTGTTACAGTATTACTTTGCTTTTCTCTTAAGATCCTTTACTTTATCAACAGCTGTCTGGATCATTTTGTGACTGCAACTACTTTAAGTGTCCAGTGCTGTGTGAATACATGGTACTTGGTAGCTTGTAAATGAAAAGAAAGAATAAAGTTTTATTTATGGCTACTTCTGTGTTTGCAAGCAGATACCTTGTATACTAGTGTAAAATACGGGTATTTTTAGAAGAGATACAGTATATTGATGGGTTACTTAATTTTATAGATAAGGTTCTTCAGGATTTATGGCCAGTTTAGTTACAGGTAGTTGGACGTTACTGTATGTGAATACAAGACCGTCACAGTATTATACACTAATGCTTTTTGTATATTCTTTACTGATTTGTATGATACTGCACCTTAACACTTTTGTGTGTGTAGCTGTTCCAAGTCTTTCCTGCTAGTAGGGACTGGCTGCTGAGGCAAACTAATAATGGCACCTTCCTTCTATTCTTAGAAAAAAATTTAGAAAAAAAAATTTAAAAGTATTTTCAGTAGAACTATATCACCCTCTGAGCAAAATGTCTAGAAATAGATTTAAGCAGCAGAAAGAAGTTTTTAAAAAATGAAATTTGTGAAGCTTAAGAATGAATACGTTTTTTAAATTGATATTTTAGTTATTTAAGTGACCAGAAATAAAACCTGACATTAATGCCTTTCTTGAAAGCAGTTGCTGTTGTTGCAACAAAATATCTCAGAAACCTTTTATCTGTCCTAATTAAATTTCTGTTGGAAACGAAAGAAAAGATTTACGGGGTTTGTTTTGTAGAACTGAAGTACTCTCTGTTTTTAATGAAGAAACTTAATTTTATTTTATGCAAAATTTTGTGTCCTCAGGTAATCCTGTTACCTGACACTATTTTAATTCCTACACTCCATAGAGAACATTTTGTGTTAGAACAGTAAAATATGTGAATATTTCGTTGTATGTTTTTATTGGAGCGACACTCAACTTTTCATTACAGGCATGCAAGTGGTGTTTATTCGAATGTCTACTCAAAAAAGAATACACAGAACAAGGAGTGATTAAGTTCATTTAGAAATGTAGTAGGCAGTAATGTGGGCATCCCATGCAAGAAGAGACAGAGTTCAATCTTAGTACATGTCAGTCTTGAAAGCTGTTTTCTCTTGAGAGATACTGGATCACAATATAAAATACAGTATGGCCATCAATTCAAAATCTTCTTAGGGATGTTTTCCTCTTCTGTTTTCAGTACTGAAGTGCTTCATAACTTGTCAAACAATCCATTTATTTTATTGTTGTTTCTAAAAAATACATTGACCACTTACAAGTACAGTACTACTCGAGAGCTGGTTTTAGGTCTGAAAGTATTGTTGTGTGAAATACCACTTCTCAAGGAAAAAGATATGCATATTTTGAAAAGGGTGAAGATTCATTTTAGAAGATTTCACATTTTGCATCTGTTCTGCTTTGATTTGAAACTCAAGAATATGCTGACTTAGTACTGTCTAGTCTTAAACAAGGTTTTGAACAGATTAGACTTCTCATTTGCATTTTTCAGTAATGGTAGAAACAAAGGTGAAAGGGCAATTTAATGTATTTATTGCTAACAGGTTTTGAGTTGGAATGTTTGTGAAAACTTTGAAGGAAAGCTTCCCTCTAACCCTGCAGGAGCCAGTTACCCTCATCATCTATATAATCTTCCAAGACAAACACAGGGAAAAAGACACTCTTTCTAAGATGAAGAAGAAAGTACTTCATTTGGAAAGAATATCTAAGATTTTTAAATTAGAAGGAAGCCAGCAAGGATGAGATTGTTTGCTCTTTGTTTCAGTTCTATTCAGTTTCTTAAAGAATGGAAATAATCCATTGTAGTTCATAGTACTGAAAATATTCATTTTCCAATTTTTGAGTTGAGAAGGTCTGTCTAGTAGAGCATAAATATATGTGCATCTTACTATTTTAATATCTTTTAAATGTTTTGTATTAATTTAAATATTTAGCTGAATGATTACGGTGCTATTTTATCTTTCAAACCTTGTTTTTTCATGGCAATAAGATTGCAGATAGCTTTTATTTGTGATGCCTAGCGCAGAAACTCTATAAGGTAGTAAAGCATACAGTTCATTTGGCTGCTTAATAATCTGTGGCTGAGTTATGTAAGTAGATGTTTATCTTCAGTGTAGGACTTGAGAGATTTTTATCAAGCTTTTTTTCAGTTTATGGAACACAAAAAGATTAAGGTCATTTAACCCAAATTAATTTACTGAATCACCTGCATGATCAAGTAAATGTAAGGAGTTTTTTTTTCCAGGTGTTACTTCATACCATGGAGGATCCTGAAAGCATGGCAGTCTCTTTCGTGCCTTCTTTTCCCCTCCCCTACCCATATGTCTTCTTTTTGGCTGACCTGTCATACTGCTGCACTTCATCTGATATTTCAATAATATCAAAAATCCTAGGTGTGGACAATCTGTACTTTAACTGCAGTAAATGACTGATCCAGTGCTCTAGAAAATGTGAAGTATGAGCATAGTCAAAAGCATGTGTTTCAAGTTCAAACATTTTGAAAAAACCTAAAAGTGTGATAATGTCAATATTAAATATCTTTAAGATTCTTTTTAGGTTACTCCAGTACACATGGGAAGCCTGCAGCTAGAAGGAGGTACTGGGCATGAACAGTAGCACACAGGAAATAAGACTGATACTGTCCAACAAACATAAAGGTCCACGAAGAGGCAGTGGTGGTTGTTCATACTCTTTATTTTGTTCCCTGTTCTCAAAATCCAGTGAGTCTGGGTGTCTGTGGGAGGCCTTATATAAGCACAAGTCAAGAATGTTGATGAAAAAAATGCACCACTCCCACTATATAAATCACTTAATCTGTGCAGCATTTTCCAACTTAAATACCAACATTATTTTTTTTTTAAAAAATATATTCTGTTTTTGTGTCTAGAGGGATGCAAGAAAAATGAGTATCACTCGTGTTGTTGAGAGGAAAGTGTTTGCATCTTTCCATTACTTGATTTTGGAGAGGATATTAATACAGATAGAAAAAAAAAAAAAGAAAAAGCTCTTATCCTAAGAGGTCTTTTAGCAAAATGCTGTAGGTAGAATTCAATAGGGGAGTGATTCTTTTAGGTGAAACAATTATTTTTCATGTGATTGATACCTAGTGTTTCTTTACGTGTTTTGTCTTTGAAGATTTTTTGAAATCCTGGGGTTGATGTATGAGCTATTAACTGAAAACGCTTAATTCCTAAGAAGTGTCTTTCTTTGTAGGCAAACTAAAGGTATTGATATTCCCCTGCGTTGAGTTTCTATCAGCAGAACATTCCTGCTTGGTTCAATTCTTCTATTTCAGCTTTGATCCTTATGGAACCAAAGTCAGAAAACTTTTGTAAACCCTTGTGTTTCTTATTGCTCCAGCCATTGCTGCTGTTCACATGTGTGCTCCAACTTTATTGTCATGGCCTTAAAATCATGGACTTGACTGTGAAATTTTCTTCATCATCAATTTCAGATCTTCACTGTAAGTATGGGAAGAGACTCCCACTTCTCAGGAATGGTTTCTTGAGGCAGCACTTTGCAAGAACGGCTTGACTTGCTTTCTGGTTGTCAGTATTAACCCAAATCCCTTCCCACAGGCTGGGAAATGTATAGTGAGAAAGGCTTATTTTCAGAATGGCTTTCGCTGCATGGACCCATCATGAGTGTTAAGAATGTGGTCATTCTCTCCTTTCATGCCTTAACTGAAGGGCTTCTCAAATAAAGGTTTGGGCTCCATGGTTCGTTCTTTCACTCCCTATTTCTCCTCTGCCTTGTTTTTATCCATTTATATCACTCAAGTATCCACTTTCCAAGCTTTCTAGTTTTAGTGTATGCTTCATGACTCTGCCTTCGCTACCAGATAGTGTTAGTGACATGGAATCAGGATTCTTCTGCTTCCTGCTGATTAGCATGGCCTTCAGTTTTCACCTCTGCAGGCTCCTGACTGCTTTTCTTGGAACAGCTATGGTGTGTATGCCTGTGCAGGACCTATAGGTAAAATAATATGATCCACACATGCTATCTGGCAACTCAGAGTTTGAGAACCTGAAATAGGAAAGGTATGGATAGCTAGTACAAACTGCAGATGTTTTCTGTGTATACTCTTGGCACGCTTAAAAACCACCAAGAACAATTACTTGTTGGGGACCGATTTAACTGAGCACTTCAGAAGCTTGAGAGGTGTCTTCTGCACTGTATCTTGGCAGTGTCTCTCCAGGTTAATGAAAGTTGTAGAGACTGTGCCTGATGCTGAATAATCTTCAGTTCGCTTTAGCCTGATCTGTGTTCTTTGTCTTGAATTATAAAAGCTGCAGTCAAATATGAACTTTGGCAAGAAGCAGTTATGTTTCACTGTGCTGGGTTAAGCCGGTATCTGTGCAGTCCCTACCTGTGTCTGTGTTTTTCCTATCACTGTGGGACTGTGGGACCATTTCATTATGTGTGTTTGAAGTTCTCTGAATGCATTTGTATTTCATGGACATGCAGTCAACAGGGAGAGAGCAATAATTCCTGTAGGTTTCCTTCAAGAGACAAAACTTTTACTTTGTCTGTGACCTCTATCTGTGAGGGAAGAGGTTAGAATGTTAGGATTTCGAGAAAAGCCTTGATCTATGGAACTGAAGGTCTTGTAACTTCTAAAAGCTCAAGGTAACAACATTCTTGTAACCTAGTCATTAAACTCTTGTTTGGAAAGATTCTTTAAGTTTTGTGTGTCATGAAACAGATTCTTTTTTTTTTAAAAAAAAAAAAACAAACCACAACCAAAATAGTCATCCCTGCAAAAAGGACAAAACTCACATTCCTTGGGGGAGATAATATTGTTGTGAGAAGTACAAGCTAAGTTTGAATGCTCAAAAGACTTCTTATCTCTTCCCTTCCGTGCTCAAAATCTATTTTGAACAAGCATGTTCTGGTTTGGAATATGTAATATTTCCCTTTGAAACTCTGAAGAAAAATTTGTCATCTCCAATACCTTTGGAAATGAGTATTAGGCACAGATGCTTGTTCCAGTCTCTGCTGATGGTAATTTTAGTTCTGTGGTAGTTGCAAGGTGCCTGAAGAGATAATTTCTCACTTCAGTATCCAGCTGTAGGATGAAATCCTTAATATGCTTTGCATACAAAGGTTTATAATGCTGTGTTTTAAGAATTGACTCCCTGTTTTTCTTGGTCCAGTTTAATACTGTTACTCAAATGCCTTGCACTGGGCAAGTAAAACAGTACTGATTGTTGGCAATTGTTCTTGTCTTTTCCACTGGAGACAGTGATGTCTTTGTGTTATCTGGGCTTCTTAAGAGACTTTGTAGTGCTTTGTACTCTGAAATTGCTTACCTGAAATGGGAAGTGATGGAGTTAATTACTTTTGGGTTGTAATTGACAGAGAAGGGCAGTAATGTTGTTTTCTAATTAGCAACAAACTAAAATGAAATAATTTCTCCCTTGACACGGTGCCTCACAAGGTTTGCGAAGCTGAGTATCTTTTTGAAGAAAATAGGTAATGTCTGTCAAGTGTTTAAACTGGTCGTAATCCATTAGGAAGGACACTTGCATGGATAGTGTCTTTATGTTCCTGTCTTTGTTCTTGGAGTAGGCATACAGCTAAAAATACAGACTTGAAAGTATTTATGATGTATTTTTTATCTGCTCTGTAGTAATTTTATAGGTGTTTTGTCTTATATATGTTTGCATCAGGCTTGTTTTGTAAATGTATAATGTCAATTCTTGTTGATGTGCAAAAAGTGTCATGGGTTCAGATGGCTATTTTCCATTAGAAAGTCAGTGAAGTTGTGACACTTTGCACTTACCCTCAGTTATCTCTATCCAATAACTTGTCTAATTCCCCCCACCACCAATCAAAACACTTTTGAAACTAAATAGTGGACTTGGGGCAGACAATAATGTTCCTCTTTTCTTAGGGCGAAATCAGTTGTTTGGCAAAGATGGTTTCAAGAGGCCAGAGGCAGCTACCAAATAATAGTAGGCTTTGACTAAGAGAGGCTTGTAGTTTTAAACTAATCTGGTTTATGTGTTATTTCTGCTATGAAGACAATTTCTTTTTCAGTGGTGTGCTAAGGGTTACAAATGCTGTTTACATGCCCCCTATAAAAGGGTGCTGCACAAAGGATGTCTAAAGGGAAGTGCTGGACTGTGAGTAAACATTGAAGACTCCTAAGTTCTGTAGTCATAAGAGAGTGAAAATATTGTGGCGTTTGATCCCAGAAGAGGTCAGAAAAGAAACAAGAGGTGTTATCAGCTGCTCAGAGGTGTGAACACGCAAAGATATTCTGTTAGGATTTCTGCTGAGCGGGAGAGTGAAGGCTATGTTCCCTCATTTTGCCTTTGATCAACTTACAGGCTTTTTTTTCCCAGAGGAGACTCAGTGCTTCCTGGGAATGCAGGCAAAGCTAGATTTGCCCCTAACAGGTGGAGTACAGGGCTCCTTCCAGTACCTGAAGGGGGCCTACATGAAAGCTGGGGAGAGACTGTTTACAAAGGCTTGTAGTGATAGGACTTGGGGCTATGGCTATAAAATGGAGAGGGGCAGGTTTAGACTAGATGCAAGGAAGAATTTGTTCAGTATGAGAGTGATGAGGCTCTGGCACAGGTTGCCAAGGGAAGTTGTGGCTGCCCTATCCCTGGAGTTGTCCAAGGCCAGGTTGGCTGGGGCCTTGGGCAGCCTGATCTAGTGGGAGGTGTGTCTGCCTGTGGCAGGGGGGTTGGAACTGGATGATCTTTAAGGTCCCTTCCAACTCTAACTATTCTATGATTCTATATTCTGCTGTGGAAGAAGGAAAGGAAATAGGCACATATTGGACAGGAGTCCTAGGGTGGAAGTGTGAAGGATACAGCAGTTGGAAGAAGCCCCCTCTTTTCCATAGGAGTCGCTGTTCATGTACCCGCTGCTTTCCTCCTTCCCCATGTCATTGACAGGACTGCAACTCCAGGCTTGTGTGAGTGCAGAGCTGACAAATCTGTCCACCAGCAGCCTACTTTGTTGGCTGAGTGCCTGCTTTGCTACTCTCTTGCTTGGTGTCACAGCTGCAAGCTCATTTTTACTCAATTTTTAAGTCTCTTCTGAGCCTCTCCTTCCTAGGTGTCATTGTTTGACCCTAGCTGCTTACTGACACACCTGCCTCCCCCCTCGGTTACTTGTGGGGGAAGAAAAAAGAAACACCCACAAACCAAACCAGAAGCACCTTGTGAGTTTAGGTAAACACAGTTTAATCTGACAGCAGAGGAAGAGAGAATGATATGAATCATGATAATTAAAAAAAATGTACAAAGCAAGTGATGCACCACTGGTTGACCATCACAAGGTATGGAATATCCCTTTGGGCAATTCCAGTCAGCTGTCTTAGCTGTGTCCTCTCCCAGCTTCTTGTGCACCTGCTTACTAGCAGAGCATAGGAAGATGAAAAGTCCTTTACTTGATATAATGGCTGCTTAGCAAAAACTAAAACCAGGGTTGTGTTATCAAAATTATTCTCATACTGAATGCAAAACACAGCATTATAGTGGGTGCTAAGAAGAAAAGTAACTATTCAAGCCAAAATCAGTACTGTAAGCTGAGTCACAGGCTACTAGCCCTGTTGGATAAGCGAAGTCATGTTCGTGCCTCCTAAATAGCGAAACAGAGGATCGTATTATTTTAAACCTGTACTCAACTGAATCCAGCTCACCTAGTAATCTCAGTCTGGCTGACTCATGGCAATGTATATCCTTGCCTCAGGTTTTACAGCATTTTCAGATTTTGTCAGTGTTGTGGTTTGAGCTAAATTAGAGTCAGCTTTGTGACTCTTAACTCAGTCATACCTAAGTAACTTCTTTTTCTGAATGCTAACTGCATTGTTTTCTGAATGCTAATGCATGTTTTTCAGACAGTTTCTCTCTAGCAGTGATAACACAGGGCAGTGGTGTGCAGAAAGGCCAATGCTTATACTTTAGTAACTGAGTCCATCCTTGAGGTGGCAAAACGAGACCACACCTGCAAGGAGGGGCAGACAGGGCAGGTCACCCCAAATTTACCAACAGAGTATTCTGTCCCATTTGCATCGTACTTGGTATAAAACTGAGAGATCATGAGGGTCTTGCCTTCTTCTGTGATGGCTGGTGTCCAGTGAGGACCTTGTCTGTCTGGTTGCTCCTAATTCTGGATCCATGCATTCCTGAATCCAGTTCCTGAGTCCAGCTCCCTTGTAGCCATGGACCCTTTCCCTTGTGTCTGGTACACAGCATATGTGGTGACATATAGTTATCGAGGTGTAGGAGTGCAATCGCGTATAGGTGTATCTATTTTATTATTTTCCAATTATTTTTGTTATTATTATCTTTTCATTAACAGTGTAGATTTAGTTTCCAACCTGCAAGTCTTTTTTCTTCTCATTTTCCTTTCTGCTTTCCCTGGAGGTAGGGAGAAGGAAATTTATAGCCAGCTACACTATTTTCGCTGCCAAAATTAGGCAGGTCAGGGCTAAACCATGACAGCCAGTTATGGCTAACATTTCAGCTCACTGATGAAGAGATCTTTGCAGGACCTGACTCCTTCCCCTCCCCTCACTATTACTGCTTCTTCTGGAAAGTAGTTTGCAGTAACAAGAAGCATGTATGTCATGGCTCCACAAAAACTTATTTGGAATAAACCATAAACTTTTGGTCTTGCAGCCATCTTGGGCAGGGTTAACAGCCACGAGACTGTAATGAGATAGCTGCTGTGATGCTTTGTGTTCTCTCCCTGTAGGTAGCAATGGAGACCTCTGTACCACTTTGTGCAGTTAGGCTTGGCACTAGACTGACTTTGACACCAGCACTGTGTGTTGTCTTGAACTAGTTTTATGGTTCTCCAGAGAAAAAGCAAATGTCCCAACAGCATGCACAGCAGTGGGTTGTAGAAGATTAGCAGATTGCACATGGGAAGGTACTTTATGTACTGAGTCCCTGAGTTACAAATCTCACCATTATTAGCAGGTCTCCTACACCAGAGAAAGATAAACACTCAGGTTAAAATGACATCTGACAGAATGTAAATGGTCACAGATATGCTGAAACTGGAACCTTTTTTTTACCTGAAAAACCTTACATGGTGACAGCTTAACAATGAGGAATAAAGTTAACGTGCTTGAAGTTTCCCATTTGTTCAGTTTTGACCAAGCTCTCACCTTTATTACAATATTGTAAAAAATTCTATATCTTAAGTGGCCCATCTTTCTAAATTGGGGATCTGAAAATTTTCACTGAGAGCTCAGTGACAGTCTGTCCATTTTTTTTTTTAACTTTCCTATGAAGCCTTTAAGCTAACTTACATAGGAAATAATTTAAAAAGAATGCATTAATTGGAACAGCCTATCTTTTTAAATGTATAAAAGTGATGTATTACTGACAATGCTTTTGTATTGCAGATATTACAGTGCCTGTGGCTTTTGTCTGGAATGGGTATGGGTTGCATTTATGCCTGTTATACTTTTTAAGTTTTCTAGAGGGGGTAACGATGTGAATGATCTCTTTGGCATCTCTGATGACGTATTGTCTAAGGGAACAGGGTTTGCTAAGGCCTGAAGTATGTCACTGCCACGCTCTTACAAATGTGAATGCTTTCTGCAGTGGTAGAGGCAGCTGCTTATCTGGGAAGGCTGTGAGCTTTTGATCTCCAGGGGAAAAGTATTCTGGTGCATTTGAATTTTATTCTGTCTGCATAGATTTACTGGGAGTATCAAACTCTGGCCTTGAGTGATGAGAAACTGCAGAACAAGGGCTGGGGGAGGCTGCTTGCACTCTGGGTGTAGTTCTGTAAGTCCTGAGGATGATCTCTGCCCAAAGGCATCCCCTGTCAGGATAGGGGACGATGTGACTGAAAGCAGCCCTGCGGAGAGGGATCTGGGAGTGCTCATTGAGGTGAAGCTTGACATGAGCCAGCAATGTGCACTTGCAGCTCAGGAAGCCAACCACATGCTGGGCTGCATCAAGTGTGGCCAGCAGAGTAAAGGAGGTGATTCTGCCCCTCTGTTCTGCTTTCATGAGACCCCACCGATAGTATTGTGTCCGGTTCTGATGTCTTCAACACAAGAAGGATACAGAACTGATGGAACGGGTCCAGAGGAGGGCTACAAGATTATCACAGGTCTGGAGCACCCCTGCTATGAGGACAGGCTGAGAGAGTTGGGATTGTTCAGCCTGGAGAAGAGAAGGATTCACTGAGACCTTATAGGGACTTTCAAATACTTGAAGGGGCTAGAGGAAAGCTGAGACTTTTTACAAAGGCTTGTAGTGATAGGACTAGGGGCAATGGCTTTAAATTGGAGAGGGGAAGTTTTAGACTCGACATAATGAGGAAATTAATGATGAGGGTGGTGAGGCACTGGCACAGGTTGCCCAGGGAATTTGTGGCTGCCCCATCCCTGGAGGTGTCCAAGGCCAGGTTGGATGGGGCCTTGGGCAGCCTAGTCTGGTGGGAGATGAACTGAACGATCTTTACCGTCCCTTCCAACCCATTCTCTGACTTCTCGCCACATGTGGGCGACAGCTGCCCTTTCCCACACTTTGGGGCCATGAGCTTAGTCCTTCTCTGCCCTGGCACAACCTCTCGCTCCCACTACTCGCTCCCACTGTGTGCACGGAGCCCTCGCTCAGGGTGGGGGCCCCTGCCAGCAGCAGCTGCCACTGAGCCGCAGGAAGGGGCAGTTGGGGAATCATAGAATGGTTTGGATTGGAAGAGTCCTTAAAGATCATCTAGTTCCAACCCCCCTGCCATGGGCAAGGACATCCCACTAGACCAGGCTGCCCAAGGCCCCATCCACCCTGGCCTTGAACACCTCCAGGGATGGAGGTCATCAAGTCCAACCCTCTGCAGTGAGCAGGGACACCTTCAACTAGATCAGGTTGCTCAGAGCTCCATCAAGCATCAGGCTGAATGTTTCCAGGGATGGGCATCTACAACCTCTCTGGGCAACCACCCTCAGCATAAGAAAAAATATTTTCTAATATCTAGTCTAAACCTCTCCTTGTTTAGTTTAAAACCATTACACTTGTCCTGTTCCTACAGGCTCTGCTAAAGAGTTTTTCCCCATCTTTTTTATAAGCCTCTTTTAAGTACTGAAAGGCCACAATAAGATCACCTTGGTGTCATCTTTTCTCCAAACTGAACCACCCCAACTCTCTCAACCTCTTTTCACAGGGACGACGTTGCAGGCCTTTGATCATTTTTGTGGCTCTCCTCTGGACTCACTCCAACAAGTGATGTATTCAGGTGAATCAGAACAATTTCATTCTTTCCTTGGATTGGAAATATGTTGTAGATTTCACTACAGAACACCTGAAATGATTACTTATTTTGTTAGGGTAGGCAGTTTCTTTCAGACGTTTGTTCTAATGGCTGTAGTTATTGTTGCCACTCATACTAAATGGCTTTCTGATTTTAAAATGGCTAGTGATTGGTAGTGCAATGATTTTAGTGGCCAGTCCTTTTGTTCTGAAATTCACTTTTTTATTGGTACCAATCCCACTGCTTTGGCAGGAGATACCAGCTCTCAGGAAGTGCTCTTAGGATTCTGATGTAGCTTTCTGAGACCCCAGGTGTCTGCACTGAAGAGAATCAAGGATAGTTTATTAGAAGATGTTTAAAAATAATCTGATGTATTGTGAATTTAATCTTTCTGCCTTGGGGTTATGTACTAGTGACAGATTCAAGATAGCAGTATGCTGGAAGTTTTCAGGAGCTTTTGCTGGAAGTCTTGTGGTTTGTTTGGGTTTTTTTAAGGTTCTAGGGAAATAGTTTTCTCTGTTATTTTTGATGGCTACTACTGACACCTAGCAGGGAGGAGAAAGGCCATGAAATGATGGGATGATATTTCAGTCAATGCCTAGAGCTGGTTACTTAATATCTAGTTAGTGGATTAGTAACTGGCTAACATTTTTTTTGTCTGCTTGGAAATGCATATATGTGAAGAAGTGACAGTGAAAACAGGGTGATCTGAGTTGGTCTAAGTCACAAAGGAAAAAGTCCACAGAAGCACTTGACTGAAGAAATAAAATTGCTGTCTGTATTTTTAGGTATCACATTTTAATTGCTGCCTAGCAAACCACATAATTTTGACCCAATGTGCCACACTAGCTCCTCCAAAAATGGCAGATTTGTCTCTGTTCTAGTATGCACGACAATATCCCCTACCTACTTAATCAGCGTCACGATACTTCAGTGGCTGATGCTGGTAGTCAGGGTCTGTGGCTTTACCTCTTCTGCTGTATCTGAACTTGTTCTGAACAAGGCACCATCACAGTGCCCACCTGAAAACGGAGGTGGTCAGAGTTCTCTAGCATCCTATTTGATGCTTAAGCAGAAAGGAAGAAGGAATTAATCTTTATTGTGTTCACCTAGTTTGAGATTTAGTAGGCAGACCAAAGATTACTTTAGCTAATTTGGCTCTCTAATTGGATTTTAAAAATTATTAACCTTTTGAATAGGCTTTCCGTAGTGGTATGTCAGCATGTACTGAGCTAATTTTCAGCCAGCTATTGGTTCCACTTGCAGAGCTGGTAAGTGGAGGGCAGGCAAGTGTTGAGTTGCTCATTGATGAAGGAAGGGCAGGAAAACTCTGTGACCCTGCTGTGCCGTGGCCAGGGGTGCAGGAGGGGAAGGTGGTGCTCTGACAGCAAGTGTGCAAGTGCAGATTCTCACCATGTAACACTGGGCTTGGTGTGTGCCCAAACAACTTTCTGCCTTGTCTCTTGCATCACTTGCCACAAATTAAATTAGCTAGGTTTTTACCAGAAGGCTGAACAAAGAAAGAAAACTCTTGCCAAAAAGTCTTTTGCCTTTGTGTTTTCCTTTCCTGTGGCAAGTATTACAATGTTTCTTCATCCTACAGAGAGTAAGGAGTTCCTCCTACACAAAACTCTGAGGTGCACATTACAAAAATACCAAAAATGACTGTCCAAAGTTGTCATGGGGACAAAAGCTGCAGAGTAGCATTATATTATTTGCAGGACATATTGGGAGGTACAATTAGTCTTTTACAATTTCTAGAGTAGGACTGCTGGTAACATTTTCTTTTTTGATGAATTTAAGTGTTGCTCAATGTTTGCTCCTCTGTGCCACTCAGTCCCACGTATGCAAGGCCAAAACAGGAGTATGTGAAAATGTTGGAGACAGCCCAAGATGTTTAGATATGCTCATGATAAAAACCTTGAAGATGGATGGAATGGGTCTGCTGTAGCACATCTACAAGAGCTTTTCTGCAACTCTTTCTCCTCACTCGACATGCTTTAGGACTTCTGAAATTTTCTTTCTCCCATTAACAGCCTAACAGTATATGAAGTCGTATGGGCAGGAAAGAACATCATACAAGTTTATTTACTCAAACTTCTCCTATTAAATACAAGCCAAATTTACAGCACAACATCTCTTACATATTCAGTTTTCAATGTCAAGAATTTTAAAAACCTCAGCTCTCAAGACCTATTATATTTATTATTCTTTCTTGCCATAACAAATACTTTTCCACTGCTTTAAGGTTATAGCATTCTGTTAGAGCTGGAGAACTGAGGCCACCACTAGGCCAATTGTGAGAGTTGCTATTGATGAATTTCATCAATGCAGAAGCTGCTCTGTGCTCGCTGCTATCCTTCCTGGTTTTTTTGACTGAATGTGGTGTTCTACCTGCTATGTGGAGCTCAGCTTTTCTGTCCTGACTGTGTCACGTTGTGGATTGCTGGCAGCACGTCATATGGCTGTGAGCCTGGTGACAATCAATTTCTGTCACTTTTCAAATGGAAAGCTTGAGGGCAGACTGTAGCCCTCAGCTGCCAGCCTGCTCTGTGAAAATCCTGTCCCTGAACAGGAGGAAATATGTCATGCTTCTGGTACTGAGCTTTTCCCATAGTCCTACTTCAAATGCTTTGCTGAAAAGTAGCGGTAACTTATTTTGTTACAAAATATTCAGTGAGCAGGATTGCTGAAAGTCAAGGATGAAGTTAGTGCGTGCAGTAATGACACTCAGTTATTTTATCAAATGGATCTTCATTCTGTTTATGCAAGTTTGCTCAGTTCAGCCTGGAGTAAGCATCTTGTAGCTATGGAGTTCCAGACTGAGCTATGGGATTTTTCTTAATAGAGTACTGACAGTGATGGGAGATGCAAAATAAAAACAGCAATTTTTTTTTTTTTTTTTTTTTTATGAACTCCACACAATCAGTACTTTACCTGCCCTTGTATTATTGCAAACTATACACATGCCTTGTTGCAGAACAGAAGTGCAGAAATTTGGTTTTTGTCATTATAATCTTTGGATTTGCTGTTCTTCATCTCTTTCTAGACTATACTGGGAGATTTCTGGACTGATTCTCTGTCCAATGTTTTAAAACTAACATAGTGCAGCACTATCCTCTCTTCAAGTATGAAGGCTTACGAGCCCTGTGTGGTTCATTCAGCAAAGCTTATGCTGTAATGGAAATGTTCAGTGGGAATATTTAGTTGTAATGTGTATGGAATGAAATGGTGCACACCTGGAAAAATCTTAATGTGATATGTTGCAATGAGGGGGTCATAAAAGTACGAAAAATTTATTCCTGCCCAATTCCTTCTCTGAAAGATTGATTACACACGTCTTGGAAACATGCTTTCAGTTTTGGAGAGCCAAGCGTTGTCTGTCGTAGTTTATGAGCAGTATCCCTGAGCAAATGCAGCCCTTCAGGAACTGGACCTGACACTCACTTGAGGCAGGGAGGGACACTAAATTTGGAGATGTGTTGTCTCATCATCAGTTTCTGGTTTGTGTTAGAGTGTGTTCTTGAAACCCCAGCTGAGTGAAAAGTTCTGCTGTTCATGTACTGAAGTCATTAATGGTAAGAGTGAATAACTATCTTAAACATCTTTTAATTGTAAAAGACAGTGGAGAAAGTTATGCCCTTGTCAGTGCATGGAAAGGAAGCTGTGCAAAAATAAAAGATAAATAAGGTAAGACCACATGTTTGAGCACTGCATTTCTGATCTGGATTTGAGTCTTGCTTTTAGAGCCATGAACTTCTAGAGAGGTTCCTTTAACGCTCCCTGTTTCCCACCCAAGAAATCCTGAAATATGTTAAAAAAACAACTGTTATCATGTACTGCAAAGCCAATTTTCATCTGTTCCTCCTATAGATTAGACAACAATTGCTGGCTGTAGTCTGGGATTTGTGCAAATGTGTGTGTGTGTGTGTGTATATATATATATGTTTGTGTATTATGATTCTTCTTCCACAAAGGGGAAAATGGAATATGCTGTATGTTCAGAAAAAGACACAGACCTTAGCCTCATACTTTTAAAAATTCTGGATGGCTGCAGGTTGTCATGAGAGCATATTTTGCAAGCGCTCAGTGGTTTGATCTTGAAAGCTGGTAATCAGTGCTTTTGTTCAAAGCTACTCAGACGTCTTCAAATATTCAACCTTAAAAAATATTTAAAGTTTTTTTTTTTAATTTTTGAAACATTAGTTATTTTAAAAATCACTTTCAGAAGTAAAGAAGCATTTAAGAAGTATAACAGGAACTGTGAAAAATCTATGGAGATAATAGGTCAAATACGATTATGCAGGTTTGGGAGTGCTATATGGAACAAACAGACTTTTCATAATGTTAGTTAGCCCTTGGGATGTGGTTTATTCACACTCCAAGTCTAATTTGTATTTCTTTCCTTGAATAACATTGTCACTTTATAGGTAATATAAAAGAAAATGTTACTTAGGATATAGTTAAAAGCAGAGTAACACTCATTTTAGAATAACTGTAATGTCAAAGTCAGTTAAAATTCAGTTTTATTATGATGATATTAAAACTATTGAGGTGTGTGCACCACAGGGAATTACTCAGCTATTAGCTATTTCTGTGCTAAATGGAATTTCAGCAAACTATTTTTGGGGATAATACTAAAGATAAAAGTGGGACTTAAACTGTCGTTTACAGCTTCTAGTTTGCACCTTTTTTCCTGTGTTGAAGCCTTTGTGTCCCGAGTGAACTGTAAGAGTCCAGAGAATAGAATTATTTTGAGCCTGTTTTTTGCATGGCTACCATGGATCACTGTTTGCATAAACAGCAGCAGCAGAAACTTGGATACGCATGCAAAACAACCTTGTTGAGATGACCACTTAGTGGCAACTGGTCCAGCTTTTAGTCCTTATTTAGTTGTACTTCTTCCCTCCTGATGGAGAAGGAAATGAAAAAAAAATAGGTTTGCTGTCATCACTTACGTCTGAATTAACTGCTTTCCAGTCCTCTCAGTCCTAGAAGATTAAACCACTGTGCAAACTCTTGTGCACTGAGACAACTCCTCCTTTGTGATCCCCCAAAAGTATAGAAGAAAGAGAACTGAATCTGGAGTCACTGATACCATACTTATGGTGCCACAGAAACCAGACACGTTCAAAGGAGTGGTTTTCATGCCTTACCAGGACCTATTTTGCAGGCTGACATATAAGGAAGATGAGACTTTGCTGTCTTTAGCCCTGTTAGTTTCTGATACTCTTTTAAAAATAGTAATAGTTATAATAATGACAGTCACCTCTCTCTCAATATTTCACTTTACAAACTGGTGCAGAATGTACTCGTGTAATTTTCTACTCCAGTTCTCAGAGGTAAATGCCCTTCTTGATTTCAAAGTAGAGGAAACATGGCGTTTCACATCCTAGTTTTGGAAACCTTATTATGTGTATAGTCATGTAAGGCAGAGAGCAACATTAGACATAGCCTCAAGCTATGTCAACATTATGGCCTCAAGCTCTGCCAGGGGAGGTTTAGGCTGGACATTAGGAAAAAATTCTTCACAGAAAGGGTCATTGGGCACTGGAACAGGCTGCCCAGGGAGGTGGTTGAGTCACCTTCCCTGGAGGTGTTTAAGGCACGGGTGGACGAGGTGCTAAGGGGCATGGTTTAGTGTTTGATAGGAAGGGTTGGACTCAATGATCCGGTGGGTCTCTTCCAACTTGGTCATTCTATGATTCTACGATAGGTAAAACATTATTTTCTTTCCCCTTCTCTACTGCAGTCCCAACTGCTTTTCCTAACATCCTATTCAGCATTTTGAAGAAAAGTTTTAAGGGCTAGAGTAATTCAAGTACAAGTTAGAAAGTGTTTATAAAAAGGAGTCCTCAAACTAGGAAAGTATCTAACAGCAGCAGTATGAAGCTTTGAATATATTGCTACTGTTTGCCGTAACTGGTATTCTGATACTAGTTGTATGGTGTATATCTAATAGTACAATTTATTTTAAGAAGAGCGAAGCAGTGGGATGTTTAAATATCTCTTTGCTGTAAAAGAATCTGGGGTGCTCAAGTCATGCTGGTTTTGGGGTGAGGAGGTTTGTTGGTTTTTTTTCAAACTGATTGTCTCCTCTGAAGTTCTACATGATCAGGTTGCTTTTGGCTTAGGTATTTAAGTACTATGAAAACAAATGTGGAAGCATGGTGCAAGAGAGAATGCTAGTGATTAATACACCTGCATCCATGCTTTTTACATTTTCTTTTTAGTTTAGAGTGAGCTTTCAAAAATTCTGCTACCCTAAACACTTTGGCATCATTGATATTGGGGGAAAGACACCTGTTTTTCTTAAATCCTCTTTGAAAATCCAAATACTTTCTAGGAGGTGAAGAAATTAAGTGATTCACAAGAATATGAACCGTAGCAACTTTCACAAATGTGTTCCTTTTATGTAGGTCTGCAAGTTTTGATATCTAAGTGATGAGTAGACAGCGTTTTGCAGTAGTTATGTGAATTTACCCATCTTTCTTGCAATAATGAACAGAAGAAGAGCTGTAGCTGTACTGTTTTAAATAATGTTGTTTCGGTTTGGGGTTTTTTTTAATGATTCACTTTGGCACCTGAAAGTCAGCCTTGATAAGTATTACTAAATATTGAATTTTCAGAGTCTCAGTCACTCCTTTAAGACATTGCGGAGTTCTATCATATAAGCTTAGGAAACAGTACACCTTAGCACGTATACAATAATGCATTTTACTGTTAGTTCAAAAATCTGATAATACTGTTGCTTGAAAAATGTTATCTTTTATTTTTCCATTTTCAGAGGATTGAGGGGACACTCTAGGAAGAATGAAGCTGTTCAAATAGAGGATAAGTTAGTCTTCTGATGAAAATATTTTCTTGCTCATCTCATACAAAATGTATGTTTATTAACAGCGTAAGCAGCCAACTTTTGTTCTGTGCTTCAGGTAAGATATCTCATAGGGTTATTTTGCTAAGAGGAGATAGAACTGGACGTTCCTTTCTTGTTTCTAACTTAACAAAATGTTTGCCTGTTCAGCAAACTGAGACATCAGAAAAATAGTCATATACTTGCATGTATTCTGGTAAGTCAAAACTATTTTGGAATGTTTGCAGTGGATCAGTGAACCTGATCATGATATTAAAATAGTACAGTTTGTTGCAGTTTCTACTATAAACAGTCCTTTCATATGGTTTTTATTAAATTATCTTAAGACTTAAGATAATATATCATGTAGCCACATACTATTTTAATTGTTTTCCCCTTATCAATTGTTCCATAAGTTGTCACATACTTTGAGACAGTTCCTCTCTCTTGTCTTCCGTAAATGTTTTGTGTGGCTATGACATAATCTGATCTACTGTCTTCAGTTTTCCCCTCCAGCTAAAGTCTTTGCTCTATAAGGAACTTTTCTCCTGTTGAGGTAGAGCTAAATCGTGTAAATCCAGGAGGGCTTTAGTGTGGGTGAAGACTGAGTCCTTACATTGCTGGTAGCCTTAGAAAGAAAAACCTGCTGGTTCAGTAAGCCCCAAGGCTGCAGGGTGCCAGAAGCTGGGAGCGTATAGTATTTCCCCTAGGATCCATTACTGGACAGGATAGCAGCAGGGCAGGATATAGGTCTGGAAGAGCTTTTGGCCCTGCCCAGTACAGCCCTTTTCATGTTTTTGTTTCCTAATGTGTGTGAGCTTTTTTTGCCTACCTCATTCAGTGACATGGGCTTTGGTGGCAGGTCCTCCACCACACTCTGGAATCTATTCAGAAGGGATGGGTTGGGAAGCCACCCTGCACCTTCTGTAGTAATTTTCTACCTATTTCTGCAAGAACAGATCCAGCTGTGCTCCATATTTCATGCTGTTTTCTGACCATCTATCAGGAAGTGGAAAACATTCCTACTAAAGTGGGTGGGAAAAGAATAGAAAGTAGTTAAATTGAGAAACATCTTTGGCCATCTGTGCTTTGCAGTGCTTCTCAGTGGAAAGCATTTGTTGTCTTTCTCCTGTCTAAACCAAGGCTGAAATTTAATTTGAATGTCTTTTAACCATGCAATACCCTGGGAATGAATCCTGTAAAACAGCCTCTATCAGGCCTGTACAAATCGTAGACCTGCTTAGTCTGCATGAGTTTGAACTTCATTACGTTAGTACAGAATAATTAGTAGAAAACTAAAATGTAGTTTTGTCTGAAGTATGGCATTTCTAGGGCTTTACCTTACCTACAGCCTTGCAAGGCTTTTAGTGTCCTGACAAGCAATCTGTCAGAGCAGGAATGTTGAGTGCATTCATTTATAACTTCAGTTTTTTTCTTACAGGAGCTCAAGTGACTCCACTGAAACTCTGGCATTTATCACAGACAAAATTAGGTCAGAAGAGAGCACAGAGGTACTGAAGTGAAGAGATAAATTCATCCTTAGAAGAGAAAAAGAAGTCTCTTCCATATAAGGTAAGATTTTCCTAAGGGGTTTTCCAACCAAGCTAACAGTATCTTTGATATAAATGTACTGTCCAGGTCCATAGGATATGATATGTTTTTTGTTTTGCTACGTAACTTCAAGAAACTTAAGAACAGTTCTTTTCTTAAACATAAACAAAAGTAGCCTAGGGAAGAATTTGTTCCTGTTTAGTCTTATAGTTAGTGTCCACTTGTGCAAGCTGCTGATCACGTTTAGGTGGCAGCAAGAGTGGTGGATTTGTCATCACTATTTTGCAGGACCCTAATATTTGCATTCTGATTACTATTAGTCTGGTGATAAAGCTGGTACATAAAAACCGACTGTATCTATGACTGACTACTGATGTGACGTTTTCTGATATGAAAAATTATGACTTTCTAAGTGACGTTTATGGAAACAAATACTATCATCTTTGCTATAAAATGTAATTCTTAATTTCATGTACTATTACAGTTTAGATAAGGTTTTGAATTTTCCACTGGGCCTAATTGAATGTGCAGATACAGAGCTCTTAGGAAACGCCTGTGTGAAGAATATGCCTCTGGTTTTACCTAAATATCTTTGAGAACACAGTGGTGTATTTGCCACTTGCTCTTCATCTCATGTAAATCTGATATTACGCAGATCCTTTTGCAGGGATTCTTCTATTCTGAAAGCTGTTGTAATAGTAAGCAATTAACTTCCTAAAGCCATAAAACTGTTGTCTTTAACAATAAACTAAGTAAGTCTAGGTAATTACTCCAGATCTAGCAGTTATTTTTTTATTAAAAAAGAAATATATTGAAAACTTTCTTACAGACAGCCTACATCTTTCTGCAAGAGGGAAATCATCTGGTTCACAATGAATAGCACTACATTTAGCATTTAATAGCTCCAGTGAATCAAGGTTTTTTTTTTCAGCAGAGAGGATGTGGGGAAGAATACTGGAAAGGGCAGGCAGGATACAGGAGATGGTTTCTGATGATTTGTTTAGTGGTAATAATGTGTTATATCACTTACTGTGTACTGGTTGTATTATTTGCCTGTGTGACACAACTGAATTCCTTGAGGCTACTCACGTGTGCAGTCTTAAGCACATGTGTGTTTGCAGGTTAGGTGCCTTAGTCTGTGAGTCCTGTGATCTACACGCAGTCTTCTGAGTAAGAATGAATGGGTGCCTTTGTGCAAGCTTCTGTGAGCAGAAAGATAAGGCAGTTGTTTCCTGATCAGGAGAAAAAACTTGTGGTGACTCTGACAGTGAACAGCTGATGTGACTGCTGACCCCTTATATATTTAAATACAGCATGAAGTGAGTCAACAAAACATGTGGTTCCAGATGTTCAGTGGTTTGTACCAAATCAAGGTTACGAACAGAGTCCACATGGTCCAAGTGTAAAATATCTGAGTAGAAGCACTTCCAAAATTTCATGTCTGCACCCTAATGCTGAATCCTCATAGCTGCGGCTAAGTTTAGCAGCATTTGGGAAAAAAAACTAGCCCAATTCTGAATGCAAAATACATACTAGTTAAAAGCTAGATCTGCTAAGTGAAGATTTCCTTTTCCCCCATCTCTTAACAAAACTTTGTGTGGGAGTGTACTGCAGATATGCAAATTGTTTGACAATACTAATAGGTGTTAGTGTAAATGCATCTCTTATCACCAAGTCATGTTTAATAAAAGCTTAACTTTTGACACTTCTGATGTTAGAGATTATTTTTGTAAATATTTTATAACAAATAATCAAATATTTATGTAAAAGCTATTACTGTATTTGCAGTTACGTGTTGGGGTGTCACACACTGAATTTTTTAGTTAATTTATTTTAAGAATTATTATTCTTTAGAACATCCCATAGTTAAATCAGATTCTGAAAAGTAAGGATAGACTTTTATAGTATTGATAAATCAAAGTTAGTCCGTTAAGATCCTACTGCAATTGCTAGAGCTTATACTTAACCAGCTTCTAAAGAATTACTACATCTACATATGGGAAGAATAAATCACTGAGGTAGAAAGAACAAGGCCTTCTTAATGTCCTTTTAAATAACATGGAAAATCTGAAGATTTGCCTGGGAGCTGATGTAGAAGAAAATCTAGTTTAATGTGCTGACCTGATTCTGTTCCTGTTGGTAACCTTGCTATAAGGTTTTCAATCAGATGGAGTATATGTGAGAACCTAATAGGAAGCAGTATGGATAATTAAGTGTTTTAAATTAAATGCAGAAAAATACTGGTAATGCTGAGTTTGTGGTTGTGGGGGCTTTTTTGTTTTGTTTTGGTTTTTTTGTTTCAAATATGGCAAATTATTTTAGAGCATAAGTATATATACACCATATACCAATGTGTGGTTTTTTTCACATGCTGTCACTTAAATAGTTTTAAAATTATTTTCTTAAGAATAGCAGGCTACATTTTAACACAGGCTTTAGGAACTTAATGATGTTTTTCAGCTATTACTACACTAAATGGCTGCAATAATTACTTTCTTCAGATTTAATGAAAACAAAGATATTGAAACACCTTTCCTGCATCTTAAGTATCAGCCATATTAGGTACCACAGCTTAAAAACGAGACCGAGAAAATGAAACTGTATGTCTCACTAAGCAGTAGCCCATTTGCAAAGAATAGTATAATGGGAATTAGAGTAGCTCAGACTAACTGCTTTCTCTGATACCAGATGAACACAGTGCTAGAGCATTTCTCTTTGAAATGCTGCTAAGGCTGCAGTTGCTCAGGGGCTGTAAGGGGATACCATTTGAGACAAGGACAAGTCAAATGTCTCTTTTGAAGTGCCAAATTGTATTTTTTTTTAACAGTATTCTCTTAATAGAAGATAAAGTTCAGAGTCTTTTGCCAGAGAGCTTTGGAGCAGTCTGCACTGTGGAGGAAAGTCATTGTGGTTTAAGTGTGAGTTATGAAGATTTTTGCTGTACTAAATGAAAGTGCAGGACTTCAAAGTTCAGTGCTTCCTTTGCAACAATTGGCAGCTCCTGATATCTAGACTTCAAGGCAAGGTTGAGCTTTGCTCTCAAAATTGCTAATTTTTTTTTTTCAGAGCTTGAAATTTTTGAGAAGAAACCAGAGCTCCTATGTCTGCCTTGTATGAATGGAGCAGATTTGGAATTTTCTAGTTAAAGAAATTTGGTCTAATTCTTATAAATAAGAAATCTTCCGGACCACTCATTGGAGAGAAGAGGAGAGAAAGAGAAAGGTTCTGTCATTAAACAGCAAGTAACACTTATGGAAACTTGTACCAGGAAGCTGAGGGTTCATGCTGAGGTTGCTGCTTCTCCTGCATGAACAGAGGGTGACCCCAACCACCAGCTGTCTAGGCAGGGTGTCTCATTGTTTATACAAAGTGGAATAGCTCCAGCTGAGCTGAAGGTAGTTTCTCCAATAGATGGTGATCAAGATGCTTTGGAATCTTGGAGACCAAGGTTCAAACCCCCTTCCTCTGAACCACTGAAGAAAAATCACTTTTGGAACAACTCGAACACATAGATTTCTTTGCTGTTTAAAAACTCCCATCACGCACATCAGGCGCGTGAGTTTGTATTTCAGATGGCTAGGAGGTATGCCCTGAGAGCTATGGTATTCTGAAGTGAACCCGGGTCCATAATTGTGAATGAATGGCAAACTTTGAAAGCCTTTGGTTTCTGTCCTGACGTGACTTTTGTTTTTGCTGTTTAGAACTTGAACTTCCAAAGGACTTCTTTGTTGGTTTTGTAGCACAGTCTATAATAGTGCTGTATTGATATTATTGAAAGGGTCAAATGGGCATATGACCAGATATGTCTCCCTTATCTTCTACCGCTTGCAGAATACTTGCTGAATGTCATGCATTGCTCAGTTCACCTGCAGGGGACTGAGTTAGGATTGTGTGGCAAGTTAGACTGTGAGATCCCATCTTTGCTCTTGAAGGTATTTAAGTAATGAAGGAGGGAACTGGAAAAGGAGAGAATTGCTAAACAAGGCAATGAATTACGAAGTTAAACGATGCTTCAGATATAGTGTATCAAAACTACACTCTACAAAACAAATGCAATCTCCTCTAAATGGACCTACAAAAGGGTTAGCTGAAGAAGGGTTGGCTGCCTAATAGTGTATTTCTGTGAACAGGTTCTTATTTAAGTTTTTCATTGTGTTCATGAATGGGAACCACAGTTCTGTTCTAGAACAATCTGTTTGGAGACATCCCTAGAACTTCAGCTTTGTTCCCATCTTTTATCATTTACTTCTCTTTGCTTTAATCCCACCGAGTCCACCCCAGCCCTTTCATCAAACTGCGGCCACTTGATCATTACCTCCCTGTCTGTTCTGCCCCTGTTACCAGCCCTGAAGCAGTGGGAGAATCAGGCTAAACAAGATTTGTCTATGCTGTGCCCAGGTGAGTGTCCAGGCAAGCTTCAGAAGGGGAGCCAGGAACTCAAAACAGTATTAAATAAAATAATTGCTTTTTAAGTTGCAGAGAATTTATAGACCAGTCAGACTTACTTGCTTGCTAAAGTAGGCTTATTTGGAAAAATTTCCTCTAAATACCATTAGGGCTCAAAATATACAACTAGAAGAAAGACCTGGGCAGGTCTTCCAAAACATTTGGAAAAAACATGTAATGAATACAATTCTCTAGCATGTGATAATAAAGGAAATAGTGTTAACTGGATGTGTAGTCTTTGTGAAACCAGGACTGTTAACTGGTCACAGCATTCTTGGTGTGGTCCTGTCGGGGTTGTAACACAATTCCGTTTAGCCTAGCATTACGTCTTTGATAATTGTCAGTAGGGGACGCTTAATGAAGAATGCGTAATGTATCAGCATGCAGTGATACTTTCCAAGAATATCTTCCTAACTTCCAGCGATTTGTATTTCAGGAACTTCATGAACGGAGAGCAGTCACTTTTCAGCATAAAACTGAATAGGTGCCCATTTAGTATTTGTAATGATGAACACTCATTTAGCAAGTGTTATATGAGCACATAAAGACTCTGTCCAATCTCTCTATATAAATGCGATAGGGAATTAATTTACCCATTTCCTGCCTCATGAATGTTTTACTTAAGAAAATTTATACTGTTGTTTTGTTAAGTTTGGAAAACAAGGGAAAAGTGCCATGGTAAGGACTGATTTGATAGGGGAAATTGAATAATGATATTTAAAATAACAGTAAGTAATGTTCTGGATGTTATTCCAATTGCAACTCTAGTCTTTAAAGGCAAGTGAGTTCTTTTAAATGGAATGTTCTTGTAATTCATTTTATAGGTGAAATATTTTAGCATTTCTAGGACATTTTATCCATCATTTAAGTGTATCGTAGAATCGTAGAGTGGTATGTGTTGGAAGGTACCTTAAAAATCATTCAGTTCCTACACCTTTGCCATGGGCAGAGACACCTTCCACCAGACAAGGTTGCTCAAGGCCCATCCAATCCGGCCTTGAACACTTCCAGAGACGGTGTATCCACGGTTTCCCTGGGCAACCTGTGCCAGTGCCTTACCACCCTCATCGTTAAGAATTTCTTCCTTATGTCTAGTCTAAATCTTTTCCCTTCCAGTCTAAAGCTTGTCCTATCACTACATACCCTTGTAAAATATCCTTTCCTGGCTTTATTGTACACCCCGTTTAGGTACGGGAAAGCTGTTGTAAGGTCTCCTCAGAGCCTTGTCTTATCCAGGCTGCACAAGCATAGCTTTCTCATCCTGTCCTCATATGGGAGGTGCTCCATGATGTGGCCCTCCTCTGTACCTATTCCAACAGTTCCATATCCTTCTTATGTTGGGGATTCCATAACTGGACCCATTACTCCAGAAGGGGGTCTCACGAGAGTGGAGTAGAAGGGGAAAGTCACCTCCTCATATGAGAGTGAGAATGGTCTGCTATTACTTTTTTATGTTATTTTATTGTAGGCACTGATATACATCTCTGGAAAATATTTTATGAAGTGTGAATAGCTGTTCCATGTAAAATTCCTCATGATCTCTCTCTCAGTCTTCTGGCAAATATATATCTGTCTTTAGCTCACTGCTGTTCAAACATTTATGTAAAAATACTCAACATAGAAATATTTTTGTTCTTGTTATTGCAGAGATGCAATAAACAGTAATAAGCAAAGATTAAGTTTGTTTATTTTGGAGAGGAGGTTTTATACAATTCGTGCAATTTAATATCCAACACACCTCTTTCTCCATGCTACCATACATGATCACTTTCACAATCCAATTTTAGGGCCTTGTCATGTAAAGTCAACTGTAAGATCATGACATAAGAAGATTCTGGGAATCCGGTGCCTTCAGCTCTGCACAAACCCTGAAAATGTGGTCTGGGAATGTCTCTTCAGGAAACTTTTTTTAAAGGTGTCTGGACATCTCTCCAATTTAGCTTAACTGGAATCTAGATCTTATCTAGCAGGAAGGAGATCTATTCCAGGACTCACCATCGTGACTGTTTTTACATTATTCGGTCGTGTAAAATGTAGAAGTAATATTAGTCTTGAAATGAGGAACCTTCCTATCTTTCCTTACTGTATGGGAATGGCAAAAGGCCAGGCCCTCTGGTCTGTCCTCTGGTGTTCCTTCCAGATCCATCAGTATTCATCTCTTGATTGTGTAGTAGCACAGGATGGAAAGTGTTTTTGCTGTGTAGAGTGTTCACCTGGATTGTAAGAGTAATGGGGTGGTCTAGAACCCAATTTTATCGATGTCTACGAAAATGGCTTGAACATTATACCTTTTCTGTATAAGAAATATGCTGCCAGCTTCATCTTTCACTTCTGAGTTGCACAGGTAGTGATTCATGAGTCTGTGCAGATTTGTTCCTGGGTCAGGTTTTTGAACCTGTGTGCCTAAATTATCATTCCTGCATTTTCCCCACTTTAGGTACTTAAAATGACCTTCATTATACTATGATAAATCTTGTTCATAGATATAATGACAAATTCCTTCTCCTCTTGGACTTTGGTGTCATCATGTGGGCTATTGTAATTAGGAATGATTTATTTTTACTTCATGTAATTAATTTTCTTATTGTCAGAATGTCTTGTGACTATTGTTAAGGAAAAATTTTAGACTGATACAGGAAAACTATGATGCTTACAGAGCAGTAAGGTGTTTTGGATGGTCTGAGGCTGTAGCATTCACAGTAATTTGCCAACCAACTATCTTCTCTAATTGGAGTATAATGACCCTGGTCATTTATCATTAGGCAGTGCAACATCAGTCTCTGGCCTTTTCCTGAACTCTTAAGAACTGTGACTTTTCTTTGAACTCTCAGCTTTTAGTTCCACTGACCCTATTGCCCATTTATAACTGGTGTGCCATTTATCACTCTCAGGCTTAGAAATATGGTTGGAGGAAAAGACTCAATTGCAATCACTCACACCTATGGTGTCTTTGTATTTGGACTTCAGAGTTTGTGTAGTGTAACTGATAGGGAGAGATTAGGTACAAAAATGTAATTCCATTGAAGGATTGTGATAATACCATGCCATAAACTGTATATGATGCTCAAGAGGTTTGACATCATTGGGGTTCTGAGATTAAATTACAGCATCTACTATTACTCTCTGTCGGTGTCTCTTTTCTTAGAAGAGGTTTTTTGTGTAACTCCAGTGTGAAATTGACAATATTTTGTAAGTTCGAGCACTTGCTGGTGCATTAATCCTCTCAGAGTCATGTTAATACTTAAATTGCAACATGACATAAACCAGATTTGGTACATGAAGGTGTAAGTGTTTATATGTTACAGAGGAATTAGAGGTACTGAGTACTGTTAAGATCTTGATGTATTAGACTGAATTGGGAATAAAATTTGGCATTTTAACAGTTTTACATTCTCGAATAAGAAAGGAAAATAGCATGTAAACCTAGTAGGAAGAGTTAGAGGTAAACATATTGTATCATTCTTGGGAAAAAAAATCAATATGTATTTATATTAAAAGCAAAACAAACCTACTTCTTTCTCTTGCCTTCCATTTTTTCTGCATAAATATGCTATTTACACATATGCTCGCTCACTTTTCTTCTGTCCCTAGGAAGCTCTAGCTTTCCTTTCCTTAAGCTGTTCTTCATACCTATCGTTTACCTCGTTTTTCTGCATTGCCCTCTCTCCTGCCTTTTCTTTGGAATTTTTCCATCATTTAAGTGAGAAAAACTTGAGTGTGTTGTGCTTCAATGCAGTTTTGGCCAAGAAATGCTTATTTTTAAAGAGGTTTACCCTTATGTAGGAGAAGAAAGGAATTGTTTCAAAACTTCATCCAAGTATGAAGTTGCTGTTAATGGGGCAAGAGATTTTTGCAATTCACATGAAGGAGACAGATGAAGCTACTTGGTTTTCTGAACTCTAGAAAGAGTTCAGAAAGCAGAACAGGTCTAGCTAAGACTTTGGGAAGAACACTTTTCTTCTGAGATTATATCTCCCGTACTAAGAAGAATAGATCAAGGCTCAGGATTTCATGCCATTTGGCATTTCATGCCAAATAAAAAATGTTTTCTTTGAAATGTTTTGTACAGTACAGTATGAACCACTAAGGAAAACAATAATTAGAGTAATTATTTGACTTGGCATTCTCTAATCAAATGCCTCATTTTTTTTAATACAAGATTCAACAAACTTATTTGCTGTTCTTCCTCATTTTTCATTGTTTCCTCTGTCCAGACTTCGTGGGATGGTGTCTCCCCACATCCCATACCTCTGTGATCACAGTATTCCTATGCTGTGTTATGATGTGGAAAGGAAGGCTCCAGAGGGGCCTGAGCCCTTTTCCTAGTGTCTTCCCTTATTGTGCTTTTTTAGGATAGAAGAAGTTTCTATGAAGAATTCAAGTTATGCCTTCTAAATAATAAACCCAAATATTTTGAGATATTTTTCAAATTTCACAGTAAACCTGTGCCAAAGCCTCTAACAACTTCCCTTACATTTTCCAAAACCACTTTTCTTTTTACTGTGAAACACAGCCCCCTTCCTGACCTGACTTGTTGTTAGTGAAAATTTTATGTGAACTTATGAACTTAGAAAAAGGAAAAAACGTATGACAAAAGACTACCTTAAGGACCAATTAGCCAGAAAGTCTTGAGCCACAAGAAAAAACTAAGACAGGAAAAAGTGTGGCTGTAATTTTTTTTCAGCTTTGGATCCCTACTGCGTATAGGCACGCTCTTAAAGTTCTATTAAAATGTCTGATGTCCAGTTGAGCATGAAACTGGAGAGCTGGTGTTTTTTATTCATTCTCGGCATTTCCTGTTACTCTAAATAGTTACATGCCAATATTCAGGATTTGCATCCTCTGTACGATAGTTGTCTTGAGTTGTATACTGAAGTGTCTAACTCTGATGAGGAAGGCTTGTCCCCTCACAAACAGATCTGAATTTCACATATTCAGCCTCCTAAACCAGAAGACAGGGAGGGGGAGCAGGTGATGGAGGCAGATGATCCATGAGGAAATGGTTAGAGACCTACTTGTCCTATTAGACACCCACAAGTCTATGGGGCCAGATGGGATCCACCCAAGGGTATTGAGGGAGCCGGCAGAGGTGCTCACCAAAACCCTTTCCATCATCTACCAGCAGTCCTGGCTGGCTGAGGAAGTTCCACTTGACTGGAGGCTGGCAGATGTTACATCCATTTACAAGAAGGGCCAGAAGGAGGATCTAGGAAACTACAGGTCTGTCAGTCTGACCTTGGTGCTGGGGAAGATCATGGAAAAGGTCATCTTGAGTGCTATCACACAGAGCATACAAGACAACCAGGTGATCAGGACTAGTCAACATGGGTTAATGAAAGGCATGTCCTGCCAAACTAACCTGATCTCCTTCTATGACAAGGTGACCTGCTTAGTGGGCAAGGGAAAGGCTGTGGGTATAGTGTACCTGGACTTCAGTAAAGCCTTTGACATGATTTTTACAGTATTCTGCTTGAGAAACTGGCTGTTATTGGCCTGGAAAGATATACTGTATTCTGGTTAAAATCTGGCTGGATGGTCAGGTCCAAAGAGTTGTGATAAATGGAGTTAAATCCAGCTGGAGGCTGGTCACAAGTGGTGGGTCCAGTTCTGGTCAATATCTTTATCAATGACCTGGATTAAGAGGTTAAGTGTGCCCTCAGTAAATTCGAGGATGACACTAACCTGAGAGGAAGTGTTGTTCTGCTTGAGGGTGGGAAGTCCCTACAAAGGGGTCTGAATGGGCTGGATCGATGGGCTGAGACCAATGGTGAGTCCTGCACTTGGGGCACAACAAACCTATGCAGTGCTACAGACTAGAAGACTGGCTAGAAAGCTGCCTGGAGGAGAAGCACCTGGGGGTGTTGGTTGACAGCCGACTGAACATGAGCCAGCAGTGTGCCCAGGTGGCCAAGAAGGCCAATGGCATCTTGGCTTGTATCAGAAACGGCGTGGCCAGCAGGTCCAAGGAAGTGATTCTGCCCCTGTACTTGGCACTGGTGAGGCAACACCTTGAATACTGTGTTCAGTTCTGGGACCCTCATTGTAAGAAAGACATTAAGGTCCTGGAATGAGTCTAGAGAAGAGCAATGAAGTGGGTGAAAGGGCTTGGGAACAAATCTTATGAGAAGCAGCTGAGGGAACTGGAGTTGTTTAGCTTATAGAAGAGGAGACTGAGGGGAGACGTTATCACTGTCTACAACTATCTGAATGGCAGTTGTAGTGAGGTGATTGTTGATCTATTTGCCCAAATAGGGCAAATAGGTAGGATGAGAGGGAATGGTCTCAAGTCACTACAGGGGAGGTTCAGATTGGACATTAGAAAAAATATCTTCACTGAAAGGATTATCAAGCACTGGCATAGGCTGCCCAGGGAGGTGGTTGATTCACCATCCCTGAGGGTATTTAAAAGATGGTTTTATGAAGTGCTTAGGGATATGATTTAGTAGTGGACAGGTACGACTGGGCTCGATGATCTCAAAAGTCTTCTCCAATCTAGGAGTTCTATGATTCTATTATGTTTGTAGATTAAGACTTACATTATGCTTTGCACTAAATACCATTTAAAATAAAGAAATGTGGTATCCCAGTATAGCCATTGGTTAGAGTGCAATACCACTTATGTTTAATTGGTAGATAATTAATCATTAGTAATTTTGGATGCTATATATGCTGCAAGCCTTTGCAACCAGCGTTGCTGTGTTGAAATGGTTTCAATTTTCATTCATTCAGGATGAGGCACTTTGTTTCAGTATTCAAAATTAGTCCTCAAGTGAAGTCCTGTAAATCTTTGTTCCCCTCAGAGGGGAAAATGTGAATGATGTGAACCAGTCACCATTAGATCTTTTAATGCTGGCCTGTTCAAGATGATTTAATTTAAACAGTTTCATATATCGGGTGTGTTTTAGTGCCATTTAAAATACTCCATTTGGTTTAAAAACTAGGACTGACGCAGAGACATACAAGAAAGGCAATTCTGGTTTAAATGTAGACAAAATGGTTAATTTTTTGATTCTTGTATCATTTACTAGGAACTTCTCTGGCATTTTCTTGCTCCTTGTTTGTCAACAATTTTTAGTTCATGTTGTTTTAAAACACTATTTTGTAAAGCTTAAGACGAGCTTTAGTACAAACTTCATTAGATTTAGTTTGGGGCTTTTCTATTACAACTAAAACAGTGTTAGTATTGCTCTTCTTTTTCACAGAAAAAGACATTGTGATGTATTGTAAAAACAAAAAAAAACCCCAAGCAAACAGGAAATGAAAATGCTACTAGAGATGGGAAAAGGGATCTCAAGTTTCTTTGTGTGGACAATCAACTGAGAATTTGATTTAGTTACATAAAAAGTGGTTCTCCACAAGACAGCTGATTTCATAGCTCTGCTGTATCAGCAAGTAATCCTCTGTCCGAAAAGTATTTGTACATATTTTAGAGCTACCTGAGTGAAGTGAGTTTTATTTGTTCTTAACAATTCAGAGAGCATTGAGAAGCAGCCTGTGTCTCCTAGGGATATAACATTGTACTCTTCAGATGGAGTCCACTGTTTGGAGGTACCTCAATTTGGAGGTACCATTAGGTTTTTGTTCCGAAACTGTAAGCTCTGGGGAATTTTCCTCTTGAGTGTGCTGAAGGAAAAATTGGGACAATTATGTTGCTTGTCTTTTTAGTTAATTTTTTTTCTCAGTGGGTTATGAAAAATTAAATAATTAAAATTGGACTATAAATAATGTACTGAACTTGCTCTGGTGAAAGGTGCAGTGTTGTCCTTCTCAGTAGGAGGACAATTTATATTGTAAAATGAGTTCATTCTGTTGTCCAGGGACCAAAGGGTCAAGTGGGAAAGGAGGGACCAGCAAGCTGCACAGTGGTAAGATCCAACTTTAATTTATCAAACCTAGCCTTGCTTCTGTGGCTCTACACAATTTAAATAAGGTTTATCTCAGCATGTACATGTGAATTTTATTGAATGAACTCCCTACCTGATGATATAGGGATTTTTCATATGGTCAATGTGATCTGTAACAGACACTCTTACCCCTTTCCCTTAGATTTGAAAAAAATTGTAGTGGCTGCTGATGCTGTTTTTTATAATGTGCTTCTTTAACATTGTGTTCTTCAAATTTGAAGTTCAGGAAAAATTCTTGTCTTTTTAGTGACAGCAAAATGCCTACAGCTTAGATCCTTTGAAAAAGTGCAAATGCCTTGTGACATGAATGCAATTTACCCTCTTAACATTGCCTGTACAGTGCTCTCTGATTTCTTTGCTTCCCTTGTACTTTCAACCCCATTGAAAATGCCTTAAGGTCTCACTTGATAACACTTGTGAGCTGAAGTGTGCTCAACCTCTGCAAAATGATCAGAATGGTCTGCAAATTGGTGCATCTGAGTGTTTAGAAAGACCTGGTTAAGACGGCTTTCTTCTAGACCTTGCTCGTACTCTCACATTTTATGATATTTTCACTGCTTGGAATCATGTGTTCATATTAATGTGTCATTTTTGGCAGATCTCTACTTCTGAGAATTACAGAATATGCAAATTCAGTCCTGGAAATACGTTTTGAAAGGTGGTATCTTGATTCCTTTTTCCTTGAGTAAAGTTACTGTAGGAGAGCAGAAGGGTGAAGTCAAAACGAAACTACTGCTTTTATGGGAATCGTGGGAAATTGTGAGGAGATATAGGTTTAAGGAATGAAAAAGAAGACACACCCCCCCAGGTAATGGTGCACTTGATTTTTTTTTTTCGTAGTTGCAAAACTTAAAGTAAAACATGACTATGAGTTCAGCATATAATTTTCTTTTTTTTTTTTTTTGTTGAAAGCTTAGAAAGGTTGGATAATTTTCCTTTACTCAAATTGTAAAATTAGAACTGCATTCTTGTAGAAACTCCCTGTCCTAACTCCTCCTGAGGAGGAAACAGGTGCTCTAAACAAAATAGCACATGTATAAATAGAATACATCAGGAAAGAGTGGCTAGTATGTGTTTAACAGCATTATGCAGAAATAATAGACACCTCTCTACTTGAAACTGTAAGCATGGTCAAATTTAAAGTGTCCACAGATTTGCTCTTAGGACCACTTTCTGCATATTTTGAATGTCCTTATAGCTAATCATGGGCTCTGTCCTGTAATCTATACTGAAGTTCACATAGATTTCATGATTAAACCTATTAACCTTGAGTGTTTAAATTTGATCTACTGAAGTGGTCTAAACCAGCTTGGAAAGTCAATTGCTTTGAAAGCCTCACAGCATTTCAGACTAGCCTGAACTTGTGTTACAGATCTGGAGGTCTCTGTTTGCTTACATATATACCCTTTTGCCAAGTAACACTGTGCAAGCTCAGAGGTTGTGTTTTTTTCTGGTCTCAGCAGTGTGCATGGTCATAGGAATGTGGCTTTTTGTTACCAAGTCATAACTGCAAATACTATAACATATGTCATTAATGCACAGAATATAAGCTATATTTAGAAAGCCTTTTGTTCCCGTCTAAAATGCAGTTAAATTTGGAGAACATTTTTGTCCATAGCATATATATTCTGTAACCAGTTTAGAATCATTCATGTTTTGTGCAGAGATTGAAACGATTTGTCAATTTCCACTGTCAAAACATTCTGTCTTATTATATGCCTTACATAATTTCCTTCATATCCTTTATATCCAATAACTGTCTCTTAAGAAATTAATATATAGAAATACTGATGGGTTGCTTTTATTGTAGTTGAGCTTAAAGCCTCCAGTCAGAATTATGGTTCTGCTGTCTTGCTTTCTGTTCATGAAAAGAGACAAAACTTGAGCTTGTTATAATTTAATTACAAAAGGCTTTCTCTGAGAAAATAAAGTGGTATTGTTTGTTTTGCAGACAGAGTGAAGTGATATGCAAAAAAAAAAAGAAAAAAGCAATTAAATTTTCATTACCTGAACACAAGGAGTTTAGAGGTTTAGAAGTTCACAATTTCAGGTGCTGGACAATCAGGCTTTTAGATGCCCAATGCAATAGGCTGCCTATGGATTTCTGCTCTGTATTTCACTCACTGTATGGATATTCAGCAATTTTGAAGATGTGTGCTGAGGATTTTGTGTTCTGGATATTGGGAAATCTGCCTCTGGTTGGTGTAACAAAAATAACCTAGGAAATCTTTGGCAGAGGTGGGAAGAAACTTACTGAGTTCCAATGCAGTGTTTAAGGCTTCTCTCCTCTGTTTCCTTAGGTTTTATGTGTAGTTTAAATCCATAGTATGATCAGTGAATTGCTGGAAAATTTTGTGAAGCTTGGGAGTCCTACTGATAGAGGAACACTCTAGAACATAACTCACATCTTAGTTTAGCAGGTATTAAGTAAAGAACTGTGGTTTGTCCTTCAGCTTTGAGTCACATTGTTTTAAGCTGAAATAAACTTTTCGTACTTAAATATGAGGTACTACTATTTTTTTTTCAAAGTTGTCGCTTGTATTTAAAGTACAAACAGTACTTTGTTAAGCTGATCAGGTTGAGAACATTCATCTATTCCTTGCCCAAATCTTACTGTTACAAAAGAAAAAAAACAAACCACAAAACCAAAAATGACCCCCACCCCTTGGAAATAAAAGATATGAAGACATGACTTTGAATTAAATACTTGTTAGAACTCAGAAGTCTTTTTATTAATCTCTTTGCCATTAAATACGCATTTTGGCATTATAGCAGGAACAACTTTCATGTCAAAATCATAATCAGGAGCAGGAATTTTATTGTGTTCTGTATAGACAAAAAAATAGCGCATTACCTTCTAATAATATCTTTTTCCTTGTGTGTTCACTCTTATGACCTTCACTTCCATAGAGTTATCTTGCAGACTGTGAGAATCTTTTCTTTACCGTAGTGTTGCATAAGCAAGTTCATTGCATCACACTTATAAGTAGAGACTGATGAAGCACAGTCTCTCGAGCTTTTGTCTAGTAGTATGACCCTTGACCATAATTTTTCTTCCTTCTTATCACTTACTACTTATAAAAAATTCCCATCAGATTTGTGAATTTTTAGAAATGGAATTAAGATTAAGTTGAAAATAGTTTTGGGGGTAAACATTTTCAAAGATTAGAAGAGATCTAAAAATAATAATTTTCTACCCTGTAATGTATTTTGGTCATCATTGCTCGTTTTACTCTCATGTTAAATATCAGCAGTCCAAAGTAAGTACAGATTGAATGCTCTTTTAGTCAAGCAACTTTCAAATTACCAGTTAATTTTAGCTTTTGGTTGGTATACAACAGGAATGTCCTTATTTTCAAACTTTGTGCCTGTAAGTAACAGCAGAAGAACTCAGTATTCACCTTTAGAAACCCTGTTTCTCTTCCGCCATGGGGAAACTGTTTCAATTCAAGAGCTGTGGTTCTTACTTTCTTTTAGTAGAAAATGCAGTTGTTTCTGCAGCTTTGTTAACTTTTTAAAATGTCTTGCATTATAATCATAAAGAGGTAAAAAGAGTCAAAGACAGAGATGTGACTGATGTGCTTGCTTTAAATTTCTTTTTCTGTATTCTGAAGTCTTTTCTGATTTACTTAGTAAAATTAGATATTGTAGCTCATGCTAGGACTTCTGAACTGAGATATGCAGCTATGCTTTCTCTCTACACCTGCTCTGGAGTATGAAATAGAGTTCAGTTCAAAAGAATTTACAGCAGTTGATGCTTAAAATCTCCCCTAATTCTACCAGGTCACTTCTATTTTGTGTCACTGCAGTTTTGTAAAAATACATGTTCTACTTTCTAGGTGATACCTAAAGAGCTGAGTTCGTAGAGGCTGCAGCCAGTTTAAGGCCTCTTTAGGAATGCCTGAGCCTTACCTCCTTTGCTATTCCAGGAAATGTCTGTGAAGTGTCACTGAGTGTAAAAATAAATGACCAATGGGGTAAAAAGTTGTTTTGTTTTCCAAAATGTAACTACTAGAAATTCATCCTGAGACTTGAAAGTGAGTATTTTCCTTTCTTCTCTTCTTGTGCTGTGTGCAGTAAAATTTTACTGTGGGTAGATTCTTGAGATTCTTGGGCTCACAAAGTCTGAAAAGACTTATGAACGCTTTGTCATAAGAGGTGGTCCTTCTCTTTATGATGATACAGGAATGTCACTCTTGTAGGTGCTTCGATAGATTTCAACTAATAAAGTGTGATAGGCACCACCATAAACATGTTTGTTATTGAAAACACATGAATTTAGCACATGGATTACTTATGCTCCATTAGAAATCTTGTGCCTGAGTGTAACACTTCTGTGCTCAGCTCATAACAGATGTGCCTCCCAGATCTCCCACCTCTCCAGCTGCCAGGACTCACCACATGAGTCCTGTGAGAAAGTGATGTGATGCTCGAAGTCACCTTGTATTTAGTATAGGGTGAAGAGCCTCTCTTCTCATCTATATTGGCAATGGGTTGAGAGGTGAGAGACTTGGCCAATGCTTGTGGCTTTTGTCTTGAGACTTTCTTGCTCTGCGGAGCAGAGGCAATGTATGTACATATGCACTACAGGGATGCTGACTGTGGGTCCATGGGTGCGTATGGGTTGTTGGCAGACCCTGTAGTACAGTGTACACAGCTGCTCCCAGACATATCCTCCTCCTCACTGCAGTAATACCTGTTCATTTTGCCTCCGAAGTGGCTTGTGGCTCCATGGAACATTGTAGACACAGTGGCCCTGCTACTTCCCTCACAGGCATATATTTTACTTTGTCGTTGTTTTCCAAATAATTCTTACAGGAATTTCTGGGGCAGAAAGGGGAGAGACATGAAGACTGTGCTGTAACCGTGATGGTATTGGGCTATACGTGGATGGGTGGAGGTTTAATTTGGTGTAAGAAATAGCTGTTGTGGATGAAACTAACAGATGTAGAAAAAACAAAGGATGACTATTCTTTGTTTACTTACCATTTGAAGTATTGTTTCATTTTTTTCCCATTGCTAAACAATGTGACAATCAAAGAAACAAAGAGTCTCTCTGACCCTCCCTTTTTGATATTCTTATAATCATTCTTCAAATCTGAAATTGTATTATTCTAATTTAATAATCACTTTATTTTTCTAATCCACATATTTTCCTATGCTTTCTTTTCAGTTAGATCTGAAATATTCTAGATTTAGATTACACATACTGTGTTGTGGGAGTTTATTAAATATGACACAGAAGAACTGTATATATTCTCCTAAAGCCATTGTGGGGTAACCAAATACTTATAATCCCTGCTTATGTGATGGAGAAATGGAATCAAAGACTTTAGCTTTCTTGGCCCTTTGCCCCAACCCCCAAAAAATAAGGCTGCTTCTCATTAGAGGTTAAATATAACTTGAGATTTTGATCTAGTACTGATGGAGAATACTGCCTTAATTTAAAGATGTATTTAGTAAACTGGTGTTCTTCCATAGCTGATTTATGTCAAGCAGATTTTTCACCTTATGTTATGTAAAAAGGAAGTGAGCCTGTAAGATGCTCTATAACTTGTCATGGCAGAAAGGATATCCCCTCACACGCCTGGTTCACCCTTCACAAGATTTGTACGTGGAGGAAAATGCAGTGTTTGGGTATGCACCAATATGAGGTCTTCCAAACAGGTTCCATTGAAATATTATTCTACATCCAGTAATTCAGTTCTGTTAAAGTAAAGCTGTTTTGAATGCTCTTCTTGCCAAATGCCCCTCTTTAGAAAAGTTTCTTGCTCTCTGCCAAAGCTTCAGTTTCTTCAGCTTCATTGCAGTAGAACAAATTCTAGTTTTTCTCACAACTGTGCGCTTCACTATGTCAAGACTTTGTGTTGTTGCATAGTCAAGATGGCTTCAGGTGGCTTTGATTAATAGTATGTGGAATGTACACTTCCCAGTGTAGTTTGGAACTCTGCTTTTTCAGGTGCTCAGTATGTGTTTCAGTCCTACTGAATCTTTCCTTTGCCGTTCTTACATTCATTTATCTTTGCCTGTGTTCAGGGCAAAGATTTCAAGTACGTTATTGTCTTGGGAGGGCACTGTAAGTGGCCTCAATAAGAGTAATTTCTTAAGCAAGACTTACTAAACAAAGCTCCTTATAATTTTATCCAAAAAAGCTATGTGAATTCAGCAGGTGCAAAGATGGTTGCTAAATACAAGCCCATCAGAGCTAGTCATGGAGGAGTGCATGTCTTCTCATGCATGTCCCTGGAGCTACGGTGTTTTGCACCAACTGAGGTGTCTCCTAGCATATACTGATTTTGCAAGAGAAGTCCCAGCTGGGATGGTGAGCTCTGGCTTTCCATGTATCTGATGCAAACAGAGCAGAAGAATTATAAATTTCACTAATTTTTAGCAATTTAGCAAAACACCAAATTTACTCAGAACTTTGAACATTTTTTTGAGCCTCTGACTGTCTTATCATATAACTTTTATTTACTGAGAAAAGTAGTGAGCCTAAATGCAACCATTCCAGGAGGTTTATCTCATGTATGGTGTGTTAGTAAATGAAATGGTTGGGTTGAAATGCAGAGCTACACATTTTATTCGCAGTTTTCAGGCTTTGAATTTTCTAACTTCTTACGAGATTTGTCATAGCTGAATTGTGCAGCATTTGTTATTTCTGGTATTAACCTGGAAGGGTTAATCATTCCTTTATAAGTACCTGAAATTTTTAGCAGAAGGTAATTTTCTTGCCCTTTTCTAAATATCATTTTGAATTTCAGATTAATCTTCTAAATACTGAGGGCTTTAGGAGCTCATGATATGATGTAAATATTTGTACCTATTTTGACTCTAACTCCTAGTCCCTTATATTTCCATTACCTTAATGGACATGCAAAAATTTATATGGATAAATCATCAGATTAAAAGCAACTCCATTTAGTAAACCCTATATATAGTTATAGAAGACATAATCCTATATGTAGCTGCAAAAATCAACATATTGGAATACTGCAAAGCATTTTTTATGTCCTTTTCAGTTACTGGTAGCATTGCAACTCTCCACTACTATTGCCCATAGTGTCTCGTAATTATTGTTGAAAAGATGCTGAGAAATACTTGTTACATCTCTACATGATGTGTTGCTCTGTATTTAACTGATGTTCCACGATTTCAGCCTGCAAATACTTAAGGCTTCCAGTAGAGGTCAGGATGACATTGTCAGATATTTTGTTTAACGTATTGACCTGAAAAGGAACACTTTCCTTGTTATCACAAATAAAGCATTTGGGTGGGTTTTCTTTGTTTTACTTCTTAATATGCAGATAAAGCATTGCATAATTATTTTTGTTTCCTCTGGATCTCATGAGTAACTTTGTAAAGTTTGACCAATGTGTCTAGTGTCTTGATAAATAGTGAAGGGTGGGAATAGAGGAAAAACAGTGAGAGGGAGATGACTCTGAAGAATTAACCCTGCTGTTAAGATAAGGGTCTGTTACACTGTATATGTTAGGAATAGGGGATCTGGGAAATCAGTAAAGAATTGTTTAAATTCTTTATATTGAGTGTGTGTATGTAAGTGTGTAGATTCATACGTGTGTATGCACATATATGCATACATGGCGCACACGGGCCTAGATAAGTGTGCATGCATATATTTTTATTTAAGACTGTGCTACACATACCAAGCAGCAATATTCAAGCAGCCTTTGCTCTAGCCACTCGTTTCTGCTTTGTCACTGTAGCTGCTGTGCTTTGGTGTAAGTAATACAACAAATCTGGCTGAAAAAGTAACCTTATGCAAGTGAGATATTTTTTTTTCCCCAGCCATAACAATTACTTGATCAGTTTTGCAGTATAACTGTGCAAATAAACATATCAACACAATGCACCGGGCTGCTCAGGGGATAAGATTTACCTGATGAGGTGTCATGGTGATTGAAGAGAGCGAGGGAACACTCGACATATTCCTAAAAATTATTTTTTCTTCTAGTCTCTGAAACACAATTTTCTGACTGGGGTAGATTTTGCGGTGGATTCTATAATGCAGAACCAGGAAGCACAAGTAGCCTTGTGTGCTGGAGCTATCACCTAGCACTGTGGATTTACTAGTGCACATACACGGGCAGATCACAGAATGCCTCAATTAATTTATTTTGCACAGTCCAGTGGCATCTGACACTGGAGTGTTTCTATTTTCAGGCTTTCTTTGCATTCAGATCTCAAATACACAAACGTGCTCGCACACACACGCTACACACAAGCAGTTATTCATGGTATATTACATGCCTTCTTGCGACTACAAAATTGTGGCATTCAGGCTCCATGATCTTACTGACACAACATTTAGTGGCACATCAGCAGTTTACATGCATGTGAACACGAAGCTCTTCTGCAACAATGTGATTTGCTCTTCTCTGGATGTGTGTATGACTTGACTCTAGCAACCAAGTTTCCAGTGATCAACTCCTGGCACACTCCTGTCATCACTCCAGTCAGAGATGCTTCAGCGTGTGTTCAAAAAGAGCTACGGCAGCCTGTTGTTCACTGCCCCTTAGACTAGGCACAAAATGGCTTACTCGGCTTTCAATAGGAACCTACTACAAACTGCATGTGGAAGTCAGACCCCAAAATGCAACTTGATTACCTAAATGGTAATGATGGTGTTCACTGTCTTTGAGTACATAAAATGTTGTGGAGGAAGATAAATAACTAAGGGTGAGGTGCAATAAGATGAAAATGAAATAAAATCCACTTTTCCTGATGTCTGTTCTAAATTATCTTGACAATAAATGTTTTATCAGGCCATGGTGTACTTCCAAGGGGGAGTGGTGAAAGTTCGTATTGCCAGTGACAATAGCTAGACTGGAAAAAACATTTTGAATGCATATAGAGAACGAATCAAAAAGTTCAGTGAAACACATGAGGTAGCTCAACTGGTCTTTTTTGATCTCTTTATTGTGACAAAATAAAATTAAATATCCTGCTTTATCTCTTCTGGTTTAGGAGTTATTTTATATCCACGTAGGTGCTTCATCTTTTTTATTGAAAACAAACAAAAAAAAGGATACTATGAAATCAAGCAGTTCTGGACTGAGATGGCCGCAAATGAAATAAAGCGATACCCTCTCACTTTATATGCTCCATAATTTATCATAGGAGGAAAGGATAGTTTAGAAATGCTACGGTCACCTTGCATTTAGGAGGTTAGGTTTTCTTACTAGAAAGGAGGACTCTTTCCTTGTAGTGATTCTTATCATTTAAGAAGTCTGCTTAACCAGGTAATGAACACATACTTTCGCATAAGTCCTGAGAGAAGTCAATTGATACATTGGGCCTGCAATACAATTATTAGGTAAAGAAGGGTGGCATTTCTCTCCAACCTAGGGATGTTCAGCCCATAAAGATCAAGCTCCTTATTCTGAGCTGAGAACTGTCTGGATGCTTGAAATTCAGATTCGTTTTCACTAATCAATCATTTTAAAAGTAATTCTAAGCAGAGTACGGATACTTATGTCTTCCTTGCACTTATTTTCCCGACTAACTGCCTTCTCCTATGCTAGAGTACATAACCTTTTGTCTAATTATAAAGTTGCTTCACTGGTGGAAGGACTTGATCTCTTATAATACTCCAGTTGAAACCTTTTCCATTGTCACTGATACTGTATACATCTCTGCAGCACCCAGTAGACTGGTGAGGAGGAAGTACATCTGTTTCAACTTTTCCACCTTCCAATCTTGCTGGCCAAACTCTTCTGCATTCTTGAGAAGATTCTTGACGTTCTTATTATATCTATTTTATCTGTTTGTTGAAAGCAATAAGAAAGTTCGATGAGATGTTTTTTTTTGTTTGTGGGTTTTGTTGGTCCTTTAATGACAGTAGGTAGAAACCAGCTCATTCTAGCTCACTGGAATGTGTAAAAATGATAAAGCCAAAGCATGTGTCTTACTTCCTGGTCAAAGCCCAAAGTTAATGCTATTAATGGAAAAGATATTAAAGCAGTAAAGCACAAAAATATTTGTAACAGTCTGTTACTTCATTCTGGAAAAAAACCCTGCTTATTTATACAATACATATAGTAGCTGTTTTCCAGGGTAGTGTTTAAGGAATGTGCTGTCCTGAGGAAAAAGCTTACCGTAACTATATGTAGTTATTGCCGTGTAGTAACTCAGCACTGTTCAGCTTCCAATTTAAATGCAAAGGTCTAATTTATGTTTGACTTTTATTGTGTATATACAACTTTTTTCTTCAGGCTTACTCTTCACTTGTTCCAATGACTTTACAGAGAGGTAAGAAACTTTTCATTCTTAGTAGTACTAATATTTTACTGTTTCAAATTTAAATTGAAAATGGCACAGAGCACCAAGTGGACAGGCTCAGCTTCTATCCTGTTCTTCTTTTTGCCCAGATGTCTTATGTGTAATTTGGAACATGACCTATTATATTTCAGATCCTGAAAGTATTAACCTTTTTGACCTCTGATGTCCAAATAATATTCACTGAAGTATTTATAAAGGCAGGTTTTTCTCTGTTTCTGAAATAAGGTACTGAACACATGAAAGCATAGTCTCTTCTTATGTGCAGCCTGCTTTCAAATTGAATGAATTTAATACGTTCAGTTTTTAACAACCAGGAAGTTATAAGTAAGTGTCACTATTTTGATCACTATTCTCAGATCATGGCTTGGATGGCAAATATAAGCTGTATGCCCTTAAATGTTGAATGTTTATCCAGGTATGTTTTTGAAGGAAATCTTATAAGAAAGATTAAATTCTGTTTTGTTTAAATCTGTGTTGAGTTTTGTCCTGTTGTGTTTACTGTTCCATTCCATATGCTCCTTATTTATGTGCACCTGCCTCCCAATTAAATCTTCATTAACATGCACATCTGCAGAAGCTCTACTTGCTTTCATCCCACTTGAAGCATTAGATGTTTTACACCATATAAATTTCTAGCTTACTTTTCTTCTAGACTTCCAAAAGAAGCGTAGAGAGATTGAAAAACCCAAAAATCAAAAAACCCACAATGTTTGCAAAACTTTGGGATTCAAGAAGCTTGTTAAATTTTGCTCTGGCTTCTATTTGTATTAATTTCTAATTTCTTTTTATTCACTGTAAATTCACTGTAAATGTAAATGTGTATGACAAATTTTATTCTCTAGTTTGGGACTGACTGGCTGTTGTCTAGAACACTAGATGTTCTTCCAAGAAAGCTCTTATTTGGTAAAGCACCTTTTTAAAAGTCTCCAAATTGTGGAACTTATTACAATGGGAAACAAGCGATCCATTTCACTGCAGTGCTCAGGGAAAATAAATTTACCCCTGCTGCCATTAACACCTTAAGTAAATTATGTGTTGTACATATGTTGTGTACATGTTCAAATGAACTTGTGTTGAAAACCTGACTGTGTAAGAAGATATAACAGTGTCTACTGGTATATAATGATTGGTCTCTGTTCAGTACTAGAAGTGTAGAAATAATGTCTAGAATACAGAAGCTGAATTATTTGTTACTCCTAAGGAAAAAAAAAAAAGGTATAACCATTATTCCAGGTCACCACTGAGGTCACTGACAGCACAGCATGGGGGATTGAAGTATAGCAGCATGACTACAACTAGCTCATGGCTGTGAAAGAAATCTTTAGTCCCTGTTGCTGCTACATGCTTCAATTGGAAGAAGCAAGAATACGTTCTTTTTTATTTACTTTATTTAGGAAAGAAAAAGAAAACTTTGAAAAATGAAATTTAAAAATAATCCCTTTTAAATAAACATTAATACTGGTCTTGCTATGTACTGTTTGTTGAAGATGATATCTGCTAGTAAAATCAAAGGCAAGTGGGTTGATGGGAAGACCCCTCTGCAAACCATGCGCTGCTTGCTTTAATAATTAGATATGGTCCTGTTGTCAAACTGTAGTCCAGCTTTTATCATTCTTGGCAGACAGAGCAGAATAACACTCTGGCACTTGACCTGCCCATAAAAACTTGAACAGGAAACAGCAATAAATAATCCACTCAAAAGGCCCTTGAGAAAAGTATTACACTTGGGCCCCTAAAGGAATTGCATGCTACTCCAGGGGGAAAGTGTGGGCTCTTTCAAAACACAAGCTTTGTATTGCTATAATTTTTTTTAGATTTTATGATTATATATCTCAATAGTAGTACAAAAGATTTTTTTTTATATATATAGCAGAGCTGAGAGAGGCTTCAAAATTGTTTCCAGTTTTATTCCTTTTAATCAACATAGAAATAAATTTATAGTATACACATACACAACAGAAAAGTGTTTCGAACAACCGATCAACAAGCCCTCATATTCCTCCAGAGCTGGTCCTGGCTTCTTTCAAATGGGGTGCCTGATTCTCCTGGTTCTGCTTTACATGGAAACCTTCATCCTTCTACACTGACATAAGAGTGTGACCCCAAATTCCTTACCTTGTTTGGTACATCCCTGCTAATTTGATGCCTGGACATTGAAATGAACATTGAGGTGAAAAAACTGCTCCAGTACCTCTGGAAATCTCTTCCCTCAGATTTTGACAGAAGTGGCAGAGTATTTCAGTTCTCTTTCTAGCCTGAAAGAATAGACTGGCTGTGTTTTTAATTTTGCAATTTAGACTCCAACGATGCAATTGTTTCCACAGACATTTGCTTTAATCTCTGGCTTTTCTCATTAACTGAATTAGAGAACTAAGGGCATAATTTGTAGTGGGTTTTAGTCACACAGTAGAGTAAGTTGTTTTATCATGTATGCACAATAATTTAATTTTTCATGTTCATTTCAGTGCCTTGAATGAATCCTTAAAAATCTGTGAGAAAAAGGAAAATTTTTAATACTTACCAAGTCTAATTTGAGAGAAAAAAGCTTATACAGACTACAGTTGCACCTCTCACCTTTAGTAAATTAAAACAATTAGTAGTTAAATGAAGTGATGTTTTATATTTTTATTCATATAGTTTTTGTTTCCAGCTCTGATAGCTTCCAACTAGATTCAGAAATTTTCTTTTCACAAGGTTGAATTTAAATGAGATGAAATGTAACTGCGGTTAGCTTTTTTTTCCAATTTTCAGAAGCCAAAGTCCTAGATTTTTGGCTGGTTAGACGAGTCAGTTTTATTGAAATTATTCTGTTGGCTTGCTGAAGATACATCTATTTAAGTGGCAGGGCAGTGATTGCACAAACCCAGAAATTCTATGAGATATTTTCCAATTTGACAGGAATGTTGTTTTTCAGAAATAAGCAGTATGTTACATGAAGAGCAGATTGATAAAGTTCTGGATATTCCTAATAGATCTTAGTCTTACAGCTGGTCTGAATTCAAATTTTGCAAACCCAAATGAATTACAGAGTCACAGAATGGTTGAGGTTAAAAGGGAACTCTGGAGATCATCTAATTGAACACCCCTGCTAAAGCAGGTTCACATAGAGCAAATTGCACAGGAGCATGCCCAGACAGGTTTTTAATATTTCCAGAGAAGGAGGCTCTATAACTTTGCTGGGTATCCCGTTCCAGTGCTGTCATCCTCATATTAAGGTGGAACTTCCTGTGTTCTAGTCTGTGCCCATTGTCCATTGTCCTGTCACTGGGCACCACTGGAAAGAGTCTGGCTCCATCCTTCTGACACCAGCCCTTAAGATATTTATAAGAGTTGATAAGATCTCCTCTCAGTCTTCTATTCTCCAGGCTAAACGGACCCAGATCTCTCAGTCTTTCCTCATAAAAGAAATGCTCCAGTCCCCTAATCATCTTTGTAGCCTTCCACTGGACTCTCTCCAGTAGTTCCTTGTCTTTCTTGAGCTGGGGAGCCCAGAACTGGACATGCTACTCCAGATGCAGCCTATCTAGGGCAGAGTGGAGGGGGAGGATAGACTTCCTTGAACTGCTGGCCACACTCTTCTTACTGTGCCCCAGGCTGGCCTTGTTGGCCATGAGAGGACATTGCTGGCTCATGGTTAACTTGTTCAACAGGACTCCTAGGACTTGCTCTGAAGAGCTGCTTTCCAGCAACCTGTACTGGTACCCAAGGTTATCTCCCTTGAGGTGATGGACTTCACGGTTGCCTTTGATGACCTCCATTTAGTTCCTCTCTGCCCAACTCTTCAGCCTGTCCAGGTCTTGCTGAATGGCAGCACAGCCTTCTGATGTATCAGCCACTCCTCCCAGTTTTCTTTCATCAGCAAATTTACTGACGGTATACTCTGTCCCCTCATATAGGTCACTGATTAATACGTTGAACAAGACTGAACCCAGTACTGACCCCTGGGGAACATTGCTCATTACAGGCTTCCAACTAGACTGTGCACTACTGATTGCAGCCCTATGGGCTCTTGATCCATCTTACTGTCTATTCATCTAAGCCATGCTTCCTAAGCTTACCTGTGCAGATTTATGGGAGACAGTGTCAAATGCCCTGCAGAAGTCAACGTAGAAAACATCCACTGCTCTTCCCTCACCTGCCCAGCAAGTTACACCATCATAGAAGGCTATCAAATTGGTCAAGCATGATTTCCCCTTGATGAATCCATCCAGACAAATTTGGACTCGATGATCCGGTGCGTCTCTTCCAACCTGGTTATTCTATGATTCTATAAATCTTGTCTTAGGTGCAGAAACGAATATCTCTGGTTGTGCTTTTTCCTATTTATTCCTGCATGTTAGCTTCCCCAAAAGCACTTTGAATAACTAATGCAGAAAGGCATTTGGGACCAAGTTAACAGTGTAGCAGCTAAATTGGATAAATTGATTCTTTTCTTCAACGTTATGATTTCTTATATGACATACATTAAAGGTAAGTTGGTGACAATGATGCCTGTACTCAAATGGGCTTGGAACCATCTCAGGTCTTGGCAATGTGGTCCATCATCTGACTCATCCTTGCAGGCCAGGTGAAACCAGATGCTTATTATCACTTGCATGAATTTTCCTATTTTGCTTAAGGGAAGAAAGAGGTGGTGACCAAATATAAAGTAGTATATGATTGCCACTTACATAGTAAGCAGTCTCATCCCAGCTATATGCCTTCTGAGATTTGCTGGTAGGCCTAGATCAGTATACTGGAATGTTGTATTTATGTGCTTTACTACTTACTCTTTCCTCTTTTTCATAAGCAGAATATTGTGAACAGCTTGAATGCCTTGAAATTTTGGTAATTTTTATAGTTTTCAACCAGACTGGGATGCACGAGTGATTTGGTAGAAAGGACGTGTAAAATCATTTGATTCTGTTTAGTGAATAATTGTTAAGCTGTTAGCATTGTCTATTTTTCAAGTTTTCTGTTGAATGTTCAAAAAGCCTAGTGTTGTGTGGCTTTTGCAAACATTCACCCTTGATGTATAGCTAATTTATTCTGTTGAGAGGTTTACCCTTATAGCAAGTATTTATTTGCCTACATGGAATTCATAGTTGGTAGAGAACTCAATTATTTATTTACTAATGTTCTTGGTTATTGACTATGCAAAAGTTTCCACTAATGAGAATTCTTCGCCATTGTGAATCATTAATACATTAAGTACACTTCAAATTCCTACAGTAATGATACAATGAGAATTGCTTAGCTGATTTAAATGACACAGATGTAGTACTAATTATACATTTTAAACTGGCAACAAACACAATTAATTTGCTGATTATCTAAAACAAAAGTAAACTTTTTTATTATAGTAATTTGCTATAATTTATTACACAGTCATCTTCTTTGTATAATATTTATGCATTTGACAAACCTACAAAGAGATATGTAATTAGACCTGTTTCATCCATCACTGGCTGCCTTTTAACCAGAGGTCTTACGTGAACAGCTTACAAAGACGCTATCAGATTAACCAAATCATACTGGTGGCACCTTTTAAATCAACAAATGCATTTTTTTTTTGCTAGTAATTTCAGTGGATTATTAAAATTGAATAGCTTTAATTTAACTTATGTTACTTGAAGGTGTTTTGCACGGCTGTTGTTTGGATGGTGGTTTTATTTGCTGTAGTTTGCCAGATTTCTCTGTTGCAAATTCTTTTGGAAAATTTGAAACAAAATGTGCTTATGGGCACTTTTTGAAGGGAAAACCCCCAAATAAAACAAAAAACCTCTCCCCCCCAACAGTAACAACTCCCTCTCAAAATGCTTTGTACTCAGGGAAGTTTAGAATGATTTGTGTATGATTCGAGAAATCAGACTGAGGCCATTATAATATTTAGTTTTCATTCAAGCCTAGATTTAGGGCATTAAAAATCTGCAAGTGTCCGTATCAAGCTCTGTTACCAGGTTGCTTATTTGCCCCTTGAATACCAGCTTTAAAGAGCTTTATATTGGTGCCCACTGTGTCCCTGAAATTTGCCAGATGTCTGGATTCATTAAAACAGTCTTCAAAATTTATTTTAACATAGAATAGGCAGACACATTTTGTAAGAGATTCTAATTGTTGGCTTTGGTATTATTCTTTAAACTGACTATAGGGCCAGGAATTAAAATTAACAAACCACAAACCAATCTCTTCAGCCTCCAAGGCTTCCCAACCTAAAACAACCAAAAAAACTTCCCTTGGATGCTTGTGCTGTATTTGCAGTGTCACTGATGCTTCTAGAGAAAACATCCATATTGGTCATATTTTCAGAATGAAAGAACTTTCAGTTCACTTAGAAATGATGTACACTTTCAGCCAGTGCACTGTTGTAGCTGCCATGGACTGGAGAAGTAAATTTTATCAGAATATATCATATCCTGTGATCTGTGCCTTCCTCGTGGTCGAGATCTTTATTCTAGTCGAGAACTCAGTTTCCTTTTCCATTAAATGCTTTTAAGTCAGAAACTTTGGCTCTTGCTTTTTCAAGGTCTATGCGTGATGGATGAAATAGGGATATGCACTCACCTATTTAAAATGATGTTTAGAAATGAAAAATCCTATTTGTTATTCTTGTTTCCACACTGGAATTTATTAATTCCAAGGAAATAATGTATCTTAATGGAGAATGGAATCTACCAAAGAGAACCCAGAATTTAGTTTTCTTGGACATTATCCCTAGCTGTGTCAGCGATGACAGGTGCCAACAGCATTAGCAGAGCACTGGTCCTTGGTGAACACAGCAGCCTTTGAAGGAGATGCACCTCCATTCTCTCTGCTAGCATGTTCATTTGTCCCTTGTCATCTGTCTCTGGACAGAATCATAACAAGAACCACTGTTCCATCTGTGATCCCAACCCCCCAAACTGTTCTTTAAAAAAAATTCCCCAAACCAACCCAAACTTGTATTATATTTCTGACAATGAATCACCTACTTAACTGAGGAAACACATCTATTTTTATTTTATAAAGCATTTATTTCAGTATTTTGTTATTTCTCTCTTATAAAATATGAGCTAGGTAACAAGCACTTCCACAATGTTTTCTCCCTAATTTAAATTTATTTTTCCTTCCTTATTTTTTTTCAAGAGGGAAGATGAGTGGTGGTGGGGGTACTTGTATGGACATGCAGGTACTTGGGAACAATTACGATTTCCCTTTAAAATTAGAACTTAGCAGTTTTGTTATGTAATATGATTTCACTGTTTTGTACCTTTAAAAAGAAGTTGTTCTTGAACTATTAAACTGTATGTGTCACTGATTTATCCTGTTACCAAAAGGATCTTATGTGTCACTTGGCAGAATGACAGCTTTTTTCCCAAGGCTATTGTATAATTGTGTTTTGTTAGCTGTTTTTGTTTTATAAATACTGTACTAAAGGGATCTCTGAAGATCAAGATTTTGCATGCAGTATTTTTCTTTTCTGTTCTTTGATGTTGACCTTCCCCTGCTTCCATCACAGCAACAAGCACAGTATTTTGTCCTCAAAAAGTTATGAATTCTATGTCAGGAAAAAAAGCGTTTATTTTTCATGTCAGAGTCTTTGCAAACATGCTGACTCCATTCCAGCAGATTCCTCACTGAAACACTTCTGAAACAATTTTCCAGGGAAAACTAGGTTTGTGAAAATTTTCTTTATCTGAAAATCTGCAAAGTGACTCCAGTGCTGTCATTCTTCAAGCGTTTAATAATGTGAGCCTACGGTACTAGCATAGGTATCTGTTTTCTCCTTCTGGCAATTTCCCCTTCTAGAAGAAGCAGTGGCATAGGCCCTTTCTTCTCCTGTACATTTAGAGTGAGAAACTTCTCCTGTAATATTTGATTGAAATCCCTCTTATTGAAAAATAATTGAAAAAAATTCTTATACTATCTCTTAGTAGTTATGGAGAGAAAGTATTTGTTGCCTTATAACAAGTGTTGTATATTGGGAGTCTGTTTACTAAACAAATGCAGTTCCCTTAACCTTTCTTCTGAGATCATGTTTGTGAAACATCTCATCAGTCTTTGGTTTTCCCTGAGGGTTCTCTGCAATTTCTCTGCCTTTCTCAAGGAGAAATGACCCAATTGAATAGAGTATTTCAGCTGAGTCTCTTCATTGCTAGGAGAGTGGAAAACTTACCTCCCATGTCTTCTGCATGACACTTTAAAAAATATTTTTCAGATTGACATTTACCAGTTTTGCAACAGCATTATGATTTTGGCTTCTATTCAGTTTGAGCTATTATGTCAACTCTGCTTCATCTACTGCTGCTTAGCCAGGTAGCTCCCGTTTTATACTGTTTTCATTTCACTTTTTTTGAAGTGAAGTATTTGAATTTTGCCTTCATTGAATTGAATCCTGTTGGCATGATAACACTGCTCCAATTTCTGAAATGAATATGAAATCTAATCCTGCTCTTGGGAGTGCCTGCAACCCCTCCCAGCTCAGTGATAGCCATAAATGTAGTAACTTATTTTCTGTTAAAGTTGCTAATGAATATACTTAAAACTTAACCAGATTTTTGCCAAGACCTTGCATGATACAGCCTTCCAGTTTGACAGTGAACCTTCTCTTTGGGAATTACTCTTCAAATTGTCATGGATAACTGCTCAAATGAGAAGGAGATCTCTGCGGAGCTCAGGAAGCAAGCACATAATAATGCCTTGGGGACTTATTGTATCAAGCCATTGTGTCCTTGAAGGAGGGACCATATTCTCCAGTCTTGCTTTCCAGTGTGACAACTTCCTGTGGTTTCACAGGTTGCAAAAAAAATTTCTGCCTTGGGTGCCTGGGAAAGTGGCATCAGGTGGGCTGGCAGCTGTCAGTGCTGCCTATTGCTAATAATTATTTTGTTGTATTTATCCACCAAGATGAGTAACAGTGAGTTTTAGAAATAAGTTATATAGTAAAGAATGGAGTGTTTTGAGATTTTCTTTGTGTGTTTGTCTATGTAGACTGTAAATATAGTCTTCTATAGAGAGATTATCCCCAAAACTTAGATCAGGGACAGAGCCTGCTGTGGGATATAAAGTAGTGAGGAGTTAGGGGGAAACCCTTCCACAGAATCACTGTGGCCTGAAAGTATGCTCTGTATTGTATCAACCCAACTGGGCGGAGAGGCAGAAAGGGATCTGGGGAAGCTGTCATTGTTCTCCAGCCTTCTTGCTTAGTGGAGACCAGTGGACAGCTTTGTCAGTCAGGATGTGTTTTGTTATTGAGTAAATGTTTAAACTGTCTTTTAAGACATTGATGGTAAACCAGAATATGAAATTCTAATTATATCCTACAAACACTTGTAGCTGTCCAGAGGTCTTCAAGTTTCCAAGATTGGTCTCAAACCACTCAATCAAAAATTCTTAACCTAATGATGAACTACGATTTATACAAGAATATCTTCTCAGTATATTTGAAAAATAAATAGTCAAAATTATCTAAGCATAGAAAATTTATACTCTGTCTCAGCTGTTTTCTGGAATCTGGGTTTGTAACCTGATAGATTTTATATCTTGGCTGACGAACTGATATAATGACTTGGCCTTTTAGAATTGCCAGCTGAAAAACTAATTTTGGCAGGAGGAGTGGCCAGATGTATTCTTCACTGTTCTCAGTCTGAACTGGGTTAGTAGGGACTATAAAAGGCTTCATAAATATTTCACTATGTCTACATATTGGTCTTGATATAAAAGACTGGGGGATAGATCATTCAGGTTCCTCATGTAATATTGAACAGGGTAAATTAAAAAAATTATCATTACTTTAAAGAAGTCAGTTTTCTCACTTCCTTAATATTTCCCTTTTGACTGATCAGTGATTGGTCGTATCAGCACCACCTTTCTTCTTCATATAGAATCTGGTGCTGAAAAAATGGCCACAAAGAAAAGGTGGTTGCTGTTACTTTGGGTAAGAATAGACCTTTATAATGGATGATTTTCATGTCCATATGGCTTTAACTTACAGAGGAGATGAGCTACAGAAGTAGTGTTGTTCAAACAAAAGGGGAATAATTTGTGTTTATTGCTTTTTTTTTCTGCTATTCTAATAAAGAAACCTCGGTCCCAAATTTAAATGCTAGCTTTCAACTGAAGATAGATATGTCTATGTTCTCCATGCAAGTGCCACTCCCTGTCATTGCTGAAGTTAATTTATTTGTTGAACTTTGACAGGTTATTACATGAGCGTATTCAAAGTGTGCCATTTAAATTTATCTCAAAAGATATTCCCAGGCAATTTATAGTAGAGAGTGCAATATAGAAATCAAAAGATAATCGACATTAATTTTTTGTCCTATGGCCACGGGAGAGAAGAATCACAGCTTGACTTCTGAGTATACATTGGTTTGATCCAGAGTGTCTTTTCTCCCCCGTATCTACGGGGGAAAAAAAAGAAAAAAGTCAAAGAACAACCCATGAACAAATCTTCTTGCTATTCTTGATAATGAACAGGGAAATTTAAGTGGTAAGCTATTTTCTTTAAGCTTTTTTAGTTTTTAAATAAAGCTTGCTTCCATTCTCATTTGTATTTATTCTAGTGAAATATAAGAGGTATGTTACAGTTATGGTACTAGAAAAATCTGCAGCAATGTGTGACATATCTCCTCATCCAAGTTTTGACTATAGCAAACCTCAGCAAAACTTTGTGCTCGTTTTTAAGTTTTATCTTAGTAAAGAGAGTTTAATCACATTCTTAATACTTGGTATATGGGAAAGTGCTTTGCTCATTTATCAAATCCAGCCCTTAGTTTCCAGTGTGCAGCTGTCTGTCCTTGTTATTGCTCAGAGCAAAGATGTATTCCATGGCAGATACAGGCTACAAAATCTGATTTTATTTCATTCAAATAACCATTTGTCTGTCTGATGTCTATAATCAGCTTGATTAGTGTTTCTTGGCTTTGCTTTTTGATAGAAAGCAAAGTTGTCTTGTCAAATAGATTCCTTGCCTGTTCATGACTCACAGGTGTGATGTTGGGACAAAAGTTATCCCACTTTAGTAACCTATTTGATTTTTTTTTTTTTTTATGGGTTAAAAACACCAACTCCCATTTCAGTTAAAAAAAAAAGATGAGGAGAAGGAGGGAAAACATTTTGGATCAAGTTCTGTGAAGCAACTTGCACACCATTAATTACTGGCACACTCCATAGGTTTTTTTTTTCTTGAGTTTTTGTAAAGTTTCACTTGTTACAGATAGTTTAGTTTCAAACTAGGAACACCCAATATCCAGGGGCCTCTGACAGATGACTTATACAGCTGAGTAGTTAATTTATTTAATTTGTAACTCCATGTGTGTGTATTTCTCTTTGGAGCACCGTGATAAGGATTTCAAATTAAGGAAAATTCAACTTTTACAATTTCTGATGGGAAAAAAATCTATATATTTTACTTTTTTCAAGACAACCTTTTATGACTCAGACCTGATTTTCTTTATGCTAGTTATTTTTCTTAATATTATGCCCCTGAAAGAGGCTGATGACTTTGAACATAGAATCATAGAATCACCAGATTGGAAAAGACCTCTTGGATCATCGAGTCCAACCATTCCTATCTGCCACTAAACCATGTCCCTGAGCAACTTTTCTACCTGTCTTTTAAAAGCCTCCAGGGATGGTGACTCAACCACATCCCTGAGAAGCTTGTTCCAGTGCCCGATGACCCCTTCTGTGAAAAATTTCTTTCTTATATCTAATCTGAACCTCCCCTGGGGCAGCTTGAGGCCATTGCCCCTTGTCCTGTCCCCTGTCACTTGGAAGAAGAGGCCAGAACCCTCCTCTCCACAACCTCCTTTCAGGTAATTGTTGAAAGCAGTAAGGTCACCCCTCAGCCTCCTCTTCTCAAGGTTAAACAACCCCAGCTCCCTCAGCTTCTTCCTGTAAGACTTGTTCTCCAGCCCCTTCCTTCACCAGCCTCATTGCTCTTCTCTGGACATGCTCCAAAGCCTCATCATACCTGGATTAATTTTATAAAATAAACCAGATTACTTACAAAAATTTCATATTATTGGAAATGAGTAGTATCCTTTTCTGGATAATCAGTAAACTAAAATAAGTTGGTTGAATATTATTGTTTAAAAGCTTTGCTATTTTTTGGATTTGAGTAATCTACTATACCTTAAAACAGTCATTGAAAAGAAAAAAGATAGATACAGGTATGGTTCTTTTGCCTTATGTTTTTGTACAGGAAACAATCACTCCAAGCTCAACAGCAGACATTGGACTGCAGATCATTTGGATATTTCTTCTGCCAGCTTGCACTGGGAATAGAAATGAAGAAGAAGCTGTGATAGCCTGGAAGGATTGTATTTGAATGTTTAGGTGTTAAAGGTGTTTTAAAAGTGTTTGGATCAGATATATGCACATATGACAGACAAGTCTCCTAAAAATACCTCTGAATATTGCTTTGTTGGTTTGAAGTACTGCATTTTCAACTGTTTATTCTACATCTTCTTGGAAGATTCATGCAGTTGGGGAGGGAGAAGGAGGTGAAAAGATTTTTGCGGATGTCTTGTCTCAAACCTGCATTCTATCAAGTAGTAGCTGAAACTTCTTTGCTGTTCCTGTGGTTAAAAAGAGGCAAAGGGCTCTCTAACTTAGCAGGCTAAACTTATTTTTCACAATATCAGAGCTCAAACAATACTAATCCTCATAGATGTCTACAAATATGTGCCAAGTGTCCTGGATTATAGAAATAAAGCTACAGATCTCGACTTGCAATTCGCGCCCCTCCCCACCCCCCTAAAAAAAAACCCCAAAACCCAAACCCCTTCAAGTAGACCACAACATATATTTTGTACATAATGGAAAAATATATTTTATTTTATATAGATTGATCTGGGTACTATTACCTGAAAGACAAACTCATCAGCTATTAAGAAACAGACATTTGCTTACAACTGTGATGACTGTTAAGTAAAGGAAAAGGAAACATCTTTTCCTTCAATCAGACTGATGTCTGTAGCGTTTTGTTACAATTACAAATTTAATTAGTAAATTAAGTATTTTATACTCACACCACAAGAAAAGTTTTCCATCAACTACAATTACTATAAGCCCAGTAAAAATACTAAAAAGCACAAGTAATTCCTAGCACTTATGAAATACCGTTGCTGAAGGGTGTATAGATATGTCACTTTTCATTTGTTACTACTTTATAATCAGATCTGTACTACAACAGGATTAGATGGAAAGCAGGCTGGGGGAAACCTACCCTATTTTCTGTGATAACTCCTTTTAAAACACAGTACAAAAGAGTAGCAATTGTTCAGAAGTGGAAAAGAATAGTGTTTGTCTTTATTCTTTCTGAAGAAGTTTTCAGTCTCTGGTATTGGGCTGGCATGTCCTACTGAAGCATGAATTGGTGCCAGTTAGACTTTTAATTAATTGATAGTAATATAACTTTCATGTCTCTGACACAAAGCAGTCAGTTTTATTTTGTAGAATAAGTTAGTACCATTTCAGCCCTGAGGAGAGAAAAAGCTGAATTCTTAAATATCTACAAATTGCTAAGTTATCCTAAAACAAAGTCTAATATGTTAGATATACAATGTTAGGGCTATTTGCCATAGAACACTTTTGACCTCAGAGTAGCTTTTAATGTGCACAGTTGCTGTGGTACTTGCCCAGTATGATGTGTGACACTATGTTCGTAACATAGTTATGTTCCTACCAAAGGATGGAAAAAATAATTGTCACTAGGGAGGATGCTCTTTCAGGAATATATTGTTGGACAGCACCTTGTGAAGGGGAAGTTGCAGGGTTGTTCTTAAAATATTCTAACATGAATAGTTCTGGGTTGTAAAAATAAAGTGAGATTTATTCAGTAGCCTTACACTGGAATCTATGACTTGAAGTGAAATAGTAACAACGAAGACAATGAAGAAATTAAGTAGGAACTCTTGATTGTAGGAGATCAGTATTTAAGAATGGCAACACACTATTTTTATAGTTCTTGTTTGGAAAGCATTTTAAGGAAAAAAAGTATAAGAAAGTAAAAAGAAGTAAGAATGAATACACAAAGTGTATGACAACAATGTAAATATCATCTAGAGTCAGGTTAGGTTACCTGTGACCAGATTATGTGTATTTGGTTTTCAGATGTTTTTTTCTGTGTGTTTTTTTTTTGTTTGCTTTGTTTTGGTTTAGGTTTTTTTTCAAAAAAATTATATTGGATTTGATGAAATTAACTGGTCCATTAGGAATCTGCTTTAGATATAAACTGGAACATTTTCAGAGCATAGATTTGATTTTTTGGCTTGTCCAAAACAGAATAAGTGATGGAGATAAAGATGAGGGGGAAATGTGGGAAGAAATGAGGGCTCAGGTGTCCAGGTTTTGTGTTCAGTGCTAATAAATGCACAAGTGTGAAGCTCAAACAATAATTTTTTTAGCATTCCAGGTATTCAGTGCCTTCTAGACCTCTTAAAATGGCAAACCAACTGGAAAATTGTGATTCCACAGTGACAGGAATTATTTGGAGATGAACTTAGGGTATTTTTTTAATTTACTTTTTCATTTTGTCTTTATTGCTTTAGAACAATAACAAAATAAAAAAAGAGCAATTTTCTGAGGCACGTGTAATGCCACCTGGAGAAAAACATAATTTGTCTTTTTATTCTTTCTGCAGAAGTAATGATAGATTGATCCTCTTTCTTTGTATGAACTTCTGCTAATGGTGCCGTTATAATACACTTTGCAGGAGTATTTGATATTACTGTTGTCAGGTAAATTTGGCCTGAATTCAGAATTATTCTGCAGTCTTTAAACGGATGTAGCAGCAATGGTATAAACATCATCTACTTAAGCTGGAGTTACTTTTGGATATGTTGGTTGTCGTTAAACCTTCTCAAATTTCTTTCTGTTTTAGGGGATTTGATTCTACCTCCTATTACTTTTGGTTTTTCTCCATTTCTGTAATATCCAGAGGCCAAGGTCCTGTTGTGTGCAAGATCCTGCATGAACGTATAGATCATTGCCAAATTTCTGGGGCAGGAACCATCTCTGTCTGAAGAGTCTCTTACAGGTGAATGAGGTCCGCGAGGATAAAACAAACTGTGCATTTCCTTTGCATGAAAATGTCAATCTTTTTTCCCCCTATTCCCTGAAGACTGAATTCCATTAATCTTTCCTTTGCACCTTCTTCTCCCTTTTTCCTGTAGATTTTCTCTCTCGCTGGACCCCACTGAACCTCATACCTGTGACATCCACTGACACAGAGTCAACAAGCTATATTGCCTTATCTTTCTTGCTGGGACTTGCTGTCTTGGCTGCGTGATCCTCTTCCTATCAAACAACCTTTTTTTTTCTCATTTTCAGCTCTCTACAGTGGATTTGATTACCAGATGCACGCACTTATTTTCACTCATCTAGCTGCATTTATGGCTGCATAGCAGTAACCTCTGCATCTTTTTAAGTTAAATGTTCTTGGGTAGTGCCAGGGAAAAGGGAGGGAGGATTGTTCATTTGCTGTGTCTCAAAGGTGCACATTGTTACCTGGGACAAAACAATTCCTTTCTTTGTGGTCATCTCATGAAGCGGTTGGATATTCATCTTTATTAACCTTCTAATACCATGACTGGCAGGTACAACCATTTCCAGACAACACGGTTCATGCAGTATTTTACTGGAACATTTATTGTACACCATGGCTGATATGAGTAGCATGGTGGATAAGGACAATTATTATTGCAGCAGAATATGGATCTAGCCGAGAGGTTTTTCCCTTTCATTTTCATTTTAAGTGAAAGTATTTCTGGCTCCCTGTTAGACTAGCCATGTCAGGAAAAGTCGAGTGTTACACCTTCTCATCTTGTTTCCTGGTTTGCCAGAGTGTTATAATGAAATCTCTCAGACATTAATGCAATGCTTGAAACTGTGATGCTATTCAGACTTAAAAAAGTATAGAATAATGTTCCAGTGAGTGTCATCAGTTATCAACACCACAGTATAAGTTTAACAAGAATAGTGTCACTGTCCATGTATCTTGCACTTTGGTTCAGCTGGTTTGAGTTACTTTCAATGCTCCTGTAGGCAATTTAATAGCTGAGAGCATTTTGCTGCTTGTGGTATTTGTTAGAAATGTAACCTGAACTGCTGCAATGGTGGAATACCTGATCATATTTTCAGTTACAAAAGTGTTTTAGTTTTGAAGTCAGCCTTGACTTTTCAGCATGAGAAAACAAACATGAAGTAATCCCTTGTTGGGTGTTCACAAACAACAGGGTGTAGTTCTTGAAACAGCGTTGTTACAATGGGATGTGACAGGGTTGAGAGGACATGGTTTGTGAACTTGGAAGATACACAGTGTTTTGAAACTGAGCGATGTAAATTTCCACACCAAAATGCTGCAAAGCATTTTTTTCTGAGATGAACACATAAGAAAAGAGATGGTGTATGTCATATGTGTTATCTGACAATAATTAAGAGAACAGACTCACTTTCTTCTGTCAAGGCTTTGCAAGATTTTACTGCTGTCCATGGCTTTGTTTGCATTTGTCATGTTAATTTGCTCTGTTTTCCCGCAAATGGCAAAAATGTATCTTTTAAAGGAACTTTTCTGACTAGTTTTAGCTAGCCACGCTTGCATTTTGTGTATTAACCTGGTGGCTGGTCCTAAGAATTAAAAGGTATACGCAGTATTGCCTTTCTCCTTTACACATCTGCAACACTTTCTGTGGAACCTGAAGAATTTCTGATACATTGCGTGTAGTGTGTGGGAGGAAAGAAGAAAATAATAAAAATAGCTGGAATACTTTCTGAAAAAGTAATAGTTATTGCTTCAAGTTTCAGAATTTGAGGGAGGAGGAATTGGCCTTGCATATGATATAGCACATTTAGGAACAAACTCGTCTCAACATTATTTTTCATACATATTCTTCTGTTGCAAATATTATCTTGTTTGCAGCAGAAGAATTGGACTTGCATGGACTTGAATTGGACTTGGTGTCCATACATAATATGCGCGTGAAAAAACATGGACCTTTACAAGACTGCAATACACATTGGGGGTATTTCAGTCCAACTGAAATTGTTTCCAGTGATTTGAGCATAGAGTATTAGTTGGAAAGGGACTTTATATAAATGCTTGCAGCACCTGTAGTATATGAGACACCTGAAATCAACAGTAGACTTTTTTGTGTTCCTTATCTAACACTGCCGATAAAGGTTGTCAAAGGCTATGGGAATGTATTGTTTGGATTAATGCAAGCTGGCATATGAAACAGTTGTATCAAGCAGGGTGAAATCTTCTGACTCATGTTAGGAAAAACTGAATTTTTTTCATATATTTAGGGGCCAGAATCAGTCCTCTGCAGCCTCTGAAAAGCATATTAATAGAAAAAAAGGAAACATTGGGCCAGGTGGATCAGAGCTCTTGAGAATTTTGTTTATTTCCCTCTATTGCAGGAGGAAGAACACATACATATCTCTGCGTTGAATTGTAGAAAGAAAATATATGTTGTGACTCATAGTCTTTATATTGTAACAAAATACGTATGGAAGTTTTGTGTAGATTTGGACAACAAGCTAAATCCTCTTACCACAGGGTAGTACTCATCATTGTCCTGCCAAACAGAGCAAGGCACTTGCACCATGTGATATTTCTTGGCTATTTATGCTGAAAAATAAGGGAGAATATGTAATGTCTGCCTCCTGTAAGGAATTTAGAAACAAAGTACTGCTGTGTCAATATATGGGACAGAAATCATGTGGCACAATCAATGTCTATGTAGATTCCTGCATGAACTGAAGTTCATATGAATAGGTCTATATACTGCAGCAAACCATAGGCTCAAGCACTGCATAGCAACACAACAGATATTAGTTTAATGCTCTAACTTTAACTTCAAATGATATTTCATCTTCATGGTCCATTTGCACATCTTGCATGCATCTTGTTCATTTGGTCTTTATCCCAAATTTCTTTATGTGGTCATATTGTCTATGTGGATTTCATGTCTGATGGCCTATTTTGTAGTAAAGGGTGCACTCCAGATATGTTGATACTTAGGTGAAATAGTTAATATGGAAGATGTGGATTTGCAGTGTACTAGCATTGGGGAACAGACAAAGTTATGACATAGTTGTGATTCTCTTACCTTAACACTAGCCTTCATACTACTTCCTCAAGACGGTACTTTTTTTTATCTTGTGAGCAGGTTTACAGAAGAATGAAATTTCACATTCTCCTGGTGCTGAGGCAGGTCAGGATGCTATCTTACCAGGAGAAACCTTTTAATTTCTCAATAAAAATTAGACAAAATCTCATTGTCATGGAATCCTACTGATAAATCTTTTAGAGTTCCTCTTGTCTCCCTGACAATATGGTGTTAAGTGAATCTTTATTATCTAATGGATATTTTTTCTGTTCCTTTCCTTTTCTAGATACCTCCAGAATGATTAATGCTAAAAATTTTTTGCATGTCACATATGTATGGAAGGTTACTCCTTTTTGCATATTTTTTAATACTAAATTGAAAACCATTGCTTCCACTATCAATAGAATTCTTAGCATGAAACAACCCATTACATAACGCTTTTATGAAAGTTGTAACCTAAAACTAAATCACAGGGTGTTGAAAAGGATAAAAATAACATGAGTGTCTTCCTGGACTTTTATGAGGTCTTTCATATTTTTTCCCAAGAATTAGAGAAATCTGAATGTTTTAGTTGGCGGAAAATGGAACTAAATCCAAACATGCTATCTTCTCTAGTGTTTTTGCTTGCTTGAATGTTCATAGTGCACGTAATTCTGTGCCTACATTTTGCCCAGCTCTACCTTGATGGCATGAAGTGACATGTCATATAGACTTGATGGCCCAGCAGGACAGGCAGCATTGTCATCATATCAGAACCTCTATCCTGCCACTCCTTCTCTTTAAACCTTTTATTAACCTCCCTTGCCGAAGATATAGGAGTAAAGACAAATTCAGAGCAGTTATGTCCTTCTACCAACAGTGAGATGCATGTTTTCAAAGCATTGTATAGCTAAATCCCTAAACAACCCCCACTGATACTAATGGGAATCCTACAGTGAAATCCCTGAATGTTTCCTTGAGCATGTATTCATTATGGCTTCCTTTCCTGCCCTCTATCTCCCATCTATGTTTTCAAGTAGAGGGCCAAGAGGTCTTTTTTGAAGCAAAACAATAGAACAAGGGAACAGTTAATAGACGCATTGTGTTCTGAGGAGCAGTCTATCTATGCAATCATGAAAGTCCTTGTGGTATGTAACATCTTTAATTTGATGTGGGAGGGTGTATCTTAAAGAGCTATGAAAAAGAAAGCTTATGGCACCAGGAGCATTTCCCCCTTACAGTCCATGGGAGAGAGGCAGCCTGTTCTTGTATCATGCCTCAAATCTGGCAGCCAGATATTGTTCAGAGAAAAGGAAAAAGAATTTTGTAGACTGTAGGATTAGCCTTCCTTTTCTATATAGTTTTAGTGACTGAATTCAATGAATTTTGATACTTTAAGAAAAATATCTGGATAATGGGAAATCTTATTGCAGAATAGTGTTTCTTAGCTTTTCTGCAAGAGTTGTATGCATGCTTACAAGCTTAGAGAGATAATTTGCCTACTCAGATTTTCCTCCTTTGCTTTCTCATTGGTACTTACTGTAGCTGCAGGTGAGTTAGCATTTGTATTTTTTTTCTTGTATATAAAATACGTCCCTCGTATGTTGTATTGTACACAAGTATAATGGCAGCTAATAAAAATTTAAAATGTTTCAAGTACTAACACTGAATAGCATTATTAAGTACTATCTAATTCATATATAAGTGAAGTTCAGGCTGATTTGTCTTTTTGCTCTAGATCTAGTCACAGGAAAGAGAATTTAGGAGATGAATATTTCATTTCTAGTTGCTGCCTTTTTAGCTTTATATCACTGGGATTAAAGTCCCATCTGTAAAATTACAACAGTAACAGCCATCCCTTTCATGAGTATTTTGAGGATAACTGCATTAATGCTGGTATAATACTCAACAAAGGAGATATTTTTTTTCTGACTGGTTCCTTCTGCTTAAGGTCCTTGGAAATGGCTACCAAGTATTATATGGCAAAGCAGGAATAGGAACATCTGCACTGTATTTTCTAATTCAGAGTTTGCTCTGAGCCTTTAGTTTTTCTTTTTCATAAAGAGCTATTTTGTCAGTCAGAATGAAGAAAGCCATTTTGTCTTGAAATTATTCACCCTGGCCATATATAGTCCCTCTACACAGTTCAGTCTTCCTTCCTTCCTTGTTTGTTTGTTTGTTTTTTCTATTCTGAGGACAAGTTACTTCTAAGTATGCCACTGCTTGCAACCCGGTCCAGTGTTTCACCAGGCAGGTTACTGACAGCTTTAAGGGGCCTCAGTAGACAGGTCCCACAGCAGCGGATTGCTGGTCATGAACACAGATCTGGGTTTCTCAGGCAATCTCCTAGATGGAGAATCAGTTTCTGATAACACAGTTGTTCATCAAGGGCCTTGCAGATTGACCATATGGGTCTGTAACTACGGTAACAACAGTTGAAAATACCCTCAAAGACAGGTCGTGCTCTTGCATAACTAACCTGGCTGTGGCAGCTCAGTTTTTCTAGCTAAATCCTTCAGGAAAACAAATAATCCAAGGTTAACAAAGAAACCTCTTAGGCATGTCCACTTTACTCCCAGATAAGTTACAACAAAGAGACCAATAGCCTTAGGAGTTGTGGGGAAGAGCAGAGCACCCTGATTTTTACAGCGCTTGTTGCTCTGGCCGGAAACTCTAATGAGGCAGGAACCCCTCTGACATTGTATCCAGGGCACAGAGAAACTTGAGCCCTTTCAGAGCAATCCTTGACCTTTTCCATCAGGAGAACAGGGTGAGGAACTCTACCACGTGCTCTAAAGCAGGGATTTCCTAGCCCTTTGTAGAGAAGCCTGCTCACTAGAAGAAGTGGGCCAGCCTCTGAATGCTCAAGAACAGAATTTCTCTGCTGGGAGGGACAGTGGGAACCACACAGAAGAAATAACTTATTTTTCTGTCCCCTTGTGCATTTCTTAAGTCACATGCCTTGTGTATTATATCTGAAGATGTGCTGATTTTGTCAAGGATAGGCTTGTCAAGGATTTCAGCATCACTTAGATGTGTTTAATCAAGGCTCAGGCTACGATACAGACTGTGGCAGTGAATGCTGCAGGGAAGGTTGATACTTCATGGAGTGCACAGTTTGATTTGGGAACAGTTCAAATCCTTTCACAATTATCAATACATTTCAAACAGCAGCTTGTACTAAATGCAGGCATATTTATACTAAGAAACATATAGTTTATTAATCCTACCTATTAAAGTAATACATAGGTTTCTTTGATTGACGTTTGGCTCTGCTTCCTAAGAATTATGTACAGGGGCGAGACCTACCATAATAGATATGCAAGTTTTCTTGGTAAAAAGGAGATATTTAGGTACCCTCACATGGATATTCTCATGGCTATGTATCTGCGGTTGAGTCAGTCAGCCTTTTTTTTTTTTTTGTCCTTTACAAGTTAAAGTAGGTGTTATTTTAGCTGTTGTTCCTTTTTTTTCAGCAACATGCTCATTTGGAGATGTTGAACAGGTTGTGGAGCAGCCTTATTACCTGGCCAAGCTCAGACTCATGGGCCTGGGTAGAGCAGTGGCTGATAGTGACAGATATTTCTGCTGTTTCTGCTCTCAAAGGGTTGTCCTACTCCTACACTGCAGATTCATAACTGGGGATAGTAACCTCTTAGGTCACCGCAGCAACTAATTGCTTGAGAAGTTTTGAGCAATTCTTGTAAGAATTTTTCTTTCTACATCTCCAGCTTTCTTTGGAGGTGAGAGAGCAGCAAGAGTTTCTTGTATCTGTGTGAAGAAGGAATTTAACTATTGGACACAAAATAGCCTTTATAATGTTTTGTCCTGCAGACTGACTGAGAATACTTGTCCATAGAAAACCAAAGCACACTGTAAAGAAATCTGAGCTTGAGATGATTATCTGTAAGCACTACAGGTGCTTCACACAGGCAAACTGGTCTGTGTGTATTCATTTTAACACATTATCAGTCAAGGAAAAATGTGTATGTGAACTCTTGACATTTTTCTGTCAAGGAAAAGGAAGGAGCGTACGCTGGGTGCTGGTGCCCAGGCTCTGTTGGGGGTGCTGCAGGGTGGCCTTTGTGAGGAGAGGCCAGGGCTGCCCTGTGCCAAACACAGCTGTTTCCAGCTGGCTCAAATGACCCCATTGCAGGGCATGGCTGAGCCCAGTAGCCAAGGTGGCCACAACTCCTGAGTAAGAAAGGGCAAAGCATGGCCTCATAGTGAGAGGTGAAGGAAACAGTGTGAGAAATGGCCCTGCAAACACCAAGGGGAGATGAGGAGGAGGGGGAGACAAGGTGCTGCAGGAGCTGGGATTCCTCTGCAGCCCCTGAAGGGAGACCATGGTGTGGAGCAGGTATCCACACCGCAGCCTGAGGGGTACCCCGCAGTGGAGCAGGTGGATATTCGCTGACCAGACTGCAGCCTGTAGAGAGCCCTCAAAGGTTTGTTGTTAAGGACTGCAGGCTGTGGGAAAGACCCATGCTGGAGCAGGGGAAGAGCATGCGTAGGAAAGAGTGGCAGAGCGGAGCTGTTACGGGCTGACCACAACCTGTGTTCTTCATCCCTTCTGTGCCACTGGGGGATGACAATGAGTTAAACTGCTTTTTCCTCAAGTAGAGTCTGTTTTGCCAGTGATGGAAATTGGTGAGTAATCTCCCTGTTTTCACCTTGACCCATGAACTTTTCCATATTATTCTCTCCTCCCTCATCCTGTTGAGGAAGGGGAGTGAAGGACTGGCTGGCAGCCAGCGAACATCAACCCATCACACCATGAAATATTGTCTCAACTATATTATATTGCAAATGGTGGCTCATGCTGGGTATCTTTCTGCGACATTGCATTTAGCAGTGTAGGCGTGCCCAAGAGGCATGGCAGATGCTTGCTGCTGAGAGGACTTTGTAGATTGTGGCTTTGCAAGAGAGAGAAAATTCCAAGATTCCGCTGCTTCAAGATTAATTTTGTTTGAAAGGTAAAAGTAAACTCTGAGAGTGGGATACAGTATTTTAAAACTAGACAGTGAATGCCATTTAAAACACCTGTAGGCATCCAAAGCACTTTCATACATTGAGCAGCCACCATACATGACTCATGGTGTCCTGCCTTGGGAGGCCAGGCAGCACTGAGTTGTTTAACACTAAACACAGACCACCAAATCCTGCCCACATTGCTAGTTTAAAAGGTTCAATGCACATGTTATTTACTAATGGATGGAGGCTTTCTGAGGTTTAGGGGAAGTGGTTAAACTTCCTTGCATGACAACACATCAGAGGTACCTGTCAGTAGCCATCCTTCGTTGCCTCACTGCTTTTGTTGCACCTAGTAGTCCAGACTGACATTGCTTCCCTGAGAGATTTCATGTGTGGACTGAGGGAACTGTCAACTTGCTGTTGACGTCCTGTACTCAGTATTTAGACATCTTGTACTTAGAGGACTTCCTAACTTTGCATTTTCTTTCAAATACAGCGATTGTTTTCTGTGTTTGGGGAGAGTTAACCTGAGGTTACAAAACAGTTGACAGATAAATGGAGTTTACAGCTGGGTAGCATAGGCTTTCTGCTTGGCTGCTGGCTGCACGATGTGTTGAAATATTACCCGAAATAGGCTCCATTAAAAGTAGGTGATCATGTTCAATGTGGATTAAGAAATTCTAAGTGTGTCTTACATGTGTGTTTTTACTACAACAAAAATCCTCAATTATATAGACAGACGTATTCAGTTGTTTTCACAGCAGTGGCACCTCATAATGAATAAGGATACAAAAAGAAGTTGAAAATTATTATATTTGTTTATGGGTCCTGGTAATTCAAACATTCAACAGTACCATAGCATTTACTGGCCTTCAGATAGACCCATTTACTCTATTCTGAGATAAAACAAGAGTTGGGAGTAGATCCATCATTTAATGAGGTTGCTTTGCTACTTGTATCAAGTGACAAAACCCAGGGTGTTTGATACTGGAAATGAACATTTATTGAGGTTTACTCAATGCACATGCAAGAAAAAGAAGGAAAACTGTGTTAAATCAGCAATTTAGTTAAATTAACTCAGTTAACAGCGAAAGTTATGAACAGAGAACAGGTCAAATACTGACATAGTAACAGGCCCAAGTAACCTCACCCAGAGTTCCTTGTTCACAAATAAATGAGAGACAGGTAAGTGAAATTAGGTTTATGGTGGGGTACTTCAAGGTAAAAGTGCTTACAGCACTATAGCTACTGTGGAGAAACAGACACTTAATCGTGTGTTTACATGCCTGTACAATCAGTTTAATTAAATTACTGTCAAAAGCGTATCATTCAATTTTTCCTCTTTAGGAGTCTAAGTACAGCCTGAGGAAAGGATGAATTCTGAATAAGAGCAAGATGCAACCGAGTAGGAAACGAGGGTTAAAATAACCTTAAGATAAGTTTCTTCAAGAGATAAAGGAAGATGAGTTTTTCACTATAATTGTGCCTGCTTTTAAGTGGCAAATACATCAGGAAAATATTTTTTATGTATTCTTAAAACAGCCTCACTAAAAACTTCCTAAATGTGACTCCTTAGTGACATTTAAAAGGGCCAGGAAATTTTTCTTGTGTTATTTTAAATAATAGCTAAATAAAAATATTTCAAAAATGTGAAAAAATCCCCCAAGAATGTATGAAACATAACATGTAAACAGGTTATGATTTTACCCCAAAATAATACACCTTTATCTGCTTTTATTAATCCATGTTTTTAAAAGTGTAGGCTCTGTCTATGAAATCTGAATTAAAAAAAGGGGGAAAAATACTATATCTCACTTTTCCCATGTAGAGTTACTTGGCTGGATATTTTCATGAAAGATACAATGGTGGAAATCCTTCAGTGAATTTTAATTTGTGTGTCTCTGTTGGTGTCATAATGGCAGAGACAACCAAACTGAGTAGGCCCTACACAATGAATTTCCAAGTTTCCAGCATTTTGCCAGATACAGATATTAGATACAGAGATTATTAGATGCTAAATGAACTTTTTTTTTTTATTGGAATTTGTTTTACATCAACCTGAATACTAGTCTTGTGTTGCCACAAATTTGAGTAGTATTACTGAATGCTACATTTTTGACCTCTCAAGCCATTTCTACTTTTCCATGGAAGGTTACAAGCCCAAGTCTGGAAAGCTTTATTCCATCATCAGAGCATTTGGGATTGTAAGGTTTACTAAAATGAAAAAAGATCAGGTCAGTATTTACATCAGGTTCTTTACTAAAGCAAGGTTTGGCATCTGCATCATATTAAGGCAGTTCAGGTAACGGGCGTTCCTGTAGTATATGATTGAACTGCAGATTTCTGGCACTTCTGAAACTCAGACTACCTGCTTATTTAGGATCTTAAATTTCTGTTACGCAGTAATTGTATGGAATGAAGCTTATAGCAGTGCTAGAGCTTAAACATGGATGCCAGAACCTGAGTAGTTTTGAAAATTCACATGATAATTCAGAAGCTGAACATGTAGGAAGTATATATGCTGAACATCATAACTAAGGCTGTCAGCATACTGTGGTGTATTCTGAGTATTTATAAGAACTTGAATAAAAGACAGGTTCATAGCACTACATGCTATAAAAATACAGAACAAAAGATGATAGTTTGTAAAGAAAATGACAATTAAAATTAAAGAAGGAGGTATAAATCTAATGTGATAAATAATGCAGTTCTAGATTTAGAATTCTTACTTTAAACACACACATATATATTTACCTATTGTCCATTTCATTTGATGCCAGGTATAACATATCAGGTAGCATTTTTGCTGAAATTTTGTGACTTATACTATTGTTAGAAAAGTTTGCTCTGCTGGAATGAGTTAAAAAAACCCCAAAAACCTATGGTATGGTAGGATTATAAAATAAGGCAAAAATCTGTCCACTTTTAGAGATATGTGATTTTATTTACTTCAATGCAGTGCTTGAAATTTTTCAAGTTTGTCGCTGCAAACAAGAAACATTATTTTTTTCTTTCTCAGTAAACCTAGAATACAAAATATTCTCTTTAAGCAAAACTGCCTCAAATTCTTTTGTGAATACTTGAAGATCCCAGATGTTATCCTCTTAAAAAAAGCTTCAAATTAATGCTAATGTACTTGACATTATGGAGTGGCGTTCTTTAATAGAGGCAATGCTAGGGTTTTTAAAAGGTTCATACCTTAAAATTTATATCACCATTATGCTCTCTAAAGGCTTCCCTTTTAGCAATAAAGATTATTTTTATGCTATATGATGTGATAGCTGAGACATTTAAGCTGAAGGAAAAAAATAATAATTAGCTCACAGATCTGGACTTGCTGGAGTTTGAATTTAGGTAGAGACAAACACAACAAAGGTATTTGGCAGCTTATTGTATTGACAGGGATAATAACAATGGTCTGGTTGAAGAAGTATGTTTTAGTTAATATTAATGGGTTTAAATTTTTTCTTTATTGTTTATTTTGCTTTTGAAAAAAAACCAACCTTACTTTAGGGAACCAGAAGCAATTTCTTGTGATTATGTTTAAATACACATTCAATATCATTAGTTCAATTTATAATAATATCATATTAAAAAGCCTACCACCTTTTAAAATAGATATTTTATAATGTAATATATAATATAATTTCTGTCTGAAAACTGTTAGTAGGTGACTGAATTGAAGGACCGTAATTCAAAGAAATATATAGTCTATCAATGTAAAGGGAAAAAAAATCCTATTTTTTGTGCTTTTATGGTAGTATTAAATACACTGTTTTGTGAAAACTGATATACAACAAGGCCTGTCAAACATATGGCTATTGCATTAACATTTTTCATTTCCCACTAGAAAATTAAATATTTCCACCTTGCTATCTGTAGTATTATCTTTACCAAACGCAGGAAACTGTAGGGAGAAGTACACATCTTTAGGTATGTTATCTGGCTTTTATAAGGATATTTGGACTATTTTGAGTGGCAGCTTCTAGAGAGATAAACATTTAAAAGTAATTATACTAAATGCATAAAAGGGGCAAGGTTACAGTAAGCATGTATTCTTTTATTTATTTATATGAAATTGTTATGAAATTCAACACGCACTGTGTTTATGATACTGCCTGAATTATCTTTCTTCTGCTGATATTTTTTTTTCTTTAAAAAATGTTAGAACCTGAAATTCACTCAGACAATACATTTTATCAGATGTGGAAAACACGTAGTTCTAATAAGTTGGGGGAAAAAATATCTATTCAAGAACACCTGCTTTCCTGGGAAAGGTGGCATTCCCTAATTCAGAGCAGGTATTAGAATATGAAATCAAGATTTTTAAATATCACATGGCGTTTCTGTTCATTTTTGATTCATTTGTATTTTTGTGCATTCCTGGATGAATACGTCCTAAGCATCATTAACTGCAAATGGTCTCTAATGCAAAGGCAAAACTTGCAGAACATTGGATTGGACACCAGTGGGAAAATGATTTTATTTCAGCTACCAGTGGATGATTACTTACAACACAGATGTACTTTACCTTCGTGTTCAGAATACTTACATGTTTTTGTAAGCTATCTACACAGGCTTTATGTATAGGAAATAAAATGACCCTCGAAAGCCAAACAACTTTTCCTTGTTGCCATATGCTGCATCTTTTCCCTCTAGGTTTTGTATATACTGTGTGCTGAAGAATAATGTCTTTTCTTTTCATGTTGGTCTGTTGGTGGTCATAACAGCTATTCTCTTCATGAATATGTAAATCCCATGCATAAAATCTGAAAAATTAGCATGGTGATTCCCACTATAGAATGTGCCCAATTATGTCTGTCTAGTACGTGAATAGTGATGATTTAATCTTATGACTATATGAGTGGATTCAGGTATTGTTACGAGAGATGCTGTAATTACAGAATACCCAAACATACAAGCTGGATACATGCATATGCTGGGGGTTCATCGGGCTTTTAATAGGAACGGGGCATCTGATGTGTAGCTGTGATGGAGTACATGCAGATTCATTTACAGGCGCCTACTCTGATGGGTAGTGACAAGGGAGAATAATGCCCTAGGTCTGCAATACTCTTCCCTGTACTAACTGAGACTCATTTGCATTTGAAGTTGTTTTTTTTTTATTTCCTACTGAGTGCTTGCAATTAGAATGGAACTAATAGAAGTTTGGATAAATAAAGGGAGAAAATGGTAACCGTATTTGCTAGGTGCGCTTAACTGCTTTGGTTTATCAGGAATGAGTGTTGGAAGGGGGAGGACGGACATGCAGAAAACAAAACCAAAAATGCACCACCAGCAATTGATGCATTTTTGTATTTAAATCAGCAGGCGTGCTCATGCATATTTATATGACGTGTATGCCTATGCGCCACTCTAAGCAGTGGCACTGCGGCTCCGCTGCAGTAATTAGGCTGATGTAATTATAGCAAAACAAAGCGAGGTTAGGCTGATATGTTTGGGTTTTTTTTTTTCCTACAGTGGGAACATTAAAGACATATGTGTATTCCAGTGTACAAAAAATGAACCTGAAATGCTGTCAGAGGCTAGGAGGACAGTGTGGCCAGTGCACCTATTGTGTCACTGCTGTAGAAAGCAGCTTAGCGATTGGCCACTGTCTGCAGCACATAATACTGACTGGTTATAAAGGACTTGTCTAGAGGAAAGCCTGTAGGTACTCCATTGTCTGGCAAAGTTGATATGACTGCATTCTTTTTGCAGGGGGTCAGACAGCTGAACTGTAAAAGCTGCACAGATTTTTTTTTTTCCTTCTTCCTCTCTCTCTCTCTCTCTCTCTCTCTCTCTCTCTCTCTCTCTCTCTCTGCCTCTTCCATGCAGCATTTTTCTTTCATGCCCAGTCTCAGTTTGCATAGTTAAAGAGAATGCAAATCAGAACCCTTCTCTTAACCTGAAAATAATTACTTGAATATAAATAGAAAACTGGTTATAGATTAAAATATTCTTGCATAGCACCAAGATATCAATTACCGTTCTAGGGGAAAAAATAATGAAGAATTTTTTTGTAATCAAGGTAAACAAAGAAGAGTTGCTGTTTGTCTTTCTTCCTTTCTGGCAGTCTTTTCTTTTTTTTGCTTTTTTTTTTTCCTAATTTTTTTAAACCAATAATGCTTTGCTATTGAAGGTCAGATAATGTTTTATTTCAGAAAGTGTGCTAGCTACATAATTTAAAAGTCCACAAATCAGTTGCAATTTAGTGCTGATTAATCCTTCTTAGGATGTAATTCGGTGAAAGAACTGCTTTAAAAAAAAATTCTTTTCTGTATTATAGACGGATCTAACAACGCAGTCTGGGCTCCGTGCCAAAGGCTGGTATTTCACAGCAGCGACCGCCTTACAGATGAGCTGTGGGAAGCAGGAGGGAGACTCTCTTAGGGTGCCACTACTATGGAGACACAGCTGGGCTGAACAAGATTTGCTTCAAACGACAACAAGAGAGACAGAAAGTGTCTGGTTCGACCGCTGCCCAAGCAGGCAGTAACCAGAAGAGCTAGCAGCCAATCCGGCCATGCTGCACTGTTCGAAACCAGCTCTACATCCCAGCCAATCAGTGACATCATTGGTGAGAAACTCATTTACATCATGCAGTAATGAACTTTGTTTAACGTATCCTTTCTTTTCTTTTTTTTTTTTTCTTCACAGAGATTAGGTCCTCCATTAATTATTCTGCCAGCATAATTTGAATTGCTATGCAAAACGGTGACTACATTTTTCCTGATTTTTTTTTTTTAACTGTGTGCTGTCTCTGCAGGTAACCATGGGCATTGTTCCATTTTTTTTTTTCTGTTGGCCCCATTAAAACCTTTAGAAGAGTCTTTTATTGTTAGTATTGTGCATATATTATTCTTTTGTGTATATTTGTCTCCTTGTAGTCCTTAACCTAATGTGATACTGCATCCTTCAAGTATAGTCTGACATTACCTTTAACCATCTTGAAAGGTTGTTGCTGCAGCATCGAGTTTGCATCTTTAGCTGCCATCACGGTCTAAGTACTTATTCTAATGCCTCAGAAATCATTTTGCTGTGGCTGTTTTACATATCTGGCTTTCTCTAAAGGTTCTTACATGCATCTGTTACAACTGAGTGAAGTTCAGTACTGTTATATTTCATTCTTCACCACTTTCATCCAAGACGTCATTTTATTAATGAATAGAACCAAGATAATTTCTGAACAAATTTCACCCCCTTCCTTCCACCTCCACACAATGCACCTGATTTGCATCCATTTACCAGAATAATTGAATACAAGAGCCAGTATGAAAAGAAGTCAAGGGAGAGCTTGCATACTGCTTCAGGGTATGTTGCAGCAAAGCGAAATATAGAATTTTTGTTTAGCTATTTCTATTTTTACTTAGGTTGTGCTTAATCTACACAGAAAATATTAGATCTTACCTTGAAAAACTATTCTCTAGCCAGGCTTTCATATTAGGGAATAGGTTTGGGATTTGATGTCTTGTTTTTAAATAATAAACACGCACATTTTCTTGAGATGTCTTCAATTATAAATGGAAAATATGTAGGCAAGCCAACATTGTGTTGAACATTTGGATTTAATTCTTTGTGGGTAAAGTAATTTGTTGTGCGAACAATTTTAAATCAGCCCAGAATACTGTGGAATGCAGAGATTTCAGACCGCATAATCTAATGAGGCAAGGTTTTACTCTTCATATTCTAATAGCTGAAACAGAATCAGATATGAGACAAATCCAATATTGTGTAATTAAATTAAAGCTGTATCTATTGCTAGTGGGCTTCAAGAGGTCAACAGTCTTCGGTAAAGCAAAATTTTATTTAAAGAAGTATTCTTGATTAGAATTTCTTTTACAACACGATAACTTCTCCCCTCTATGCACGCAATAATTTAAAATTTGTTTGTGGAGCTTCAGTTGTATATTGATCCTTGTAGTTGCTTTGAAAATGCAGAGGATTTAATCACTAAACCATAGTTCTTTCAATGCATGATGCGTTCCGTCATCCCATCATCAGTATTCTGTGTGCGGCTGTCCTGATTCAGCCACTAGCTCCCCTGCTGCAGATCCTGTAATTTGAATCATGCGTAATAATATATTATCCTACTGGGGGCCTTCTTTAGTAGGAGAGTGGTTTTATACCTTCTGCTATAAGAGAACTGTTGGCTCCTTGCCATTATTCATGGAGGCAATCAAGATAGTCTCCCTTAAGGAATAACATCTGCACAACTGCATGTGGCAGAAATATGCAGCCTCCTCTCACATTATAAATTTGATTTTCTTGGAAGCAGGAATACTTGAGAATACAGGAGCATAAAAACTGGACATTTACAGGAATTCATCAAACGTATGTTGAATGTACCATGTGCTGAAATCCAGGCTGTGAGGGCATTTAGAGTGGTTAACAGGGGCAGAGGGGTTAAATATAGAAGCTAGTGGCTATTCTGCATCTCTTGCTAAACTCTTTCAAACTGAGGTTATTGACTTAGGTGATTATTAGTGCTATATTAAAAATGTGACATTTTTCTTGCTGACAAGGTAATTTTATAGCTATGCTGATGGTATGTTGTCCGTTCAAGCTGGAGCTGCATTTCCCAAGTTAGAGAATCTAACATTATTTCATGTATGCAACAGGATGCATTTTCAATTACTAGTGAATGAAAAACAGATACAAAAAGGAGAGAAGATTGTGAAGTTTCCATACTTTCTGCAATGACGTGGCAAATCTTGACATGCAGAATCTGAGAATACTTTAATAATACAAGTTTATGAATTGTATCTGCTGATTAAAGCTCTGTAAGGCATGCAAAGGCTAGTGAAAGTAGCTATGTGGGGGCAGAGAAAGAGAAGCCCCACATCTGTGCAACTGTGTCATCAATGCAACTGTGTCATCAATAGAAGGTGCACTGCTCCCACTTGTAGTGTATCTACCAACACTGTGGCCCATTATTTTCTTTCATTCATGTAAATATCATCCCTAAATCACAAAAGAAAAATCCTGGGATCTTATTATTACAAATGTTCTTTTTTTGTGTAAGTATATAGAGGAGTGGAGTTTTTCCTTATGTATGAGTGGTTTGACCATTCCAGTTAGCGATAGCAGAATTGCTATTTTTGATTTAGGGAAGAGATGGGAAGTACTGGGGAGAAAGAGAAGAAAAGTCTCATTTAGCAAGTTTATCTCATCCTGGAGCTCGTATTCCTTGTTGAAGAACAACAACCCAACTGTATTAACTTATCCTACGCAAGCTGTATTTATTACAGTAGTATTGTGATGAATAGAGATGGGGCAGTTGTCTTCTTGTCATAATCTCCTTTGCCTTCTAGAAGAGAGAAATAAGATCCATAACCTGGCTGGAAATTGAAAATGCTAATATTTAGGAACAGACATTCTTCAGAGACTGGACAAATGAAAGTTAAATAGGGCTCATCTGGAGGCTGGCATTTAAAGAAACTTAGAGGGAATACGTGACTTCAGCACCTGAATAATCTGTCACATACAAAACACTGTATGAAAAAGATTGGTATTCTTTAAAGAAATAAGGGAAACCCATTTATGTGGCCTAGCAATAAAATGAAGCTTAAACAAAGAGGTCGGTGGTATGCTTAATGCCTGACTTGTGCCAAGCTAGTAGTAAGGAAGAAAGCTTCCTGGGCCATTGATGCTCCATTGAAGAACATCCTCAATACAGCCCTTGAGTTTTCAATACTAGGCATCAATAGGAAAAAACAATACAAACAAAATAGTGATTTGATGGATCACAGGGAGACAAATCATCTTTATGATGGATGAACTTTACTTTGAAATGGGGAAACAGAGTAAGTAAAGCATGATGTTTATCATAGTTCATCCTTTTTAAGAGTTACATCATTCTAGAGCGTGAGCTAGCAAATGACAGCCACTGGAAAACATGTTTCTTTTCTACCTCTGTGAACAAATACATTGTACTCTATTCTGTTCTATACTAACTTTTTGCTTTCTCATGAAAGCCCTTACAAAAAGTCCAATCAACATATTTTTTCTAGCAAAAAGCTGTTATTTCAGTATCTGATGTTTCCAAGTAGAACACTGGCATGAGGAGAGTATAGACACTGAAATTTGTTTTCTGCCATTACATAGTCTGTAAAAATCCTACTTTTTGCAGCTCAAGTTGTACCAGTTAAAATGAAAACAATGAGATTGGATGATAGCGGTGACTGCTAATGTGAATTACTGCATTTAAATATTTGTCATATATAATTTTTTTTTAATAATTTTAGAGAAGATTTCTGTTTTCTAAAGTAGTCAATTAAAAAAAAAATCATTAGATCAGTTCTTAGAATTAAGAGTGACAATACTGGGAAAACATATTAAGAAACCACTAACTTCTAGATTCTTCCTTCAAAAAAAAAAGAACAACTGTGCAAAAGATGTAATTATTTCTTTTTTGTTGATGACCTTTCAGATGCTACCCTTTTAAAGGCCTGTACACCCTCTCTTTTTGCAGCATGCTAGCTTAAATTGTTTTTAATACTAATGCATAAATCGAGACTAGAATTCCCTGAATACATTTGCCTAAAGGCAGAGGATATTGAGCTATTAAATACATTAGCTTCTCTTATAGTCAGCAGTGAAATGGTAGAAATCTATAGAAAAATATCTACGTGGCTGAGTTTGGTCCAAAAATCTAGAATAATACGCATGTATAGATTTCATTTGGGCATGCAAATTTTATTTGAGTACAGAATGACTATTATCCTGGTTTTAGCCAATACTGAGATACATATTTAGGTCTAAGATTGTGGAGCAAAGAGGTTATTTATGGGATACTTTGTACTGAATCAAAATATGATCTTGGGTAAACAAGGCCAGTTACTATTTTACTGTGACACTCTAGTTTTCCTCACTTTAAATTAGGCTGGGGAAAATAGAATGTGATGGCTGTTCTTGGGATGAGGAAAAGCCTGGAAGGTACAGAAAACTGGTTTTTAGAAGCAAGTATAGAAAGGATGGTGAATAATAGATAAAGGAGTCATCAGTTGTTCAAGGTCAGTCCTACAATGACTTAAGGGTGAGAGTAGAAAAAGGGCTCTTTCTTGGCCTAAGTACTGCAATGAAATTTCTTTGCTTTACTGGTGGCTAATGGCAGGGCAGTTCAGCAGTGTATGTTGGATTATGTCAGCCTGAAGGCGATCAGACAAGGGGCTTTGAAGCGCAAGATGGTAAACTCCTGACTTCTGTGATTGTGTGTTTATTTCTTCTTACAGTCATTTTCATTTTTCATGTTAGATGTCAATTTTGAATACTTAGTGAATAGTTTGGAATCCAGACATGGTATTCATAATTTTCTATTTTATTCCTGCATTTAAATCCAAGGAGAAAATATCTTGTTATTAGAGAATCCTTACCCCAATAAACATCAGACAGTTGTTTTCACTGAGAGAAACTGAGTTCTGTGTTACTATCCAGTAACTATAATATTAAGTGCTAACACCTTATTATGAAAACTATCACTTAATGTTTCTGGGAAATGTCTTTAGGAGGATTAAAGAAGTCATACTGACTGGACTGAAAACTGTAAGAGAGTGCCATGATTATAACATCTTATGATTGTGACCTCATTTGGTTTCATGAAGGAATGAAAGCTATCTCTGAAAGGCAGACTTAGAGAAATATCTTTGCCAAATTCTTAGGTTAGAAGGCTGTGTTGGGGATGGGGTAGATTTCTTTCAACATAAGTAAAACAGTCCAAAAAGCCCAATGACGTAGACTTTTAAAAAAACCTTAGATTGGCAAGATAATTATTAAAGAATATTCAAATAATCTCAGGCAACATGTAACCATAGAAAAGCATAGAAGTAAACCAGTAGTAGCATACAAAGACTGGTACAGTTCTGATTAGATGTCAGATGTAACATGAACCAAGTTAACTTGGTAGTGCAAGCAGGCTTGCTGTGTTAACAAGGTATGAGTTAATTTACCTTTGCAGCTAGCCTAATTAGCTAAAATAGAACCCTAAGCAGCTGAGATAAATTCAGTTTCACCAGATGGCTCTGCATTTTGTAGTATGTATCCAAAATGGCTAAATAGAAGGTCACAAAATCCATATAAGCCAAAATTAGCTTGAAAGTCAAGAATGAATCCTCATTCCTATAGTTACAAGCTAGCATCAAAGTGACTGGAACTGTGAAGAACTTTCTTCATGAAAGGCCATATTTCATAATTGTGTTAAATGACATGAATAATCTTCACATACTGGCTACCAGTGTCTTTAATTTAGAGTAGACTAGTATAATTAACAGAGTATAAATTTTGTGCAGAATTGTACTTGTAAAAAGATAAGTGGAGAGATTTAAATGGGGAACTTAGCCTCTTCCAGTAAGGTTATGATTGCAATGTTGTTGTTTTGAAATCTAGTGCTAAATACATCAAAAGCTATTTTTACACTAATTAATCCTCGTTGAGTGTTTTCATTCTTGGAAACAAGTTTAATAACTATGTATGGAGATGGAAAAAAGCAGTGATCATAACTTGCTCAGTATCTGACAAGGTGTAATCAAGTCATCTTGTCCATTGCAAAGAGAAGTGAGTGTTTTTTGTCTCTAGAGGTGTTCATAAGCTGGTGGTTTGGAGAACTAAGAGGGACAGGAAGCTTTGTGCTGAGGCAGATATATGAGGATGAATGACCTCTAATATGGGGGTTATATCGAGTATATTGATTGCTTCTGTTATTAGTTAGGTGCTTCGTTCTTAGGATTTAACTTCACCTAGACACTAAGAAATCTAGGGAATTATTCTTTTATATTCATCATAAATGAGATATAGATTTAAGGGCTGTCTGTTACTAGTTTTCTCAAGGGCTTTGAACAGAGGCCAAATGGCAATAAGAAACATATTTAAAACAATCTGGGCTTTCCAGGAAAGGTGGAGTGGTGTTTGGTCCCACTATGGTTGATATGAGGAGAAACCCATAAGGCCCATCCTGAAAAACACATTGTAGCTCAGTCGTGATGATTGTAGTTCATCTGATCTAGCATGCGGAATCTGGAATGTTTTGCAGCTGGTAAAGTGGGCTTGAAATCTGTAGTTGTGCTGGTTGCCTAATGAAAATCACTGTTTCTGTAAAATCTGAGCTCCTTTGGGGTAATGTTTGTTACCAAAAATTTTCAAGTTTAAAGTAGGTAAGGAATGGAAAAATAATATTTCACTGCAGGTCAAGTCACTTAAAAATGATAAAAATCACCTAATGAGAAATTTACTTTTGGGTTGGTATGACAAAACATTCCATTTTAGCATATCATCTTGTCAGAATAGCAGTTGGGCTTCTTTACTATTTTATGGTTCACTCTCTTAACAAACAACAGGAGATATCTTCACACACACGCACACAATGTTGCTAATGGAACTATTCACCATGGGATGCTCCTGGATCAAAAAAAATTATCTCTATTCAAAGAGCGTTCAATCAAATTCATGGATGAAAAATCCATGAAGAACTGTTGAAGACATTGCCTCTAACTCAGGAAATTCTTGAGAAGTGAATTGCTGAAGGCTACAAAGTTATAGCAGGAAAGTATCTGTATGTGTTTCTGTGTTCTTACTGTTAGGCATCTACTGTCAGAGACATGATACTGGACTCTCTGATGTGTTATAGTACATGCATTACTAGGTTCCCTGAGGTGCTATGTATAACGCCATTCAAATTTTCTTCAGCGGTGTGTATGAGAATTGATTTTAGCTATAATAAACAAAATAGAGTTGAGCAGATGGTATATGCACAAAAATGAAAAGAGCAAGCTAATAAATTGTTCTTTTTAGGTATTACTTTATAATAATGAAAGATAGAGGATTTTTGATGGTGCATGAAATAAAGCATTTTGAAACACTGCAGTTAATTAAAACTAGCTATTCTTATTTTTTGCAATGTTCAGAGGTGTTTAGTATTTATCAGCAAAGTGAAATAGTTCTCATTTTTTAAATTATTAATTAATATTAATTAATTTTGAAAGTGCTATACTTTGACTGTTTTGGTGATGCAAAAATCTGAAATGGTTAAACATCTTGCTGCATGAATATTTCATATTTTGATAATTTTGATATTAGGCTGTAAGGCTGTATTTCCCTTTTCTGTTAAGTGAAGGATGCCATTCTGACCTGAAGCCTGCCCATGAAATACGTATGAAATAATCATTGTATGTGTGAAATAGCTTCACAGATTCCCATTGATTTCTCACACATAATTTATGTTCCATGGCTGTATTCTGTACCTCACTTCAATTGATCTACAATTTGTTGTGAAAAGCAGCTATAATGGTTTAAGTCCTTAAGTTATAAAGATACAGTTCATGGTATTACGTGCAACATCTTGAAAATGACGTAGACTTACTGTCCATGCAGAATGAGCTAAGTGTATGTAAATGTACATATTTTTAGTTAAAGCACTCATTGTCAAACCAGATGCTTTAATTGGTCTACAAAACTGATTTTTTTTCTTTTTGTAGAATTAAGACTATGATACTGTTGATTGCCATGCTGAAAATAAATATTTACACTGTAAATAGCACCCAAACACTAGTTAAAGCTGAAATCAAAACTATAAGGATTTGTCAATCTGTTGGTGTTTTGTAATGAAAGATATTTCCATTTGAGTCACTGAACAGCAACAATGTGTTAAGTGTTATTTCCACAAATTTTAGAAAGTTACAACAATCACAAAGACCTAGTAAATTCTTGGGTTTAATATTTCTGCGGAAATATTTCTGAATAGTCAACATGGTGTCATTTTCAAAAATTATGGTTGCATTTGTGATTTTTTTGTGAGTTCTTTTTGAAGACACTAGCTTGTTTTGTTTTCAATCCAAATTTATGAGCCAGTTTGGGCGCCAACATCAACATGAATGTTGATGTGAATGCAAACCATTATGTTGATATAGTTACATAATTTTAGTTTACATATTCATTTTCTGGCATCTATGTGGAACTATATTTGTGTATTTTAAAAAAGTTTTGTCCTAGCTGAGTAAATAAAGACCTGCCCCACTGTTGCATTTTTGTATGCTATATTGATACATACCTGAAATAGCCTGTGATTTTATTGCATGGCCAGTTGTTTTCCCCACAGGGAGCTGCAACAAACACCTATTTCCTATTAGCCCATATACTGTGAGCTATATGGGGCAAAGCTTGCCTTGCTACCATGTGTGTTTGTTCAGGGCCTGTTACAGGGAGGTCAGTGGAGCATCCAGGGACTCACTGTGCATGTTACAGTCATGGTGTCAAAAGAAATGGGCACGATAGGTGGAGAAATGTAGTAAAGAAGGTTATTTTCACAAATCTGTCTTCTCTCTTTGGTGCTTACGGCAGATGGTTTTTAGAAACATAGGATAGTATAGGACATGCAGACACAGCCTGAAATGCCAGCACAAACAAGGGCTAAGCAGTCATTTATTCTCTGATACTTTTCCCTTGCCTTAATTCAGAGGTCTACAGCTGCCCATAAACAGGTGTTGTGAGGCCTCATGTCAATGGCAACTCTAGGTATGGGATAAATAATACCTTGTATTTCCTAATAGTTAGGCTCTTATAACTGGTAGCTACATTATTTACTTTCCCTCATTTCTTTTCACAGTTCCTATTAACTGTATTGATTATTATTAATGTGACTTATTAAAATCTTCCAAAGACCTCTTGATAACTTTAATATCCTTTTACCTTCCTATCAATGCAGTTATTATTTTAATCGTAATATTCATGATAACAATCAAAGCAAGATGCAGATATTCTCACATTATTCAAAATTAGGATCATACAATAACTTGTAGCTTCTTCTACACAATTATGTTAGTAAAATGAATGTTGGTGCCACGGTCAGATTATACAGAATCAAAATTGCTATCTCCAGCTTGACCCTGCAGATAGTGTTATTTGCTCTTTTCAAGAGTTTTTCTAAACAGAGTTAATCACACATTGCCCAAGCTCAAGCACACAAATCAAGGATGTTTCACTTTTACTCACAGTGCTGAAGGATACAGAATCACCTATGATCAAAGATCTGCATATTCATCTGGGCACTTATATTGTATTTTCTGATTTGCATCAGTGAGATGTACTCTAAAAAGTGGTACAAATATATATTAAGCATTAAAGTGCTTTGAAGAATTTAGTCAGTGACAAACAAGTGCATCCTCTACCTTATCTGTGAAAGATAGTCATAGGAGGGAGTGAAAATACAGAACTGATTTCTAAAGACTGGTTGAGATAATCCATTTATCAATTCTTTTCCAACTTTTGTGTATAGCTAATGAATTAGACACTTTGCTCTCCCTCTGTTTTGTACTCAGCATATTTTAAACTTTGATTGTGGAAAGTTTATTTCACACTGTACTTAAAACAGTTCAGCCCATTGGTTCTCTACTCCCTATTTAATTTGGTGGATAACTTCAGCAAGTCTCTCAGCATGCATTTTCACTTTGATCATTCCAGTTCAAGGGAATTATATAGGTTCTCAAAGGAGCCAATGTTACTCTACAGATTGGTTTTGTTGAGGTTATTCACTCATCACTGAAAAAATGGAACACCAACCAGGAAATATAGGAACATACTTGGATTCCTTTCCCACTAGGATAATCCTTGAAAACAAAGCATTGTATGATGTATACTCATGCATAATCATAGGACTAAATGCACCTGATCAGCAACAGGCAGCAAGTAATTTCAGCTAGAAGCTTATTTGCTGTAGTCAGAGAAATCCTGTGAATTGCTCACCAAATAAGGAACAGTTTATTTAAATGACCTCCAAGAAGGTGTTTGAGAGAAGAGTTTGCCACAAGCCAGTTTGAAAAGGTTTGGTAGTTTAATTTTTCCATCTCTTTGACCTGATTATCTGAAGCATCAGCACCCTCTTCCAACATGCACACAAACCTCAGTCTTAGAAGTTGTCTCCAGCACTTGGGTTAACTTCAGCTGAATGTTAAACTTGCAAAGATTCACACTTCTTTTGTTTCCTGTACAGAAATGTGCTTCCAGCTTATATAACTTACCCTCTTTTGTTGGTTGAAAAATTCTTTGATGTATAGACAATCTTAATGTTTATTCTTTGTTCCTTACCCCTGATATGCAGTTTAAGCTATTGTTTGTCCTGTGCTTTTTTTTTGTCTAGGAATGCTGATAAAACAGTATGTATAGAATCTTGGAAAAATAATGATTTAAAGTGCAATTTTTACAGTATGCTTTCCCATTTTATGTAGATAAAACATACAATGTAAAGAATTTAAAAGATTACAATTGGCTGCACAGAATACACTTGCATAATAAAGAACAAGCTTTGTGTTCACATTTATTGAAAGAGATAACATATATTTGGTATTCATTAATATCCTTTCCATCTCCTGCTTCTCTGAATTATGAGTCCATGGTTCTGCACCTTTTCTATCCAAGTTTGGGACTTTTGGGATCTTGGAAGATGAAACATTCTTTAGAGGAATTGCCTCAGTCTTGTTTTAAACTTCTTCCTTGTCAAGCCTCTGCTTCACAGTGGTGTTTGAAAAAGTAATTCCATTTGTGTGATAGAATCAAATGTATTCAGTGACCATTTACTGTAGCAAAGTGTGACAGACACCTGTTAGAAAGAAGAAACTGGTGGGTTTTTTTCCAAATTAGCTATTGAACTTGCCTGGCCCAATCAGAAAAGAGGTTTCAATATCACTTGTGAGACTGCTGGGAAGTGCTATTTCAAAAAAAAAAAAGGCAAGAAAAAAAAAAGCTTATTTTCTCAGTGCATACATGGCTATTGAGTTTAGTTCTCCAGTGTTATTAAAAAAGTTAATGCAGTTTTGTAGCTGTTCCCTGGTGGGTTTCCCTGTTCAGAGATGAGTTTTGGTGATGCCGTCAGGTATTGCTACCTTTTATTACAGGAAGAATGCTGTTTTTGCTTGTGCTTCTTGTTTGTCTTGTATTCTCTTTATTCATTTTGTGTTTTTATTAAATTTACTCTTGTGATATTTGGTGAATAAGAGCTAACTTTGCAAATGTGTCTCCATGTAGATTTTTATGGCTCCATCTACAAATATATTGTGTATAGCTTTTACATCAAAAGTTACAGGATTTTGAGGAAGGATACTTAAAACAACACATATATATATGTGTGTATGTGGTTATAAATATTCATGTTCTTTAATAATATTTAATGTTGAAGATATCAAATTTACAAAAAGTTGTAATTCTGTTAGGTGATATAGGATGAGGGTGTGATGTTAGAGGAATTGCAGCCAATAGTTCTGTGATGATTATTTTTTTTGAATGAATATAGACTAGAGAACCAGTTTAAATTTGACTTGTGAGGAGAGACAATGTACAAATGGAAAGTCAGTGAATACCTTTCACACTAACATTTACTTACATTTCAGGTAACTGAATATAGAAGGGTTGGGAGAAGTGGCTGAGCCTATGTAAGCCTTTGTGTAGTCTTATAATGTGTATGTGTGGCGGCATATCTAATTTTTATATGTTTTGGGTGGGGACGGGGATGTTGAGATTAAATGCCTTTACAGAACCCTTGTCCATGAGGCAGTCTTAGTTACAAAGGTATATAGCAAAATGCTGTAACAAAAAAGTTGAACTCTCAAGACCTCTTCTACATGTAGATCTGTCACAGACATACTTGTGGATTAAAAGAAAGAATTGCTGCGTGTGGAAGTAATGTTATTTCCTTGTTCTTCCCATTCGCCTGCTGGAGTGGCCTGGGAAAACACAATGTTCATGCTTACATTGAATCTCTTTGGAAAGTTCAACATAACTATAAAGCAGCTTTTGATGAGTGAAAACAAATTGTGTTTCTCATGTAAGAGAGTGAAACTCACAGAAGAGAATGAAGGTCAAAAGGTAAATTCCACTTCCTGCAGCAAATGTTTTTTGATCTGATTGCTGTTAGGAGACAAGTATGGCTTTCCCTTGCAGTGCATGTCAAAGCAAGAGATGTCATCTAGCTAAAAATATCCACAAAATCTTCACAAGTATGCTTTTGCTTTCTGACTTTATTTTGTGTGTTTCGTTTGTATTTGAAGTTCTCTGTGAATGGATCACTTCTCTATTGTACAGAAAAAAAGGAAAAGTGCCATGAAAAGTGAAATGAAGAAATATGATTTGATAGGAAAATTATTACTCAATGACATAGAAAAAGGTTTTGGGAAGAGACCAAAAGAAAAATATCCATCAGAAATCAGAGCTACTAGCAAAGAAATAGTGTCAGTTAGAAGCAGTAAAATTATTAATTTACATTGTTTTGAAAGCTGCTTCCATTGATTCTGTCATAAACTCTCCTAATGCATTGTTATTCTGCTGTTTTCACTACATTCTCTGGCTCTAATTAAAGCATGGAGATTTAATTTCAGAATCTGATTATTACGTTGAAGCTATTCTTCTGGACTCTGTTAATGTTTTCTCAAAACGTTCTTTAGTGTGATGAACTTTGTGAGAGATCTAGGGAGAAGCAGTTTCTTGTTATAGGATTTTGGCATGTGTCCTTCATACTCAGGAGCAAAAAGAGTGAGGGCTATGAAAAGAAGCTGGCAGTCATATTAGGTAAATAAGAGGGAGGCACATTTTTCTCATATAGAGAATATCCCTCTTCCCCCGTGAAAGACAAGCAAACATTACCGCCAATAAAATGGCTGTTTCAGCAAAACACCCATGAACTCCATGTCTTTGGGGGCTTATGTTATACAGGTGGTTCCTCCACCAATGTCAGCTAATATCATTTAGCAAGCAAATGTGGGAACTTTGAGCTGCCTGTGCTCTATCGCTGCACTGATGGAGAAAATATTCATACTTCACAGACTATTAGATTGAAACTAATTTTTATTCTTAAAGGGTAATTTGGAGAGTCTTTTGTTTTGTTATAGAGGGTTATGCCTTGGAGAAGACTTTTTTAACAGGAACAACAACAAAAAAAAGGAAACAAAAATGAAGAGAGAGGGAGATAATATTGTGGCCTTAGACAAAAAATGCTATTACTTTATGCTTTCTTCTCAACATAAGTGACTGCATAAGTGTTATTTATTACCCAAAACAGAAATCACAGAATGAAGTGACTAATTTTTTTTTTTTTTAATCCAGCCACTACAGCCTTTAATGATACTGTGGCTTTCCTGACTGGATATGGAGTTTTTGGTTTTAATTGCTATTACTGTTTTAAATTACTGATTTCACTTTTATTTGTTGTAGTCAGGGATTTTTTTTGTATTTATCAGTGAAAGAGTGCATGAAAAGATCATAGCAATTAGACAAAGTCCTAGTCTCAATTAAGTGAAATGCACATATTTTCACTAAAGCAGTTTCTTTTCTCCCCTATATTTGATGTATCTAATTCATAATAATGTAAAGACAATAAAAATCCCAACTTCTATTAATCTTTGTAAGTTAGGGTCTTGCTCCATCAGTTCATCTCACTTTGAACAATGCCTTTTCAAGCAAGTAATTCTACTTCTGAAGTGACCAGGATTACTTAAATGGCAAGAAAGTACTCAGGGAATGAGGATGCTAGATTCAAGACTTGAACAATGAGATGAGGTGCTTTTAAAATGTTGAAGTAGGTGGGTAGAGTGGCAACGATTTTACAGATGTATCGTGGAGAAGTTAAAACATTATTTGAAAAGAAAAAGTTGAGTGCCTTCAGCTTAGAAAGGCAATGCAGTAACCCATTCCTGAATGTTTCCAGCGTCGGTCTCTGCTTGTTCTGAAGTCGGAATCCCGCTGATGATCACTGAAATCAAATAAGCTGTCTTTCTTTTCATAGTATTATGGAAATACTGTTATGACAATTGTATTCGTGTTACATTTTTGGAAAATGGAACTTCTTATTCTTCTGTCCTTTTCCATATGTGCCTGTAGGCAGACAAGTCATTTCATTTACTTGAACTGCCTCGTATTTCTGTTATCCATTCAAGTTTAACTGGCTGCCTGAAAAATTTCACTGTCAATGGTGGTTATTTAGAAATATGATGGACCAATAATTAGAGTTGTACTGGCAATGTTCCTTTTTAAATCTAAGGTAAGTTTGGTCTGCCACACTTACTAGTTGTTTAAGGCTTTGATTTAGGTACCATCAGAGATGGCTGAGTGTTTTCAGTTTGCTTTGGTTTCTTTCAGTGTCTTTGGCACAATTCTTTGGTTTTTTTTTTATTTTCCATTACTCTGTCTTTCTAAAAACACCTTAGTAGCTCTTGAAATATGTGCTGAGATTATTGACCTTTCTAGCTTTGAACTTAATTTGTGGTACAAAGTGATAAAATTAATAAAAATACAGGCCTTTATTGTTATGATTTGGTAGTACTGTAGAAATGTCTCCCAGAGCTGTAGCAATTTTAGCTCAATCTATGGGGTAATTTTGCTGGTTTTGCCAGGTTTCTTGGGGTTTTGTTATGGGAAAAGAAATCCAACTTTACATGCAAGTCTGGTGATAGTATGTCTTAAATGTGTGCTGGATAAGAGTGTAACTAGTAAGCCTGGAGGTTTTCCCCTTGAGGTTCAGACTGCCTTACAGCTATCCTTGTTGTTTACCCTGGTCCTCTTTGGATTCCCATTTTCTTCTTTCAGTACAAAAATCAAGTTAATTTATAGTCTTTCAGTTCATGTGTAATCACGAAGTTTTCAAAAAAAATCTTCCAAAGTGTGATAGATCCTCAAAAAAGCACTGCATTTATAAAAAGCAGTTTTGATTTTTTTAATTATATATGCAAGTAATATTCTTTGGAAGAAAAGGCATCAAGTTTCTGACTCCATTTGAAGTGTCTACTTTTCTAGTCTCTTAAGGAAAGGGAGAGTAAGATGGGTTTAAATTGACATTATTGAGGCTGACAGTTCCTAGAAGTTTCTTTCCTTGAAGAAATAGACATATTGTATGTTTTCCTTGAAAATTAAAAGCAGGATGCTGAAAATACACTATTAACACTTCCAAAAGAGTCGTTAAAAAAAAATAAGCAAAAGAATGATCAATTTATTTTTTACAACAAGGGGTGTGTGTGGTCCACTAAGAAAAAATATTATGTTAAATAATAAAACTTCTAATAGGTTGGGTCTAGTGAGGGTACTGTCCTATAGTTATCCTTCTATCTAACAGCGTGTTAGTAAGAGAAGCTGAGCTATGCTGCTTTGACTTTTTCTGAGTGTTATTGAAGGTTTTGTATGCAGGAATGTGTGCATTTATCACTAATTTCTGTAACAGCTCCCTTTTCAATACCCAAACCTTTTTGACAAACTAAATCCTTACATACTAAAATTTTCCTTAGATTGCAATGTCTGTGCTTCTTCCTTCTCTGACAAGCTTTTAGGTTGAGAGCTATAAGCTTTCTACCTTTTTATAGACTTCGGAGGTCTTGTTGTTCTAGCTGAATAAACCAAAGTACTTGTACTTCACAACAACGTGGGTACCCCTTTTCTTGGTTTACAGGACAGTCGTAGTTTGAACTTCCATAAACTAACAGGCATGCAGCCCTTGTTCCAGAAAATCAATTTTTATTTCAAACTATGTAAGAAATAAATATTTCCTCACTTTGTTTCACCTCTCAGTGAAAAACCCAGAGTTGCTTATGGTACCAAGAAGTATTCATTTCTCTTTATCAGTGTTTTTTAGAATATGGAGTTTTGCTTTTGTACCTGCCATCAGATTCCATCTGCTCTCTTTTTAAGAAAAAGCAGATCACTAAACCTTGCATTATAAATTTTAGTAGTCTTTTGTTAGATAGCCTTCTGACTGCTCTTATCAGATGATTAAAAAATACCTCATCATCTAATGTGTTACTAACTACCACTCTCATGCAACAAAAACTAGGAAGACACTTTACCACCCCCCATATCACAAAGGATGCTCAATAAATTATTCAAAGAAGCTTTTGTCCAACCAGTATTCAACAAGATTTAGTGTTCCCTAGCTGTTAGCCCTGTCTCATTTATCCCATGGATGGATATTTTCTATTGATGTGATGAGAAGTCTGCAACACAGAAGGCAATGTGTTTTGTTCCAAAAGGAGTTTGCTGTCAGATGCAGGTACACAGAAATGTTGTAGTTAGAAAAATCAAGTTGTCATTAAGGATACCTGTATGAATTTGTATGTCAGTAGAATTGGAGTAAAGAGGCACTCAAATGTTTCAGTTAATTTTAATTTCTTCTGTTACCAGCTCAGTCTTAAGACTTAAATCTTAACAGCATCTTAAAAATGCCAAAATTTAGGGAGTAAACTACTACAAACTGCTATAATTATCATCCTAAAGGTTTAAGCTGTGAAGAAGTCCATTACAGTGTTTGGGTTTCTTCACCATTTCACTAGCAGCCCTTTTTATAACTGTTGTCTTGCTATGGTGAGGCTGCTGGTAAACTTGGGTGACCAGATGCACAGCAGAGGTGGGAGATCACTTCGTGACTGTGGTGTTCAGATTGAGCAGACAGTGGAGTAGAGGCCATCTGGTGAATGAAGAGCTACTTCTCTTTCAGGTCAAAAGCTTGGGAAGATACATAGTCTTGTAGCCTCACCTTGTTCTTACTCTAAAAATATTTTACCAGCCTAAGCTCTTTTGGCATTGGAAGTAATGTTCAAATGATCTGTACAAAGTATACCAACCAAATAGTGTATTGAAATAATAATATGAAACAAATTAAAGGAGCCCATCTAAAATGGGACTGACTGCCAATGAATGTTCTTTGGCTTCTACATCTGATTTTGAGACATATAAATTACAGTAAGATTTTTTGACAATTGAGCCTTCCAACCATACATCTCAACCAGTCACTTTCCTGATTATCCTTTATTTGCTCAAGAGGCAGACTCCAGCATTGCCCACCACTCAAACTGAGTATTTCATATACTGTTATTGGGAAACATATCTATTAAATTTCTTCCACAGTAACCACCAATCTGTGTCCTGGATAACTCTTGTTCTAGAACAATTACCCTTTCTATATACTGCTCCTATCTAGACAAGAGCTCAAATAGAGAAGAATGTAATGCCCAATAAAGTCAGAAAGCTCTCAGCACAATAAATCTTCCCTACAGATTATTATGGCTGGTTTATTATGAAGTGGCACAGGTTTCAATGGAAGACTGTTCTCACAGAGTGCCAACTAGAAAACTGAAGACTATCTTGATCTGTTCAAGAGAGTTAAATTTCTTTGATAATATGTTTTTTTGTTTGAGTAAACTTCTATAAATGCCAGGTTTAATATTTTTTGTAATTTCGTTATGTGTGTATTCTTTGAACAAAGGAGTTGCTTTCCCAACAGACCCAGAACTGAGAAAGCTCATGGTTTCAATACAGGCCATGAAGTATAATAGCACTACTCTCTGTCCCCTCCACACCTTTTCTTCCTTTGTTTTTCTGTACCTTTTTTTGCAGATCTTGAGCTTCAACAGCATTTGCTTCAGCACTTCTTATTTAGATCTGCCTACTACTCTGGTTTTATTTCAATACTGTTTTCTACTTCACTCAGCAGCTATGCATGGGCCCTTTCCAAATTAAGGGGTTGGGAAGGAATTTCCATCAATTATTTATTTTCAAATTGCAACAACCCTGAAATGCGGAGAGATGAATTTGCATTTTCACGTAGTCTAGAAAGTTGCTAAACAGACTGAAAATCTTTGCTTAGCCTTCTTTTAAGCACATTTCTCTGTGATTGCTTCAGTCTTCCCCTGTTCACTGTGGTAAGTTGATTAACTCCGTGTTGCTTATTTAGCATACTGCCAGTTGCACTTTCTAGTTCTAAACACCAGAAATACCAGAATTAGGAAGCAAAGCAAGGGATTTTGTTCAGTTTTGGAATAAAACTCAAATTGTGTTCCCATACAAAAGAGAAAAATTACTTTAAAATAAACAGAATATTTCTTTCCACACAGCTCCCAACTAAAATGATGCTGAGAGGAGAGGATACAGAGTATCAGCTTACTCAGGGCTTCTAAAGATCCAGTCCTATTAGACTGACTGTGGGCTGGTTTCAGGTACCTAGGAACCACAGCTAAGCTGAACAGCTTTGGCACTCCAGTGGTGTAGTCATTAAAGCCCTAAAAGTGCATAAGAAATTCCTGCGATCTGTTGGCACAGAGAGAGATTAGTAATGATGCTGTTTAATTGTTAGCATGCTCCCTGACACGATTTTGGGTTGTGACTGAAAATGTTTTAAGTGATAGCGTGAGCCAAGTAATATGATATGTCATTATGGATGTGTATCCTCTATTTAGGAAACAGAATTAACTATTTTAATTAACTATGTGGTTGTGAGCCTTGTCATTCTGTCTTCTGGGTCTGAGGGCCAGAGGACAAGTTTTGTTTTCCCATTAAGATGTAATACAGTTTCCTTTTTATTTTCTTTGAATATCTCTCTAATCTAACGGGCTAGAATATCACAGTAAAGGCTAGAGTTGAATTGTTTTTGAGGCTTCTTACTGCACAGCATAGAGTCTTAAGGCTTAGGACAGATTACTGAAGCTTAGCTTGCATGGATGCCTTCCATAGAGTCACTGGAAATCACCTTGTGCTTCATCAAAAATTTGCTTGAATTTATGGTGGTTTTTTTCTTAATTCATGCTACTTTGCTTTCATAATTTCATTTTCAATGGAATTTCTGCTTAATTTTGTAATTCCAGACAACATCATTACTAATCTCATGAGACTTATGTTAGGAGTAAGGTGTTAGTGAAGTCTATGCTCTTTCAGTTCTTGATTTTTTGACTAGAGAGTGCCGGCAAGCAAGGTGACTTCACAGATGATACCTGTTTGCCTGCTGTAGATCTAGACCACCAGCTTTCTTGCCTGAGCTGTGGGAAAGTCTATCTGCTGGAAGGAAATAATTTCCACTGTTTTATAGACAAGACCAAGTGCGTGAGAAGAAGAAACAGAACAAATTTGGCCTCACTCTACATTGCGGAGGTAGACTGATTTGTAGTACTAAGCCCAGTAGTAAATACAGGCTTATTTATTCTAACCTAATAGTATTGCTGTAGCATTGTATATGGCAGTGTAACAGAACTTGAATGTTTTTTTCTGAAATGCCACAAGACCTGAGTCAGTCTGTTTTTCAAAAAAGTACATGAATTGCAGCCAAATATCTTCCCAAAGTAGCATGGGGAAAAAGAAAAACATCCACTCCTCTTCTATGATCATCTCCTTCCTGTGAGGAAAGGATAAGAAATATCAGCATACGTTAAAAATAATAATTAAATAAGAAAGAAAAAAGCAAACAAACCCCTCAAATCTGCGAAACATTTTAAACATCAAGGTTGAAAGTTAGTTACAGACAGCTTAAATAAGTGTTTGATTTTCTGAGATGCTGACCACCCACAGCTCCTAAAAGTTTTTAATCAGCACTTTGACTCAGAAATTAAGTGATTTCCAGTTGCTTTTTAAGTTTAGGCAGTACAGTTTTAAATATGGTCTGTGAAACCTTAATCAAGTTCTCAAATTTCATAAATATGTTTCCATAATGTGGCAAGACTTTATACCCAAATGTTGATTATTTGCAGTAGCCTTTTAGTCTATTGTAAAATACCTTACAAAAGACAGTGATGCTATTAAAGCAATGTTTAAAGTTCCATGAATTTCATAAAAGACTAAACATTGCGAACATATATATAACTCTGCAACCAGTAAACAAAGTCCTTTGCTTTGGAAATATGACATATATATATATATATAAGCAATGCTAAACTTAATGTGTAAAGAAAATTTCCTTCTGTTTTTCTAAACATGGAGGCCAGCCTATCAAGGTTTAACCATAGTGAGTTTTTTTTCTTACAGCTGCCTATGTAAATATAAAATTAGGACCTCTGATGAAGTCAATGCCATTTAAATGTGTTTGTTCAAGAGCGGAATTATACCCAGGAAGTCTAATGTTTATGTTAGCTAACAGAATTGAAAAGAATTTGGGTTTTTTTTGTGTCCAGACCAAGCTGCCACAGGAATTAAGTTGGCAAACTTGATATAAATGGATCTGCACTGATTTTTATTATGTTAGGATGTGACCCATTGCATTTTTTATTTGTTCAACTTGCTTTCCATTACAGAAGTTGTCTTCTTACTCGTGTGGCTGTACTCAGAGTACTTTTACATAAATTTTTATTTCAACTTTGTCCTGAAACAGACAAGAAATATTTGAATTCAGATTCACCATTTGGAAGGACATGATCAGTAGTGGAGCTTGGAACTTTATTTGCACGTTGAAGCCTACATTACTTCATTGTTCCTGTATGCACAGCCCAAACATATACTACGATGACTTGTGTGTACCTGCAGGGTCTGTGAGTTCAGCTAACATCCACATTAGATTTATCCATGTCCTCTCATCGTACTTCAGGTTTTTGGTTAACTTTTTTTGCCAGCAGTTAACTGCATCTGAATTGGCCAGCTTTCAACTCTTTTTTTCTCCCATCTTGCTGCCTTATTCTCCATAATTCCTTAAACTGGACATAATACCCAGGAGTAATTTACAGATGCTGTTATGAGGTATACTTCTGCAATGTTTTCTATATGGAATGTCTTGATGAATAAGGAGGAGAATGAACAGAGCTATTTAGATTAGTTTCTTAAAGATCCAATAAAAACCAAAACAAAGCCCTTGCAGATTTTAAAGGTAGCCACCTGTGATTTCTGGCATCTTTTCTTTCCTGCTACAGTTTTAGTCCACATACTTTCATAAGAGAGTCTTGTTTCAAATCAGATATAATCTCTTCCTATGTGATCCTATTCCTTCATATCTCTGTCACTTTGCTTTTTACTAGCAAAGGAACATTCTGCTCTTCATTTTACCTTAGTGAACATTTATTCTCAGTAAACATTTCCTTTAAATGCTTTCTAAGTGTTTTCTATTAGTGCTTTTCTCTAAACCAAACTAGATCTACCATAATTTTAAAGTGGCGCAATATCTGCACTGCATTTTGAAATTCAGAGTAAAACAAATATTTTGAGCTTTTTGTATTAATATGTAGCTATGACAAACTAACACTGTCTCTAAGTTAATTTTAAAAGTAAACTATATAACAAATTGGAGATGGCTCCGAGCTCTCTTAAACCTTGACTTCCGTTCATAGCAACCTTGCACACTTTTGGAGTGTGTCAATCTCCAGTAGAAGAAATGGATCCCACAAATTACTGTGATTTCATTTTCCAGATCTGTTCCTAGTAGCACTCACTTTTATTTAAACCTTAATTTGCTGCCCATATCACTTCTGTTTCCTTAGAAATCTTCATTTATTCTCTTTATTTTTTTATTTCTCTCACCCTTCAGGGCCAGAGAATAGCTAATGTGCTGAAGAACATTCTGCCTTGGCTATCTCAATCTTAAAACAGTTTGTCTGATTAAAGTTTAAGGACTTGTTTGTAAATTCTAAGGTCTCTGAATAGTTCTGAAGAATTCATCCCATTCTGGAAAAAGTGTACATAACAGCAAAATTTACCTAAAATTTTATTGGATTAATTTTCATTGCAAATGAAAAAAATGATGTTTACATGTTTGTTTCAGATGAATTAACATATTGCCTAAAAATCTAAGTGGCATCATGGGTTCAATTGCATGAATTGAACTCATAGGATTATAAAGGATGTTGTTCTTGATTTCAGATTTGTGCTTGTTTCATCCACTAAGTCTGAAAATAAATCTAAAAACTGGAAACTGGTAAAAACTCTTCTGTTACTTTACAGGAAAATATAAAAGGACTTGACTGAAAGTTCATTGCAACTGATGATAATTTTATCATAGAGGTATAATGTAATAGACCTTGAAAGGGACCTCCTGAGATCAGTTAGTCTAACCGTCTGCTCAAAGCAAGACAGATTCCTTCAGTTCAAGACAAACTCAGAATCTTTCTATGAAAAATAATTTTCAACAGATTAAAAAAGATTGCTGATAATGTTCTACCACAGTTCAAGGTTAGAATAAGAATTTTCAAATATGACTAGCCTCTTCTGTAATGAAGGAATTCAAAACAATTGCATATATTTTGGAGGCTTCTTGTGATTGTGGGTTAAATGAACACAGTCCATTGTCAGAATCATATCTACCATTCATCTGTTGATAATAGGTGTCATTAAATAAGGTAGACATTTTCAGCTGTAGTTTTATTTTAAAATGCTTTGCCTACTCTCAAGGAGAGAATGATATTGCAGATATACCAAAATGCAGAACAACCAATGTTGCAGTTGAGTACTTCCTTTATTTACAACGAGCAATCCTTTGCTCTTCAATAAGCTCATACTGACTCATACCTAACTAGTGGCAAAATAAGGCTTTTACACAGACATTTAGGTCTTCCTGTGCTGTGAAATGTCTTTACAGATTGCTTCAAATGTTAAGGAAACAGCATTTGGTGCAACACTGGAATGAGTTGCCGAGAGTGGTGTTAAGAGTCCCCAACCCTGGAAGCATTCAAGGCCAGGATGGATGGGGCTCTGAGCAACCTAATTGAGTTGAAGATGTCCCTGCTTATCAGAGTGGGGGTGGACTGGTTGACCTTTAAAGGTCCTTTCCAACCCAAACTAATCAATAGTTCTATGATTTTATTATTTCAATCCAAAAAAACACTTAAGTTTTTTTTGTGCCTAGGTGTTCTAGTTGTCTCTTTCAGAAGAAAATGTATTATGAGTAGTTTCTAATTCTTTCAGACAAAGTAGGTTTCAGAACCACTCCACAGCATAACACTCTTGTAGAGTTTAGAATTGTTTTCACAAGGTTAGGAAAAAGACAAACTTGTCTGTATCCAGCAGTCTGAATAAGAAATGACTGCCATATTGTTTAACTGCACATGGAGTAAATTATACCATTAGGCACTTGTTAGTAGATAGAAGATCTACCTCATCCTTTGCTATACTTATAAAAGGTGTACAATAATCTCTGCATAAATTCTTTTCCACTGGTAGTAACCTGAACTTATTCTTTCCCATCCTTGATTTCAGTGTAATCCATGAAAACTTTGTCTTCTTTTAGGTATTCACTCACTAGTTCATTGAAAAGGAAGATCAGCTTGCAATACCTCTTGAAACTTTAACTCTGTGGGTTCCATTAAGTTCCTTTTACTTTTAAGTTTTAATTTTATTTATTTATTTTACAAATGTTGGGTATGGTGTGAAAGACAAATGGAAAATGAGATTTTTTAAGGTACTCCCTAGATGGAATTTAGAGCAACGTACATACTTACACAAACCAACTGCTGCTAAAGGCTAGCAGTTCTTATTCAGTTAAGCCCATTAAGACTTCAATTCCTGACTTTCTGCATGAGCTGTCGTTTCAAGCAAAATATCTTTGATTTCTCAGGTAAAGCCAGTAGACAGAAGGTAATAAAACAAGTTCATAAAATTCATGCAGTTGTACCAGTAGCTGTGAGATTTTGAAATATCTTTTCCTTTCAAAAGGTAGCTTATTTTTAATTAAATTGGCAAGATATCAATTATCTTAAGTAACTAAATATATTATGTATTCATTTAGTGTGTCTATAGTGAGATTTAGTACCAGTTGCACTCATTTTGACAAATTTTAGGGAGAAAATTTCTCAGGGGAGTCCTGCTTTCTGCCATTTAAAAAGCTTTTATAATCACTTAGTCCAAAATGGTGATGTAGGCCGAAGTTTGAATTCCTGGCATATTGCTATAATGCTGCATTAGCTTAATCCTTCATTTTCTTGTCAATTAAGGTCTTATCTTTATTCACAGATTCACTTATCTGTTATTCTTAGTGTATTTTAATGCTAGTAGTTAAAATCCCTTTGTTTATGGCAATAAGGCACCATTCAGTTTGTGAACTTTATAAAACCAGCGTCTGCCAATTTTGCTGTTTGAGAATTGCTGTAAAGAAGTGTTCCCACAGTAATTACTTATTCCAGAGATGTTCACTAAAGAATGAAGTAAGGGGAAAGTGTATAAAACAATTGTACACCAACTGAGGCAAGTTTTACCAAGCACCTTCCCAGCAACTACAGGGCATTGAAAAAAAAAAAATCCTTGCAAAACAGTACACAAAAATCTGTTGTCTTTAATGCAGTTGCATATACTGACTTTACAAATATTGGCAATTACTTAAGGTATTCATATTTAAATTAGATCTGGCCAAAAGGTTTGGAAAAAGTGAGGGAGGAAAAATCAGGGGGGGTTGCCAACAGCTTTTCAACATGGGGCTCAGCTGCCCATCATTACTTGCTTTCAATGGTTTGGGTCATGGGTAGTGTCACTCATTTTAAGACCCACTTAGTCACATTGAAGTAGGAATGGCGATGAAGAAATATGTGATAAACAAAAACCTTAGCAAAATCTTTCTAATTGGGTATTTCTAATGGCGCAAAGTTTTTGGGTGCTTTTTTTTTTTACATTATTTTTGAAAATGTATTTTAAGTTAAGGTGTGGGGTAGGAAAGAAGAAAGTGTGCTAGTAATATTCAATAATGATTGTGGAAAACAGCCATGAGGTTGTACTTTGAGCATTTTATTTTAGCATTACTCATAGAAAGTGCTTAGACCAGCAAAATGTTTGTGAAAACTTTAATGAGGCCATGAATTTACCCGTGGCAACTGCCTTGGTCACTTGAAGCATCAGTTCTGAGAAACACCTAGCAAATCTGGAAGCTTCTATTTATATTCTACCTGAGCACATCTGATCAACCTTAAAAATGGAGTAAATTCTCCCTTGGAGACCTTCCGTGGAAATATGTCACTTTCACTGTGACATAGGAAAGAAGAAAAGAAAAGAAAAAAACCCATGTAACTATTTATTCACACATAACTTTTAGTATTAATAATGTAAGAATTATATTTTTTCTGCCCCTCAGACTTCAAGGGCCGTATTTCTTCATGGGCCATAAAGAAAATGTTGATTTGACAGAGAAGAGTTCTTAAAGAATGTTTCTTCTGCTTTCTAAGAAGAGATATGGCCCATTTTCCAGATTCCAGAACTATTAGGAGCATAATGCTATTTTCAGATAACTTCACCTGAATGGATGAGACTTACTTTGACAGGACCTTGCTCTGTGGTTTAATTTTGGATGCTAAGTAGGTTTTCTTTTCTGAAGACAAAAAAACGGTTCAAGTTGTAATATTTCTGGCCTTGCATGCATACAAATTGGTCTTTTACTTACAAAAGTAGAGAAGATTTGGATTCCTTTGAGGTCAGTCATGAATCAGTCAGGGAAAATTTGGGTGGTAAATGATCTGTGCTCAGTCATTCTTCTGGTGCAGAATGTCTCTGGCAGAGGCGATCAACATCCTGCCACAAATAAGAACTTTAAAAAAACCTAAATCAATTCAACTGTTAAAAATATTGTAAACCTCTCTAGCATTTAAAACATAATTTTCATTCTTCTTGTACAATATAAATTATTTATCATTGACTTGATTAATTAATTTCAATTCCTATAACACAAATAGATGAGTGATTTTGTGGAGAGAGTGAAGCAACACAGGAGCTATTGAATTCAGTGGAGAATGATGAGAAGAAAGTAAGGCTGAAATATTGATCCACCAAGTTTTACCACAATCAAGTAGCAGCCATTAAATGAGGAGCCTGCCTTTCAGAGTCTGAGGAGATTCAATTCTCTTGCTTTTAGCAAGAAGTAGTACAGAAAAAAAGGAAAAGTATGCCTGTTCTAGTGACCTTATTCAGCTGAAGAAGTTGATGAAGATTTCTCCTGACAAAATGCAGTAGTCACTTGTAGGGTTGTTTTTACCATTTCATTCATTAGGGCTGCTTCAGGAATAAAGCCAGAATAATTGACTAAGAAAAAAAATTACTTTGTAAATATTTAAATATTATCCTGAAGACTTACAAGAAAGGTTCCAAAGATACCTTTTCATAGTAACTTTTTTCAGGGAAAAGCTGTGTGTACTAGTTTTAAAGATCAAGCTTAATAGATGTCTCCTACTTTTCAAAATATTTCAGCACTGGGTTTGTAATTGGACTTTAGCCTAGAAAACTGTGTGCTCTCATTGTTGGTCTTTGCAGATGATGAAACATTTTTCTGCCATTCACATTTTTGCCTACAGCTTAATGGCACAGGATGACCTGATGCTACATTTTGTGCACAATGGCAATTATCTGCAGAAAGATCACAATTTAAAACTGATACTTTCTGTCTGACTGTCTAATATGCTTCACTAAACTAAATTAGTATATTTTTAGAGTGCCTGTTTTTGAGAACTGATATATACCTGTCATACAAGACAGACAAATGTTGTCTTTGTTGTGAACCACAGAGATCTCTCTAATAAATAGAGATTACCAAGAAAACTTATAACTCCTGGTTCCAACTGACCTGTATGCTAAACCCTGAGCTCTGTGCTCATCTTCCTGCATGAACTCTGACTCTGCATTCCTCCCGTGCTATTTAAAAATTACGTTTGGCTGCCAGAAGCACGGCATCAGCAATAGCTGTACAATGTTGCCTAAGGATGGAAATGCTGCTTAGATAGTTTCACATTTGGGTTAACTTTTCTCTTGCAAGGGAAATACTTCACATAGCATTTGCTTGAAAACAGGCATTGTCTGTTTCCATTGCCCTTGCCTGTTTTTTATTTTTAACTGCTTTTATAAAACTTGGATTCATGTGAACTGTTCTCCTCCTATTTTAATTACTGAATGTCTTAGTATGTATGTTGTTTCACAGGTTCTAACCCGTGGCTTGTTTTAGAAGGCAATAATGGACATTTGTTTTAGATTGCATAATGCCAGTACTGAGTAAAAGCAGGTGATCTTGTACATATGCAACTATATCTTTCTTCACTATTTTCTATGCCATTACTTCTGTGGAATACTATGTTAAAATGCTATTCTAGTAATGAAAGTGTAAATTGAATGCTATAATCTCCTCAGCCATGTCATACTTTGGATACGATTAAATGATCCCCATCTTATCTTTTAAACAATCAGCACAGCAAATACTTAACTCTAAACTTCTGGATGATTCGGTTGTCATAAACAATCATTTATAAACTGATTCTTCTCTAGACTGCTGCCAGATTGTGGAGCAGTGAATTCAGCTGTATCCTGGTATTAAGCTCTTTGCTGTAATCCAAGTGATGGGACAGGAGACAACCCAAGCTAAACGAGAAAAGTTAATTCACCAACAGTGCATCTTAACTCCCTGTATTAAAAGTGTTCTCGATTTCTTGAATGAATGATAAGTGGTCAGTAAAAAAAGTTTACCTTTAATGAAATTTACTTTTGACAAGGTAAGTGGTGTATGTACTAAACATTCATATTTTTTGTCTGTTAGATCACCCAAGAATCTGTATCACCCATGGCAAAAGTTAAATGAACAATAACTATATCCAGGTGCTGATGTCAGTGAGAGGGAAGAAGAATCAGTTTATGCAGTACAGTCAAACAATAGCTTTGTGGAAGGGTTAAGCATCAGGCCTTGGTACTTGACTAATGAGAGGACTTGCAGTTTGGAAGTTCCATTACTGAACAGTTTTCAGCAAGTTGTAGAGACTAGCTGTGAATGAAACCTACCTGCCTGAAATTGGAAGGTGCATGTTATCTCAGGATTGTAGTACCTCTTCCCTTGGAAATCTTGTAGTAGAAGTGTAAATCTTGTAGTAGAAGTAGATATTTTAATAATTTTTCTTTCTCCGCTCTGGATCTCACAAACTGAAATCTGTTGAATCGGTGCAACAGTTCTGAGAGATTAGGCAAGATCATCTGGTGTGTCCTAGTTGTCTCTCACAACACCTATCTGCTAAGTAGTTTCCAATAGCTCTAGTAGAGTAAGTGAACTGTTACAAAAGCACTTAGTGATTTTAAATTTCATATTAAAAAATAATTTTGGAGGTATATTCAGTGATTTTTAGTAAAAATTGTAGAACCTGAATTTGAGAGAATGTTATTGATGCTTTGAAAAGCTTTTAAATACATACTCTTCAAACTCATAAATATGCTCTTCTGTGCTTCTCCTGACTCCTCTGCATCTTCTGAATTTTAAGCAGCCACAAAGATCATATATCCCTGATGAAAGTATCTGAAGGCTGTTATTCAACCTCTTGGTATTGTTGACTGAAACTGGATGATGCATTTTTAAACTAATTTATGGCCAACCAACTCTGCCTTTCTTCTGTACAACTTTTGTTTATTTTGCCTCCCCACCCAAGAATTTTAAAGAACACAATTTTCAGTCATTTTCTGTTCTCCTCCATTTGCTCATTTGTAGAATGGCCTGAATTTGAAATGTAGCTGTCTAGAACTTAAGTCTGAGATTTTCAAATCTCTTTCTCCACTCTCTTTTCTCATCACACTTAATGAAGTCTTCTGCATTCCATGGTAATAAGTTCCTGGATTTAGATATGATCTGTGTGGAAACATACTTCTCTTGTATGTTTCAATGCTGCTGCCTGGTAATTGTATTTGAGGCTCCCTAACAAAAACGAGTGAATAATCATTACTCCTCGCATTCTCTATCTCATTAGTGATTTTATAGCTTTCTAATTTGTCATGGTACAGAAATGTTCTTACGTCATAGGTCATCCTCTTTGGTGGTTTTTCTTTTTTTTGCAAGGCCGTGCCTGAACTTTATCATAATAAGTTTCTTTAAAAGTATCTTCATCATAGTAAGTTTCTAATATTTGTGCCTTTGAATTCCACTGAATTGGTATTCTTACATGGTTACAGACAATAACCCTCCTAAATGCCAACTAAGATTGCATCATGTATGTGTATGTTTAGTTAGGTATATAGAGTATGTGTAGACTTGCATACAGATATATATGCATAGGTATGAACAGATATTTGAGTTAATTTTTCTCAAACACACTACTTTACATTAATCAACAATTAATTTCACTTGCTGTTTTAAGAGCTGATGATTTGATATGATGATCTTCTATAAGTCTCCCTGCCCTTTTGGCTACACATATCATTTTGTATTCCTGAGAGAGTCTTTTCACTATTTCTTCTGCTTTTATTGTTTCCTATAACAAAAACTGTATAATGAAAAACAAGGCCTGGCATAGTTCTGGCATGGGGTTGTTCTGGTATATTTCCCAAACTTTAATTTCCTACTCTCTGTTTCCTTGCTTTTAACAAGCTAGTAACTCTTCTGTTTTATTCCAAGAGCCATGCTGGAAGCCAAAGTAACCAACATGAGAGGAAACAGTGCTGATCTGTCCTCAGCTCTTCTCTTTATCTAATAAAAGTTGAATTTTTCCTAATTTTGCTTTTCTTATGCCACAAACATTTAAACAAACTTAAAAGCTTCAGAACAGTTTTGTGTAACTTTGCAATACAGAGTAGCAGAGTGCAAACTAATGTAACATTATTTTTCTGTGTAGTTGATTCGGATCTATTGCTTCTTAAATGCATAAGTTGAACAACATTTGGGTAATTCTAATGAAAATTTTTAAAATCAAAGCAAGAGAAAATGAAAAGTGTTGGCATAATTTCCTCATTAAGAAGATCTACGAAGTCATTAGCTATTAAATTGTCAGCATTCACTTTGTACTACAGATAAAAAGTCATACCTTCTCAAATGTTGCTGAGTGATTATCTCAGTACATTTTAAGTAGCTGCATGTTTAGTAAGAGACTTTAGGTTTCTTTAGGTGTTTGACCTATAAACCACACCAGGGCTGAAAACAGTTAATTTTCCTATTTGTACACTGACTTCTTTAAGGACATCTCTATGTTACTTCGGTCCCTATTTCTCTGTTGGATCAAACATTATACTTTTATAGTTCAATGTGACTTTCAGAAGTCCTGATTTAATGTCATCACAGCAAGAAAAGAGTTTTGAATCATTTTATCACCTGCCTGTATCATGTTTTTAATTAAACCTAAATTTACATTGGCCCAGCCAGGTTCCAGGTCAGAAAAGAGAGGGAGCAGAGTAATGCTTCATCAGTCAGCATTCTTTAATATTTTTACAAAACCATAAAAACTAGAAAGGACTGGCAAATTTGCCACTTGCATAAATCTGTGCCATGCCATGACCTGTTTTGAAGTCTGATTTAAATTTAAGAATGGATATTTTGTCCCCCACTACATTGTGTTACAAACGTAAGACTACATCAGCAATGCAAATAGGCTGTGTCATATGCTTAGATATTAGTCACCAGGATCCCTTGAAAGAAGCTCAGATTAAGTACATGAAGGATAGTTATCACTGACAGGAGCTCTTTTTTTTTGTTTCCCTGTGAATTTTTTTGCTTGCTCAATCTACAGCAGAGTTGCAGACATACTTGGTGTGAGTCTTGCAAGTCTAGTAGACATCAGGAATACTTAAATTCTTTATTTGTTTCTCCTTGGTGGTGTGTATGTTAGGACCAGCACCCTTGGGCAGCAGAGCCTGGCTGAGATTGCTGGAGAGCAGGTTACATAGGCACCACTCATGGTGCCCAGGTTGTTGCTAATCCACAAAGACACATGGTGGCTTAGTGGTTGCTCCTGGCATGGTGCCGTTCCCTGTCTCTAACCACATCCAGTCAGAAATGGAAAAAAAAGGGAATCATACTTTCCTTTTGTGAGAAGACAGGCAAATACAGTCTCCTTTAAAACATGTCAAAGTTTCACTAAAATGATCCTCAGTAGAGACTTAAGGTAAATATAGAAAGTTTATTTTATATTATTGCCCATTAGCACACAACTAATTTTAAGCTCTGCCTGGAAGTCAGACATAGACATTTTTATAAATATGCTGTTTGCAGTACTCCATGTTGCCGTCACACCTGTATGCTCCCTGTTTCCCTAATTCAGGGATGGCTGGAATGTGTTAGAAAACTAAGAGTAGTCCAGGTGAATGTGATGGGTTTGGGTGTGTTTGGAACGCAGGTGCTGCCTGAGAGAAAGCAGCTGATCAAAGGAGAAAAGCTGATCAAAGAGAAAAAGGCACAGTTGTGAGGCTGGGAGCCTCATGACAACCAGTGTCACTACCAAACCCCAGTGGGCTCTTGGTCCTCTTCCTCACCCTGCAGCTCTTGAGGTGGCCATTTCAGATCCCAGATGGAATCCTTGTGGCCTGTAAGATATTGGGCACTTGTGTTTTCCCTTCTAGTTGCTTGACCTTGCTGTGTGATTTATGCCCTAACAAACTAATTTATATTTTCAGCCAGTGTGTGCCTACTGTAGGCTTATTATTTGCCTTAATCCTAGATCATAATACTACTATAGAGAGCCAAACTTAAGTCCACATCTGTGACAGAATCTGTTAAGCTCCCAAGCAGTTAAATTGGGGACGTCTTACTAGGCAATTTTTATTTTTATTTATTTTTAACCACAAAAAGATTTTTTTATGGGCTGGGGAAATAGCAAGCACGTGTGATTGCTCTTTTTTCTTTCACGTTTAGCCACTATTTTGCTGATATGCTGATTAAATGCTAATGTGGCTGTTGTTTAAGGGAGGTGGCTACAAAATTAGTGCAAATGTAGCACAGAACACATCATTTTGTACACAATTCCCACTTATATCTCTTAGCACATTTCTTGTCTTCAGACTTATAGGACTTTAAAAGTGGTTCAATTTGTGGGGTGGTTTGGCTTGATTTGGAGATTTTTTGTGGGAGGGGTGGGGGTTTATTTTTTTCCTTTTTATTTTTCTTTTGTTGTTGTTGTTCTCTTACATGCCAAAGCGCTGCTGAGCTGATGCCTTGATGATGAGGGTTTTCCAGAGCAGAGAGGTAAAGGATTCTGTGCTACCCAGGGCACAGAAGAGAGCTGTTTCCCATTTAGTCTGACATCAGGGCAAGAATGACACCAGGAAAAGTATCCTTCATCCTGTGAGTATCCTTTTGGCTTCTACCCATTTCCCTCAGTTGCTGATTTCTGTATTCCAGAAGGTTCTTGTTTCTGGGGGACGCAGGGACTTCCCGAGACACTGGCCGCTAGAGGATGCTCCTGGTCCGGCGTTGGAGAGCATCCTCCTCCCCGACACAGCCCAGCCCAACTCCCCGAAGAGGGAATCGCTTCTCAGGCATTACCCACATGGCATGGGATACATAAAATGCGAGTTCGTGCTGGGGAGAGCCCGGATATTTTTTTACCGCCTAAATGGAAAAGAAATTCCATACAATTTACAGATAAAAATGCAGAATGTTAATGACAATAAGAGAAAAACGTTGTAGGAATTTGAATGTGATTCTTCTGGTGAGATCCTTGGGCTTATTTAGCTAGAGTTTGGGCTTATTTATTTGTACTTTTAATGGCATATTTCAATGTGCCCCACAGTACCAGAATCCTGCTGTGCATGGTCATACCTTGGTTATGCAGCTTTCATTTTTTGTGTGATCTTTTTAGTGATCAAAATCTCAGTGCTTAAGTTAGACTTCAGTTTTATTATTCAATAAATATTATATAATGGAAAAGACATTCTTAATTAAATAAAGGGCTATTTATCATGCCTCATTTTTCATAAAAGACACACATGATATTAGTTTTGTATTTTAAACAAAAACCACACCTCCTATGCTCCCCCCTCAAAAAAACCCTAAACCCCACCAAAACAAACAAACCTAAACAACTAATGCCTTAAGTGAAACGTAGAACATAAAGTTGAAAAAGTTACATATAGAAATATCCTTCCTAAATTCTGTTGTGGCATAAGCAAGTTCTCTGACATATAAATCACAGGATTTCCTAAGGCAATAGCGGGAGAAAATAATGTGGAAAGAGTATTTTTAAGGTAGCAGAGTGGAGTAATCCAGAGTTATAAAATGGAACATCTGAGGTCATTTAAGATAGGTAAGTAGTTCATGTGCATTTGAACATTTTAAACTATGTAATCACGTTTTGCCTCTTTCTCTCTCTCCATGTCCTTATGACCTGTGGGATTTCTGCCTTATCCAGACTACAAGTTAGAGTTGCCCAGAGATATGCAGGCTTATGCAGTGGAAGAGACTGTGCACTTCTTGCAGTTGGATGACGTGTAGTAGATAAACCAAAGACTATAGGAAAGGAAATGTATAGATAAGAAGTTAGATAAGACTCTGAAAAACAGGACTGTACTCCTGTCTCTGCCACTGATGTTTAGTAAAGTCAGTAAATTTTTCATATCATGCATGTATTCCCCAGCTTTTGCGTGCTGACTGTGAGATCCTACACTCTGATTAATAAGAAGTGTTGAACACCCACATCTACTCCTGAAGTCACTGGAGAGCTGTGTTTTGAGTCTACAGAATAATGAATAGTGCTATCTCCTTTTCCAGCTCATGTGCCAGATGTCTTAGATATTGTGTACCTGTATCTCTCTGACTGTAATCATGTCTTTTGTCATCTGTAGAAGACAGATTCAGCTTTTTTCAAGGCTACAGTAAAAATAATACTTCTGAATCACTTGTATCCTCTAGTGATGAGCACCAAACAAATGCCTGGACAAAGTAAATAAATTTATCTTCAGAGAGGGTTTTGAACCGCATATAGGAATTAAAACCCGCTACAAAGGATTACATTATGAGCAATGGAACTGCAGAGTAAGGTGCTCTTAAAATGTGCATTGTCTATCTTGTGCATTAAATAAAGCAAGATTAGTGCTATGTAGTAACAGACTGTATCATAAACTATTTATTAATCAAGCCTACATTTAGGCTGGGTTCAGATTGCATATGAATTTTGCTATTTTTTAACACATATGTACTGGATTGCGTAACTTGACGGATATTCCTAAAAGTGTGTGTGTGCACAGTAACTAAAAGTGAAACAATTTTCAGTACCTTCAGTAATATAAGGATATCACTTTTTAGTAAGGAAGATTGTGCAGCTCCAGATAAGATTCTAAAACATGATTTAATTCTGATTTTTTCCTCTTCTATTTAGTTCCTTGAGTAATTTCTATAAAAGCGAAATCCAACTCCTGCCACAAGGAGCAAAGAATTTAGCTGTCTGAGAGCAAAAACTCGTGTAGGAATGGGTCTGTTTTCTCTGGTTGGAGGTTTGTATGCCTACTGCAGTCACTCTTCTTAACATGATCTCCCCTTTCTTGTGAAGAACGGAATTCCTGTGTTTCTTTCCCTTATTTTTGCATTTCACTGCATGTAAACAAAATAATTTTATGGCATATGCTGAGTAAGTTTGCTTCGAGATTGCTCAGGAAGTGTCAGACTTACCACACATGCTTTGCAAAGCCAGATGGGGTGATGAGCTGTATCTTTCCAGAAGCCTTAGACTCAGCAGCAAGTACAGTGATGCTGTGTGGATAGCTACTCCACCTTTACCCTTTTGCCTTGCTATGCGAATTTTATTGTGTGCAGAATTTTGTGAGCTTGCAGTTAAGCAAATTGCTCTCTAAACTTTCCTGCTTGAAAGATGTTTGAACATCCAAATCCAACAAAGTAACCCAGAAAAAAGTTTGAACATGTAATTCATAAAACAGAATAATTCACTTCATTTGTATGTGCTTGAAAGCAAAAGAAGTCTATTACTTACTTTGTAATTTGGCCTGGAATATACTTGCAGGATGCAGAATACAAGCTGTGATTTTTATATGTAGCATCCTTTTTTATCACTCTTCAACTGCATTTGGTTTTCTCTCTAGTATAGCTGGAACAGGAGAGTGAGAGAAAGGTAACCTCAGAAATACTATTTTTTAAATGTGTTCTGGATTCTGCATTAGTCTTTTGCTATGAAAAATAACTGGCGTATACCCTCAATATAAATAGAGGTATGGAGGTAAATAAAAATGTTAAGAGACCAAATGACCAAGAAGCTGAATTTATATTCTCAAGTGATTCAGGAACCATACTCTAATTCACTGCTTAAATTGTGTTTACAAGGGTCTTTAGCCCCTAATTCACTCCCACATGTCAGGAAACCTTCCTAAGAAGGGTGAAAGAATGGTAGCGGCTGTAGAGGTTACTAAGGTATTGTCATTATTTAAGGTAATTTTTCAACAAATTATAGATTAATTTCTTGAACTTCATCTTGGAATGAGAAAAAATACTGGAAGCTTTTGAAATTTCATGTCACAGAGCAGAACAGATTTCTTAAACAGGTTAGAAAATTTCCGTCAGTACCTAACACTTTGAAAGCTACTAAGGTAGAAGTTATTTTTATTACTTCTGTGTTTTTCTGCAGGGATAGCACTTTGTTACACTATTGAGTGAGTTACTCAATTTTCCTGGTCTTTAATGTTTGGTTTGATTTCAGTGCCTTGGCATAAAGATGACAATCTCTTTAATAATATCTTTTTTAATATGTCCAGGTTTATGAGTAAATGTATTTGAACAATCTTAATTCTAATCAAGTGAAACTTCTTGTGAAAGAATATATAAAACTGACATTTGGTCCTGTTTATATAGTCTAGGAGGTTGTGCTGTGAGAGATAGTGAGGCAGGAGAGGATCATGGAGCCTTGCTTTGCACCCTGGAGGAATGAAGGCACATTTCCTGGATGTACCCTCTACTGGTGCAGGTGGCAGGGAAACTCATGCTGCTGTGGACACCAAATTTCTGTAGCCACAACAAGTCCTGCATGCTGCGTCCTGACACAGCATTCCTGATCCTTGGTCTCTTGTTCCTGAAATCCCTTCTTTTTCTGTGGGATTTTCCTGTGGGGTCAAGCACAGTCACTACCTTCTTATGCGTCTCAGTCTGTAAGTCAAGCTGGTGTTAGTGCTGATGCTTCACAAATGAGTTGTTTGTGGAACTCAGTCAAGGTGATTTCAAAAAGCTGGGAAGATAGCTCCATGTCATTGGTGGATGGGCAGGGTGGACGGGCAGCCTGCACCTCTGTCCAGCAGATCAAAACATGATGGACCAACAAGCCACTTGTCTGTGCAGGAGTGGCTGGTCTGGCAGAAGTGAACAACTGCTCCTGAGGACAGAACCCTGGCTGAGGGCATGGGAGCATGAGACCATTGTGGTGATGTCTACTGATAGGCAGTGGTTACACCGTTTCCCCATTTTTTTCTCAGTTAGTTTCAGTGGAAATTTTTGGGTCAAGAGTAGTCCTGTTGGTAATTTATGATGTGACGTTCAACCAGATATGAACTTTGACCATTTTTCATGCATCTTGCTAATGACGGGTCACACAGTTTCACTGGAAGGGTTCAAAGATTAAAGCCATCAGAAAAGGCAGCACTGCTGACTGATATTCTCTGACCCCATGACCTACCAAAGGTCATAGTGCCACATTAAATAAGGCTGTCTCAAGCTCATCACTTCTTTTGGACTTCAACACAGATTTTAAAAAGATGATCAGGCTTGATTTAAGGACGTTCAGGATTTGTCTGCTGTGTCCATAAAGCAGGCAATTTTAATAAACGTTTATTCTTTGTGTTAGAAATGTCATTCTTTTCATAGGAATTTGCCTAGCTTCCTCTTACAACAAATTATTTTCTATAAGTAGTCTCTTGCCACCTACATACCAGAAGGTACTGGTTGACTTGATATAATTTATTTTTAATAGACGCAGCTCTGGATTATACATAGAATGTGATCTGGTAGCAAGAGGCCCCTCTTTTACGGTATTGTGTAGTCGTCCTTGTAAAGTATCCAACAACATAGGTGGATGTTCTCCCATCCGTGCAAGTAAACACCAGTCCTTAAGTCTGCAGTTCAGCATGACAATTTCTTTGTCTTCCTTCTGTTTAGAAAGCATTGGAACAGATCTCCTCAGCTCAGTCTGAAACAGAAACATGAACAATAGAGAAAATACTTTTGATTTTTGTGCTTTGTTGACTGATGCTTTACTGTATGCATTTGGACTCAAGTAAAGTAGATATAAAATGCTGGGATAGCAGCATGAGTCATCAGCAAAGTGGTTATGTTAGGTGCCACAAAGCGTAAACTTGGCTCCACTTTGAATGTCCAGGAATTCCAGCAATAGTGTCATGCTGAAATAGACAGGATTACAGCAAAGGTAATGTTGCAATTTCCATGTGTCCCTTTGAGTTGTTTGTAACCTGGCCCAAATGCACACAGGGAGCAGCTTCCATTTTCACTTAGCTGTGGGGTACTCTGAGTGCCGGGAGCAAAGGGAGCATGAAAGTCAGTAACTGCTTTCTTATGCCTTTCTGTGTTTGGCACGCACTATAGAAAACTGGAGTTTTTTTACTAGCTTAGCCAACTTAATCTTTAATATAAAGCTTTACTGAACAGCACTTCTCCAGCAGGAGATCCACTATATTGTGACTCTTCATACAATATACTGTAGATATTTAGCCCTGAAACTGGACTTCTTGTTATGCTAGTGTTTTAATTTACTGTGTTTCTCCCTACTATTGCCTTTGAAACTCAGTGGAGCTCTGCAGGGGTGTCTCAGTCTCCAGTTTCCTATCTCCTTTGAGCTATTGCATTACAATCATTTGTCAAACATGAGCAGGAGTCAAGGAAATGGAGCACCTCAAGTGGCTGGCACTGCTTAGCAGATATCCTTCTGTTTTTGCTGAATGTTTACATACCTCAAGAGTACCGATATGTCTGAGCAAGATTAGATACACAGAAGGTTTGTAACACCTTCATTTTATTATGGCAGCTCTGATTGCATATAAAAATTATACATTATTAGCAACTGCTATGGCAGTTGTTAAAACACAGTTCCTTTGTGTAAAACACAGCTCCTTTGTGTGCAGCTTTTGGCTGCAATAAAGTTAATTTTTTTTTTTCATAGTAGCTAATATGTTTTGGATTTGTGCTGAAAATAGTGTAAATAATAGAGAGATGTTTTCACTATTGCTGAGCAGCGCTTATGGAGCCTCTTCTGCTTCTCACAGCACTCCTCCAACAAGCCGGTCAGGAGTACACAAGAAGCTGGGCAGGGACACAGGTGGGACAGCTACCCTAACTGATCAAAGAGATATCCCATACCGTATGACATCATGCTCAGCATATGAACCTCAGGGGAAGAAAAAGAAAGGGGGGACATCTGGAGTGATAGTGTTTGTCTTCCCAAGTAAGTGTTATGTGTGGTAGAGCCCTGCTTTTCTGGAGAAGGCTGAACACCTGCCTGCCAATGGGAAATGCTGGAACAGGTGGACCTCAAAGTGACTGTAGCTGTGGAAAAGTCTATGCCAATGCAGCTATACCACTGGAGAGACTGTGGCTCATAGATAAGGCTCTACCTGGAGCACGTATGCCCCTAAAAGACTGCAGTCTGAGAATAAGTCCAAGCCAGAGCAGGGGCAAGGGAAAGAGTTCATTGCAAGGTTAAACCCTGTGATCTGGTCCAAAGGGACTAGAGGTGGAGATTGTAATGAAGATACCTTTAATCATGTAACCCATAATTAGAATTACATGTTTGAGGAATTGCTGTAGTAGGAACCACCTGAATCGTGGATGCAGTCATGATGTTGCCTTATTCTAGGCATAATTGCATGTACACTGCTGTTGTAAGCATTTCATGTTGTGGTTAAAAAAAATATAGCACCTCTTGCAAATTGGTTAAGGCAGTGAAGTTCTTGAAAGAAAACAGTCGAAGATGGAGAGCTTTGTTTGTGGTGTGGTTTTCTTCTCCATCCTTAAGTCTCCAGACTGTACATGCTGTCTGCATCCCATTTCCATTCCACAGTAGTGTTACGAATGACAATGTACGGAAAAGAAACCATCACAGGGTGGTTGTCCCAGTGACTGGCAGAGGAATAAACTATGTAAAATCTATTATATGTATTTGGCATAAGTTTATCTAGTAAAATTGATGATTGCAGGTACATATGCATCGTGTATACTACAGATTACATTTTATAATACTAATAGCAGTGAATGTTTAACTACTGTAGGTATCCTATGGCCTAAATTAATGTGTACTTTTCAAATAAGACTCTCCCACACCTTTTTCTTACAGTTTTGTGGAAGTGGGTTTGTTACAATACAATGTAGATAGCTATGTAATTGTGTATTTTTTTCTTATTCTAAAACAAACCACAAGTTTCCCATTCATGTTTTAAAAATTTTGAAGTGGCTAAATCTTTGTTGACTCCGTGAATATAAATCCAGTATTTTATTTGAATCCTCAATTGAGCCAATTTCTTCCATGATTTATTTCACTTAACAACACGAATGTAAAGTATGGCCTCTGGCCCTAATGAAATCCTTTAAATGCAGTCCCTGTAGCAAAAGGTTAAGGGGGAAAGGCACAGTTTAATTTAATTTCCCAATAACGCTTTACAGGAGTCTTTGTGAATGGACTTGCTTCTGGAGTTTTCTAACACCCCTGTGTCTGAAACTGTAGTCAATTTGCAGCCTAGAAGCTGCTGTATGAAGATTACATACATGAGAGAGGTTGGAGGGCAGTGGGATACAGGACCTTCCTGCTAAATTACTAATCCAAATTGGGCCTTAGTCAATCTTTTACAAAGTTGTCAACATCCAATGACCTATATGAAATAAGTTGGTAGCTTCAGTCTGGTTCCTAGAGAGGTGCGCGCATCAGAAGAGCAATCAACTGGCACTAATTGGCACCCTGGCTAGCAGCCTCAGCAGAGAGCCAAAGGTCTGTAGAGAAATGGAGACTGAAGTTCTCTCTCAAGCTTAAAGATGCTCCCTCTGGGTTGGAGTTTAGGGCATGTTTGTAATGTCACATGTGGAATTTTCTGTGCATCTTGCAATGCTAAACTGGAGCTGTGGCTAGGGCGCTGCAATCCTAAGGGCTTTCATAGGGCATTTTGAATACCACAGAGTATGTTAAACCCAAAATCACTTCAGGTTTCCTTCAGACATAAACATGAAGAGAACATTCACTAAGCAATAACCTGAAATTCTGAGATGTCAGATGACAAATGACCACTCCAGTTGAGGGACTGCACTAGGAAAGGGAAAGAGAGGCACTGAGTATTCCTTAAAGACAAAACTTTCTCAGGTCCATGACCAACATGCATAAGTAACTTTGCTTTGCCAATTTTTCCACCTGCTGGGCTCAGAAAGGTTATAAATGAATGCTGCTTAAATATTGATAATATACTATTTTGTGAGTAGGTTTGTGAAATTCTGCTCATTATAAAAACATAGTAACACATGGTCTTCCTACACTTGGAATTTTTCCCAGATCATAACAATTTCAGATAGTTTATTATGGGTTGTTATCTTTCCAAAAGCCTTACATTTAAGAAGCTTATTCTTTGTTTTGTTTTTCTGTTTGCAAAGTTTCAGTCATTCAGGCAGGTTGGAAATGTCATGAACTTGAAGCTGTCAGCCCATTCAGCATGAATAGGGCTAGTGAAGTAGCTCTAAATTAAAACATGAATAATGTACCTACCTAATATTTTAAGCCAGGTAGTCAAACTTGATAAAATATTTTTTCCAAATTAGAAGTTGAGTAAATTATCTTTACCTCAATTTACCCTTGAACATATGAAGGAATAATGAGCAGCAATGACATGGTTGTCTGTGGTTTTCTCCTAAGCAGAAAAAAAATAGGCTCATTTGATGGAAGTTAGTCTGTTTCACAAAATATTTAGTGTCAGAAAGCAATTTTTGTCCCTCTAGGTATTGTCCTTACTGATAAAGATGAAATGAAGGTCCTGCATAGAGCACACATGCTTCCAGAAATCAGATCACACTTTTTTTTTTTTTCTCCAAGACTTTGCATTACTGGAGTTACCAAAGACCTGCTGCAATTCCTCTCTCTCCCTTCCCCCACTCCCCAAATAATGGAGTTCTGAAAATAACACACTTTTCCAGTCATACAACAGACTTCTTTCACTGTCTCTGTTCTCTCTCACTGGGTGATGCGGAGCACATTTATCTGACATACTAAAATTGGAATAGCACAGAAAGTAGGGCAGTATTTACATCTCTAAGTCTGGGACCATCAGCTGCTGTGAAAAAAATGGGGAGTTTGAAGGTAGACCCTGCTTTCAACATTCCCATGGCCCAATGCTAAAAAGTCACTCTGAATATTGCTGTATGCTTGTGTTTTAATAGTTTGCACTGAAACACAGTGGGGCCCTAAGTGTTACCATTTGCAAATTCCCACCTGTCATTTGTGTTTCCGGAAACTGTATCCCTCTGCAGTCTGGACATTGCCCCAGGTGGTGTCTGACTCTTAACCCAAATCAAACAGTAATTGTTCAGACACTGTCTGGCTCTCATGCAGTGGAGGCACAACAGCCTTCTAGCTACCTCTTAGTGAGCCTAGGCAAGGATTTCCTTCAGGAAATCTTCAGCCTGTTTTCCACAGAGGCCTTTAGGGTAAGGTTTTGGGGTTGCAGTCCCCATTGCCCCCCTGGCTTTGTTTGCAGTAGGGTCCAGCACACTTTATGAGAAGACTGCACACTGTAAAAGTGTGTGATGTAAGAGTGGTAATGTGAAAAGGGCAAGCATAGGCTTTCATTTCTCCTTTTGCTTGTATTTTGCTAATATAGCTTAACCTACAAGTGGCCAGACCACAGCTACGGAGCTGTAAGTGGTTTGCCAGCAGCTAAGATGTGGTTGCCAATCCAGCTTTTAAGACCACTGACAGGAGTCAGTTATTGCAGGGTAACTCAGATCCCTGGCTGCTGAAACAAAAAAAACCTGCAGGTTCCTCTGAGGCTGCCATCTGAATGGCTGCAGGTCACAGCTGTACAATCCCCTTGGCTGTCTCTACAGCGGTGTTCCTACAAGTTGTGTAGACATGAGCTATGCCCAGAGTTCCTCATCTCATCAGTTCCTCAAGGCATGGGGCATGGATTCAGACTAGCCTGCAGAATCAGGAATTCTCCAAAGGGATTAAAAAAAAACTGTTGAACACTGATAATTCCTTGTGAACTGGGCTTAACCATAGTAACCCTGTGTTTAGGACTGCAGCTCCTGGTACTGCAAGAGGTAACAGCTGCCTTGGTTATAAAATCAGAGGCGTTCTAGATCAAATATGGAGAAAGGATTGAAAGTAAGACAGTGTTTGAAGGTATATGCAGACAGCAACAAATGCTTTGGGAAGTGAGGACTGCCCTGCTTGACTTAGCCAAAATGTATCACTGCCTTCCAACGGCAGGATGTTGTATGGGTTTATGCCTGAGACCCCAATTTATTTGATCGCAACTTGAATGTATTTATTTGGCCTCTTAGCTTGAACTTCCACTGTTGTCATCTTTGGACCCAATGGAGGCAGCATTGCATATATTCTGGACCTGGAAACAACCAGCGTCTTCAATGAAAGGGACAGAGAAGTAACTAAGTTTTATAAAATAAATAAATGGTTCAATGTTATGAAAACTAGTCAACGATAATGGCTTAATGTTCTAGTTCACTTTCTTGAATGACTAAACTAAAAAATATGACTTTGCACTTCCAGATTTTAATATGACCCCCATAGCATCTCTGGTAACTCATGTTAATCCTAGGGAGGACGAAAAGAATCTACTAGCATATGCACATTGCCATAATAAATGATGGCTGGATTCCAGAGAAAATCTTTACCTTTTATCTCATGTATCAGAAAATTTATTTGGTAAAGTAGTGATGAGCTCGCAGAAAATATTATAAAAGCATAGTAATGACATATGGTCATGTCTTTCTTGCAATGGATCTCCAGCATGGGACTTGATCTATTTTTTTTTTCTACATTCATCACAAAGGAACCCTCAAAATAGCACTGCTTCTTTCCTGTTTGTTACTTATTTTGCTTTGATGGTTACCCCACTTGCATTTTTGTTGTATGGACCATTCCTTTTCTTCCATTGTCCATTCACTTCATATTTTCAAATGTTTTTGTGTTTTCATATTTCAACTGATTTTTCATGGATTTTTCAAGAACTGTAGAACATGGCCTTCCATTTTTAACAAACATGCAAGTTTTGCTGTAACTGCAGAAAATGATGAAAATCTTTGAGTCTGTGCTAGATCCTTTCTGAGGAGCGCCTGGGTTCTTTTTTATTTTTCAGCTGTTGCAGGGGCTTTTTTTTTAGGTAAAATACAGCCTACTTTTTGCAAAACACCCATTTCTTTTCACCAAATAGCACTTCCTTGTTTCAGGACATTCTGATGTTTACAGCCACATGTGAGAACAAAACTAAGGCTTTTACCTGTTACTGAGTAAAACCTGTATGATAACGAAGTCTGTGTTTGAAACAGCTTGTGTTCTAGATAGAAATTTTACAGATCAGAAACTGGGGTACAGAGGAATTAAGTTGTTTCATTGAAGATAAGGGAGATCTGTGGTAGAGCTCTGCTCAGATTTTGAACGTTTCAAGACTTTTCTTCTTGCTTACAAGTGAGATTGTTGTGACCTCATCTAATAGCATAGGAAACAGTATTGGAATTGGTCCAGAGGAGGGCTATGCATATAATCAGAGGGCTGGAGCACCTCTGCTATGAGGACAGGCTGAGAGAGATGGGGTTGTTCAGCCTGGAGAAGAGAAGGCTTGGAGGAGAACTTATAGCAGCCTTCCAGTACCTAAATGGCACACACAAGAAAACTGAGGAGAGAGTTTTTACAAGGGCATGTAGTGATAGGAAGAGAGGGAATGGCTTTAAATTGAAGAGGGGAAGATGAGACATTAGGAAGAATTTCTTCACTATGAGAGTGGTGCAGCACAGGAACAGGTGGCCCAGGGAAGTTGTGGCTGCCCCGTCCCTGGAGTTGTTCAAGGCCAGGTTGGATGGGGCCTTTGAGGAGCCTGATCTAGTGGGAGGTATCCCTGCCCATGGCAGGGAAGTTGGAACTGGATGACATGTAAGGTCCTTTCCAACCCAAATTGTTCTATGATTCTGTGATGTATAGAAGGAAAAGTCACAGCTTTCATTATCTTGGGGAGATGGGGAGAATTCATTATAATAGTTGCCACTGCTGTATTATTCCTTCTGTTGGTATGTTCTGTCTCTGTCCTGTTTTGATCAGTGGTATCCAGGAATGTGGTATAGGTGTGAACTAAACTTTCTCCAGAGATGGAGGAGTGACTGTAGCCAGAATGGCCTGATGGGAAAGATCGTCTTGCCTGCCCACATGCCGTTCAGACAGATCTGTACCTTATCTTTGCACTGTTGTGGTTGCAGAGGCAGTTCCCAGTATTTCAGGCAGCTGCCATATGGAGGCAGAGACACCTTAGGAAGGCACAAGGGTGCTAGTGGTTTCCATGGGTACCACAAGGTGCAGAAGAAGAGAAGGCAAGAAATTCCAGCCGTGTTTTCCAACCTTGACCAGGCCTCGAGAGGAGAAGGAGAAGAGGGCATGCCTGCTGCGTATCTGTAGCCCACAATGGCCTGAGATTTTTGTGCAGTTGTTGCAGTTTGAGATGATGTCTCCAAGCTGAAAAAACGATTTCCTTGTCGCTGAGTGTGGATCACCTTCAGACTGCAAATCTGAGTTGATGGAGTCCCAGATTGCTGCTTGTTGTAAAGCTTTATGGAGAAGGTATGCCTTTGCATGCGCTTGAACACAACAATAATGAAAATATTTCAAAAAATTTATAGCAATTAAAATAATATTGAGCATAATCAGTAATCTATTAGTAAAGAATGGGGTTTTATTTCTTCTGTGTCAGTGTTCTTGATAGATATCAGGTGGATAAAATATATGTGCTTGTGGTATCTTTGTCACTTTTCTAGTTTTTTTGTTTAGCTCATGATTTTATTTAATGGAAGAGTCACTTCTCACATATTGGCTTGACAATTTACAAGCATTTGTTTGTGCTGAATTAAGCACATTTCTAAACTTTGTATGTTGCTGCTGACAGTTTGGGGATTGATTTTTATCCCTAGAGAGATGCCATTTTGTCTTTAAGGCAAATTGAAGCTGACTGCTGAAGCATTCCTTGATAAGAGAGAGAATCTACTTTAGGGATATTTTTCTACTAAGAATTCATTTTAAACTGAGGAGCTTCAGCAAGGTCATGTTTTTCATGACACCAAAAAACCAGTTCACAGACAAAGAAGTAGCATTAACTTCAGAGAAAATAAATAGGAGCAAATATTCCTAAGCTTTTTTCCTGTCTAGTTCTCTGTCAGGGAGGAATGCCTAGATATGAAGTAGGTAACAATTTTCCAGACTTTTATTCTGAAAGCACATGTTAAATGCTGGTGTGGGCAGTGGCAGAAAAACATTTAACCCATCCATGTTTTTTCATGTGTGAGTTTAAATTTTAACACTTCTGTAACATTTATAGGACATTCAGATTCTTTCAGGAACAGATTCACTGCTTGTCCACATTGACAACGTGGGGCAGGGTTTGTAGGCATCTGTGGATTAATCTAACAGAGCTATCTGTGATGATGTAGAATCTCCGCTAAACAGGTGCTTTAGGAAGTCTTCATTCACATTAAGTAGAGCTAGAAACCCTCTTTTTTTTATAGTAGGCTCTGTGACTAGACATGCAGGGCTAGGGTTACCTTATAAACTTTCTCCAACTTACGTTCACCAACCCCTCGCTCCCTTCCCCCAGGTCAGTCTGGCATAGATTTTGGATACGTTAAGGTAGAAAAAGTACAGTTTGCAAAATCAATATCTGACTGATCTGGCTGCAACAAAAAGTAGGAGGAGAAAGTGAAATATTGTTCCTATATTAATGGGAATGCTGGAATTCAGTTGTGTATCTCTCCTTTCAAGTCTTTTTGGCTCTAGATTTGTTCAATAGCAATTTTTTTTACAATTATAAATAGCTATAACATAAAACAGTGTCTGTGTAATATATCTGGTCTATTTAATGTAGCCAAAATGAATGCTACCTCGCACCTGAACAACAAAGATGAATCCAACCATCCTGGCCAATGGGCAAGTATAGTGTTTTTTTGTGGTGGTACCTGGTATTTTGCTGGTGAGGTAATGGACAGACAGCATTAAACTGTCATTCATGTTTTTGCCTGGAATGACTGCATTCTCTTCAATCTCCATCTTTGTGTTTACTCATACTTTTAAGACCAAAGTGACTTAAAAAAAGTAGATAACATGCTTAGTCATTCAATAAGGTACCAGATGGCAAACTTGAACCCACTTATTTTCATTTCCTGGAAATTATACCAGATGAACTGAGTTTTTCACCTAAACAAGTTGTAAGAACCATTTTCTTGAGGAAAGTCTTATTCAGCTGGTTATAAAATCTTCTTCAGACAAGTTGCAGGTCTCTGCAGTCTTCCTTTAAACCTTCTTTGGGATCTTCTCATTAAATTATTCACATGTTTGAGTCCTAAAAATATGATTTGTCTCAGTGTGTTGCTGGAGATTTAGCTATCATTTGACAGAATTTTCATTTGCCTCTTTGGTCTTTGTTTTCTCAGGTTCTTCCTGTAACACTTGTGACATTTTTCTCTTAGTAGCTACTGGACTAAGACATTTGCAAACACGAGGAAACAAAACTTAAAATATTAACCATACTGAAATGAAAAAAAAATTTGTCAAATTTCAAATGTCATGCAAACCCAAAAGAAAACCCTTGGCTGGTATTTAGGATGGAGTATGTGAGGGGTGAGAGGAAGCAGGGACTGACACTGTTCGGTTGCAGCTGATGAGCAACATTGCAGACCTACCACACTAACAGATACCGGGGGTAATCCAAACAGCAAAGAACCCAGATTCTCTAACGTGCTATTAATTCTAACAGTGCTGTTAATTAATTGTTAAGATTTTTAGTCAACTTCACCTTGGTACTTGGATCTTTTATTGAAATGGAGTTATCTTTAAATTAGATCATAGAATTTATTAATAGTATGAAAGTCCAGGTAATCATATTGTCTCACTTTATCCTTCTACTTTTTGAAGCAGCTAGACCAGTTAGATGTTGACTCTTGTGAAGTGTACATTTTCTACTTTAACAAAGCTTGTTTCTATTTCATTCTTTTGTCTGAAGACTTCTGGTGTTTAGAATAAATGTTGTTGTCAGTGATTTTCCATTTTATGTACGATTATGTGCCTAATTAGAGGTAATTGTTTCCTTGTTCTTACAGCATCAGCCAAGCAAGCAGATTTCAGCTGCGTCTGACTTTATGAGGGGGGGAGGAGGTCCACCCTAGGAAAAGTGTAACAGGGACTTTGGTAATATAGTATTTCTCTGTAACTCTTTCATTGTTCTGTAGCTGTAACATATGTGCCTTCGATGTGTTTCAGCTACTTCACTAAGCTGTGGAAATTATGGACACCTGTATATTCTGAGTGGTCAAGGAATGCAGGCATAATGTTATAATGTTATCATAAAGGTTGTCAATCATCAGGATTTTTTTTTTTAACAAGGCTTTAGCATTTATTAGCATTGTATTGGATTCTCATTTTTTTATTTGTAATTAAGAATAGCTGCTTAATTTTACTGATTTTACTACAACTCGTGGAAACTATAGAGATCCAGGAGTGAATTCTTATATATTTTCTGGGACTCACACAAGATATTTAAATTGTTTTAATAATAACAGTATCCATTTTTTTTATTAATTAAGTTTGTAATTGTGAAGCAGGAGGGAGAAAAATTTATAGAGGCAGGAGCAGGGGGAAAACTTTAAGTAGCAGTGCATGGTGAATGAGGTGCACGACTTCCATTATCAATAGGAGCTGCATGTCTAATCCACCAGACTCAGTTCTGAAGAAAATGTACCCTGGGATGTCAGGTGTTAAGGGGAAGAATGGGCCTCTCACGTTCTTTGCACTTACAAGCCGGCTGTAACCTTTTGACTCTCTCTTTCTTTCTCTTCTTGAGTTTTGTTTCCTGAAAGGAAAAGGGGGTGGGGGAAGGCAGGGGAAGAAAGCTGAAAGAGTGGAAGGTCTATTTCAAAGTACTGTAGTATATCTGTAAGATTTTCCTTTTTTTTCTGGAATTAGTTCTGCTTAGAAATGTTAAAGAATCAGTAGCTTTTAACATTGAGTATTTAGAGCACAACTTCAAGTATTAATACCTTACAGAGTACCACTATCACCTCTATAAACTTTACATATTCTATCACAAGTGTTTTGCACATAGCTTTTTTATCTAACCAAAATGAATATAATTACATTTAAGAGCATAACAGAGGAGGAGAGCTAGTTCTCTGAATTAAAGTTGTAGGTATTGCTTTTTATATCGACCAGAGATGTGCAGAAAAACAATCCCCCCAAATAACAAGAAATCCCTTTTATTCTCAAAGGATCCCCTAATGTAGCATGATCATATATCGATCACGTTGAACTTGGGTGTACTCAGGCATGAAGACCTACATATGCAGAGAAAAAGTTTGTACAATACTTGCATATTTCATCTCCTTGCTATCTCTGAGTTGATAAGTGTGAAAATATCTTGGTGCAATGAGGATGATGTATGTATCCTGGATGAGCATTTACTTGTAAGTATGAGAGAACATGTGACAGATATAAGGGGAACTAAGGGGTGGGTAATTAAGGCAGATCTTTCCAAAATTCATTGTTTCTGAGAAGAAAGAGCAGAATCTGGAAAAATATGTGAAAATATAAATTATCATTTCTTGAAATGCTGTTCGTTCTGGGCTGATCTTTATTAGCATGTAAAAATGGAAACACTAAAGTGGTGTTTACTTTCATTAATGAAAAAGAGTCTAGCTCTTAGGGGAGCACCTTGAAAATGCTTAAGGAGTTTTATATATTTCTGGCTATCATCTTTGGTCTGAGGACCTCTACCTTTGTGTCTCTTTTCATTAGAGATTATTTTGAAATGGCCTTTGCTTGGCTGAAGTGTGGCAGCGATGGATTGGAGCCAATGGAGGGGTGATTTTACAGCCAGCAATCAGGAAAAGGAAGAGCCATTAGCCAGGGGACTCCACAGTGCCAGGAGGAGCCATTATTCTATTATTATTTCCAGTGTGGAAGCATTGTTTTAAGTTACCTTAAAAACATCCTTTAAAATTCTTTGTTATTTGTGTTGTAAATTTTCCATATCGACCTTTCGAAAAGAAAGTTGTGTGAATCTATAATATATATCTAAATGCAGTGCTTGGGGTTTATTTTGCTTTAGAAATTGTAGGTTAAAAGGAAGCCTGAAATTAACGATAGTTCTTTGACTTAGCCTGGAAGTTCACAGAGACTGTCCCAACATGGGGTGACTTTTCCATTTCTTAGCACTTGCTGGGACCAAGACTCCAGATAACTTGTCTCCAGACAGGCGCTATCTTCCATTTTTTTCTACTATTAGGGACTCCAGCCCCTTGTGATTTAAGGATCCAGGCCTGTAAGCTTTCCGGGAACTTTACATTTAGATGGTTAAAGGAGAGAGAATGAAGTGTATATCATTATTCATGTACATGGATTTGCATTTACCTTCTGGAGACTGTAGGTATGATGAAGCCCATAACGGTTTGAGGTGATGTTTTGGCGGATTTGATGTAGATAGATTCCTTATTTTCAGTTACTCAGAAGTCCTGTGGGAGTAACTATTTTATATTCAATGCTGCTTTAATTCCACTATGTAGAACATGTGTTGTGAAGTAGTATTGAAATGATCCATATATTGAACATTATTATCAATTTTTTTTATTGATAGACTCTGGAGAGGCAAAGGCCTTACACTTGTAACACAAGGTATATTTGACATAATGTAAAAGATGAAACAATTTCTCCCAAATCATTTGGGCAGTACAAATACAAGAATTGGAACAGAACTCAAATATCCTAAATCTCAGTCCAACATCTTGGTTACAAGCCTATATTTTTCCCTCAAAATTAAAATTTCCATGATTATTATTATTTCTTATAGGTCTTTTTAAGGATTTAAATGTGACCTAATTTATTAAATGCTCTTATGTGCAAGAGAGAAGCAAAATCCTTTCCCCAGGGCTCTTACTCAGTGGCCCTGATCCTACGATCTGATCTCTGAATGAATGTTTGAACTAACACAAGCCATGCTGCCAGTTCAGAGAGTTTGACTGGGTTTTTATTGAAGAAGAAACATGTAGATTGAGGGTTGTCTACAACATCCTCAATGAATTTCAATACATTATGCTACTTTCTTCTATTATTGTGTTTCCCTGAGTCCTTTATGAGCTTTTCTGCAGCTGTTGCTCAGTTACCTTAAGTAGAGAGTGAAGTTTAGGATGAACTATTTTTTTTTCTACTATGTATAAGCCTTGATCTGTGGCACTACTTAAAGATGCTTTGCGATGCACCTTGAGATTAAAGTGGATCGCCCCTGCAGTGCATTGATCTTGTCTGGCCCAGAAAGGGGTTGTCATAGATCTGCTTTTGAAATCAGGGCTCCCTCATGGGTTTTTCCAAGGCATCATCTCCATGTCATTGGGTTGGCAGGATATGCTGAGGCTCTTTTTGAAGTTTTCCTTCACACCAAGGGGTGTATACTTGTCGTGTGGGAATTGTGCTAAGTCACACCCTCTTCTCCCTGTGTGTTCAATGCAGGATAACTTACTGCAGCATTTAAAAGTTCCAGACCTTTTTTGAAGGTAAATTGTTGCATTTGTTATATTGGAATACTAAAATGAAGAATAGTATCCAAATGCTCTGAACTCATTTCTTGCAGATGACTGAAATATGTAAGCTGAACTTCATAAATTAATAAAATAATCCTATAAACATCTATTCCTTTGCAGCTACAGACAATAGTCTAATTTTAGAAAACACAACCATGTTCTTTGTCAAATATCACTCATGCTGGTATTATTTAGTTTTTGCATAATTGTGAAGCAAATAATTGCTTTAAAGTCTGTTTCTATATCTCACACTTCAATTTCTTTTTTTTTTCCTTAAGTACAAAAAAGTTCGTTTCCTATATCAAATTATTTGTTATTGGAAAAGCAAAGTAACATTCCTTTACTCAAAACTTCTTCCTGCAAAACTGTAGTTCATGGAAAATATTTTCCAGCTTTCAGAGTTTGTTTGATTTTTGAACACTTTTGGTTATGTAAGTTTTAATAAGTAGCTTTGGTGTACCCCTAATGGCACACCCCACACACTTATGTTGTGTGACCTAGGGTCACAAGTAATGGCTGCAAGCTAATTGATTGAGAAAGGCTTGTCTGACTGGGCCCCTTTGAGTCCTCCCTTTACATTCCTAAATTTCTGTAAAGGAGGCACTGGCAGCTTCGCCTGGTGAGAGGAGGGGTGGGGGAAAGGGAGGAAGTTTCTCAGTTTCTGATTATGCGCACAGTTTCCTTTTACTGAGCTTATGTTCTCCACCCACTACTTAGTAAGAACTCCTTAACAACCTAAAGCTTTATCCCTGTTAGTACCAGAAAAGTGATCTGAGTATTTATTGAGCAGAGAGAACAAACTGCTTGCTCCAGGCAGGGAGAAAGCTTATGGAAATGATATTAGACCTTTAGCAAAGTGCACAGCTGCATCATACAGAAGCTGAGACTCAAACTGACAGGCAAATAAGCCAGATCACGGAAAGGCCCTCTGTGTGGCAGCTCTGAGCTACCAAGTGTTGGACAACTAGGCAAAAAGTGCAATGGAGCAGGGCAGAAAATAACACACTAACTTCAGGCAACTGTTGCTCTTTCATGGTGAGTCCAGATTTGAAATGTCATTTGAAATGTAGCTATTTTTGTTGTTTTTACAAACCTTTCCATTTTACCACAGCAATCCTTTTGCAAAGTTAATTGTGTTACAGATTGTTTGTCTGGATATGCACTTCAATTCTGAACGATACAGAAATGTACAGGGATATTTCTTTCCTTGCTGCTTGCTCTCTCTTTTGCTTTTGCTTGCTTCAGGAGACAGGTCCCATTTCTAAAAGCACGCTGCATGTCTTCTGATTGGGAAAGAAATAGTTTTGCAGCTAGCACTTGATGTGCAGCTGCATGGAGGTGAATAAGTGAACATAATTTCTATGCAGTTTTCTGCAGTTTGAGCTTTGTGGCACCTCTCCATTGCTCCTTCTTTCACTGCCTTATCTTGAGAATGTACGGCACGGTCACTATGAAAAGAGCTTTGTGTTTGAATTCCTGGTGAGTCGAAGGGTCAGGGCCTATGAGTTATCTGCCTGCCAGCAAGACTCATTGCTGTGTCCCTTTATTTTTCAAGCTGAAATAGAAAAAACATGTGTCCTCATCCCTTTTTGATAAAAGTATTTTGAATTCAGTTTTTACATGCATATATTTATGTATGCTTTGGTCTTCTGACAAACTCAGGTTTTGAGGGGAAGCCAGTTTTATTCTATCCATACTTATTTTATTTGTGCAAGCTTTCCTGCAGCTTTTTTGCATTCCTTTGTTGTGATACACATAAATCTTTCTTAAACCTAAATTCTATGATTCTGATTTCTGCTAAGAGAAAAAACATTTATATTTGGATACATGTTAGTACAAAAATACCAGGGAGCTATTTAAATTTTAGATAAGTTGTAAAATTATATAGAAGATAAAGCTTTAGTAACTTTTGTCTCTCTTAAGGAGGGAAAAAAAAATACTTCTGGATAAGTTCTTGAACAGATTGTGTTAGATACACCAGTCATCTATTCTAATGGTAATAAATATGATCTGAGTATAACATTGTTTCAGTTACTGACTTTAGTTTGAAAAACCTGCTTTATTAGCACAGCAGAAAAATTAAACATTGCATCTTGACAGCAGCATTAGAAATATATTTGCAAAAACTGCTGAGTGGGTGAAATTTAGAGCAATAAATCATCAAGGCATGCCAAAGTTACTCTGTATATGGTGCTTTAAGATGTCTCTGATTTAGAAGAGAAATGAGTTCTGGTTTTCCTCCAGCAGAAACGTGATTCTGTACAAAATTATCTTCCTTATATTCTTCTTTAAATTAACAGTTTTCTTTTCAAGAAATAAATAAGCAATGTCAGAAGGTGTAAGAAATTCTCAGAATTATGTAGCAGTTAGTTGAGCTAAAGGGAAAAAGCTCATTCAGTAGAATAATTCTAATACGCAATATAAGTTGGTCAGATGAGCTCTACACAGAGGGTATGTTACTCCTTGCTTTTTGACCTAAGTTTGTATGTTCATCTGAAACTTACTAACAATTAGCAGGATGCCTGTTCTAAAAAATAAGATGATTCCTTCAGATTTGAGTTGATCTGACGTTACAGTCACTTTCAAGTGCAGAATTTCATGTTGTTCACTTATTTTGTCAATTCTCATTTGCCAGTTTGAGGTCTTTAGTTTGCCCATGAATTTTGAAAATGATTTTAGAAAGGAAAGGGGGGGGGAGAAGATTTTTTTAAAGAAATGCTAACAAATACAGATTTTGAAGGTGGTGCTGCAATGTGAGATGAACTAAAGCGACTCCATACTTCTTGTTTTCTTATTGTGAATTTAATTCCTATCCATCTTGACTTGGGCTAAACCTTAGGCTTTCTACAAAAAAATTCTTGGTTGTGTCCTCAGTGCAGTTAAGGGTGTGCTTTTCTTTTAAGGGTTTCAGGGTTTGCTTTGAGGGAAAGAAATATGTTCTCTCATGTAACATAAATGTATTATCTTTTTTTCTCTGAAGTACTGTTTACACCCTTAAAAACTGAAAGTAATAGAAACTTTGAGGAGGTGGTCTCCTTCAAGCTTTGGTGGCCAACTTGGAGAGCAAGGGATGGGGGGTGCTGTCATGCAACCATCTCCTCCATAGGTATACAAGCAGAAGACCAGCCCCTCTTGTCCTGTATGGTTTCCATTGGCAAAATAAGGCATTGGTAGTGTTGTGACACCAGATTAGGGGATTATGAAATATTTCTTTATGCTCTGATGACCAGCCTGGTGAAGAGGAAAGGACTTAATGAGGAAAAGAATTTACTGGGTATTTTATGCCTGTATCTATCATTAAAAGGAGAATATCTGCTCTGAGTAGCTATGTTCACGGAAACTCCTACAATAATGATGTGAATTAGGATTAAGTGTATTCTTACTGACAGTCTGAGGACTGACACAAAATAACACGTCTGGCAGGAAGTTTAAACATCAATAGCATATCTCCAAATACTGCTATTTTTTCTTAGAGAAGAATCATGACCTCAGACTAAGATAATTATACTGGCTTTTACATTCTCTATGACACCAGTTAGAAAAAACCTAGTTTTGAAGTTTAAAACACAGTTGCTTTATAGCTTTCATATCTTTGAAAGGTTTGTATTTAACATCTTTAATATTTTGACAAGGAGGAATTAGATTTTTTTTTTAAGTTACATATAAAAATTACTTTGGAGGTTCACTTTTAGGTTTGTTCTGTTGTTCTGTGTGGAATAAGGGAAAGCTTTATTTACTAGACATATTCATTTTATTGACACCTGTACAAGTCACAGAAACTAGTCTCCATGGTACCTGTGGGTATCTTTACTGTCGCATGAGAAAGGATGTAGCTTCAAGACTAACAGTTAATTTTCCTGTCAAAGAGAGGAACTAGTTTGTGCTGTCACAACAAGGTATGTCTATACTGAGAGATGAAGGAAAATTGACAGGAACAGGAGAATCGTAGCATTCGTGGTATCAGGGAATCGCAGTGCTGGTAAGACAAATTAAAAATAAAAAACCACACGTGTTATATTCTAGTGATTTTGAAGGAGCTTATTTTTTAAAGAATTTAAAAGAAGAAAGACAAAGAAAAAATTCTTTCTTCTTCTCAGCTACAATTCATGGTCACATTTTAAAGTTCTTTTGTGACTACAATTACTTGGGCCTTAAACTTCTTTGATCTCCAAGATTTATGGATCCAGAAAACATAGATCTCTTAAAAAAAAAAAAAAAGAGAGAGAGAGAGAAGGAGGGAGAAAGTGAGAATTGCCAGCATTGGAGTTTTGGAGTTCAGTAAATAGTTGAGAGTGCAGGAAACAGAAGATGTACGCATGTTTGTCCATGAAAAACAAAGGGAGAGAGAGGAGACCTGATCTTTGGAATACCCAAGTTGGCTTTCAGTTCGTTTTTACTTTTCTGCAACATATTCAAAGCATCAGCAGAAGACGGTCCCAAAAGGTGATGATGAAGGTGAAAGGACAGATAAAGGGAGAAATGTATGTCTTGCAAAGTGATTTAAGTAATTATAATATGTGAGTAAAAACAAATGGATGCAGAGAAGCAGAAGTAATTGGATATGAGGATAGCAGCAGTGATAAGAGATCATAAAGAGCAAAACAGAAGAGATATAAAAGTAGAGAACATGGCATGAGAGAGGAAACCCACCCTATCTGAAATGGTCTGTCAGTTACTGATAAGATCCTGTGCTTTGGGAATTTTCAACTGATATTCAGTCTTCCGGCTTCTGTAAAGCAAGAGACAAAATACTGAGGAAAAACAAAGGCAAAAGTGATGTCTTTCTCCTGGTTTGTTCAGAAGTATTTCCACTGCTGGCATTCAGGTTCATACCTGAAGTAATAAATTCACCCAAGAAAAGGGCTGTTCCTTCCAAAATTATGGTCACAGCATTTCAGAGAGGGGGAGATGTGGGAAGGAGGGAACCTCTCTTTTCATCTAACATTCTCTATCTAGCAGTGAAGGTTTAGGTGAGGACATCTTTCCAAGAGCAGCTCTTTGTGGCAGAGTTGCTTGAAGGCACGCCAGTGCTCTTGCACTGCCTCTTCTCCCACTTCTCTGCTGCCTCTGCATTGGTTTACATCCGTGGAAGATGCTTCTAAGAAATGGATCAGAATTGTCCCCATTATAAATAATGCTGAAAAGAAGATTATGTTTAACCTGGATGATCTGGTTCACCATGTACACCACTGGCATTTTTATGAGATCCAAGGTTGTGCAACTTGACTTTGATATGAGTGAGGATCAGTATCCTCTGAAAATATCATCTCTGGTTTTGGCGTATATTTTATGGTTTTGGTGTATGTTTTATAAGTCACTCAGGATTATGACATGGTTGTCTTGAGCATCTATTCTTTCATCCTGTGTGTAATAAATGAGGAAAATACTGGAGAAAGTGATCAGCAAGTAACTTTATTCATAAAACATACAAAATGTGACACAGCAGAGTGACAGAATCAAGTCTGTGTTGAAAATACCTTTGAATTTACTGTGTGAAAATTGGACTACATTCTGTATTGGCCCCATAAAACTTTTTTCAAGCTCTGTCAGGAAGTTCACAAGGAAAGTTTTTGTGGATATAGCCAGTGTAGGCCCAGCTACCCTTCTACTGAAATCAATAAGAGTTACATTGGTATAAAGCAAAAACTGTACAAATAGAGTTTGTACTAAAGAAATAGCAGGACTCTTCAAATTCTTTCTTATGTATTTTTTTTCTTTTCATTTACTATCTATTGCCAGCCTCTGGAAAATAAACAGGATCTGGTAACTTAATAATGTTTTAATTTATGTTAAACTGTTTTCTTCCTAGCACTTTGTAATTATTTTAAGTGTATTTTTGGCCTGAAGTTTTCCACCATGTAGTCCGAAATCACAAGTGATTCTTCTTTTTCCCTTGTCTTTTTTTTTTTTTTTTTAAGGTATATATTAAAATTACTGTAAGCAGCAGAAGTGGGAGTAAATTATGCTGAAAGAGAAGTAAACAAAAAAACCCCAAACCTCAACAGAAGTCTTTGAACAACAATTTTTGAAACAATGTGATCAACAGGTGGTTTGTGGAGTATTTTTAGTTTAAATTGTGTGAGGCAAAAAATGTTCTAAATTGTTACTTACAGGAGCTGTTAAACTATAGCTGTTTCTTACATGTCTTTTGGCAGGAAGCGTTAAAGTATTTTTTTAATTTGTTATGAGGACCATCTGACAAACTGGACATTGCATTTGTATAGCACTGAGTGTCCTGTCCTTTGAGACCATGATGCTGAAAGAGCTTGGCAGGAGCACGTATCCAAGGTTAACTTTGCTGTATGCTGAGAAGTAAAAGAACAGGATATAATATTGCCACCTTGGGGCATCCCACCTGAAGAATGAATGAACCCTCTTTCTATCTCCCAGTTTCTTCAAGTATTATTAATACTCAGTTTTGATGTAGATTATTCTTTTTAACACTGCAGTTTGCTCTATTTCCTATAATTGTTTTGATTTCATAACTGAACCTGAAGTTAAGAATTGTGACCACTTTTTACTAGAGTTTTTTTGGTTTTATTTTCACAAGAAGAAGAAATGCCAATATGAGGCATTCTGAGTGAACATGGCTTGTTCAGCTTTCATATGGATGTTGCTATATGTATATTTGTATGGCTAATAATACAAGATGATACATTTTTTTTTCCATGAAGCCATCATAGAGTGTAATTTGAGCAGCAGAAGGCTGTATTAATTCAAAATCCACAGAGATGTCTGTTTTTTTTCCCTTCTTTATCTCATGCACCATATACATGATTGCAATAATTCAACATTGTCTTCATTTCTGCTGATATTAACACCAATCAATTGACAACATTGCTGCGACTAGTTGGTAGACACAACTTAGTTACTTGGCCATCTGGCTGCTCTCTGGCAGTACAGACAGTGGCTACCTCCCACATCTTACCTCAAAGCTTTAACTATTTTAAGTTTCTTTCTTTTATTCAGACACTTATATTTGAAACCTTGTTATTTTTAGAATAGATATACTACTGTACTATGGAGTATATATGCATTTTATTTTGGGCATATTGGCAGGTCACATTGAATATAGCTTTTAAAATGTTTTTTTAAAATACAAATATAGAAAATTCCATAGAAAACCACGGAACAACTATTTAATTATTCTGGTTAATATTTAAGTATCAGGGAACGGTGTGATTGTAACATACAGGATCTTGACTTTATTGTGTCTATTACATCTTTTATTTTATATTATTAAGTCGGTTGAGTTACACATTTTTTTTAATGGCGTGCTTTATTTCATGTATTGAATCCACAAAACTTTTGCCTAAAATTTGGTCATAACTGTCCCCCCTTCAATGTATATCTTTATGTGTGTGTGGAAGATAAGTAAAAGCAATACATGACAGTCTATAGGGAAATATGAATGTTTTTAGGGGAAATGGATTTTAATGTCACTTACCTTATGTTATATTTAGTAATTATCTACTAAACCAAGTGATGCTATTACTGTAAACATAATTTATTTGTGTCTCAGTGATGAATTGAAATTAGTAAACTCTTTCATACATGGTCTGAGATTGTGACTGCAAAGAAATATTCAGTTGTTGCAGATGGACTGCAAAAGGGAAAATGTGACAGCAGATGTTTTTTAAACTGAATCATCAAAAATTTTAGATGGAAATTTGACTGTTAAACCTTAATTGAGAAATCTGAATTGAGATATTTATGTATAGTTGCACGTCAGCCTGATTTTCAGGTGGGGGGATTTGTACTTATGACAGCCCTGCTGCTATGAACTGTTGCAAAGAACTTCCAGCTTCAGACATGGGCTTGGTTGAACACCTTGAGAAAAAAGAAATCTCAAGGTGTCACCTAACTTCTTTGTACCCTTGGACAAATCACTATAAACTTGCAATTTCTTACTACTAAAATATTTTCAAGTATTTTTATTTATTTTATAAATTAACATGTTCCTTTTTAGCTCCAAGTACATTGATTTGACAACTATATAGAATAATAGAATCATTGAATGGTGCATTTTTTTTTAACTTTGCAGGTCTAATTTTCTGTGTTCTGTTTGTAATCATTGGTATCTGGTTGGATGTGTTTGTGGGTGTTCATTGTTATGTCTAAAATTAGGATGTTAGAGTCCTGTGTTTTGAAGTGTTAAGTATGGTGCATGTCAGACTTAAAGTAAGGTGCTAGATTCCTACCATTGTGAACACAGGGTCACTCATCACAGTTCCTAAAAGTGAATTTAAGAGCGTAATCTTAAAATCTATTAAAAAATCCCCAATATTTTTTTTAAAAAAACAAAACAATATATTAAACCCAACCCATGTCCTGGCATTTCACAGAGCTGGTGAACTGTCACATTATTGACAGTAGTATTCTTATATATTTGTTATTACTCTCACTTTCTAAGAAAGTGAAACTTCTACTAAGGTTTGTCTGTTCCCCTTTTTTCTCTTCCTCGTCCATGGGTTTTGAAACTTTTGTCTCTCAGTTAAATTTGAAAGTTGAAATTCTCAATGAATATCATCTTTTATGAAAATCTGTGGCTCTAAGGAGGAAAGAAACCAAGATTGACGCCAATTTTGAGGAAAAGGCAGGCAGAACATAGCTGTTATACATTCTGTTTGGCAGTGGCTCACTGGCCAAACAAAATGTATGCAATCCCAAACTAGTCACAGCACAGTTGTTCCTGCCAGGTGACAGCATAATAGGCAATGGGGAGAGATCTGGCCACTTGCAGTGAGAAGAAAGAATGTGAAATTACAGAGCACAGAGGATAAATCTCTAGAAAAGCAGGTTTCATTCAATCTGGTGCTTACAGGACACCTTGGGTTTGCTGTTGCAAAAGAATGAAGGACCAAATGCCATAAGATCGTAAAAGGATGTAAATTGCTTAGTACAAACAAGCAAGAACATCTTGTTTGCTGGTTTTTTTTCTATTTACTGAACATTTTATCCATGTGGAAAAAATCACATACTATTTCAGTCATCATAAACTGTACTAAACATGCAATATTTGTACTAATCTTTCATGTGAGATGCCCAGCTGCAGTTTAATTCTGTGTAAGTAATAAGATAGGGATGTTGAGATACTAAACATGCTTGTAAAAGTGAAGTTAGAGAAAAGCTATTTTTTCCAACTGGGAATTTAGCCAGAACTTGGTTCTTGGCTCTGTTGAAGTCAGCATAGACATGTTTAGATGAGGATAAAATATTGATTTTTAAGCAGCTCAGTATTTTCTGTTTGTTTACATTTGAAATGTCTTTGTATTCAATCTTACCTTGGGTGGATTGCCTGATTCTGTAGACCTGGGATTACCTTTTTACAGCTGAGAATGATAATACTGAAAATACTATTGCTTGCCTATTTTTTTTATTCAAATAATGTTTATAAAGAGTATTTTAATTCTCAGTCAAACAGGCTGCCTCAATGGCAATGAATCACCATTGCCTTTTATGATTTAATTGATTACATGGAAAACATTAGAGCTAAGATAATTTTCCTTCTCCTAAAATCATGCAAGCTAAGGGAAAACACCAACTGATTCTTTGTTAGTATGTTTTTAATTTATAAGCTGAATGAGTACCAGGTGGTGTTCATCAGCAATCACTAGTTCATTTATTAAAGGAAAATACAGCTGTGACATTTGAATACAAGTTGTCTTATGGACTAATTCAGAAAGATAGTAACTTCTCAATATTCTTCTGGATACTTCTCAAGGTAAGAATGTTACCATTAGCAACAGGAAACCTTAATGATTTAGGTCACTGCAGGCAGAATTCCATTCAGCAACAAATCTTGGATACAATTTGTAACTTAGTTTAAAAAGTTATTAGCAATTAGGGTCTACTCTGTACTTTGATGTGATGAATAACAGAGGGAACATGCTTTTTAAAGCAAAAAATACTATGAAATGTCAACCCTCCCCCCCCAATATGTCAGGATTAGTGCAGGTTTGTGTGTATTTAAAACAGTGAGAAGTTTATCCTGGACCCTTTTTTGCCCCAGTAGTTCTCTTTGTATACATTTTAAGCAGTCTTTTGTGCAGATATGATCCTGAAGGTTGTCTCAGGATTTTGTTTTAAGGAACCCTGCTCCTAATTTGGTGCAAATTCTTTGTGGTAGGGCCAATAGACATGAAAGTTCATGCTTCTCTGCGTTAGTGTTGGTTCTATTTAAGAGCAAGTTTTGCAGAAAACTCATTGTCCATCATAGAGTATATTATGGGCACCACCATGAAGAAAGAAACCCCTGAGTTTAAAGCAAACAAAACTACTCTTGATGACCACAAAAATGTCATTTTAAATTATTGATAACAGAATCACAGGATCATTTAGATAGGGTAAGACTTTTACAATCACTGAGTCTAACTGTAAACTGAACACTGCCAAGTCCACCACTAAACTATATCACCAAGTGTGATAAACTGACAGAACAATAATGTGAGAACCAAAATAAAAAATGTTGTTTAGATGATGGAAAATTTGATGTAATTCTTTTGAAGTAAGATTTAATTGTGTGCTTAGTTAGGTTTAACTATGTGTTTAGTTAGATATCACAAGATGGAATCATGTGTGAATGAGGATAGGTTTTCCTAATAGCTCAATAGAGGGTATGTTTTCTTAATAGCTCAATGTGGAGTTAGACACAAACGCACTCAGTCAGATTTAAAAAAGCACTTGGTTCTCTTTAATATGCAGGCAAATAACAAATAAAGTATGTTTTAAAATAGCTCTTCTGTGTCTTCGTGGCAAGTGTTGAGGACACAGTGCTTCCGAAAATGGCTGTTGCATAGTTGTCCAAGATTACCATTTGGCAGCACATCTGCAAACTCTTGTGCATCTGAACCTAACTGCCAGCAAGTGACTTCTCTGGCATTTAGACACTGCCTGTTCTTTGATATCTGCTGTGCATACGAGTTCAGTGTTCAGGATACCACTGTCTTAAACTCTTCAGGGCATTTAGAGTTTGAGGGACTTCCTTAGAGCTGTTTTCCATTATTGCAGCTGATAACGCAGAGCATGAAGACTACCATGAAGTGGCATATGAAGATCATTTTGTTGCTACTTTTTGTGTATTTTTGAACACCCTCATTCTCTGAAGGAAGATTCTTCAGTACACATAACAACAAATTATTGCTTCCAAGCAAGAGTTTTTTTTCCCTTGACTCTCCAATTTCATGTCTGTTCAGTCACCAGGGACCAGACCAGTAGTGTGATTTTCCTTTTAGCAGTATGCTGTGGTGTTAGAACTTCCTGAAAAATCCTATGTGTCATATGTTTTATATATTTCAATCACATTTTTAAAGTACTTCCAGATGTAGGCATATATTTGGTTGCAGTTTACTGCACATGCTTATGCACTGGTAAACTGGTAAGTTCTGCATACAACAGCCTTTAAATCAATACATGACTTATTACTGATTTTCAAAAGCTCTGGTTTGGGCTGTTGGACTCATTGGTATAGTCAATGGATTTAGGTTGCCAGTTTTCTTAGAGGTGTTCTGTAATAGTACAATAGTTACAATCACAATAGCTTATAATGTGAAGCGTCCTACTGCAAGAGGAAATGCTTTTCCTTTTCCTTCCTCCTCTGTGAATCAGACTCATGATTCAGTTGGCTTTTGCCAAGGACAAGTGAAACAGTCAGACTAAGAGGCTGGATATGTGGTTAGGACTCCCATACATCTCAGGAAATAATAATGCGTGTATAGCAAGACTAATGTGTTCTGGACTTAGGAAGTCCTCAGGCCAATGCACTGTACATGCTAATATAAGGGGTAAAATTACTGTACTTATTTTTCTTCTTCCCCTTCTGTAATTCGGAAATTCATGTCTGTTCGTGGCTTCCCTTCACCAGGAGCCCTTGCTGCTTTCCCATCAGGCAGTCATTCTGGGAACAGGGAATGCCCCTAAGGGAAGCAGGTCACAGGAAAAGGAATAGATGAATTTCCACTGTATTGTAGTAAGTGACTGGATGTGCCTGTGAGTCTTTGTAGAAGGCTTAGTCCTACTTGTCCTTAGCCCATATTTCCTTTCCAAGCAGGAATCTTTAGCGAAATCAAACACCAGCAGGTCCCCTGTTGGTATATCAGGTTCTGCAGGAGCTTAAGATGACATGTATGGAAAGCTGAAAAACATAAAGAAGCTCTATGTAGAGATGGTGGTAGGTAGATGAAGCTGCTTGTTTAATTGCATGGAACCTCTCTTGAAAGTCTACTGTCCTAAAAAAAATAATAAAAATCTAGTGTCCTAAACAAGAGGAAAGCCACAAGATGGTACCTAATGGCCAAGGAATAGGTTTCCTGGAAGAACTGGGGGCTTTAGGACAAATAGAAGCACTCGGCTCACAGACAGAAAAATCAAGAACCTGCAAACTTTTTGCAAAGTTAAAACTGGAGTACTTTGCAAACATTCGGTTAGTGAAAGCTGAGAAAAAACCCCACAACTTTAGTTGATATGTTTATTTATAGTCAACAATAAATTGGGAGAATTGAGAAGAGATTGATACTGAAGTTTATTCAGGTCATGCCATTCAGAGACATTGACAGTAGCTTGAGGAAAATCTTCCAAAAAAAGATTCTGTGAGAGACGGACAGAGGCATTTATGTTTTATCTGAATTGCTTTGAAGGTAGGAAGGTGAACATGGTCTTTCTTTAGAGGCTGCATTCTGCTGTAGTGGTACAAAAAACAGATTAAATTTGGCTTGCTTGGGACATACCAAATGTTGATAAACTGGAAAGGATTGTGCCAGTTCTTCTGTTATATGGTGATAGAGAAAAACACTTGCAACAGAAATGTACTGTGCAATGAATCAAGTAATACTTTGTATTCATATCACAGCACTGGGGATAGATTATATTTAGAGTAATTTTAGCCCTTTCAGAAGTGTGTTTCTGGAATTGCTTTATAAGGAGGAGACATAACAGAAGCCTGATAATTAAACACACTGAATTAAAACAAAATTTGGAGGGAAAATATTTATTGCAATAAGATTGAAATCTTTTCTGTTAGAGTCTCACATTAGCCTTTGTGCCCCTGTGGCATTTAAATTAAAACCAGGACATTTCCATAAATAGAAAAGTTTATTTTGATGAAGGAAGATTTTTTTATGAAAACCACTTCCATTTGAAATCACTGATTGCATCTATAAAGCAATTCCTTTGAACAGTATCCTGCTGGCCTACTGTTGATGACAATAAAGCTAAATATAAGTACAGAGAGATATCTAAAAAAATATGTGTGTGTTTATAAATTTATATAAGTAACTGAAAATTGAAACTAATTAGGAAACTCTACTTATCTAATTTAAATACAGATGTGACCTTATGATCCCTTTCCCCCAAATCTGGTCAAACAGATATATTTACAGTTTCCTGACAGTGTAGAGAAGAAGCAGCATCCACTGTACCATATCTATTATGATCAGATTATAAATGCAACCCTGCCTGAAAATACACATGCTTGTATGAAAACCTACACACAGTTGCTGAGAATGGACATCTCGGTCCTGGACCGATAGGCTGAGTCCAATGGCATGAGGTTTAACAAGGCCAAGTGCCAGGTCCTGCACTTGGGGCACAATGACCCTGTGCAGTGCTACAGTCTAGGAGAAGTCTGTCTGGAAAGCTGCCTGGAGGAGAAAGATCTGGGGGTGTTGGTTGACAGCCGACTAGAACATGAGCCAGCAGTCTGCCCAGGTGGCCAAAAAGGCCAATGGCATCTTGGCTTGTATCAGAAACGGCGTGACCAGCAGGTCCAGGGAGGTTATTCTCCCTCTGTACTCGGCACTGGTGAAACAGCTCCTCGAATCCTGTGTTCAGTTCTGGTCCCCTCATCACAAGAAGGATGTTGAGGCTCTGAAGCGAGTCCAGAGAAGAGCAACAAAGCTGGTGAGGGGGCTGGAGAACAGGCCTTATGAGGAGTGGCTGAGAGAGCTGGGGTTGTTTAGCCTGGAGAAGAGGAGGCTGAGGGGAGACCTCATTGTTCTCTACAACTACCTGAAAGGAGGTTGTAGAGAGGAGGGAGCTGGCCTCTTCTCCCAAGTGACAGGGGACAGGGCAAAAGGGAATGGCCTCAAGCTCTGCCAGGGGAGATTTAGGCTGGACATTAGGAAAAAATTTTTCTCGGAGAGGGTCATTGGGCACTGGAACAGGCTGCCCAGGGAGGTGTTTGAGTCACCTTCCCTGGAGGTGTTTAAGGCACGGGTGGATGAGGTGCTAAGGCATATGGTTTAGTGTTTGATAGGAATGGTTGGACTCGATGATCCAGTGGGTCTCTTCCAACCTGGCTATTCTATGATTCTATATGTGGTGCTAACATCTGCTGGAAACCACGGGGTAGAAATATAAAATCTTCACAAGAAGAGTTTATTTTTTTAAACATTTTTTTATCCTTTTTTTCTGTTTCTTGTAAGAAGTATGCCTTGAAGTAATTGTTTTACAATAGCTGCCTTTAAAAAAGAAAAACTACAGCTATATTTTTATTATATATTTTTTCACTACTTTTTGTTCTATTCATATAACTAAGACTATGAATGTTTCAATCCATTAAATCATTCCTGCTGTATCTGTTTTTCAAATTCTGTAGTGAGGAAGTACAGTTGATTAGCTTATGTGCATTTAAAATGAATGCTGAGGCAATCTTCCATCAATATACTTGTAATAAGAAAGGAACCATTGCTGTATGAAACTTCATCTTTTTCTAAAGGTGAATAGTGGTAAAGTAACAGAGACAAACATAAACTGCAAGTCTGAATCCATACTAATGTTATGCACTTGTTTGTATGTATTCAGAAAAAATGCGTTCATTCAGTTGTAGTTGATGGCAAGATCGATTAGAGGCTATAGTTTCAGATTATTTTTTTCCTGTTATTCTGCTTTCAATATCCTGTACTTCCAAACATATTTTATTGAGTATTCATAAGGAGTGTGAATTTTAGTCCAATGTGTGTTGGCTTTGATAGAATCCATATAGCATCTACTATTCTGCTGTTCACAAAGTCTTGTAGTGATAGGACTAGGGACAATGGGTATAAATTGTAGAGGGGAAGATTTAGGCTGGGCATAAGGTAGAATTTCTTCATTATGGGAGTGGTGAGTCACTGGCACAGGTTGCCCAGGGAAGTTGTGGATGCCCCATCCCTGGAGGTGTTCAAGGCTGGGCTGGATGGGGCCTTGGGCAGCCTGGTCTAGTGAGATGTCCCTGTCCATGGCAGGGGAATTGGAACTAGATAATCTCTAAGGTCCCTTCCAACTCAATCTGTTCTATGATTCTATTCTACATTTGGGATGCATTTCTACTGAGAAAACAAGTGTTTACTGTTGCTTATCTTGTATGTTTTTATGCATGTTAATATTTTCTATGATTCTGAACTTGGAAGAAAAATATAACTTGAGCCAAAGAAGTTTTGCTTACTTTCTGTTTTCTTTATCTTATAATAAAAATAGTAATTTTCTAAATCTTAAATACTTTAATTATTAAGCGTTATTTTTTTTTGTGATTTAGTCTTTGCAGCAAATGGGTAAATGTTCTCTTGCATCTTACACTACTGCAGGCATACAGCATGTGAGAAACACATCCTGACGAACCAGCACTAGGAATCACTGGATAGATCTCTCTAATGCAAAGGACTATAAGGGTAACACTGGCAACTTAGAGGGTGCATTGAGGTTTTAAAGTCTGAAGTCATGAGATTAGGTAAAAAAATTTAATTTCATAAAAAAAAAAAGTGCATAATCTAAATTATTATAGAAAGAACTATAATATGACTTTTTAGCATGAATTCATCAGGAGAGAGTAAAGTCTAAAATCCACCATGAGTTTTAATAATTTTTAATATCACAGTCCTTTTACGTCTTATTCTGAGTTTGTACATGCCAGAGTTTTAGGTTCTGCAGAGGCATACAGTGTGTATTTGTGTATATATATAGAAAAGAAAGAGATCACCTCAAAATGTCATGGTCCTTGCTAGCTGAAGGTAGCTAAACGTATGATAAACGGAGCAGAATACAGAGAGCAGAAATGCTAACTGACAATTCAATAAGTAGATATACCATAATGTAAATATCTGTTGATGTTTATAGTGTCTAGGGTAACAAGGAAAATGCTCAGTTCCTCATCTGCTTTGTAATGCTAAAGCAATGCTTGTAGCCATAAACCTGCCTTAAAACACCAGTTAAGAAGGGTTTATTACTGTTTTGTGTTGCTGAAGTGATGCAACAGATCAACATGTATCAATGAAACTAGCCTATTTTGCCTATTTAGAAAAACAAACCTGGATAACAAAGTAATCTGAGTGCCTTGTGTCCAAAAGCAACGCATCCCACTTGTTGGATGGTCTGCTCCCTCCCTGTAAATAAACTGCAAAAAATGTTATTTCAAAGAACTAATTGGATATAGGCTGTTTGGTCCATATGGTCCATTTGAATCATTTTTCACCGGGAGTGTGGAGATGTTGGAGTCTCAGACCACTGTCCTAGCCAGGATGAGAAGTAGCGCACAGCTGGAGAAGGCTTGAGCTGAGGGCTGGAGAGGAAGGTAGGCAGCATCTAGAAGGCAGAAGAATTAAGGACCTTACAGTGAAGATTTAGATGAGGAGAAATCCTGCAGTCTGGAACAGTTTTATGAAGATTTACCTTTGTGATAGCTGCTCCTACAAAGAGCTTTTCCCCAATATTTTTTATTTGATCATTTTGAAATCTCATCCACCTCATACGTACATAACAATCAAAACCGTGCAGTGCATGCTATAATTTTACTATGTATGTTATTCTTTACCATTCCATTAATTTAACATGTAAGAAGAAAAACTATAGTAAGTAACTCACCAATATGGGAATGACGTCATATTAAGAAACCAGTATTTCCATGAACAGTACTTTGCAACTGTGACTTCTCATCAGAGCTTTTAAGACTGTTTTACACAGTCCGTTGAATCACATAAGCCTAAATCATTGTTACGTGTAGTGGCTGCCTGTAAATTATAAAGAAAAAGCAGAACAAAAAAAATTTCATCATTCAGTTTAACCTTCTACTTGCAGTCTAAATTAATTGCCATTTGAAGTATGATTTTTCAGAATGCAAGATCCAATCTTGGCTTAAAAAAGGTCAAGGACAGAGAACCAGTCATTACCCTTGGGAAGGTGTTCCAGTGGTGAAGTACTGTTCCTTGTATACCTAGGTCATATATCTGATCTGAACTTGTCTGCTGGACCTTGTTTGTAGTGTTGCCTCTTACCTGTGAGAGCCTCTTGTCAAAACTCTTTTAGACAATGGTAAAGTCAGTCATAATTTTCATAGAATAAACGGAATTGCATTAAAGAGTTTCTGCCAGTCCTTTATTTACAAGATTCTTTAGTAAGTTGCTTGCATTGTACATGCCAGATGTTGATAAAGCCTTCTAACACTAGATGCTTGAGTGCCAAGTAAACAGTTAATCCATGTTCTCCAGTCCTATTCAGTCTTCTTCCAAAGAGGCCTCTGGGGATGCATATTCCCTTTGGCCCCAACAGCACATAGGGAACTCATGTTCGATGGAGTCAAGTCCAACTCTTAGTGCCAGGTCTTTTTAGGAATTGTTGCCCCCAGCATAAACTCTCTTGGTCTGCCAAGAGGACTCTACTCTCTTGTTTAATTTATAAATATATAAATTACTTCTCAGAGTGAAGTGGCTTGCCCAGAGGCTTGCAGTGGCAGAGCCTAGGAAGAACAATCAAACTCCTAAATATCATACCATGTCCTTGCCAAAGGACTATTAATTTACTTGTTTCTTCCCCTGTACTTTATGTTCTGTATGACTGAGTATTTTCCTGATTTCCCTGCTTGGGCTGAGGCTGTACACACTCTTCGTTTTAGATTTGGTCTAGTTTATGCTGATGAAGAGAGTATACTTAAGGGATTACAGGGTGATAATGCTATTTCTAATCATGTTTATTATTACTACAAAATCTTATCTATAGGGTTAATTATTTCCTGTAGTTGTCTGATGAATAAAACAGTCATCTGAAGTATATTATGAAATGCCTTCCATCTCATTTAACTTTCATTGCTGCTGGGTCCTGTTCAGGGCGGTACCCTTCCCCTGCTTCCTCTGGAGAGCTGATATCATGCTGGTTTGTAATATCCATCAGCAGCCCAACCCTTTTTCCAGGGATAACCTCTGGTTATGCCTATGTCAAATGCTTCTCCTTTTAAAAAGTGAATCAAGAGACAAATTATTTCAAGAAAAAGGAGCTTGAACCTGAAATCTGCTTCATTGGCTGAATACAGAGGAGGAAGAAGGAGACCCTGTCTTCTTAAAATGGATTGAAGTTATTGGCATGAGATCCTTGTGCAAAGGGCAGAAGCTATTTTTTCCCTTCTCACATGGTAAAGACTATTCCATCGTGCTAAACAGAAGAATAAGACTGTGTTTTCTTAGGAATACTCTGTTTTTAAATGCTTCTGTTGGAATGGGACAAGTACTTTCTTGGTAAATAAACCCCCAACTTGATTCCCATTTTCAGTACACGATGGGGGATGATGTGATTGAGAGCTGCCCTGCCCAGAAGGACTTGGGGGTGCTGATCAATGAGAAGCTCAACATGAGCTGGCAATGTGTGCTTGCAATCCAAAAGGCCAACCGTATTCTGGGCTTCATGAAATGAAGTGTGGCCAGCAGATCAGGGGAGGTGATTCTGCCCCTCTATTCCTCTCTTGTGAGACCTCATCTGGAGTACTGTGTCCAGTTCTGGAATCCTCAACATAAGAAGGATATGGAGCTGTTGGAACGGGTCCAGAGGAGGGCTGCAAGGATGATCCAAGGGCTGGAGCACCTTCCATACGAGGACAGGCTGAGAGTTTGTTTGTTCAGCCTGGAGAAGAGAAAGCTCCAGAGAGACCTTATAGTGACCTTCCAGTACCTGAAAGGAGCCTACAGGAAAGCTGGAGAGGGACAGTTCATAAAGGCTTGTGGTGACAGGATGAGGGGGAATAGTAAAAAATGGAGAGGGAGAGATTTAGGCTTAATGTAAGGAGGAGTTTCTTCACCATGACTGTGGTGAGACTTTGCCAAGGGAAATTGTGGATGCCCCATCTCTGGAGGTGTTCAAGGCCAGGTTGGATGAGACCTTGGGCAGCCTTATCTAGTGGGATGTCCCTGCCCATGGCAGGGGGATTGGAACTAGATGACCTTTAGGGTCCCTTCCAACCCTAACTATTCTACGATTCTGTGATTCCTTATGAAAGCTGCCTGGAGGAGAGGGACCTGGGCATGTTGGTTGAAAGCCAACTGAACATGAGCCAGCAGTGTGCCCAGGTGGCCAAAAAGGCCAATGGCATCTTGGCTTGTATCAGAAACGGTGTGACCAGCAGGTCCAGGGAGGTTATTCTCCCTCTGTACTCGGAACTGGTGAGACCGCACCTCGAATCCTGTGTTCAGTTCTGGGCCCCTCACCACAAGAAGGATGTTGAGGCTCTGAAGCGACTCCAGAGAAGAGCAACAAAGCTGGTGAAGGGGCTGGAGAACAGGCCTTATGAGGAGCGTCTGAGAGAGCTGTGGTTGTTTAGCCTGGAGAAGAGAAGGCTGAGGGGAGACCTCATTGCTCTCTACAACTACCTGAAAGGAGGTTGTAGAGAGGAGGGAGCTGGCCTCTTCTCCCAAGTGACAGGGGACAGGACAAGAGGGAATGGCCTCAAGCTCCACCAGGGGAGGTTTAGGCTGGACATTAGGAAAAAATATTTCACGGAAAGGGTCATTGGGCACTGGGACACGCTGCCCAGGGAGGTGGTTGATTCACCTTCCTTGGAGGTGTTTAAGGCACGGGTGGATGAGGTGCTAAGGGACATGGTTTAGTGTTTGATGGGAATGGTTGGACTCGATGATCCAGTGGGTCTCTTCCGACCTGGTTGTTCTATGGTTCTATGATTCTATATCAAACTGTATATGAAAATAAAAATAAATCCCATGAAAAGGTGAACAAGCTTGCAGTTTGTAAGTATTAACTATTTATTGAACAGTTTTTCATCTTCCTGCTATGAAGGAGGCCTCCTTTATTTTTAGTTATCTTTTTATCTTGAAATCCTTTGTTAAAACAATTGCCTAGTGTAAGTTATACAAATTGTAGGTTTGCAGTCAAGCACAGCTCTGCTGGGTCCTACCAAAGGCCCAGTGGTGCCAAGGAGCTTTGCCTCCTTCATGGCAGGGAGCAATGTGTTTGATACTGTGTGGGTAGAGATGGAAGTGACTCCCTGTTTCTGGTAGCCAGGCATCCCTGGTGAGCTTTCACATCTCCCGTGGTTACCCCTGTCTGGCGGTAGGTGGGTTAAAACATCACTATGGCCCATAGCTTGTGTTGTGAAAGAGTATATCAGCATGGACAGGGAAAGCTGCCGAGTTGAGAGGAACCAGGCAGTACAGACAGTCTTCAGGGATGGGAGGCAACTGGGACATCATGCAGTGCCCTGGAGTGGTGTGGCATGGATACCCATTGTCTGGAGTTCTGATCATTCACTCTATGTTCTTTAGGTGGTGACTGGCAGGGACAATGGAGAGGTGACAGTGCTCTCTTGGAGCTAAAGGCCCAGCCACGCAGAGTCTGGAGAAGACTCCCTGGGGCCAGGCCCAGTGCAAGCTGCTGCACCCCCGTGTTATGTTCACTCCAGGAGGAGCAGGCTTTAAGGGATGACAAGGCACCCTTCAACCTTGTGATCAACATCAGGCATGTGGCACCATGGGTCAGACTCAGTGGTGGCCAGAGGTGGACACAACACATGCCAGTTTGCTTGGCCACAACGCAGGGAGCAGAATTTTGACAAGGTCTCCCTCTCCTCCCTGCAATGCAAGAGTCCATCCCCCCATGTCCTTCCCCTACTCTGATGTAGACTTCTTTCAAGAGGGATAACACAGTGAGCAGCACAAAATATTTTAGAAACTGCTAGACCAGCAGACAGACTCTTCCTCTTCTAAAATTCCTCTCAGTTTCCAGGCTGGCTGGTGTGAAATGCTTTCTTGTGGCAGTTCTTGTGTTAAAAAGCAGGTGGTATCTATGTGCTACAGCATAAGTGCATCAGAAGCACTTGGAGGATTAAAATGATGACTTATTGGAGCAAAGCAGGATGGGGAGTTGAACAACCAAAAGAGAAGTCTTTAGTCAATACCAAGTAGTTAGCTTTTTGGAGGTATGCTAGAAAGGTATTTTACTCAGAAGTGCTAAGTTTTCAAAGCTGTAAATCTGCTCTCAAGTTTATATGTTACACTAAGTAAAAGGCAACCTCTATTATCTGTATACTTTAGCTTTTTGTTCTGTTTTTCACCCTACCAAGAAGAGTCCTTATGAAATCAGAAAAGCAATCCTTGGCTAGCTTGGGTAAATAGAAAGATTGGCTGGTCCTTAAGTGATTGATTACTTTTAAATTTGTGTGAAAGCTCCTTTTAAATAGGTCAACATAAATGGCAAAGTGAGCAAAGCTACTTCTTTTCCCGTCTTTGTTAGGAGTAGGTTTAAAATTTTCAGCATGCATTTACTGTGTGGAACTTAAGATAAGGCACCTCTAACACACTTTATGAATGATACACAGTTACTGTGAATGGAGTAGAAGTGGTACCTGCAATGAAGAGTAACAAGTTTTCCAGTTTTCCTATAGATACATTTTCGGGGAGGGTTGTAACCTCTGTGAAACTCAGAAGCTGAAGTGCTTTCTGCTTTGGAAAGTGGTTTGTTTGGTTTTCTTGGTTTTTTTTGGTTTGTTTTTTTTTTTTTTAATTTTGGTTTGGTTTTTGGTTTTAGGGAGGAAAGTAGATGATAATGGTAGCACTTCAAATTCTGAGACAGGGGAGAAAAATACAATACTTTAACAACATTTTATTTTTTCCCTGCTTTTGGAAAATTTCTGCAGCTGAAACAGAGAGAGAAGTCAATTTTGGCAGGGAATTCTGTAACAGTTCACAAAGAGGCTGGCTTTGATTTTAGTGCATTGTAAACTATTAAGTACAGACTGTACAGTTTAATAATAAACATTCAAGCTGCTCAATTAAGAAGTCTACTGAACATGCTTGTAGACTAAGTTAGATGCATGTTTGGAAGTCAGAATATAATAAATGAGTAGGAATTAGAAAGATAACTGAAAGGAGACATCAGCAGATAATGTAAAGCATTCCAGGACTCAACCTGGTGATTCTATGATTCAAGCATTAAAACTCAGCATCGGTCTTCTCAGTTTATCATAGAATAGTAAGTGGTCATATTGAGCTGCCTGTGAGCAAGGTCCTAACTCTGTGGGACAGCCTTTGTAGTGATTTGATTTATGAAGCCAGCATTCAATAGAAGAGTCATGTATATCTATTCATACAACCTGATATTCCTTCACCATTTGACTATATACCGTTCACGTTTTGTAACTGAGATTTGCTTCTAGGGAATAATTTACACTACTTAAAGTAGTCTGTATAGTAACGTGTGCTTACATTTAAGGATAGAACAAAGTTACTGCTTTAAATCTAGGGAAAAGTATTTTCTAGAACGAGTTCTGAGGTCTGTTTTCTGAGACTGTGTTGCAAAATGCCTATGATGTAGAGGAGTTAGGCCCACCCATAGACCTTATCATATGAAAGCAAATGTTTCTTTGCTTGTATAGTATAAAAGTTTGATATCTTTGGAGAAGAACTCTCTGACAAGTCTAATGTAGTAGAAAACATACATGTACTGCCAATAATCAGAAATGTGATGGGAGCTAAAGCCAATGAAATTGGAAGAAAAATCAATACACTTGGTTAATCTCACTGTAGGACTGAGTTCTGAGTTGTCCAGTATCTTTCCAGAAGAGAGGTACAGTGATGGAGGGAATTTGTACAGCTTGCATCTTTACTTGTTGCTGCAAACAGCAGCTTAAATCCATGCTGTGGAAGCACTTGCAAAGCGTATATATTGGGACAACTCAGCCAGAAGTTGGAAGACAGTTTATCAGTGCAATAGGAAAATAAAGCATCTGCAGCTCTTGCGAGCCTCCCAAAGGCAGCTGAGGTGTGACGTCTTTGGCCTTGAGCTTGCCAAAGAGTAATTGGATACAGAATGAGGGTTTAGGAGAATCGTAGAATAAATTTTTTAGGAATACAAGAGTGGAATGAATCTACCTTACTGTGTAACTTTTTTAAAGGACACACTTTAGCAATCAGAACTGTTTGCAGGTCAGTTGGATGCCCAGTGGGGAGTGCAAGGTACCTGTCAATGCATTTAGTAATTTTCTGCCTGTCTGAAATCTTAGGTTTGTTATAGGTGTTTGATATATAAATATTTTTACAAATTACTTATATAAAGTTCAAGCTGTAATGCTAGCTAGCAGAAGAGAAACCTTTGTTGAAATGTTTGTAAAAAGCTAGGAAACCAATTATTATTAGTTTCAAAAATCTCACATCTGTACAGTTTGACTTGCATAGCTGATAGTCCCAAGTTTTTTGTTTGTATTCTTGTGGCTGATGTTGCAGTGGACTGTGCCAGAAACTTGATGGCTGCCCACACCCAGTACCACCACTGGATCCTCATGATGGCTCAGATCAAATCAACCTTGACTAAACAGTAATAGAAGTCTATTAGTTTGAACCTCTTATATTTGCTTCATATGCCTGAAAGCAAACTAAAGGTTTGGCAGTACAGTTTCGTTACATCTTCATGAGATCACCTGCACTATGCTGAAAGCTTCTCAAGATCTTAAAACTTCAAATGTAGCTCTTCAGAGTTAATCATAGGTAGAATTTAATGCATCAGTTTGCTTGTTTACATTAGCAAATATTAGGGTGCAATAGAAACAAATCTGAAAAGTAAAACATTTGGTGCTGAGAACCTGATATCCACACTTGGGGTCGTTTTCAGGTTTTTTACTTCAGACTAGGTCCAGTCTGGTTCTGTGGACTGAGTGTTCATTTATATCTGCAAACGACCCCACTGTTTTTTACCCTTATTATTATTTCATATGTGGGATTTTTTCCTCTGCTAGTAGATGCATATGATGTCCTGATATAGGTTTGGGTTATATGCCTGACATATAGTAAGTAGCACAATGAGTTGCAAATTAAACATATGTTGATTCAAGAGGGTTTTAAAATGAGATCCTACTTTCCAAATACCACACATTTTGGTGAGGTTTCACTACATATTTTACTGAAATTAATGTTTTAGGGCCATGAAGATTGCAAGCTGAAACAGGTTGCAGGCCATCTGCTCAATATGTTCTCTGTGATGGCAGCCAGTTCCAGGTGCTTTGGAGTCCCTATATTAGATGGCTGCAGAATAAAATAGCCCCAGGGCAATGTCTTTGAGGTCTGTATCATGTTCTCTGTTTGTTATATTACCTTAACAAAATATTTCAAAACATTTATTTTAAAAACAAACATGATTTACTTCATACAAATCAAGACACTGGCAATACAAAGGACCAATCTGTATCCGAGCTTCAGGTGTAGACAACTTACAAGCTTCACCACAATATCACCAAATGGTTTAGAGCATTCTCTACAGAGATCTACAAGTTATAAGTTTCCTGAAATTGATTTGTAACTTTTGTAGATCATTTGAATTGATTTGGGAGCTGCCTTGTCTAATTAAAATACTTGTATTTTGTTAATGATGAAACAAATTTCTATTAATCTATTTTCTTTCATTTTGCAAGTAAAAGTCTCCTTCAGCAAGTTATTTCAGCTACTGGGCCCACACCAGCTACAGAAACACAGTATCCCTTCTTTACCTCCCAAAACAATTTCTTACTTGTAAATATTACTAAAATACAGATTTCTGCTTTATGCTCAACTAGAATTTTTGTAGCTTTCTGCTGTCTTTTTGAATCAGTAGCTGTCTTGAATCTTTCTAAAGCTGCAGCTAGGACATTTGAAAATAATATTTAAACACTTAGGGGAAAAAAATCCCATAACTCCAGTGAGATGGTCTTGTAAGCAATTTTAGTCTTAAATATTTTCCTATTTTTTTTCATAGTAAACTGAGACTTTCTGTATTTGAATGTTATTTGTGCACCTTTCTTTACCACTGGCAACATCTTTTTCTTCTGTTCACTTCAGCATGCATTTATGAACAAACACATTTCATTAGATTTCTCTTTCCAAATAGAGTACATTTTTCCTTCCTACTCCCTCCTCTGCCTTGTGAAAGTACTGGACAGTGATCATAGTTAGCTTAGCTGTTGACAGCAAAGAGCTGTGGAAAAGTAAAGCTTTTGGAAGACATTTCTTTTGTGAAAATGGGGCTGAAGGCAAAGAGTTTATGTTGAGTGTATAGCGTATACACCAGAATGATGACAAAAACTGTGTCTATGGCAGAGCTGCCTACATCTCTGGCTTTCTTTCTGTTCATATTTTCCAAACCTAACATGAGAATAACCTGTTCTACCCAAACCTTATATTTTTTTATTCTGTTGGAGTCTAGTTGTTGTTTGTGCCTTCAGGAAAATACTCTGCAAGTCATCCGGCTAGGCCACTTATTTCCTTGATCTGTATTCCTTCCCACTCTTTTCCCAGTAAGTACCTTCAGATTCTCCTGAAACTGTTTTAAACTTTTGCTTACTCAGAAAATCACTCCAGTGGTTCTTATTTCAATATTAACAAAGATGTATTTGAAGAAAGGGAAAGCCTATAGTAAAAAGCAATGCCAAGTGTCTTGCTAGTTCTAGTATTGAGACCAGTGTGAAAATGAAATTATTTTTCACTTTAATCAGGGACAGGATGGAAGAATAAGACTTTGCAGCGTGAATACTTAAGTAAAATGTGCAGGAGATAGTTCCATTTCATTCAATTGAAAAAATTAACCAAAAAGATCTACTTGACTTCTTGTCAAGTAAATCTTTCAACAGCTGATACTTGGAAATTCATGATAGTGGATTTTTCTTCACGTGTATCTTACTAAACATGTATATTTTGAATTCTCAAAAGCAATAGTATAAAGGTGAGAAATGAATAGCTTGCTTTTGGACCTTTCCTATGGGTTTATTGCAGTGGATCTTGATTTCTTTTTGATACATTCAGGAATGGTAGGAGGAAGGAATTGGTAGAGAGAGACCTGAGCAGACACAAGAGGACCTGTCCCATACCTTCTAGAAACGTTTAGCCTTCTTCTTTTAGGGAACTGATAGTTGATTCATACCCATGTCATGTACTGTCTAGTGCTGAGCTGATGACCCTTACTGCCTCTACATCCTCCTTTTGGAGAAGACCACAGTTCTGATGGGCAGAGTTGAATTGGAAACAACTTTATGGACTTGCTTTTTGTCATGCGAATTAACCACTTGAGTTACTTGTCTTTCTACTATGTTTATGGACTTGCCTGTTTCTTATATGAACCAGCTTAATTATCTGTGTCAGTTCTAGTGCTTGCAGAAAGATTTACAAGGTTGATCTTTGCTGATATGTCCACTCCACAGTCTCCTTTACACATGGTGAAGCGAACTCTACAAGCAAACATGAGAAGCGGAGATCATGCTGGGATGATTTCTTAAGGATTCTGGCATTTGTGTGCTTGTGTGTTGGTGACTGTATCATCTTTTTCCTTATATCTAAGTGATACCTATAAGTACCACAGCTACATAAGAAGTACTATAGCTATTTCTGACTAATTCTTCTTCAGTTTATTTGGCTGTAGTTATTGCTTAAATATATTTTCTTATTTAGTGGAAATATCACCTGGTGAATCTTTCAGATTGTGGCGCTTTTTTTGGGATTTTTTGTTTTTTTTTTTTTTTAAGTAAAATGCTGATTTAAGAAATACACAGCAGATTTAGGCTTGATGTAAGGAGGAATTTCTTCACCATGACTGTGGTGAGGCACTGGCACAGGTTGCCAAGGGAAGATGTGGATGCCCCATCCCTGGAGGTGTTCAGGGCCAGGTTGGATGGGGCCTTGGGTAACCTGATCCAGTAGGATGTCCCTGCCCATTGCAGGGGGTTTGGAACTAGATGACCTTTAAGGTCCCTTCCAACTCTAACTATTCTATGAATCTATGATTTTTTTTGTGTTAATTGAGCAAGTAGGTATGGGATATGTTACTATTCAAGTTAATTTTGCTTTAGTAGCTTTAAAACTATCTCTACTATAAGAAGTAAATAAATAGAAAGCGGCATTATTAGTCTCTTCTCGAACAAAAGGATATTGAAGCAAGGTCAAAATGCTTCAGTACTAAACAGCAGGACAGGTGATTCAGCCCAAGGACTTGAAGGTAGCTATGAACACAACATTTACTATGTGATTTAATGATTCAATGTTGCCAAAATAACCTTTATGGGCACAATAGTGTTAAAAATTCAGAAAGCCACACAAAATTAACAGACCTCCAGTCAAACTCAGTAAAACACATGCTTTTGTAACTTCTGTTTATTGCCTTCCTTTTCTTTAGGGATTTTACACTATGTATCTGGAAAAACAAATCACTGTTTAAACACTAAGTCTACTTGAATGGTGAGAGATAGCTGCATTACTGTGTACATATTAGTCAGTGTGGAGTTGATGACCTGGATAAAGTCAGGGCAATTCTAGTTTCTTTGCTTGGAACTTCGATGCTTTAAACCAATATGCACCTGAAAACTATTTTTTTAAAAGTCACAAAGCAAAGCACAGTTTCAAAACCATTTCACAATTATAACTATGCACTTCCTGATAAAAGCCGTAGGTTCTTCAGGTCCTACTGACATCATTGCTATTCCTTGAACTTTGTACATAGGCCTTCTGTTGTGTAGATTTCCATCTTTTTAACATTCATAATGTTTTAAAACATTCAATATATGATGGCTTAGAACTCTTGTTTTATATTGCCCAGCTTTACAGTGGTTTTGCATTAAGGCTGACAAGTGTTGTCTATGAATAGTGCCTAACATTTTCCACTCCTGCTTTCAATCAATTTTCGGCAAACCACAGTTTTTAAAGTTAAAATTATCCATCTTTTTCACTCTTGCTTTTCCCTTTCTGCTAAAAGGATTCCGAAATTTAGAGGAAAACCTTTCTCCTACTAATGTTCAGACAATGTCTTCCAGAAAGCATCTTATGCTCTTCAGTTAATGTAGCAGGGCAGAAGGAAAGGTGTGGGAAAGTACTTTTTATGCTACTAGAAAAATTGGTCAGATTTGGCCAGGTTGCAAGCTTTCAGAATGCTTCAGTTTTTATATGTTCAGTGAAGAGCTCTAGACCTTCACAGATGAAGAGTTTGCATTCTTGCCACATTTAATAAACACCAACTTAGGACTGAGCAGAATATATTTGCTGCTTCAGTCAGGAGCTGCTTCAGGCTTATTTGGATTTTGATACCAAAACCCCAAACCAAAAGCAGGGTGACTATATGATTCCTGGGCTTTCAGTAACTGCTCTTCTGGGTCTAACTCAAGTGCAAAGTAGGCACAGAAGGAGGTTAGGTTGGTGTACTTTGAGAGATATTTATACACGGAAAACAGACCCAGAACTGGAGGTGTGTTTAAGAATTTGACAAGTACAAGAGTGCATGAAATTAAGGTTGCCCTTAGAAAAGTAAATTGATATTTATTACAGCTATTCTGAACCAAAAATCAGGTTGTTTTGTGCAACATTTTTTGTAATTTTTTGTAGCACATCATGTATATTTTTGTTTTGGCATGGTGATAACTAATTACAACATTGGAATAAAATAGTATAGCCTCAATACCCTGAAGTCTGAAAAACTGAAAAAAGCAGTAATGTCCGTGAGGAGTACCTATCATTCCTCACTGTGTTCTAGATCCATCTGCAATTCACTGAAGGAAGAGTAGTCCCTTGATTACCAATGAGGTCAACTCCAGTGTTTCATAGAAATGGTGTAGGATTTTTTATTTCACATTTCAGTAGGTTTTGCAAAGGCTCAGTCTTTAAGGCTTTACCTTTAGGTTTTACTTTTAGGTTTCAGTGGGTTTCTGAAGACTGGCATTCTTCATATCCACCTTTTTGCCTGGGCGTTCTAATGGTGAACTCTGACACTGGCCTTCTAATCTTTCCAGCCTACCCAGTATACTGGTCTAAAACAGAAGAAACAGGTTTCAGAACCTTCAACTATTTGTTGAACTTATGCCTAAGTGAAAAGATGAGCAAAAGATAGAATAGAAAGGACAGCAGGGATTGGCAATGGCACAACTGGTTGCATAAGTGATCACAGTAGATTTATTCACATCTCTTACTGCATAAACTAGCAGAATGAATAAGTGGCCATATTAGAGGTTTAAAGTGAAATAAAGCAAATTAGAGAACTTCACAAAAGTATCCAAAAATATTATAAAACATCCACAGCTAGTAGATGCTTTCAATCTATTTTTAAGAATAACAATGTGACCTTCTTCTTTGGGTGTTTGTATATGAAGCCACTGGCTACCCAATTTATCTTTGGATCTTGTTTCAGAACAGGCTGGCTGTTTCAAAACACGCTTTTGAGATATTAAAGATAGTCTGAAACATGCAGTTTCTTAGAGAAGTGGTAAGGGAATACAAGCCCAGCAGAAAGCAAACAAGGAACACTAGAAATTAATCTTTTTGAGGAAATGCCCAGTAGGAAAGAATGAAGATTCCCATCTTAACTCCTTAGTAAAAGATGTGCAGGATAAAGCCTGCAAGGGATTGCTAGGCAGAGGAAAGCACATGAATGACATTTGGAATGTATTTCTCTCAAACAAAAATGTAACCTAAAACTCATGCCCTGAAGAAAATTAACTGAACTCTTATGGATCATAGGAACTCAAAAACACTAGGTAGTGAATTAAACCACTGATTTAGAGGTTTCTTAGGTAGCTAAAAAAAAAGTTCAGGAAAATATTTTCTAATACATTTGTATGTCATTCAGCAGAGTGCCAAGAAGTGCTGATTCTATTTATGCCTGTAAGTAGTATGAAAACTGCTTTGGAAGTCTGATTTTTCTTTTAGGAAAGTTCATGATGGTAGCACCAAAGTAACAGTTCGTATAGTTCAACAATCCAATGTAAAGAGGTATAACACTTCTGTCTCTCTGGCATCTAGAGCAGAAAGGATCAGTAAACAGTTAAAAATCCCTTTTGAATGGAAGACTGTTCATTGCCAATATTTGTCTAGGGACAGGACCTGGAACAGACAAGGTGTCTATAAGGGGATTCAAGGAATGATGAACTTCAAGGAAAAATAAGGAAGCAAGTGAATCTATTCTCAGATCTGTTTGCTCCATTTTTTTTTCCTTTTTGAACAAATAGCTGAACACTCTGAGGGGTTTGTTCTGGTCACTGACTTCTCTGTCATCATTTCCAGTGGGAGAAAAACTGAACATAAGGTTGAGGTACTTCTGGAGACAGTAACCTTGGACCTGGTGTGAGGGGAGGAGGGCCAATGATATCCAGCCAGAGGTAGATGTCAATTTGAAGTGTAAATCCTGGGGGCCCAGGCCATATCTTTACTGTGGAATTTGTTAATGAGGCAAAGGAGTTACTGCTGTCATCATATTATCCACCCAGCACAGTAATGTATGGGTTTCCTAGCATGCTTGCAGGAGATGGGAAGCTCCGTTTCTACAGTGCCATGGCTGAAGGGAAGAAAGCTTTTCTTGCATTGGCACTATACATACGAACAGAGCCATAGCACATCAACAGCTGAGCTGAATTTAAATGTCTGCCCAAGACATCCCTTCATCCTTTGGGTTCTGCCATTATTGATGGTGGCCAGCACAGTGCTGTACCGGCTGGGGCTGGCATGCTTACTTGGAACAAATGTTAGGAGTACAGTGCAATGACCAACTTCATCTTCTGTACCTCTCCCCATGCCACCACCACAAATATATGTCTGCTAAATATTTTCAGGATTCTTCTCTACTTTTTTGTTTGGTTTTGATTTAATTTGCTTTGTTGGTGTAGATTCTCTTAATATTTCTTATGTACCTTGTAATCCAAGAATCTTTACCAAAAGTTAGGAAACATTTGCTTCTGTACAAATATATGAGAACCCCCCCACCCCATCTTGACAGGGTAGCAGTCAAAGTTATAAATGACAAGTCAAAATCTTGCCATCATATTTGTGTGATTTGTTAGGTACTTAGTAAAATAAATGTATAGGAAGTGTCAGTTATGTAAATCTTCCAAACCAGTCTTTGATGACAAAGGTAACTTCTTGCTGATATTTTTGTGGAGGTAAATCTCAGTAACCAGTATGAAAGAAGGAGAGGTTCATCATCTTTTATGACATGCAATTTTTCCTTCTTTTACCTTTCATCAAGAGCAAAGCAGTTCCAAGCTCTTGTGTGTAGTCCACATACATACGCTTGTAAAGCTGCCTACTTACATGCCTAGTTACATACTCATTGTTTGTGCAATCATGACGATCACAGCATCACAGAGTAAATGAGGCTGGAAGTGACCTTCAGAGGTCTGTAGTTTCTGTATTCTGATTTATGCTCATTGCCCTTTGTTGTTCCACTGTGGAGATCCCAAGAAGAGCCTGGCTTCATCTTCTCTGTAGCCTCTGGTCAGGCAGTTGTGGCCAGCAATATTGTCACCCCTGAGCCTTCTTTTCTGTGGGCTAAAGAGGCCAAGAGGCCAGGATCCCTCAGCCTCTCATCCTACATCCTGGGCTTCAGCCTTTCAGCAGCTTTGTGGCCTCTGATGGATTTGCTCCAGTCTGTGGTTCAGATCAGAAGTCTACTTCCTTTTCTGCCAAGTCTTCAGTTTACTGTTTTCGCTTGTAGCTGTGTATCTACTTGTTTAACACATACAAGACTGGCTGAGGCAGGAAGGAGTCTCTAGAGATCACCTGGTCCAACTCCCTGCACAGAGCAGAGTCAGGCACAGAAGGCTGCTCAGGTCTGTGTCCAGTTGGCTTTTAATTGATTCCTAGGATGGAGACTCAAGAAACTTTATGGGCAGACTGTGCCAGTGTTCAATCACCCTCGTATTAATGGAGTATTCTCTTACATTAGATGAAATTTCCAGTATTTCAGCATGTGCCTGCTGCCTCTTGCCTTGTCAAGAAGATTTTGACTCTGTCTTCTTTACTTCCTCCATGAAGTATTTACACCTACTGATAAGATGCCCTGATCCTGCTCTGCTCCAGGCTGAACAGTTCCAGCTCTCTCAGCATCTGCTTTTATTACAGATGCTTCAGTCCCTTAATCATCTTTGTGGTCCTTTCCTGGGCTGAGTCCAGTGCGTCCCTGTCTCTCTTGTACTGGGGAGCCCAGCTTGGAACCCAAAACTCCAGATATCTCATCAGGCTTCTCGGAGGGGAAGGATTGCCTCTCTTGACCTGCTAGCAATGTTTATCCTAATGCAGCCCAGAATGTCAACATGTTGCAAGGACACATTGCTGGCTCATGATCAGCTTGGTGTCCATCCAGACTCAAGTTCCTTTACTGCAGAGCTGCTTTAAATCTGATCATACCCTGACATATGTGGTGCCTGGGGTTATTCATCCCCAGCTTCAGAACTTTACATTTCCCATTGTTGAAGCTTGTGAGGTTCCGGGCTGATTGAACTGTGTCTGAATGGCACAAATCTTTGGCATATCAGCCTCTTCTCCCAGTTTTGCATCAGCAGCAAGTTTGCTGAGTGTGCATTCTGTCCTGTCACCTATGTCATTGAGAAAGGTAATTAAAAAAATATCCTTGGTATCAACCCCAGGTGTAGACCACTAGCGACTGGCCTCCAGCTGAACTTTGCGCTGATCACAACTCTTTGAGACTAGTTTTCAGTCCACCTCACTGTCTACTTATGTAGTCCATATTTCATTATTTGTCTATGATGATGTTATGGGAGGCCATGTAAAATGTCTAAAATCACAGGAAATGTTCAGTGCTCATTTGATCATAGAAGACTCGAGTTTGTCCAGCTTGATTTTCCCTTTGCAGTCCCTGTGCTGACTACTCTTCTAATTTCCTTGTCTTTAATATGTTTGAAATATTTTTTCTGGAAGAGATGAGTCTGACTGGCCTGTAGTTCTGTGGATCTTCCTTCTGGCCATTCCTGAAGATGGGAGTGACACTTGCTTTTTTCCAGTCCTCAAGAACTCATCCCTGTCACCACAAACTTTGAGAGACTACTGAAAGTGGCCTTGCAGTGACATCAGCCCACTCCCTCAGCATTCATGGTTAGATCCCATCAGGTCCCAGGAACTTGTTTATGTCCATTTAAATGTTCCCTAACCTGATCCTCCTCTACTGAAGTTAGGACTTCCTTGCTCCAGATTTTCTCTCATGCCTCAGGGGCCTAGGATTCCTATCTTACCAGCAAGGACAGAGGTGAAGAAGGCATTGAGCACCTCGGTATTTTCCATGTCCCCTGTCACCATGTGCCTCTCTCCTTTTCCACAACACACCCACATTTTACTTTGTTTTTCGAAATATCTATAGGAACCCTTCTTGTTACCCTTTACTTTCCCCACCAGATTCAGCTACAGGCAGGTTTAGGATTTCCCTACCCATTCTCTGCACACTCAGTTTCTCTATGTATATCTCCGATCAGAAAATGTAAACTTGGACTAATGGGAATGTATTATGTGAACAGATGATTTAGGTTAAAAATAAGCACCCAATCCCCTCAATATTGTAAATATGCAATACAGCAAACCTAACAGTAATAACTGTGATGAAAAAGGAAAGTCTTTATTCCTTGGAAAAAATTTATATAAATATTTTTTCTGTTCTGTATGGAATGTGCCTGACCTGTCAGTGATAGGTGGCATGTTTTGTTTGTTACATATTTGCTTTTGTTTCCTTCTTTGCCCCTCTGAGTTGTTAAAGATAAAGTTAACTTCTGATGCATAGCTTCTTAAGTAAAGCTTCTAGCTTTCCTTGATTATTAATGGTTCATGATTTTTAGTCATGTTTTATTCAAACAATGGCCAAACAATGGAGTAGGTACTAAGTGCAATTCCTTATTTCTTAAATATATTTGAACCACTTACAAATAGTCTTACCACATTTTGTTTGATAAATAAAATCACATTTTCTCTGGTCCCAGACTTTTTAGGCAAAAGTATTACCCAGATCACCTTTGGAAAAGGCTTTATCTCACTTTTCTAGAGTATAAGTGTATGCTAAGAAGCGTATTCCTAGCCTACTGAAGTAGTCTCAAGTTTACAGCTATCTTTATCTGTCCTGCTTATATAAACAAAAGTTGAAACATAGATAGGTCTCTTGGTGGTCCTTCTGTAAGTGACAGAAGCTTTTAATCTTTATCTTAGTTTAGTTTGTGTCCAGTATTCCATGTGGTTGTTTGATATTGTAAGCCCAATGCTGATGTTGAAGTTAGGTAATTCCTACTTACTCATTATCCTCATGAACGCTCTTACATGAATTTGATTTCGTTGTACTTTTGGAAAGGACCAATTAAGATAATCTTGGATTAATCCCATTACACTCTTTGGTCTTGTTTATGGATTTCATTGTCACCAAATTCACACAAACTGAAAAGACAGTGTTCTGTTTGTTGTACTGTCATTATTTATTGCAGAATTTCCTCCCCTATAAAAATGTACATGTATCCTTCATTGCATCCTACTGCTCATCTATATACAAACCAGGGACATACCAGTGATTTTGCATTGTGTTACTTTTTAAATAGTACCTTTTAGGTACCGATCTTACAAACATTAATATGCATAGGGTCACCTTGATATGCTCCTATCAAATTTGTGGTGCTCCTAATAAAACTAACATTAGTTTCACATTTAAGTTTTAGGAAGTACAAGATTTCTAGTGAGGCATTTAATTCAAAACTTTTCACTACTATTGGTTGTTAAAATAATGGGTCTCTTATTCCTCAGCTACTAGAAAGCTTATGAAATGAGTCTATGCAAAGCAGTCAACATAAGATGCTTTTACCTTTCTATGTTCAAAACTATTAGGACAACATTTATGGGATCATAAAGAATACTTCTTGTTGAATGAGTATGTTACTGATAAAACCTGTTAAGAGCATAGATCTGTATGCTACCATAATTTCAAGTTGAGCTGTAATCATATTTTTTTAATGTGTCAATATGTAGGTGAGTAATGTTTCATTTAAAAAAAAGTGAATCTGATTCATTTTCATTGGGTCAATTGTTGTTGCTAACCTAGACTCTGTCAGCTTGCAGGCTTTATTGTGCTGTTTTTTACACTTTTGCTTAAAAGGCAGGTAAGATGATACTGTTAGCACTTTCTGTTCTTCTTTTACTGGGAACAATAACGTGATAGACTTCTAAAACAGCTGCTTTTAGCAAATTCTGTTTATTGCATGTATATTTATGGGGAGACAGATGGCTGAAGAAGAACAAAATGACTGATTTATTTACATTAACTATTTTTTTTGTTTTGTTTTGTTCTGTTTATGGTGTTGTCTTTAGTGTCACACAACGAATAAGTCTTGAAAGTCATCCATGAAATAAAATCTTTGACATTCCTGGAGAAAATAATATATGAAATATGGTACAAATGTTAAAGAATGTGATGTATTATGCTAAGGTTTGAATCAAAAAAGTGCAACTTTGTACCGAGACCTGAACTAAAGGAAAATCTCCCAGGACTGTGTCATGTCCACAGCATGAGCTCATCTCCTGTGTTTTATATTTGGATTGCTGGATTCTTTCTCCCAACTTTGTGGATATTTCCTAGTTGAGTATCTTTGCTGCATACCCTCTTATTCATATCACATGTTTTTAAATTTTGCATTCAAATTCTTGCTATTTCAGAATAGTATCTTTGTTGATACTTCTTTGGAAATGTTTTAGACAGACTGAAGTAATAAGTCTGCGGTTGTGAGTGGGTGTGTTGTCCTGAGGTACACAGGGAGGTAACTGTTGAATGACTTAGACTTACAGTGAATCAATATTTAACAATATTGTTTTAAGTTCCTAACAGGCAGGAATATTGCAGGATTGGGTCCTGGAGGCAGTCAACATGATGTGTCCTCTCTCTTGTGTGTAAACGCATTATAATGATTTTGCTTCCTATATTTTCTTCTGAGTATTTCAAACTAATACAGCAGTTGGAAATATTTTGTGAATTCTAACTCCACTGTATAAAATAGGTGAAGTCATCAAAGAACAAATATTGCAAAATCCACAGAGTTTGTGAGGGATTTACTGTTGATGGGATATTTTAAAAACACATAAAACTGCTCTTTTTCTTCATTTTGGTTAGAAGATTTTGATGTTTCTGTGAAGCTTAAATTGTGATGAAAGGCAACCCACAAATGGCACATTACTTTTAAAAGGATTAAAATAAAAAAGTGTAGTGTGAAGAGCAACCCTGTAATCCTGCGGGGTGGGATGAGGGGACACAGGACCATGGACCCCAAACCCTAATCCCATTGTCAGGAGGGAAAACCCAAAACCCAAACCCAACAAAACCTAACAACCCAAGAAATACGTTTTCCTCTCCTTCTCCCTTGCCAGCTACAGCAAGCCGAAGCATCTCCTCCCGGGATTTTCCTGTTTTGCGGCACGGGGGACCGCTCTGAGATGCTGCAACAAGTACGGTGCAGGGCAGGATTCCTGCCTCCCTGCTCTGCCCCTCTCCACCTCCCCCTGCCCTTCTCCATCTCCCCCTGCCCCTCTCCATCTCCCCCTGCCCCTCTCCATCTCCCCCTGCCCCTCTCCATCTCCCCATGCCCCTCTCCATCTCCCCCTGCCCCTCCTCTCAGCCAGGAGGTGCCTTCTCCCCTTTTCCCCTTTCACTCCTCTTTTCCCTCGGCGAGCAGGGGCGGGGGGGCGCTAGGAAATCGGAAATGATCTTAATTAAATGTTTTCTGTAGAGAAACAACCAGGGCTTTTTTGTGTGAAGGGAAGGCAGCAGAGCTTATCAGAAAAGACAAAGGCAAATATTTATCGGGGAACAAAAGATGTCCACAGGAGCTTGCAATGAGGGCTGGAGAGGAAAGATTTTTCTCTCTTTCCTGCTGAAGATGTTTAACAGTGTAAGATGTTTATCGTGACTCCTTGTTTAAATTCTTTGTTTCCCTGTAAGATCCATAAATGAAACTATCTTTCTTTCTCTGAAGAACACAATGAAATCCATGAGTTAAACTGCAGAGGCTGCAAACACCTGCTTGTCCCTCTGTTGACTTTGGGTTTCAAGATGATTTTTTTAGATTTTGCATGATAATGGTTTAATGATTTGATTTTTTTCAATTTACTTTGTGAGGAGAGAAATGATCATTTTTTATGTCCTTTGCTTCTAATGCAGCATTTGTCTCGGTTATAGGTATATCAGGTTGTTAAATAAAAGTATTCCTTCTACCACAGAATAGTATGTGTCATCGAGTGAATAAGCTATTAGATTTTACTGCTTTTCCTGTCTGGTGACTGCTTGTTTTCGTATACTTGTTTTTTTTAAAGTGTTCTGGTTAATAAGCTACGTATTTTACAACTGTAAGCTTTAAGTTTTGAGCAAGAAGGAGGAAACATTAGAATATTTTTAACTTTTTAGAGCATTTCTCTTCTTCCCCTTAACTGCTTCATATGTGGAAACACAGTATTTCAGATGCACTTGAACGCTAATTAGCCAGTAATTTCACCTATGTGTATCTTTAATACAAAATTATTATAGCTGCTATGTGAAATGTGCAAACACTTGCTTTTATGAGTATTCATCCCCAAAAGCCTAGTCATCAGTTACCTATGAAATCTTCTCCAAGTTGTGAAGAGAGTAGTTTTGATTAAATTTATTCTCATAACAAATGTTCATCCTCATAATAAGTATTATAAGCTAATGTTGGTGCACAGGTTTCTGGCACTAAGCAGCATAATTTGTAGTAGTATTTGTGCTCCAAAATTTTATTATAGTTCACAGGATTTGAGGAATACTTTAAAATATGTTTCCATGGGAAATTACAATAGAGCTTTACAATAAAGTAGCCATTCAAGTACAATGCTATAGAGTAAACACACTGCCTCCTAGCAGGAATGTTATACCCAGTCGGGCTTGTCTGTGGTTGTAATATAGCTCATAAATATTTGCAGGGGCTGTGCATCTGGTTCTTCAAATGACTCTACTTGTAGATATTCCTATTTATCTGAGAAAATGTATTCAAGCTGGTGTGACTTCTTCAAGCACTTCCAGAATCGCTACCTATCTATTTCGTAATCATCACAAAATTTTAAATTAATTAAGTAAAATAAAGCTTTTAATGTGACACAGATTGAGGTATTGTTTGTTGTTTCTTTATTAATGACAGTAATATTTTTATCAAACTTCTCCATCTCTGAAACTTGACTGAACTGCCTGCTTTTAAAGAACAGTTCCAGGGTGTAAAGGATTTGCCTTTATACAGATCTTAAATGTATCTGTTTCAATGCAATTCAATTCTTCTAGTTCAAATTTAATAGAAGAATTCTATGATAAAGAAACTGTATGATTCTGTGTGTTCATATACCTATTTTTATTCTGATAATAGAGTTTGCATTCTTTTTTTCCTGAATTACCGAGTGTAGAGTTTGACACAGTTTCTCTTTCCTTAATTTGCATAGAGAAGCAGTAAATTAGATGGTCTTAGGATGTCTTAAAACAGATTAAATTGCTGCATTTTTATTTTTGCTTGGCTTTCTTAATTCTGTTTATTTTTTTGTTTTCCCACAGGTAAAACTTATTCTATGATAACTTGTAAAATTTCTCAGTTATGCTAAAGCTTTTTGTATTTCTGGTAATACTAGAGTGTGTTTCTGTAAATTAACACATAAATATAACAAAATGTACAGTATTATGACCTTTTCCATTTAATTGCATAAAGTGATCAGGCTGCATTGGCTTGAACCACTATAGTTTTCTGAAGCTCTCTGACAAGACACAAGTATTTTAGATTTATTCTTCAAAAATACAGAAGTTATTCTGTATAATATGAAATGGCATACACTTTTGGACTGCTTTTGCCCTCAAGATAAGTTTTCTTGTTAAAAAATAACTGGAAGCTGCACCAGCTTTCTTTTCTAGGAATATACGCATTATTTGAGGATTTTATTATTTTGAGTTTTATAAATATTGTGGGAATTAGTATTACAGAAGCAGGAGAGCAAAAAAGAAGGTAGGGGGTAATGCAAGAAGAAAAAATTCAGAGAGTATGCCCAAGTTCAGGGAAAATCTCATCTTTTAAGATAACTTACCTTCCTGCTTACTTCTGTCCAATTCCAGGTTCATAGTATCTCTTTCATCCATATACAGAAATTTCATAATGCTTAACATGGTCAACAAATCAAAAATTATGAAAACAGTATTGCTGATGAGATGAATTCATTCCAGCTTTAGGAAATTGTTCGTACTACATTAATACATTGTTGCTTGTGATGGCAATGCTGACCATTTGATGGAGTGGTTGGTGGTGAAGCACCAGCTTTTAATTAAATAATAATAATTTTAATTTTAATGCAAGCAAAGTATTTAGAGATGAAAAAAAAAAGAGATCATAACATGAGTATTTTTGGTACAATTTTGTGCAGATGGAACTGTAATTGGTGACATGGGAATAGTACATAAACTGAAATATTTGAAACGCTAATTCATTTTTGCTTCAGTTTTCTAACTGTCAGCTGTAATTATGGATCTCATTTAACAGATGCTAACACAGGGAGTAACTTCACTCCTGGAGTAATTCCACTGGGAAATGGAAGTAAAGTTAAGGCTCAGGTACTTAAGGACTCATGTAGATGCAGTTCTAGGAATTTTCTGGATACTGCTAATAATGGCTTTCTGGTGCCTAATTCATAATCCATTTGCATTTTGAAGATAATTTGTTATAAATAAGCCGGGTTATTTTATTGATTTTTTTTTTTTTGAAAATAGAGTTAATGCAATACTTTGAATTTAAATGTACCACTCTTTTTAGTCTCTAAAATTTCATTATTTGAGAGAGGGTGATGAATCTGAAATCCTTTTGAGCACCATAGATTATGCAAAATGGTTTAGGAAACTATTTCGATTAGTGACTCTAAAATGACTCTAAAATGACTGAGACGTTCTTTTTGAATTTTTTTAAAACACCTGAATAATGCAGCTGTTTAAAATAAGTTCTATACAGGAAAGGCTTCAGTTGGCAAAATGACCTGAAATGATAGCTTAAGGCTTCTGTCAGCATCATCTTTCTGTGAAAATGATACAAACCTATCAAAAAGACAATCTATTTTAGCCTATCATTATTCATTGTTAAAAGGTAAGATGACCTAAACACATGGAATAATTTTTTCCTTTAATGAATATTTAAATATATCTACCATTTATAGTTCCATTTTTGTTCATTTGAAAAATTGCTATTTGTTTCAATAAGAAACACTATATTTTTCAATCCAATTTGGATACTTAATTTTGAACTTTCAGGTCAAATGAAATGTCTTTGTAATTGTAGAATTAAATGTTACTAATATCCTGAATGACTTTTTCAGTCCCACAGGACTTTGTACAAGGATATAGTAGGAATGGATCCAAAAATGTTCTGTATAACATTAATGGAAATAGCTTTAAATTCCTTGTCATGTAACAAGAAATATATTGTTTTTGTAGCACTTTGTGGCTATTGAACAATTCTATAATATTTCATAACAGAGATATGACTTTATTTTAGCTTCAGAAATTCTGGGACAGGGTAATATTTTCCCCACACATAAGGACAGGAAATCCTTTCAGGACAAAGAAATAAATGTAAATGAGAAGACAGAAAACATATTTTGAAACAGCTTCTGAATGTTTCAGAACAAATGAAAGAACAACCCAATTCTGTGCTTACTTTTGAAACTTAAATTTGGACAAAAATATTTTGTGTTTCTTCAGATGCCTTTTCTTCCCCTTGATTTGAAAGTGATTTATTTGTAGTGATTTGTTTTGATAAGACCTAATCTAAGTGAAGTTATAAAAGGGTGAGTAGAAAGGACAAAAGATTGTATTGTTTCAGATTTTCTAAAATATTGAATCATTGTTTTCTTTACATTTATCTTATCCTTATGGCAACAAAAAAACACATGGATGTGATTAATGCAGTACTTAAAAGGTTAAGATGAAGTTTCAGGCTGGATTCAAAAGCAATAAAAAGTGTAACTGGAAACTTCATATTGCTTCACATTAATGTTCAGAGCCAGATCATAACTACTGGAAGAATAAGAGAGCATGAAGTCATTTACTGTCTTCTTTTATGCAGGTTTTTTTGAAAGTACCATGGAAGAAACAACATTCTGTTTTTTAGGCATTAAATAAGGATTGATTTTAAGAAAAAACAAAAACAAACAAAACAACTCCCTGCTTTGTCAAGCAATATAATTTATTTTCTTAATTCTTGATGCATTTTTCAAGATCGTTTCTTATGCAAATTCAGAGATGGAGACTGGAACTCAGGTGACTGAGTATTTACAATGTTTTAGGGAACATATAACCCCCTAATTTTCAGCCTTGTTTTCCTTACATCTCTTACTATTGCATGTTCTTATTTTGATACTTAGTTATTAGAGCCATACAAGTACATGAGAGGTCTCCATCCTGTCACAAATGTACTGAGCTTTACTTCATACAGTCATGTTTGTTTTCCTGATGTGATGGAAGATGACAGCAGTTCAATCAAGTAAGTATATGATGGACTCTGAGAGGTTTTGACCTTACACTTTTTCCTTGAACAGGGGTACCATTCATATCTCTGTGTGATGCATGAAGTGGTTAATGGAATACCTGCACCGAGTACACTGTGCAGACGTCTGGAGGCTTGCTGGAGCAGAGTAGATTTTTTGTCAGGCTTATCATAAACTTAACAGGATAAAACAAGAGTAATAGCTGTGTGTACACAGTGTGTATATGATGGAGGGTGATAACATTTAAAAATAATGACAAGGGAGATATTACTTTAATAAAGCATACGTGTGTGTATATATGGATTTATGTATAAACATGCTGATCGCTAGGTAAAAAAGCTGTTAAAAATCAGACTATAATTCTGTTTTCCATTACAATTAATACTTAAGGAACCAGGCTGCATTGAAGATTTTTGCTTAGTGATGGGCAGCCTAGCTGCCTTTTTTAATGGCAAAACTTAGATTTTAGACTATGTAACCTTCTGGCAGCTGTTTCCCTATAGCACGGTATTAACAGTGTTGGGCATGCCATGCTAGGGTGTGGTCAGACTCTTGTTGGGATAGCAGGAACAAGTTATTCTGGTTATTCTATGATTAAGGTGCTAAGGGGCATGGTTTAGTGTTGGATAGGAATGGTTTGGCTAGATGATCCGGTGGGTCTCTTCCAACTTGGTTATTCTATGATTCTAAGTGTAAGACTGTCTAGGAAGTGGCTTTTTTTTCTGGGGCATAGTGTAAAAAACATCTATTTCATGAAAGGAAAAAATGAGCCAGATCTATTCTGTGACTCTTTCTTGGACTGCCCTGTGTCCTGGCTGTGTGGGCTTCCTCTCAGCTACCTTCAGTCACTTTGAAGAACTGTCTCCCTCTTCCTTCCCAACCCGTATCTGCAGTATCTGGATACAAACCATAAGAGAATATGTGTCTTTTTGCTGAGATTTCAAACTAATCTTGGCCTATTTGGGATGGAACGAAAGGGACTGTTTGCAGAGCCTTGGTGTGACCCCAAAACTGCAGCTGAGAGAAGGGATGGTTTTGATGAATTGGCAAGAAACCAGGACAGGAGAAATTCCACTGTGTTTGCCTAGCTGTGAGGTGTTCTTAAGGATGGGAATGAGACAACTAAAGAGGAATGATTCAGACGTTTCTTTTTTTTCTGTAGTCTGAGTAGTACCAGAAAGGTGTTCGTGTTCTATATCACAGAATCACAGAATAACCAGGTTGGAAGAGACCCACCGGATCATCGAGTCCAACCGTTCCCATCAAACACTAAACCATGTCCCTCAGCACCTCATCCACCCGTGCCTTAAACACCTCCAGGGAAGGTGAATCAACCACCTCCCTGGGCAGCCTGTTCCAGTGCCCAATGACCCTTTCTGTAAAGAATTTTTTCCTAACGTCCAGCCTAAACCTCCCCTGGCGGAGCTTGAGGCCATTCCCTCTTGTCCTGTCCCCTGTCACTTGGAAGAAGAGGCCAGCACCCTCCTCTCTACAGCCTCCTTTCAGGTAGTTGTAGAGAGCAATGAGGTCTCCCCTCAGCCTCCTCTTCTCCAGGCTAAACAACCCCAGCTCTCTTAGCCGCTCCTCATAAGGCCTGTTCTCCAGCCCCTTCACCCGCTTTGTTGCTCTTCTCTGGACTCGTTCCAGAGCCTCAACATCCTTCTTGTGGTGAAGGGCCCAGAACTGAACACAGTATTCGAGGAGCGGTCTCACCAGTGCTGAGTACAGAGGGAGGATAACCTCCCTGGACCTGCTGGTCACACCGTTTCTGATACAAGCCAAGATGCCATTGGCCTTCTTGGCCACCTGGGCACACTGCTGGCTCATATTCAGTCGGCTGTCAACCAACACCCCCAGGTCCCTCTCCTCCAGGCAGCTTTCTAGACAGACTTCTCCTAGTCTGTAGCACTGCATAGGGTTTTTGTGCCCCAAGTGCAGGACTCGGCATTTGGCCTTGTTAAACCTCATGCCATTGGACTCTGCCCAGCGGTCCAGCCTGTTCAGATCCCTTTGCAGAGCTTCTCTACCCTCCAGCAGATCGACACTTCCACCCAGCTTAGTGTCATACGCAAACTTGCTAAGGGTGCACTCGATGCCTTCATCCAGGTCATTGATGAAGACATTGAACAGGGCTGGACCCAGCACTGAGCCCTGGGGAACCCCACTTGTCACTGGCCTCCTATATGCAACAGTGGGAACAGAATAAATGTATTAGTTTTAAGGATGTCCCTTGTATCTGTGTTGTAGTGAAAGATGTCAAAAATCTGCACATTGTGGATAAAATTAGTTTTAAATTGATTTATTTTCAAATTAGTTTAGCCATTCAGATTCAATTTTGTCTAAGACGTTGAGCATTTCTAGATAATTTTTTCCTGAATATCACTACAGATTTTTTTGGCATTATAGCCAAATTAACTGCATGCTGTGTCATTAAAAAATAAAAGAGCTGCAGTATTTTCTTGGTGTAGATTTCTGCAAAATGATAAAAAACTCCCTGTGTTGACTACAATATTCTTAGATATTTGCTTTGCTCTATAAACCTGAAGCATTTCATGCTTGGGTATGTTATATGACACCTCTTTAGACCTTTTTTATTTTTCTGCATGTATCTTGTTTGACCACAGTTTTGGTTCTTCTGTTCAAGAGACACCTTTGAAGGAAAAAAAAATGTACCCTGTAGACAAAGCAAAGGCAATGAAGCCAATTTTAGGCAGGATACACGCTAGTTAGGAATCCTGGATTTAGTTAACACTTACTCATTTACTGATATAATGTTGCACAGTTTCCCAGTGCCTTCATTTCTCCATATTTAAAACAGGAATAAGATTGACCTGGCATGAAAACAAGTAATACTGTTCTTTATTTCTGCACTGAAATACCAGAATTTCTTTGCTATTAGATATTTGTTTGTTATTGCACCAAACAGAAGTTTCTTTTTCTTCTGTTCTAATGCAGAGAAATCCCTAAGCCTCATACATTATAGATGTTCCTAACTCTTAGAATTATCAGCTGAAGAACCACGTGCAACTTCTCAGTGAGTCTGTCCACTTCAAATCTCTTCCTGTGTAATTCCATATGAGAACAAACCTTCTCAATCAGAAAGTGCAGTCTTCAGATTTTATGAACTGTATAAAAGGATTACAGCTGGCTAAAAGCTTCTAAGAAAAGTTGATAAAATTGTCTTTTGCTGTCCCTGTAAAAAGAGTCAAGGATGGTCTACTTCTGCCTTGGGCAGGAGAGGAGCTATCATTGGACTTCTGCTGTGGGACAGTGCATTTCTCAAGTATTAGACTTTAGCTACTCATGGGATTTCAGGTCACGTTCTAGTTCCTAGAGCCGGCCGAAGGCCAAGAATTTGGTTTCATAAAAGAGTTTTATGTTGTTTATTTTTACTTTTGCATTTTATTGCAACAAAACAATGGCTTTTCATGTGTTTTGGTGTCACACGTGAATAGGAGAACCCTTCCAGAAATAGCTGGTGGACTGTAATCTTAAATGCCTCTTGCTGTGCTTGAACAGAACATGGATGGAAATCTGAATCTCCATCTTTGTTTTTTTGTTCTGAAAATTAAGAAGTTCTACTCTATAAAACAGGTTCTTATGAAAGGCTCATATTTCTCCTTGTCTAGTTTTTGGATTTTTTTTTTTTCCCCTGTTTCCTTGTTGGTAGCATTCAGTGGATAGGTTTATGCCATACCTATTACTATGCAGGATTATTTCCTAAATATCTTTCATGTTGAATAACACAATGTCAGACAGAATTGACATTTATGAAGAATAGAAATGTGAGTGCTAATGTTCCTACTGTGAAATTCTGGAGGCAGTTAGTAAGAAATTTTAACCAGCCATTAAATAATCACTAGTTACTAGTTCACAGAAGGTTTTTCAAAATTTTAATTTCTGTGGTTTCAGGGTATTGTAAGTTACAGATATTATTTTCAACAGGCCTTAAGGAGTTAGAAGTCTGACTCCTCTTGAATTCAAAAATAATTTGAACATTTTATTGCCTGAGGCTTCCCTGAAAATCCCAGCATATGTGGGCTGGATCAATGGTTCCCTTATGACTGAAAGCAGTGAATTATGGATTCTATCTTTTTAGTCTTTCAGAATTGTATGGATTTGGATAAAGAGAAATTAAACATCTTCAGTTAAACTTTGAGCTCTTAGAAGACTTTGTAGAGGAACTTCTAAATACCTCATAATAAGTGAATTCAGTTTTATTTTTCTTCTTGTTCACCTTTAGTGTCCATCTAATTCTGTGAAAAAAACTATGTGTTCTCAAAGATTTCATAACCTGTTCCTTTTTGTTAGTTGCACAATTTAAATAAGTGAGCTCCTCTCTGTAGGGAAAGATTTGTGATGTGAAGACTGTTTTCTTTACTGAAGAGCACTTTTTTACTATTCATAGTTCGAACAGAAAAAAAAATATAATACTTCCATTTCTTTCTGTCTATAGATACCTAAATTTATCTTTTCACTGTTATCTTGAATTGCTCTGGAAAATGTTCAGACTAACTTATTAGCCACTTAATCTCCAGTTTATGTTTATAATTTTGAGTTAATCCACCTAAAGTTTCAGGGGAAAATGTTTTCTGTGGATAAACTTTTCTGAGTATACTTGTTACCTTCTCTTCTAGCATCATCTGAGCAATAATTGAACCACCCATGTCACTCAACTCCTTAGCTCATACAGCTTCTAGGTTATATATAGTCTCCACTGACTTCAGAAGCAGTTTATATGGATGGACATGAAAAACTATTGCAGAAAAGAAATAATCTCTATTGTACGTTGGATCTTGGATCCCATCAACCAGTTTCATTTCAGTTAAAGACAATGTGGGATTTGAATGCCCAGTCAGGCATTCAAACTACAGGCGCAAACTAGAGTTGAAATGATCATAGCGTGGTCCTCAGTACCAAGATGTAGCCAGAATCACCTCTAGCCTGGCACTTAGGACTTTTTCTTGAATTGAATACAGTTCTTGTATTGACCCTTTCATGCACAGAAAAAGAAATGGCTCAACTTTCATACTGTCTGAGCAGCGGGTCTAATAATTTTATTGCTCTATTTAATATAAGAAGAAAGAGTTGAAGGAACTAACCAACAGTGCTGCCTTTCCTCTTCCATGGATGGTGTGACTTTTAAAGAAAAAAAAAGGTAAGCAGGAAAGGAACACTGCTGAAATCAAGCCTCAAGAGAGTTCTCTTCTACAGACATCATCTCCTTGATAAAGGTGCCCTCCTACAGTCCTGAATAAAACATATAAGAAGTGGGATTAAGTCCTGTCCTTAGTGTTCCATGTGGCCTAACTTGAGATGGTGCCCTGATAAGTAGGACTTCCTTATTGTCTTTTTATCTCCCTCATAGCCCTCCTTCCATCTTTTACTTCAGTTTAGGCAGAGATGAAGGAGAAGGAGAAGGAGAAGGAACAGTCCTCCTTTTCCCTGGGTTGATACAATCTCTTCCATCCCTGGACTTAGGGGCATTTGAGCTAGTGGCTATCATTTGCTGTACAGTGACCTCGCAGCTCTGGCTTGCCTGGCCTCCTGTGACAGGTATGAGTTATCGCATCTTGCTGTGCCGGGGGAGCCTGAGATTTCAGGATGTTTGTGCAGAGTAGCTCCTCCAGATTGAGCGGGAGGCAAATTAATGGTTAAACTCTAGATTTAGAAATACATAACCCTAAGCTGGACATAGCCTTTATATCTGTAGGGTAAAAACTCTCCTTGCTAATGGTAAAATAGGAGCCACCCTTTATTACAGGGCAGTAGGGTGAGGTCTGCAGGGAGGGCACTTTTCTCCTCTTCGGAAGCAAGGGATGAACTTAGCATAGCGAGGAAACTGTTGCGTGAGGCTTTGAATCTGCTGTGGTAAGCCACACATTCCCTTGCCAGGTTCCATCATGCAGCCTCTTTAAGGCTGAATATCGTCCCTTTTGTTCTGCTCCACAGCTCCAACTAAACTATGCTAAAGAAACTGGCATTTTTAAAAGCAAAAAGTGATAATTTGAGTGATTCATACCTGAAGACACTTTTCCTTTTGATAGTTAGATAACAGTAGAATAATGGAGATCGTTCAAAGTATTTATGCAAACCAGCATATTATTAAGCTACAAATATAGTCTAAATTCAAAAGACAAACTTAGGATGCTTTAACTTCCTCTGTTTGTACTCTGTTTGGTAAATTGCAAGAAGACAGCTGTAGAGAATAAAGACATGGTAGTAGCAAGTGTTGGGTATATGTGACCAAGATCTTCCTGAGATGTTGACCTGATCACAGTCTACTTCTCTGAAATTTGTTAAGTAATCTATCTAATATGTCTAAGGAGTAGCATATCAGAATCAATCTATCCAAATGCCTCAGGAAGATCCATAAAAAGATATTAAATCAAATAATTCTCTGTGATCTGCTCTGGCATAAAGCTACTGGCGAAGCCATGTATAATATGAAGATTAGTTCTAGTACACATTTGTTAGGTTGACAAATGCTCTGTGCCAGAACTGTGGCTGGGGAAAAAAATCAGTTAAAATTTATTTTCAAAATTTATTTTTTGCAGTAGTCTGCTGTCACAACACTGAATCTCAACAAATGGTTTGAGTTGGAAGAAACTTTAAAGATCGTCTGATTCCAAACACCCTGTCATGGGCAGGGACACCTTCTACTAGATCAGGTTGCTCAAAGCCTCATCCAGCCTGGCTTTGAACACCTTCATATTGTCAAAGTTGTCTTCAGAAACACCAACACAGCAATAATTTTAGAGATTATATTGGAGCACTGTAATAATTTTTAGTACAAAAATGTAGGCATTAGGGAGGAAGTGCTTCAGGTTCTGGATTCTAGTGTTTCTTACTGTTTGGACAGAAAAAAAAGACAATGGGAAAATATTACATAAAAAAGAGAAGTTAGGACTTAGGCTATTGTCACTTGAAAGGAGAAGGGGCAAGAAAACACCTTGGTTCACTTTCTGTGTTTCATAAGCTCTCAGCTCCTGTTTGTACCCTTACTTTCATCACCAGACTGTAAATTATCTGCTGTCAAGGCATTGAAATCTGAAGGAGTATTTTATCAAAATGATACATCAAAGAAGCTGTAATGGTAGCACAAAAAGCAAGGATAGGAACATTTCCTTTCATCCAACGAAGAGACACTGGTCTAAGATGCTCAAAATATTAGCATAGCTACTTTTTGAAATAACCAGAGATGGTTCATAAAATATTAATTTAGTTTGTCAAGAGCAAATTTAGTTGTGCATCTATTTTAATGCGAGGACAAAACTAGTGCTCTAGGAACCTTTTTGGCTGCTGTGCTTTTATTAGGCCACAGATTCACTCAGGTCATTAGAAGTTAACTTATCTAAACAGATCTCTTGGAAAAAGGTGAGGTAGCACTAATGCAAACAAAATTAGTCTGTTTATGGCAGTGTAGAAATGCAAGTTTTTTCTGATTAGTGGAACAATGTTTCATTTCTGCACATCCCCTGCCTATGAGGGTTATTTCCTAATTGTCAAATAGAGCTGAATAGACAAATTCAGCTCCTGGGTTGCCTGATAATGAAAAATGGTGCAACATGGAGATGATATATTTGAGGGCTCATGGGTGTAGGCAATATGTTTTTGATGTTCATAGGAAATACCAATGGATAAGTAAACAAATAATGAGGCTGGAAGAAGAGAAGAAAGATAGTACTTTCCATCACAAATGGATATTCAGTATTGTCTCCACAAGTGGGCAAAGATTAGGGATGAAGCAGACTAAATGAATGTTGTCATTTTCTATCAACTTGTCCTGAAGCTGGAATGGAAACACATTGTAATGTGGTGGTGTATTGAAAGTCCAAGGTACATTAAGAGCACAGAAAGCTTTTGGACTGCATATGAAGAAAAAGCTCATTTCTACTTCTAACACATTGGCATTTTTCTTTTCCAAGTAAGTTCTCCCTTACTGAAGACCTACAGTTTATAATTTTGAACATATCTTATGGTACCTTATTTTATGGGCTTTGATATTTTGTCTTCATCATTTATATATTAAATGCCAAGTTTTTTTCAACTATGAAGTAGAGAGCTGGTAGGACCTTGTTTCAGCATATTGAAAGTGAATCTGGCCAGAGTTCCTTGACACACATGAATTTGTATCAAGCATTCTGTGTAAATGTTTATTCCCCTGAAAGCTCTGGGTTTTTTTGGGTTATTCTCCTGTGCTTGTTACTAAGATTGACTGTCACTGCAAAAATGAATAGGTCATTGTGTTATGCAAAGTACTTGTAGAGATATTATGTATGTGGTTTTTTTCTTTATAGTATGTGATTATATAGCTTTTTTTCACCAGGTTGGAACTATGTGAAGTGAAGGAAAATGTCATACTGTAATAAAACCATTGAGTTTTGTATTGAATATATAGCAGTTCAGGGACTGAAATTTCAATTTATTCCGTAAGCCTCATAACAAAGCCAACAATGCCTGATTGCATTAAAATCTATATTTCAAGGGTTAGGAATGTTATGCAAAAAGTAGAAACCTAATCATTTGACCTGTGCATGGCTTTACCTGTGGAGATTTCTGTGTATGCTAATAGAGAAAAACAGTTAGAATCTTGCGAGGTTTGTTTTCTGTTTGGACCTACTTATCTACAGTATGTGTGTGGCTGAAATGTTCAACCATGGGTCTCTTGAGGTTTAGTTTTGTAATCTTATATGTATATATAAAAGTAGATACCCGAACATGATAATCACATAGACACAATTCAACACTTGAGGTTAATGAAAGGGATGTATACTATATTGGGATCAACTGCTTTGTATTTTTGCATACCTAAAACATGTATTACTTTCAATCAAACAAGAAATTCACCTCAGAGGAAAAAAAATACATAATTATCAGATATATCAATAAAAAGGAAATTATTTTATTTGCATTCTGCAAGTAGGCACTTCCTTTACAAACTTCTTAGAAAAAAATATTGAAAGCATTTATTTTCTGTCTTCAGTCACTAGAAGAACTTCCAATTCAAAAGATACTTTGTTGCAAGGCATCTTTCTATTGCTTTAAAACTAGACATTTTTAACTAATGGTATGCAAACCGGTTAAACAGAGTGCTAATTAGGCTCTGCTACTCCAAAGATGGCAAGGGATATATGAAGTCACTGATACTTTCTACAATTAATGATTAAATTAGTCTCCTGTAAACTTGATTGTCACTCTATTGGTTATGCATGTTTAAAAACTACCTTGAATTTGGCCCCAAATATGCTAATGACTGTGAAAAGAGAATACCTGAAAATAATATTTATTGATTTTGTATATATTTTTAATGGTTTTTTTATTCCTTTGATCTCAGCTTGTTCTTTAATAATCAATTACTCCTTTTCCATTTCCCCTTTCTGTAAGTGTTCATATTGGTTGTATACAAGTCCATGTGGGTTTAGGAGCAGAACTCAGTTTCTACTTCGGTTAATGCGTTATCAGAAAAATTAGTGAAGTTCCAATAATACGACCTTCAACTTGACACACGTAGACCTATTTAGTTTAGTTATGTTTAACTCTATAATGCTTATCTCCACACTTCTACAATTGCTGCATATTTTATACTTACTACCATGCTAGTCAACATTTTATTGTATTCTGGTTGCTGGGCCAATACAGGAAAGTTTATAAACCAAAGTAACAGTGTTTCTACTTTGAAATTCTGAAAATCAGTTTTCCAAAGAAAAGCAATTTATTTTATTTATAAAGTGTATCAAGTTTACTGATGATGCATAACCCATAAAAACATGGCTTGAACTCTAGATGTCAAGTTGAGTTTGCTAGGTTGAGGAGTGGTGACATAGCTTTTTTGATTTTTTTTTCCTCCCTTGTAAGACATCAGACTTGATAGGGAACAACAATAATCTTGGAATTACACAGTGCAGTGTTGTTGAAGAGTCATTGTTTCTGAAAGAACTGTGTGTTGTCTTTATGTTACAGACCTGGAAAGTAACACTTTCTGTAGATGTCAGCTTCTGTCTGGTGTGATGTCCCATTCTTCTGGTGATACCACATACAGCATCAAATAGTATTGGCAGCTGAAAAAGGACTTTTGGAATAAGGTAGGTATCTTTCTTTACCACAAGGGCATGGCTTGGTGAAGTGCTTCATAATTACTTTTCTATTCAGTATAAATTAAGTCAAACAGGTAATTTAAGTCATCTAATGTTTGGAGAAATGTTACTCATCTTACAGCTATTGGTGATATCACTTGGTTGCACCTCTAAAATTATGACAGTGAAGTGGGGTAGTTGTGAAAAGAAAGTATTGTGCTGGATCCATGTTTCACTTTATCTTGACTTGTCATTGATTTTGGTGGCCTCCTCTGTTGGTATCTATTGAGCAGAACTCTTAATGCATCCACGTGTTATGCTGGGCTGCAGTGTTCTATGAGCTTTAGCCTCACAGTTTTGTTCCAAAGCATTCCTGGGTTGTTGTGACTGGTACCTGTGACTACAAGTATGCTCTGTAGTCACTGTGCATGTGTTGTCAGAAATAGCATATCTTAATCAATGTTCTGTAGCTGAGGTTGTTTCCTAATAGAATGGTTTAATGAGAGTGATTCTGAGAAGCTTTTGCATAATATTTATGCACATATTCTGTTGTCAAAGCACGGTGCAATGATTAGATACTGCCTAAAGACATTGGTTCCAGTTTACTATTTTCTTACTGGTAAAAGACATATTGAGGTGAGTGATTGTTGCTTAAACATGGGACTGGTACACATGACACAAAACTTGCAGTAGACCCACAACCATCTGGAATGGCAGCTGAGCCCTTGGCAGGGTACCACAGGGTATGAAAAACACACTTGTTGCCTATGCTCAGCAGTCCTATCCTATATATTACAATTCTATTGCAAGGAATCATACAATCTGACCTCGTTCAGTTTGGATTGTGAAAGTTTATAATCCCAGATTCAGAGGTTATGTAAGTGAGCGTAGCTGTAGACCTGCGAGTAAAGAAGGGTTGAAAAGAAACAAGTAAAGTAACAACTGGGAAGATGTATGACAGCAGAGGGGCTTTATTTATCTAATTTTCCATTGATTGCTTTTCCTACTACTCTTCATGGGCCAGCAACTCACCACTTTCAAATGAGCGACATCTTTTCTGACTTGTTTTGTCATGCATTATTTCACAAAAAGAAATGTATTACTTGCTTTGTGCTGTACTGCATCCCCTCATTGTGCACAAACTTTAAGGGAAAATATTATAGTTGGTGTCTGACATGTGGAACTAATTTGGCTCTGTTGGAGTTCAGGGAGAGGTCTTGGTTATTACAGCGGAAGAAAATATTACGAATTATAGTCACCTTGGCTCATGATGCTTCACTTGTAGTTTCCATTTGTGGTGATATACTACAAATAAAATATGGAGATGATATCCTAGCCCCATTGAAATCAGTAGGAGCTTTTCTCTTAAATTCAGCTGGGCCATGACCCTGGGAATCTCTGCTGGCTCCTGGTGAAGGATTTATTCTATTCAGACCTCCTCTGAGGACTTAATTTTTAATATTACTACCAAATCTGCTACTTAAGTAATAATTCTCTCTTATTGAAGTTTATTTGTACTTGATTTGGGAGATCATATGCTCAAAGAAAAACATGTTTCTATACTTATATTTTTTATATCCTTAAGTATGACAGTACTGTTAGAGGTAATTATAGACTGACTTTCAGGAAATACTATCTGATAAAAAGAAAGAAAGGACTTCAGAATAATTTCCCAAAGGAAGGAATGGCACTCCTATGGGTAAGATGCAATGTAAAACTATTCGGCTTGTTGAGTTTATAAAATGGACTGCAGGAAAAAAAGGCTTAACTCTGAGAGGAAAGAACAGATCACTTAATAGCTCTTTAATATTGCCAGTTTCTATGATCACAAACTCTTTCCTTGAGAATATGGTGGATTTTTCTTTACCAACTGTTTTGATTTGATAAGCTTACTTTCATCCATGAGTGAAAACTTGTTCTTACATGTTATTCTTGCTTTGTTAATAGGCTCTTTTTTTCTCATACATTTGAATCATAGAATTGGAAGGGACCTTAAAGATCATTCAGTTCCAACCTCTCTGCCATGGGCAGGGACACCTCCCACTAGATTAGGCTGCGTTTGGAGAATGTATAATCCACAGGTCTTTCATAATTTACAAAACTTTCTATTAAAAGGCATCAGAATTCTTATTTTGTACATAATTTTTCTTTCCTATGAGCTGATGTCTTACTCTTTGCTTTACAGCGTTCAACTCATTGTATAAAGCAAGCATAAGAATGTATGCATTGATGTATGACACGTGGAGCTAAATTCTGATTGTCAAAAAAATGAATGCTACATCAAAGCATTTTCTGACTGGGATATTTTCTTAATACAAGTATTAATTGCTTTGGAAGAAGGGACAGATGTAAAATGCTGAGTGTGCTTTCATCTGATATTTTATTTCTCTGTTTCAGTCTCACAGGTTCACTAAGCTCATTCATCTGCTACTGTTATCAGTTCCATTCTATCTTGTTTTAGGAAACTTACATTGCTTTGCATTAAAAATCCCTCCCAGATAAGGCTGTATCTTTAGAATTACAGACTTAAAATGTTTGTGCTGTGTATGTGTGCATATATGTGCAGTTGTTTGTTTATATTGGAGGTTTGAAGCTAGGTGGTACAGATGTTTAAAAAAATCTTCCCTTCTACATGTTCAGGCCAAAGTGTCCTATAGAATGCTCTTGTTATTCTTTGTTATACAACGTTATGCTAGGAGAGAAGGCCATGAAGGTATTAAGCCATTTTTTGCCTAGTCTTGTGGTGCAAATTTACCATTTACCATGAGACATAGCACCTCATTCCTTTAAAACTATGTATAAACCATACATTCTATCTTGAAATCCCTTGCTGAGGTATTACCCTCATAGATAAGAATCATTGTATTGACATTTCCTCTTTTTCAAGATAATTATCATTGCAGAAAGGGTCAGGGAAGTAGGATTATATTCACCAGGGAGGAAACACGATGTTTGTCTACCATAGATATTGTTGCCTTTAATCCATATGTTGTAGTTTGTTACCTTCTCTACTGAGTTTTTAGAGATCTAGGACAATGATCTTATATGCATCTATATTGTATAAGTATTTAACCAAAATATTTTACCTTGCTACTTCCTGTTACTTTTTGGTCATCCTGCTGAATCAGTGTTAAACCTTTGCTTTGACAGTTAACTTGCCAACACGTACCACTTATTTGACTGGAAAAATACCAAGAAAACAAGACACTAGTTTTATTCTCATCACAGTTGTCCCAGATTTTCAAAGTATTTGAAGTACCCTGGAGGAAGATAATTTTAAAGTAATTTCTGAAGGAGCTAATATAAATAAAACTATTTTTATACAAGATTTCATAGTGATAACAGTGTTTGGTGCAAGGAAAATTATTAAGTACAATTTGTAACTTGGAGAACATGATACATTTGACTCCTTTTTCTATATAATACAAAGATTTCATATGTTGCACAATGTTCATTTTTAATTAAACTTTTTATCATCACACAGTCTTTTATTGACATTCCTCATAATAGAGCTGATAAAATCTTGACCTACTCTGCAATAAAGCAATGTATAATTCAATATTCTGGCATACAGTGTTCCCTTCAGAATTAAATACATGATTTTCTGATTTAATTTAAAAATCTTATTATTTTATTCACATTTGTTTACTTTAAATTCTTAGATTTATGCACCTGTTTTATTTATGCAATTTAGATGCAACTATTTCTTGGACAATTAGTTCTTTTTGTCTGAGTTTTTAGCTAGCTGAATCATTTTAATGCATTTTTCCTCGTTTCTGTTCCTTTTTAAAATTTGCAATAAAAATTGATTTATCACCTGATTTGTTTCCTACTGCACCTTTTGGGTCCAATTTGACTAGGTGCACTAAATTCACTTTCTACTACTTTAATCATAGGTTTTATAGAGTTTCTGCTACCACAGAAATGCCTTCAGATACTTCATGAGAAAAGATTCCCAAAGATGTCTCCAAAGATTTATTGCAAGATCCTTTTCAGTAACCTGAAAGAGCCCTGTGGTCTAAAGCTTCCTAGGATTATGCATTTAGCCGTGCTGATAAGCATTCCTGTAGCCTTGAAGGACTTTGTCACCTGCAGTGGATCTGCAGCAAGAGAACGGGAATCAGTCCCTTCAGTTGTTAGTAGCTGCTGTGGTGCCAAACCAGAAGCTGGCTGTAGAGCACCCAGAAGGCCTGAGCCTGAGTCTCTTTTCCAGGGTTTGCTGTCTCCTCTGTTAGGTTCATTACGCCAGAAACTGCAGTAATCCTCTACATGTGAAAACCAGGATTGTCAAAGATATTGCTGCAGCAAGTCCACCTTTATGAGATGAGCACTCAGCATACTCACCTAGGAGTTATTTGTAGAAGGTGACACCTGCCTACTTGCTGACCATCAGGTGTTGCAGGACCAACTTTCTCAGTAATCTCCTAACCTCTTGCTATATCAGTTGTCTGTTAATAATATAATATTATCAGTATAACAACTACTCAGCTACCCTGTGCTTCTCTTTCATACTTCAGAAAAACAGTTCTAGGATTTTGCTGTTTCTCTTATCCTTGTATCCTAGATTTGTCACTGTTCACTGTAAGTGTATACTGATTTTAGCTGACAATTTTGAGATAATTTAATGAACTAATTAGAAAATACTTTATGTAATATATCACAGAAAATACAGAACTACCTTGTGCTTTGGAAAGAGTTTTAAAAACTGGGGAACACTAAGCTTGAATCTTGAGAGTGTATTCCTCACACCTTCACAGATTTCCAGTCTTTTTTTGTCATTTAAAAATCAAATAGGGCTTCTGAGAGTAGGAAGTTACCATGTGCTAGATGTATATTTTTCAAAATTAAACTTTTCAAAATTTTTTGTCATCATCTGTGTCCAAACCTTCAAGGATAAAGGATAAATAGGTATGTAATATATTGAACTAAGTAACTAAGTAGTTATTAGAAACTTGAACTAAAATTAGGTTGCTGATTTTCTTCTGTTTGATTTTTTTGTTAGTTTGTTCGGGGGTTTTTTTTGTTTTTTTTTTTTTTGTTTTTTTTCCTTCTTTGGTATGTTCTCCCTTCAAAACCTCCAGGAAAATGTACTGAGATGTTACAGCAAACATAGAGGTTCGGATTCAGATATTTTAGCTATAGGAAGACAAAAGTATTGGAGAGCCTGGAAAGTGTGGAAATGTGTGACTTGAAAGAAACAGTGCATTGTGTTTTGTTAATTGTTCTAGCAGGAAATTGTTTAGAAAAAAAGGAGTAAATCTAACAGTATAAATAGCAAATCCATGTCTGTCTACACCTAGCCAAGCTGGAGAATATCATCAAGGGAAACAAAATCAAGGTGTGCCTGGGGTACCTAGGAATCCATCAACAGAGGGGCCAAAAGCCACACCTCTGTGTCTTTTCTGTCACTGCCACCCATACTTGGTAGATTGAGCTTAATCAAGTAAATGCCAGCAGAAGCTTGTGACATTGTTGGCTGTGCAAATGCGATATATTAAAGTTGCAGGGCCTGACCATCCACTGTACAAGCTAGGATGGTGACTGGTACATTCACAGATGCACTGGTATTGATTTTCCCCAAGCTTTTCACCACAAACTGTCCTCTATATATTTTAAAGGGCTTCTAGAATTAATAAAATAAAATGCTAGGTTTTATACATACTTAAAACATGTTAGGAAAAAAATATCTGTGTTTGCTGTTGAACATCTGTCTAAATGCCGCCTAGTACACAGGGAACTACTAGGAAGATCTTTATCCTTCTATAAATATTCTACTTTACTTTCTGTTTAAAAACAGGAAAAAAACCCAAAATCTAGTCCTGAAGTCATAAATGTAAATTTTTATAAGTGAAGTATTTTAACATGCATCATGTACTAGTATGCAGAGGTTTGTTTTCATGAGCACCACTTTAAAAGCAAAAATTAGACGGTGTTTTTAGTGATAGAACACATATTATTTCTCCAATGGAAAATATTTTATATTGGTTAATTAAATTATAAAGAAATCCAACTTAGCTGTGGATCCAACCACAGCTGTAGCTGTGGTTTTGATATTCAAAGATATACCCTTGCCAGAAGGAAGGTGAAAGTGTGGCTTAACTAATTCTGTAATCTCATTTCAAGAGGTCTGCGTTCAAATTTACGTAAATTAGTATTTTAAACCCACTTCCTCAATCACATTGTTTACATTATATATGCAGCATACAATCTAGCACAGGAAGCCCATGTAAATACAAGTCAGCAGTGAGCCACATCAGTTAAGATCAGAATGACCTAGATAGGTAGTTCTGGCTTTGTTACATGCTGGATTATCAGCTCTCTAAAACTCATTAAAATTCTCAGCCACTTCATGCAAAGTGTAGTTTGCTTCTGTATACACTTGAGAAAGGAAAAATCTGTGCTTTAAGAAAAAAGGAGTTATGTATCATTGTTACTTCTGTGTATATTTCTTTAGTGCTTTAGATTTTGTTGAAGAAGATGTCTGTTGAGTATGGATTTTGGTTAGATTCAGTTCTTTAAAATAGATTTTTTTGTTTATTAACTTATTATCTGACAAAATAGCAGTTAATGTTAAGTTCAGAGGAAGATATTGGAATATTATAAATGCATTATTTAAAATAAGCCTTATCTCATTGATTTTTTATTAGGGCATAACCATTGCAAATCTCACTACTTTATAGCAAACAGTTTAATGATTCATGAAATACTAAAGTTAATAGTTAATATACTGATATCAATATCTTATAAATTAATAAGAAATCTATTAACTCTAAAAATTTAATTTTATTACTTTACTAATATGGACATTTAGAGTGTTCTATTAATGTTTTTTAAAAAAACAACAAAACCACCTCAGATTTCAGACCATTTTAAGTTCACAGACTGTCGTGTAGAGGACACAAACAGTACATAGAACATATATATGTAAGGTAAAGTAGGAAATAGGTAGGTAGAGAAATCAAGTAAGGTAGGAAATAGGTAGACTGGCTGTTAAATTAAAGCTTTTAGCTGAAACTTGGAAGATAAAAGTTTAGTTCTTGAATTTTACCATGCTTTTTCTTGATCTGCCACACCAGGTGGAATCTTTGATGTCCTAGGAGAAAATAAGTGAGAATTTTATCAGATCATTTGAAGGAACTTACATTTTATTTCAGCTACCCTTTTTCAATAGTATGAGGTTAATTTTCTATCAATTTTTCTTCTCCTTTTCTCTTTGCTTAATTTTATGGCAAAAGACTACTAGATTTGTTAAGATGTTATCTCAACTTGGATAAAGACAACAGACTCTGTTGGCCTCGCCATTCTTTTGGGGGAATAATGATGATGGTATTTCAAAATAGATGAGAATATTTATGTTTCCTGATGGGACTTCATATTCTTAGCTAGTTCCAAAATATATATATTATATTTACAAATGTACCTGTTGTACAGGTATTTTGACCAAGAGAAAACCTCATGAGAGGACTCTACTACTTTCACTATACTATTCCATTGGTCTTGTTAGATGTTCCCACAGAGTTCAAAAGATTAAATTAAGGTTATAGTTGGCCTATATTTTAAAAGGATACAGATAAAGAAAAATAATGATACATGTACTGTACACTGTACTGATATATATATAGATAGATATATGATACATAATATTTTTGCAACTTCCTGCTGTGCTATTCTCCTCTCTCTGCTACCCACACACACACTGAACTGAAACTCTAGTCTAGATTTAATGAAAGAACATTCTTCTGCTCTACTGATGCTCTCAATTGTTGTATTTAGTGCTCTGATGTGGTAGTTTTCACTGTATCCATAAAATATGAGTGAACATCAACAAGCTGTCCAAGAGAAAGGAGTTTTAAGGAGGTATTTGAATGAGGAGGGGATGACTAAAAAAGGTAAGAGGAGTTCTCTGAGTTTATACCTAGGCGCTAGAGAGAAAAGGAGAAGGTCATTTGGGCAAGAAAAGCTGTAAGCATCCTGTCACATGGTTAGGTGATAAGTTGAAATTGTAAATTTCATGCAACTGTCAGCACGTTTTGTGAGTGTGCACATATTGGTGTACTGAAGCTATCCATTCATCCTCTGCTCCCTCTGCAGCTCTCCAGGTATTCATGGCATGAAGTCAAAGCTACATTCACTACTCATAGATTCTGTGGGGAGAAAAACCCAGCAAATAAGTATTTCCAAGAGCAGTTGCAGTGAAAGTATCATTTGAACAAAGCATTTTAACTGATATGAAAGCAGATTCCTTAGGCAGTTGCAAACATTTGTGGAGGATTAGCAAACAGAAAAGGTGTTCTTATCTACATGGCTTGGGCTGCCCAGTCAGGAAAAGAGCGCAATTTTATGAATTAAGTGACCAGTCACACATCATGAATAACGAGTAGTGATTGTTTATATTGGCCAGTTAAAAATTGTGTCATAAGGGCAAATATGTTTGCACACACTGCTCAAGGGCTTATGAGTAATGAATTAATTAATAACACCATGAACTATTTGCAGACACCTGATGAACAGATTTAAGAACTCAATCCACTGGTTACATTTCCCAAGGAGCAATTCCACCATCTCTGGTTAAAAAATGTGTAAAGTGAAGCTTTGAACAGAAACAGTATCATCAGGTACTAGCAATGTTCAGTCTTAATACCTGCTGTAATATATCCCTTATTGATATGAATAAACATACTATGGATTCTATGCCTGAGTGTATGATTCCCCAAAATCCAAACCAGCAGACCCTTGAGGTCTCCAGAACCTTCACATACCTGTATTGTTTAACTAGCTTTTAAGTACGAGATACAGTTAGAGCAATGATATTCTTCTACTGATAATATTTAATAATGATTCAGTCAAGCCCAGTTCAGAGGTAGGCAAAGGAGTAATCTGGTTTTGCAGGAGTTTGTATTTACTCCAAGGAGCAAGTCCTTTGAGGTCACCAGGCAGAAAAGGAACCTTGGTGAGCAAAGTGCTGGGTGGTGTAGGGTGCTGGGCAGGAGTGGTCCCAGAGACAGCTTCCCTAAAGTTTTTCTCATCCCAGTGACTACTGCAAACTGAAACACGTTCCCAGTCAAGGGGGAGAAGGGAGTAGTGTCCAGGGCTGGGAGCATGCAAAGCTGAGAACCAAAAGATTTTAAATTCCATTGTATATTTAGTGCAGTTTTTGTTCATCTGGAGCTGATGTGCTACTCTAAAGAATGAGTAAAAACTGCATCATCCTATGAGATGTTGCATTTCACACAGGTTTTACTTGAATACTGTATTATACTTTGTCCCTACAGAAATGAAATGTTTTTGAGGAAGGAATAAAGGGGGATACTTTGGTTAAAAACCAGATTGTAAACTGTAAGACATCTATTTTGTCAAATCTTTAGTCTCTTTTTTGCTTTTTATACTGTAATTGATTACTAGCACCCCCTTTAACCCACCTAAAAAGGCAAGAAGGAAATTCATGGTTTTGTTCATCAGCCCATCCCTCTGAAAACGGTTCAATATTAAAACAGTTTGCAAGGAGCAAAGGCAGAAGAAACAAGAGGCCTAGTTAGACCGTGGCAAGGTTAGGAGGTGCATGTCTGATGCCTGCAGCAAATATCAGCCCTTGTTCTTGTAAAATTTTTGCATGGGGAGACCAAGTTAATTGGGATATGACTCTGTTCTTTCCTTTATGTATGACCTTTTATTATCTCTGTGGCCCTGTAGTTCATCCAGTGTCATAAAGCTGTGGGAAAGTCCTGCAGCTAGTGTTATCAGCTGTTGGAAATTAACTTAAAAAATGAAATATCAGTGTTTCCTTTTGCCTGAAGGTGTCTTGGAGACTGTAAACTTCTATGAATGTGCAATTATTGTGGTTGTGATTTTGCTGCAGCTGAGCTTTGCTTGTTCATCTTTTTCCCTTCTTTGCCTCCTGTTTTTTCCTTCCTTGTTTCTTAGTGCAAGCTGCTGGTTGGCAATCAGGTGTTGTGCTGGGGGAGGGAGTTACTTTAGGAAGGGGGTTATATGGCATAATTCCCACGAATAGAGGAGGAGGATGAAAAAGATAAAGAAATTTTGTTTTTCTGAGCTAGAGGATTCTCTGCATGACTTCCCCACTGATGGGATCATGTGCTTTCAGGCTGAGATTTTATTAACAATTCAAATGGAAATTGAGGGCACAGGAGGAGCAGATTCTCACATAAACTTGATCTGTCCATGAATGCAGTTCTCTGTTTGCCCTGACCCTGCATGGCTTAAGACACTGCCTGTGAGGCCTGAGTGCCAGACACAAAGACCGAAATGAAAAGCAAGCACATTCCAGTAGTCTGCACAAAGGCAATGGAGCAGTTTCTATCCGTCTCCCCAGAGAGAGATCTTATCTCCTTGCGGCTAAAACCCTTTAGTGTGTTTATTTGTACTCTAGCACCCAAGGTTTATAAATTGATATGGATGCTGAATAAATGCTTTAAGTTTCCTCCGCAAGTCTTTTTGGAGGACATGGAAGTGCTCTGCATGTATTTTATTTCCCAGATACTTACAGATATTTATTGAAGGGTTGCTCTGGTTTCCTGATGAGCAAATGCAGATGACTGCCAAGGGAGAATGCACTCCTGAAAACACACTCAGTAACAGTCACCAGCCTTAGAAGAGTTTTGCAAATCTTTGGCTGTAGGACACACAGGCCGTTTTTAACATTTAAAACATCGGTACAGATTGTCACTGATGCTGGACTCTTGTGCTTGTCAGCGTACAGGAAGGTTGCTTCTGAGTAGCTGTACTGATTAAATGTTGTGTATACTTGGCTGACCTTGTGCTACGCAGCCAGCAGCACACAGCACTGGGGTAGAGAGAGGATGCATGAGGGAAGGCTGCTGTGGCCACATCTGGACAGCCATTGCTTTCTGCCAATTGCAATTGGTGGGTGATGATGCCTGTCAGGGAAATTCTGCCTCAGATGAGAGCTGGAGGGGGTGAATACTAGGGATTTGTTGATGGGTTTTGTTGTTTTCTTGAGATTAGGGGTAGGAAAGGATAGGAACATGTCCTAGTGCAAAAATATAATTCATGTTCCCTGTCACTACCTGATGTTAATATTGGCAGTGTCGGTAAATGGTAGAGATTCCTTAATCCAACTATTAAACATTGATATTCCTGGATTTCCTAATCAGGGGTCGTTTTATAAAAGCTCTCTAAAACAGCAGAAAAAATGCAAGTAAACAAGTGTTTTGACTGCAGTAATTTCAAAAAGTTACAATTTTAATTGCCCAAGCTTCCTTGTTTGCCAAGAAAAAAAAAAAGAGGAAAAAACACCCCAAAGCAAAAGCCAGCAACTTTTAGATAGAATACCATAATTATATGTTTCTCCATTTTTCTAAAGGTATTTAAAGGTTTCAAAACTTTTGATACTCTTTAAAGTAGTTAAATAAGCGGAAAGACACTAGCAAAGGGTACTTATTCAAATAGGTTTTGTCCCCCTAATTTTATGAGGGTTATATTATCTAAAATTAATGGTTCTGCTTAGGCAAGTTGTCAGTAATTGCTGACAAAATTGCTTTATTGCTTTTCTTTCATTTGATGCTAATTAATGGCCCTTGCTTATTAAGTTCAAGCTTCTTCTGCATTTCTCCTTCTCCACAAATATTCTTAGTGGCAATGTGTCAGAGTAAACTTTTTTCTTCAGTGTATGCAATCATTGCTTTGTAAAAATGTGATAACAAACAGATTTTTGGCATAATTTTTCCTGAAATAACATAAATGTTATTTGTTCAAGAGCTTGAAGTCATTTTGATATGAAGGAATACATTAGTAACATAATGTGTTAATTGATTCATGTGACAAAACATCAGGTTTTTTTGTATCAAAGTACTTCTTAGCGAGTTAGCCAGCAGTTACTTTACAAAATCTAGACTTTGCTTGGTTTTACTGATTAAAAACACCTTACCTTCTTTCCTACTCTTTTACAGTGCATTCAACAGCATGGTTCTATTTCACTGGACTAGAATAACACCACAGAATTTGTCATCATATTTTCTACCGGTTAGAGAAACTGATATTTTGTACAGGGTAGTGTATATCTGTTTTCCAAATATATTATTTTCATGTTATGTGAATATTTTAAGTCCAGAATAAATGTAGTAAGTAAAAGCCACTTCTAGTCTTCCATACAAACACTGCAGAAAAAACAGCTTGTGTGTGTTATTTGTTTGTTAGCTGAGAACTTTTTAAAAAAACTAGTAATGAATATATGTCACAAAATTTGATATATTGAACTTCTTATATGAAATTAGAACAGAGAAGGGAGGAACTAAATATTAAATTACTATTAAAAGGGGGCTTTGATAACCTTGCAAGAATAATTTAATAAAAAAAAATAGGAGGAAATCTTTTATAAGCTTTTATAGTTTCACAAATCATACTTATTTTCTCTGTTGTCTAATCATATACATTAAAACTCCGATAACTGTGTCTTTCATTTCACTGGTAGATGATTGTGCCAGTGATAAAAATATTGTCTCTGTGAGTGTTGCTCAAGTCCTGTTGATTGGTAATCTTAGTTATACTCAGTAAGTTTTCAAAATTATGATTTCTCAGTCCTTGAAATGCTTGTTTTCATCTTTTATCAGGAATTAGGTTTAAAGATCATTTATAAAACATGATTTAAAAGTTTATAAATATTTCAATCATTATAAGGTTGAATGTTAATTAACAAAATCTTTAGAATTACAAAATTTTACAAGCAAATTAATAACTCTTTTTGACATGATTTTTTTCTATAATTTGTGCCCCCCAAAGAGCAGTTTTTGAAAAAAAAGAGAGAGAAAATTGACATTTGGGGTATAGAAATCTTTAGCGTCATGTAAAGGTTAAAGAAAAATACTGAAGTAAGATTCCTGGCAAGTTGAATTATTTAAAGTTTATTGAAGGATTTTTTTTTAAACAGTCTTCACTTATGAAAACTTTAACTTTGTAGTGGAGTCAAAATGCGCAAGTAATTCTGAACTCTGTCCCATCCCCAGTTTCCACTGAGGGCCCAGTACCTTCAAGTGTTTCGAATGAAATATGTGTAATGTCTATATTACAAAGGCAGGTAAGAGAAGATGTAGCTCTTTAGTGTACCAGCAGAGACTGATATTTTGCAGATCATCTTGAGCTGGTTTTGATGAAGTATTTGTAGGTGAAAACTGTTCCAGCAAAAGACAGAAGGTTAGCACTTGCCTGTGTTTCCACGTACAACATATCACTGCAAGCTGTGTTACATGCTCCCCTGAATCTGTAGTGGTGCAACTGCACCATCTCAGATCACACAATGCAAGGGTTCTTAGCTGATCAACAATGAGCCTTGCTTGGTTTCAGGCATGGCAAATCTTTGGACTGTCACAGGTGAGAAACAGTGGCTGTGGTAGGGGAGCATTAAAACACTATGGTGACCTGGATTCACATGGTTCAGTGCGGGATAGGTGGAGCTGGTCCTTTCTTGTCAGCTGCACAGGCTGCTTCATGCAATGCAGTCTCTGTGCCTCAGTTCTGTGATGATCTTGCAGGGGAAGCGGTTGGAGCAGTGGCCGCCCTCCAAATTATTGTCTCCTGTCATTGAAAAGAACTTCATGGCTCTCACCTACAGTGATGTAACTGAAGGATGGTAGCCCATAGCTTCATGCCATGTTCACTTGAAAGTCCCTTCACTTCTGTGTGTGTGAAAAGTCTGAAGGCTTTCACACAGTAACATAGATTGCTTTTACCTTGATTTCTGCATTTGCAAAGAGACTAAAGATGAATAATTTCCCAATAGGGCTGAGAGTTTGTTGCCACTTTAAATGTGGGGTGTTTCCACTATGACTGAGTTTGCAGATTTGGGGAGATTCCTCTCCTCTGGACATCAGGGGATATCCACTATCCAGGAAGCCCTGCTTTCACTACTTGCAATGTCCCTTTATGTTTAAACATATCTGAGGAAGAACATGGTGCCTATCTGGCAAGTTTTCTCATCTACATGTGTGTGTCTATGCTTTGGTTTTGCTTTAATGTGAACGTGTCAATATTGCTGGACTTCAAAGATCTATCTAGTTTATGTACTCAGAATTTGACCTCTGGAGGCAGGAACATACTTCTTTGCAGTGCCTACACAGAGAATTTATCTCCTAACTCAGATATTTTGAATTTCCTCACAGATACATAAGTTAGCCTCAGGTAAGCGGTATGAACTCCTCTTAGAGGTAAATGAAAGGAAAGGCAAATAACTAGAATTATGGCAGTCCATGTTGTAAAAATGTGATTTTAATCTTGCTGGAGAATCTGAGTCCACAGCATTCAATTCTCAGTGTCTGAAGTAATATAGCCTTTTTCAAGTTGTCTTTCAAGCAGTCATTTATGGTGCTTTGTGGAATTAAATGCAATGAAAACCAACCAAGAAGAAGGAATAGTTGTTTAAAGATGGGGATGGTCTGTAGGATCAGCTTTCCCTGACATAGATGACCTTCGAACAACAGACTTGGGAACTTACCCATGAAGGTCATTAGGAAGCAATACCTAGACCTCTGTAGATTGGTGTTAATGATGGATTAAATTAAAAGACTTTTATGTTTGTGAACAAACACATAAGTTTGGTTTGTATTTCACCACATATATTGTGGTGAAATACAGGCTCAGTTGATAAAAAATTTTGTAAACCAAATTTGCCATGTGGATGGAGTTGGTTGAGGAGAAGGCTCTGTTTTCATTTGGAAACCTGCAGAAATTTGCATATGTTCTTGGACACTCATAATCTTCTAAATGTAATTTAAAGGAGAAGTGAAGTAAAGACTAGAGCCTGGATTTGCCTTTTATTTTTTTTACCATCCTGAGGAGCAATCTTAAGTGATGCATGTTGCACTCTTCATAAATGTAATGTAGTTTGTACTTGGTGTGTTTCTTCAGCATTAGTCCATAGTTCTCATCCACTGCTGTGAGCAAAGGAAGAGGAGAGGAAGAAGCTATTGCACTTGGCCCACATCTTGTGCCATCTCTTTCATGCATCGAAAATGTTGCTTTCTCTGTCTCCATAGAGTGGGCATTAGAATAAAACCTGTGCTGTCATTCTCTGTCTTTGGAACAATGTAAGCACTTCCAGAGGGACGTTCACACAGTCCCACTTCAGTTAGATAAACTGGGATCCGAAACTGTCTCTGTATGCTCTCTCTGTTCTTGTGGAGAAGCTTTTCCCAAAGACAGTTTAAGCATCCTTCTTTTGACTCTCTCTTTCAGAGCAGTCTCTTTTTCTGACTGACTGTGAAGGCACCCTGAAGGTGCAGTGTTATGCCATCGTTGAAACTGTGTCATTGAGACATTCCCAGCTTACCTCCCTTCAATGACTGTTGCCAGCTTTTCTGTCAAATAACATGGTGTTGCCTAGTATTTAATATTAGCCATATTTTAATGAAACATTATCTGCAGAGGATGTAAAGCATTTAATCTCTGATTTCTGTGACTGGAAGATTTTTAAAATAACCTAGTTATTTTCTACTTATCAGCAGTAATTCTATAAGAAAAAAGTATATATCTTAAATTCCAATTGGTCTCAGTGAGCCTTACATAAGGAGGCAATCATCAGAACAGAAAAAACTCTTTTTTTAGGCAACTCAGGATTAAACGCTATTTTTAAAGATAAGGAGAATATATAAAAAAATCACTATGCTTTCAATAATAATGCCAATTTGGTGAACATAAGAGTAATTTAATTTTGTGTACTTGCTGTAACTTTGGTATAATATTGAAAGCTAGTTCCTTTTGGGTCTGCTATGCAAATATGCTTTCTAAACAAAGCAATATCAATGGAAACTAAAGTTGCTACATGTTTAAATGTGCTAAAGAGTGATGCATTGAGGATACTCCCTAATTTGAGAAGTCTTGAGTGTCTCAGCATTGTATCTCTAGCCAGGTTGTATTTGATTCTTGGTACAGGAAAAATGATAAGAGAAATAAATTGCTCCAAAGCTAAGCAAGAACATAATAATGAAGAAACAATACAACACAGTGAACTGGGCATGAAGAATTATCTGCTAAAGCAAAGAGGCCAAACATCTCATCAGTTGGATTTTAATAATGCCTGGCAGAAGTGTTGTACTTGTACAGCAATTGTTTTAATATCTAATTGATTTTCAAGCTGAAATATGACAATCTGTCTTGAAACATCAAGAGAACATTCCTCGTGATGCAATGTCTAAGCATTGTGCAATTGTCTAAGCAATGTGCTAAACTGAGACTAGAAAATTGGTAATACTTGTGTTTTCCGATTCCAGGAACCTTCTAATTATGCATAACTAAAGCTGTATTCTGTGCAGTTTTACTTTTTACTATTGTTAACTCTATCCTTTTCATGTCTTTGTAATGAATTTTGCTTACTGTATTCACTTGATACAGCTTCATCCTTTTTTTAAATTGCTATCATATATATGCGTGTGTGTGTGTATATATATATTTAATCCTGTTAGCTGTTTGCATTGGGCACTTTTACTTGCTTTGTGGTTAGCAGAATGCCTAGTAGAATGTGCTCTAGTCCTGCTTGGGGAGTCTAGATGCAACAGAAGTATAGACTTTAAACATAAATGTGACTCCAAAGCTGACATACTAATTATGCTCCCAATAATATAGCGTTACCCTTACATGATCAGAAGTACAAGATCATTATAACAGAAGGCTCTAAACAAAGAAGAGTGCGAAAAAGCTTTAATTTTTACTTAGCATTCATACTGACATGAATGCAATACACAAAATGTAGCCTTGTTGTTTTTCAATGGCTCTTCTGTTCATTTTATTTCTTATAATCAATTGGAAAGTGAAGCTAGAGCTTTTCAGGAAAAGTCTGGGATTATAAATTCGTCAGTCTCTGCTTTTAGCACAGCAATGAGATTATCAATAATGCATTGGAGATCTCAGAATCCTTAAACATAGGGAAACCACAGCTGGTCTGGTTTTATTGTCAAAATTGAAGATTTGCACCAAGAGGTCACGACTACTGCATGTCAGACAGTCACACATGCACTCACACAGACATGTCTTGGGGGAATGAGGGGAATTATATCTGAAGAATTGCCGCTGCTCATGTTATTTAGAAACTCTTCATATGTTTCTACAGTACAGTTTTAAAAGCAGCATATTTAATGCTGCTTGCAGCAGCCTTTTGACATTTTAGCCTTTCCCAGTATTATAAGTTTTATTGTTTTCCTGACAAGTTTGTTCGTATACTAACAGCTTGCTTGGTAGCAATGTTCAAACTCAATACTTGGGCTTTCTGGTCACGGTGATGGCTAGCAGTAATAGAGAGGGAGAATAAGTGAATGTGGAAATGCAAAGCTGTCTCTTGTTACATTTTATCGATCTCATTCTGGTGTCATTCAATTAAGACAGAAATGTGATGGATAGTGTCTGCATAGATTCCTACTTTGCTTTCTAGCCACTCTGTATAAAGCTTTTTAGGGGAAGGAGGAGGGGAGAGGGGCGAGGGGAGGAGGGGGGCAGCAAATCAAAGATACAAAGTGATTTGAATTACAGATCAAACTTATCTTTTAAAAAAATCATTATTCTAAACCTACGTTGAAAAGCAATATTAGCAGAGCTAGCATTCTGTGTTGTTCTGCTTATAAGCATCTGTAATTTTCTGGCCCATTGTTCATTGTAGTAACATTTTTGGGGTTTTTTTTTTGTCCAGATCTTGTCTGTGATTTATGAATAAACACTTGATTCTTCTGAATTTAGTACACAGATAGAAAAGGCCCAAGAAATGAAAGGATTTACTTGCTAAGAGACTTGCCTGCATGCTGTAGGGCAGTAATTCCAGATAAACATCTGAAGATAAGAGCTGTTCATTTCAGTCTGTTGTTTACTTTAAATATGGAAAAAAAAAATCATTGAGCAGTTCTGTCAATGCTATACAAAAAATGCAGAGTTTAGCTCCACAGGCTTAAGCAGACCTACATCAATTCACAACTGAGCCTCTGGCCCAGTCTTCAGACTGTGGTAATTTCAGAACAAATAAACTACCTGCAATCTCACAGTTTTCTGTCTAAAATGTGAAGGAGATGGCCTTAGAATCTATTGGCAATGTCCAGAAGCATGTCTTGTCATTAATTAGACCTGGGGCAGGATCCTTAGTGAGACAGAAGTCCCCTAGGATAAATACTTTGGTAACTCTCACCTCCTGGTTTTCTTTCCCATTTTCTGGACTTAGAGACATCGGAGCTGTATGTCCAGATTTCCTCTGTTCCCAGGGAACTCACGGGGAAAGGACTTGCAACTTAAATGGCAATGTCCAGAGAAGATTTGGGATTCTCTGATGAAATGAAGTTACATGGGAAAAGGCCAGTCCATCAGAACCAAGTACTTCATAGATTTATATTGGCTATTGCAAATATAATAAATGAATAAACAACCAACCAAGAAAAAAAATCCCACCAGCTAATTTGATGAGCTTCTATGAAACCTGGATTTCCAGGTTCTTCATCTGTGCCACATGCAGTATATTGGGTTGTTATCTCTGGCTTTCCAGGCTCCTAATTTTGTGGCTGGTTGTGATGTCCCACCTTTTGCAATTCAGTTGGGTCTCCCAAAGTCTCTTTTCCTGCATTAGAGACCATGGGATCCCTAGGAGACACATTTTAACTAAGAGCCTTGGGGCTTTGATGCATAGGACCATATTTACCTTGTAACTGCTGTTGTTGGATTCACAGTTACAGCTTTGGGAGGCTACTCTGGAAGCTAATTACATTTTAAGATTTTTAAGATTTTTAAGTTTTAAGAATATTAAATTTCAAGTCACATTTTAAATGTGATAAGATTTTAGAAACTAAAGAGCACATTTTTAGGTCTGTTAACTCATTCAGATAAGGATTCTAAATGCTTGTTTGTGATTGCTGTGTCTCTGGTTAGCAGTAGTTGCTTTGTGCTCTGTAGAGACTACGACAGAGTTATGAGCCTGAGTACCAGATTTATGAGCCTGAAGACCAAACATCAACTTGGATTTCAGTTGTCAGAATTACAAAAGTTCAGATGAGAGGTTGGGACTGAGATGAACCAAGATTGCTCAGAGTAGTTTGATCTCCCTTGTGCTGTTAATTAGATGCTTTTGCTAGATAGATCAGCAATATTTATACTGCCATAAGGATAAAGTATCTTCTTTTGTGCAGGAGTTCCTGAAAGGATCTGTAACTTGTCTTCTGAGAACTCTAGGAAAGGAATCATATGATCAGGGTATGGCCTCCCAGGCATGAGGATGCACGAAGGGCCTTGAGCTGTTCCCGTCATCTCTGGGTTTTTTTGTCCAGTAGTGAAGAAATGTACATTCAGGCCTCTTTGAAGGATTACTGGGAATGCTCTTTTTGGACTGATCTAGAATGGGAAGGCTGCTTAGATGAATCATAACTATTTAATTCCTGCTCCCTTTTATATGGTTCTTGGAGTCTCAAAGGTACTAAATAGACAGTTTGAATACTCTCTCCATTGCCAGTATCTTTGTAAATAACTTCTTATAAAGACTGGGGTGGACCCTTCTTTTGTTCCTGTCCCCAAAAGTGTTTTTACTGCTAAAGTTATGTCATGATATAACATGTTGTAGCAAAGACAGCATTGTTTGAGCAACATCCCCTCTTTATTGAGGAGACTTTCAGTGCTGATTTCATCTCTTCTGCATTTGCCATTCAGGTATGAAATTAAACATGTTAGTATGTATGTAGGGCAAAGAGCATTTAATAGATTTTATGGGCATTCATACAGGAGGTAGTTTGGGTGTCAGTGCTGTTGATATAGCTTCTTAACATAAAGCAGTTAAAGTGATTTCCCCAGTTAACATTCTGAATAGGTAGAGGTTTCTGGGTTTTTTGCAATCTAAACAGAAGGCTTACGTTGCTTCTTCTTGGCTTTGCTGGTTCATGTGATGTTACATATAACATCATTTTACGTTTTTAAATAATGTTCATTTCACTGCAGGATAGAATAAAGTTGTGTTTTAAAAAAAGAACTAAACTATGTGACTTTGAGGGAGACGATTAAGGGGCCTTGCTGTGGCTATGTGAAAAACTCATAACTGATGTAAAAGTTGACCATGATTTGTTCTGGATGTTCCTCAATGGGACATTTATGTATACCAAATTCCAATAGCCACACATAAACTAATGTTAGGAAGAAGAAAGCCAACTAGTCTCCAAATTAAGCCCTACCTAATAAACTCTACAAACTTCTGTTTCCTCTGATCTGATGAAAGCCCATTGAGGTGTACTTTTGGATATATCTAGCTCACCTACAGCTAACACTTAGGCTGAAACTGAATAGACAGTAAGTTGGTAAAAAGTTTAATTGAATTATTTTGTGTTCATTTGCAGACTATTTGCAGATGTCTGTATTTCATAGTGCCAGAAGTAGTACCACAAGAACAAGTTGTTTTTTATGTTATTTTAATCTCAGAAGAGAACAGTTATAACAGCACAATACAAACTTGCTGTCTTAACATGTCCACTTGAATTTCCAATTTTGTTTCTAGATTTTAGAAATTCACAGAAGGTTGGAGAGAGGAGCGAGGAAGAGTTGCCTAAGCATAGGCACATAAGTGGTTATGGCTTATTGTGCTTGTTTTAGAATTGAAGTGTTTCACTAGCATGAAAATGAGCCAGGCAGCCTGTGTATTATGAAGAGGGGGGAAAAAATGATAAAAATAAATAAAGAGCAGCTGCAGTTCTGTTAGCAATGCAACAGAGTTAAAAGAGACCCGAAAAATTATAGCCAACATTGTGTGTACAAATCTAGGAGGAAAGAACTCTCTCTGAAGCATATATATATATATCTATATATATATCTTGTCATGCTCTGTTGTGTTCTGAAGACTTTGGGTTCAGTGTTTAATTTATGAACAATAATTTCTTTCCTCTTTCAAGTACTTATGGAGAATTAGGGTTAAATATGTAAGACAAACAACAACGTGGAGCTTTAAACAGCTTGCCTTAAACCTGAAAAAAAAAGTTTTTCAATGTCTAAGTTACTTTTTTTTGTCTATTAGCAGCTGTTGCAAGAATTTACCAGTTACTCAGGAATTGTCTAGCAAAATTAGGGAAGAATAAATAATGCTGCCTAAGATAAATAATTTTTTTCTTTTGGCATTACTTTTTGGCTTTTCAAATTCCTGGGTTTTACTACTTCTTTACTACTAATATTTATTTCTTTACTACTACTGCCATGGCAGGGGAGGTGGAACTAGATAATCTTTAAGGTCCCTTCCAACCCTAACTATTCTATGATTCTTCGATTCTATTTAACTGTAGGTGGATTCACAGACAATCACATTTTTCCCTTGTGGAATTCCCCTTTATTATTTCCATTTGCAAAGAACATCTGAAGTATTTTTACATTATTTGATAAGTAGATGTCTTTTAGTGAGAAAAAGAGTAAAGTTGTCAATGTCTGATTGATTTTGAGACATTTAATTCCAGAGTATGGCAAACATTCAATCTCCGTGTGAAGGTGGAAGAATAAATACTACTTTTCATCATTGCACTTTATCCAATAAACTAAAGCTAGTAGCACAGCTCTAGTTTTGTCTTTAAGTTTATCAGTATTAAGTGTTACTTCTTGCTTGCACACCTCCAGGGATAGGACATCCATGACTTCTCTGGACAACCTGTTCCTATGCCTCACCACCCACACAGTCAAAAAATTCTTCCTAATATCTAATCTAAATCTCCCCTCTTTCAGCCTAAAGCTGTTTTGCCTCATCCTATCGCTGCATTTCACAATAAAAAGCCACTTTCCAACTTTCCTGTAAGCCCCCTTTAAGGGTTGGAAGGCTGCTATAAGGTCTCCCTGGAGCCTTCTCTTCTGCAGGTTGAACAACCCCAACTCTCTCATCCTGTCCTCAAATGGGAGGTTCTTCAGACCTATGACCTTTTTGTGGCCCTCCTCTGGACTCACTCTAGGCAACTCATAGAATCATAGAATCACCAGGTTGGAAGAGACCCACCGGATCATCGTGTCCTTCCTGTGCTGAGGATCGGGAGGCTCTGCAAAGGGATCTGAACAGGCTGGACCACTGGGCAGAGTCCAATGGCATGAGGTTTAACAAGGCCAAATGCCGGGTCCTTCACTTGGGGCACAACAACCCTATGCAGTGCTACAGACTGGGAGAAGTCTGTCTAGAAAGCTGCCTGGAGGAGAGGGACCTGGGGGTGTTGGTTGACAGCCGACTGAATATGAGCCAGCAGTGTGCCCAGGTGGCCAAGAAGGCCAATGGCATCTTGGCTTGTATCAGAAACGGCGTGACCAGCAGGTCCAGGGAGGTTATCCTCCCTCTGTACTCGGCACTGGTGAGACCGCTCCTCGAATACTGTGTTCAGTTCTGGGCCCCTCACCACAAGAAGGATGTTGAGGCTCTGGAGAGAGTCCAGAGAAGAGCAACAAAGCTGGTGAAAGGGCTGGAGAACAGGCCTTATGAGGAGCGGCTGAGAGAGCTGGGGTTGTTTAGCCTGGAGAAGAGGAGGCTGAGGGGTGACCTCATTGCTCTCTACAACTACCTGAAAGGACGTTGTAGAGAGGAGGGTGCTAGCCTCTTCTCCCAAGTGACAGGGGACAGGACAAGAGGGAATGGCCTCAAGCTCCGCCAGGGGAGGTTTAGGCTAGACGTTAGGAAAAAATTCTTTACAGAAAGGGTCATTGGGCACTGGAACAGGCTGCCCAGGGAGGTGGTTGAGTCACCTTCCCTGGAGGTGTTTAAGGCACGGGTGGACGAGGTGCTGAGGGATATGGTTTAGTGTTTGGTAGGAACGTTTGGACTCGGTGATCCGGTGGGTCTCTTCCAACCTGGTTATTCTGTGATTCTGTGATTCTGTGACTCCAGAATGGAATGCAATAATCCAGGTGAGGTCTCACAAGAGGGGAATAGAGGGGAAATATTACCACCCTCGACCTGCTGGCCACGCTTCTTTTGATGCAGCCCAGGATACAGTTGGCTTTCTAGGCTGCAAGTGCACACTGCCAGCTCATGTTCTTGTCATCCACCAGCACCCCCAAGTCCTTCTCTTCAGGTCTGCTCTCAATCCAGTCTCTGCCCAGCCTGTAACTGTGCTTGGAATTGTCCCAACCCAGGTGCAGAATGTTGCATTTGGCCTTTTTGAACTTCATGAACTTCTCACAGGCCCACCTCTCAAACCTGTCAAGGTCCCTCTGGATGACATTCTTTCCCTCCAGTGTCAACTGCACCACACAGTTTGGTATTCTTGGCAAACTTGCTGAGGGTACACTCAGTGCCAGGTAAGGCCCACTTCTGCAGGTTAGTAACTCCTGTTGCTGCCTGCCCTACCTCATTTGCTGGAGCCTCCTAAACAAGGAGCTTGCTGCTAATTCACTGAAGCTGGGAAATAGCAGTGTTTCGTGTTTCATCTTTGTGCAAGAATCCTCTTTACTTGTGGTGTATAGATGGAACTCTTGTCCACTGGTGTTATTTTCATTAATGGTAGCCACTTTAAAAACTACAGGAAAATTCTTTCTTTTAAAAAGCAAGAATAGACTTTTTTGGGAGTTTTCCTTTTTTTTTGGCAGCTCTCTTCTAGCACTAGGGATTTAAAAAAAGGGAAAAAATCTTTCCAGGAAATATAAGATGCAGAGGATGAATTGTAAAACAAGATTGATAAAGATATTTATATATAAATAAAGTTTAGTTTCTACTGAAATGAATAAGAATTTTCCTGTCAAGATCCATTTTCTTGATGGAAAGGAAAAAAATTCCAAAGCTACTTGCCCAGAATATGCTTCACTACGTGTTATTTCTTCTTATGTATTATGGAAGATCTTGATCAGTTTGTGCAGCTTAGGATGGCTTCTAATGACCATTTCCCTGTATGGTTCCCAAAAAGAAAAACTTTTGGATTTCAGTTTTGTAAAACAATATTTTAAGCATAATTTTTAAGTGGGGTTAGTGGGCGGCTAGCGAAGGATTATATATATTGAAATCATTTGTAGAGGGACCACAAATAAAATAATTTTTTAAAAATGTGGATAAATTGAAACCTTTCCCAGTGACCAGCATTGTTTGTTATTGGAGGAGAAAGAGACAAAGGTTTATTTGTCCTGTTGGAGAAAGACCAAGTATTCCTTTAATTTTTTTACAGAGATGAGAACTTTTACTTGACTTTTTCTGAATTCATAAAAAATTTACAAAATGTTACATGATGTTCTTGCATGAACTCTACTTGGTGTACTTAATCTTCTTTGCCGTGATGCGTTCTCTTTCACTGTGTAACATCAGTCTCTTGCGAGCACAGGGTAACCTTGTGAGTAGAAGAATAGTACTGCATAGTTCTGGAGAGGTGTCCAAAATAGTCAGTAAGTTTTTCCATGCCTTTTATGATTTCCTGATTCACAGAAATGCAAATGCTTTAGAATAAAAAGTTGGGCAACCTTAATGACTGTTGCTCAAGAGGATTATATTTCATTTTCCTGAAAGCACTGCAGTCTCCTAAATAACTTCATGACTTTCCCACCATAAGGCACAAAAGAGCTGCCACATTGTAGCCAGTTTGTGTTGCCTGTGTATTTACTGTTTCAGAGTATAGAGAATATATAGCTAAGAGAAGCGCAACCTCACCAAGTCCTGCTGAAATGAAGGACTGAAATGAAGGGAGAAAAAGTTGAGGATAGGTGCTGGAAGGAAACTCCAGGTGCTTCCTAACTGTTATCAAGAATGAGATGTTTAGTCAGAAGTTTTTTTAAAGAGGAGATGAGAGGGATTTTTTTTTTTTCTATTTAATTTTCTGCTACTCTGGCCTGGGTCCTGTCACTGCCTGCCAGGTGGTTGTCCATAAACTGGCATGATGCTTCTGTAATTGTTAATGTGTTTCACAATACTCTTTTTAATTGGTTTACTTTCCTAAAATTCAGGCTGTGTTTTGAAGGTTTCATGTCCATAAAAAGTGTCATCTTAGCACAATGAGATAAGTTATTCTTGCTAGTTTCATTCTTGTAGTAAAACAAAAATCAATGGCCTTTTTGGTTTTCTTGCTTTCCTGGTTGACTATGCTACAAGCAACATCCAAGGAATCCAAGATTATTTGCTGAGAATTGAAATAAAAATACATTGTGTTTTTAATAATTCCTCATACTTGGAATACTTTCCTTGAAATTGATTAGAATAGAGTTTTAAGTTTCTTTTAACAATAAGATTCTACCAAACTGTTAAGCTAGGTGGCCAAGTGCATTATCAATAACCTCCTGTTTTGGTTCTGGACTGGATGACCTTTTTTCTGTCTCTCAGTAGATATTCCAAATAGTTTTAAAGAAACCTGGACAGTATACTGAAGTACTAAGGACTGTGCCTTTTCAAAGAAAGGAAAGCATCAAATGAAAATAACAGTTCTTTGTGCTCCCTTTAACTTACACTTTTCTTGGCCTGTGCACACTAGTTTTCTTTCAAATATCTTGGATTGCTGGATGCATGGAAAGATGGGTGTACCTGTGGGTACAAAAATATGTTTATAGGATCAGAGTCAATATTTGTGGTTAAAATCTTAATACTGTTTCACATCTGTATATTATCTACATCTGTTTATATTTTATGTATAGGCAATAAAATTAATATGCAAAACTCTATTAGAAAAGCAGTCATAAATCTGTCTGTATATGTACATGGAATATTATAATTCCCTCAAATTAGAGAAATACTTCATGTCTGCTTGACAGGAGAATTCCCATTGATAAAGGTACAGGGATGGCAAAGGCTCTGTGGAGCATCTCCAGATAAAGGACAGCTTGGGTAAATTCGTGTCCATCATTATATGTACCAAGATCCTGTCTCCTTAGGCCTTTCCTCCTTTGCTTTACTATATTTATATACTTTAGGTGGTCACACCTAATTGATGAGCAACTTTATTGCCAAGCTGGAAAATCCTTAACTAGTTGTGTTTAGGTGTAAAATGATGGGCTAAAATCTCTTACAGAGTGGTTGATCTATAGTATTCACATTCAAAACCTGCTTATTCTAGTCCTTGGGAAAAGGGAAGTCTGGAATTTTATACAACAATGAAATATAATTCATGACTCTCCCCAGAAGGTGGGTAGTGGAATCAGAATACAAACGTGGTATAATCAGGTGTTCCAAGTGACATGGATATCAGAACTCTAGTTCTCTTGTCTAGTGGAAGCAAATTTAAATCTGAGACTCTTAAGTGTTGATCCATGCTTTCGTTTGTTTCTTTCTGTTTTCTTCATTAATTTTATGTATGAAAAAGATCTTGACTCCCAGTGTAAGTCCAAAAAAATAAAAAAAAAGAAAAGCTGTGCGTAGGAATTTTCTAGATTACCATAGTCTAATATAATTTAATATTGTGATCCAGGTTTGTTTTACAATTTTTTTGAGTTTTGAAATGGCTGTATACAGTCAAAGACCTTTAATATGCCAAGAAGCCAAATAATCCTGGAAAGTAAGTATTAAATGACAGACAGAGTGGTACATGAATAATAGCTTTATAATACTGTTTTTAACAGTCTACAAAAAATACATATGAATAGATGAGATCAGAACAGTAGTTTAAATGCCCAGGGTTCTAGCAAATGTCTGTCTTTGTGGATTTCTGTCTGAATTCAGAGCTGGCTGAATGAATATAGAAATGCACAATCAAATGCTGCTCTACAGCAGCTCTGTTTAAGTGACTCAAGAGCATATCTTTTCTGACTTTAATTGGGTAGTAAATAATTTTCAATAATTGCAGCTCCAGTTGTTTCTGTAGGCAGCACAGGAGGAATCTGTAGCTGTTTGATTGTTTTTTACCTGCTTACATAAACCACTGATCACTGAAATGTACTGCATGACCTTTTAATCAAATACAAAACCAAAGTGGACTTCAACATCTTTGTGGTAGTGATGTTCAGACATTGAAAAATTCATAGCTAAACAGAAATGGCTTTTTACCAAGGAGGCATGCATTTCAATTGTTGGATGTGGTAGTGATCAGAGAAGGGGTGTTCTTCTACCATGGTAGTTTTATGGCTGCTACAAACTCTTTTTTTTTTGCAAAGCTCCAGCTGCACATGCGTGCTTACACTTCTGGTTTTGTCCTGGAATATTTTAACAAATGTATTGACAGTAAGCGTATAAACAGAAAAAGAAAAAAAGGTGATTTCTTAGAAGGGACCTTTGAACAGTTTCTGTAGTGTTGAGCCATCAAAATACAGTAGAAAGTTATTGAATGATAATTGTTAACTTTGTTTGAGGGTTAATGTGTATCAGTCTTGCTGCCTTTTGATACCTGCTTTGTTGTCTTACCTCAACACACTTTGAAAACATGGGCTGTAGTCTGCTACAAATGAATTACTTGGCACGTATAAAGAGAAAGGACTATAAAGATTTGAACATGGTTTCTAACCTAGAAGGATAACTAATGGATGTAGAATAAAATGGAACTTGCTTTCACATTTATTTTTAAAATACTTCAGAGTGCATTAGAATAATGAGCTAGTTACTGATAATGGAATGAGAATAAACAAGACTCGTTTGTATGGTATGGCAAATTAGACATCAATTATGTGGCAAAGCAACACTGAAGAATGTAGCAGACTGGGAATTAAGCTTTAGTGTTAATTGATTATGAAATCATTTGATAGCCTTTGGTTTTATTGAAATGATTCTGAGAGTGCATTATAAGCTTAAAATCCATTACAGGAGATGCACAAAGTTCTATACCGAGGGTAACCTTAGTATTAGGCTGACCTCTGACAATGGTGAAAAACAGCTGAGCTTTTGCAGCTAGTTTGCATAAAATAATTAGAAGCTTTTTTTATCTTTCTGACTGTTAACTACAAGTACAATTTGGATCTACATCACCTAGTTTTGTATGTGTTATCTCTGTTTCAGCTGGTATAACCAGTTAAATGACAAATGTGTTCTTAATCTTTAATAGATATATATTTTATTCCTTGAATTAGAGGCAAGCGTGCCAAGTGCTTCTACTTGAAGAGGCTTGATGCTTTAGCATTAGCTAATTTAATACTATCTAGCCTCTGTGCAAGGTGACAACTCCTAACTCCTTTTGGATTTGGAGAACACTATAGGTTTGGTGTGGTTTTATACTCTTCTTAAGGTTTTTGCCCCCGTTCTCTGTGGGAAAGCACCAAATAGTAATATGTGCCAGTGGCAACCTGTTTGTACCTTTGATTGTTTTAAAATCTGTACTTATGCCAAATTTGGTGCCTGCCTTGCCTCCTAATCACACTTTTTTTTTTTTTTACTATGTTTTCGTGGGTTTCACTTTCTCCTCTGCTCCAGTTCAGCTTCCTAAATCACCTTATCAGCTGTAACTTTTAAATTTTGGAGTTAGATCAATTTCCATAAATTCATAACAGGTTCTAAATGGTTTGTAAACTTCCAACATTGCTGCTCTTAGTGCAGGACTCCCTGTCTTTTGTTAAGAGAAGGTCTAGGCAGTTTGGCAGCCATATTCATTTTGACTGCCTCTCTTCTGCCTTGGACATGATCTCTTTTTGCTGCTTCCCACATTCTTCTTCTAAGGGCAGGGGACCCATGTCTGTGGAGAAAACAGAAAGTAAAGATAAAAGGAAGATGAAACTGGGAAACAGTAATATGAAGTGCAAAAAGCATAAAGGGGCAGACTATAAATCTGTGGCACAGGTTGAGGAAGACATAGGCGTATTATGTGGCCATTCAGGATGACTGCACAGTTGTGTTCTGTGCATTCAGAGTTTTACTTTCCCTGGTGACCTTTGACATTCAGTTTTATTTCTCTTTGAGAACAAATGTTGTCCTAGACACTAGGGATAACCTCCATTTTGCTGGGATCTATCGAGAGGTTTTAAGTTCTGCTCAGACAGCTGCTGGGGTTTGGCAGAAGTGATCTCATTTAATGACTAACTTGAAGAAGAGAAAGAAAGAAACTCTACCAAAAATCCCACCACCGAAACCTTTTGTCCCCCATATTCCAGTGAACAATGTAACCTTTGCGTATGAACTTATACTGAGTAATAAGACCCCTGGCTATGAATAAGATGGAAGGCAGTTGAGCCAGTCTGATATTATTTAGTTACTGGTGCATATAAATAATGTTCTGGTGCCACTTATACATAGGTACCATACATATCTTTAATGATGTTTAACTGAGATTAAAGAAGCTGTTGGAGTGGATGCTGTGAATGCATATTAGGAATGTTACTTAAAACCATAAGCCTTGATACGATAAACCATAACAAGTCTGAAGGACTCATAATGGCTTATCATGTCAATAAAATGCACTTAAAAATCCCCAAGTGATTAGAAGGAGCCATTTCAGTCTATTATATCAACTGAGAGCATGAGAGATTTATTTTTCTTTTCCATCCTCTGTTTAAAAAAAAAGACAGAAGGAAATTAAATCATAATAATCTATGTTCAAATAGAATCAAAGTACTAAAATAAACCCACAGAAGGAGATTTACAAATTAAGGAAGGCAGTGAAAATTTCTCTCCAAGCAGAGAATACTCTCATGTTACACTTGGTCTGTCATTCCTGAGCATTGCACGATGGTCCAAGGGTGGAGTGTGTCCTTGCATCAATGCTGTTTCTGTTGAACTGTTTAGAAGCGTGAATTGAACATTTTGTGGCAAGAAATCAGAATAATTATGGGCCCTTGTACCAGTGATGACCTCCAGCACTTGCTCATAGGGAAAACTGAACTGCCTTTACTACCCCATGTGATACTAAATATTCAACAAGGACTCTAGCAGAAAAGAGGGTGGTGATGTTTTCCCGCTGCAGTACTTTTGCTGACTGATTTTTCTAAGCATCTTCCTCAGGGGACAGGCCATGAGTAAGGAAGTAGCATCCAAGCTCATGAGAGTGTCAGGGCCCCCGATTCTCCTGATTCCCCCTGTACTTGGTGCAGGTGAGGCTGCACCTTGAATACTGTGTTCAGTTTTTAGCCCCTCACTACAAGAAAGACATTGAGGTGCTGGGGCGTGTCCAGGGAAAGGCAACAAAGCTGGTGAGGGGCCCAGAGCACAGCTGGGGTGTTTTAGTCTGGAGAAAAGGAGCCTGAAGGGAGACCTTATAACTCTTTACAACTACCTGAAAGGAGGTTGTAGTGAGGCAGGTGTTGGTCTCTTCTTCCAGGGAACAAGGGATAGGAGGAGAGGAAATGGTCTCAAGTTGTGCCAGGAGACATTTAGATTGGATATTAGGAAAAATTTCTTCACTGAAAATATTGTCAAGTGCTGGAACAGGCTGCCCGGGGAAATGGTTTAGTCACCATTCCTGAAGTTCTTTAAAAGATGTGTAGATGTGGCACTTAATGGTATAGTTTACTGGTAGATTTTGCAGTGTTAGGTTAACAGTTGGACTCAGTGATGTTAAAGATATTTTCCCACCTAAAAGATTCTGTGATGTTTGTTGGTTTCACACTGACAGAATTTCAACCATGGGCAACTGCTCTAAATGAGCTGTTTGATGCTATGTTTCTATACTGGAAATGGTCAGTTGGCCTGTGTTTTCTCTACATGTTTCTCTATCGTCTGTTTGCTTTTCACCACCTTCAAGGCTCATGCAGATCCAGCAGGCTCTGGGAGATGGCACAAGGGGTTGCCATAAGAGATGTCCTTTGGTGTGAGTGAGGGAGGAGCTGACTTTGGAGGTGATTACTGCCTTGGTCCAGTGTGCATTTTAGCAAGGGGAAAACTTGGCTTGCTAATATACACAGCTGAGTCGGGAAAATGTGGAATCGTCTTCTGCTGCTAGTAAGCAAAGATATTATGTTTTCCTGCTGCAAGGGAAGGTAACTCTCCTCTAAAAAGTCTACTGTGGTATTTCCTGATGTATAGTTTAACTGTACTAGCATCCCACATTTTCACTTCCATGCTGCCACCAAAATTCATGTAAGGTGAAGGAGCCGGCATCTATCCCTTATATTGCTTGTTTATGGGTTCTGAACTGGATGACGTAGTTGGTCTATAGCATTTCAAACAGATCTGGGCTGGCTCTCTGGGGCCAGCTTTGCAGATGGGTCTGATACAGTCTTAAAATAGCCCCTGGGGGTAGATCGCTGGTAAAATTGGTGTTGTGGCTCCCCAGACTTGTGTGGTTGCTAGAGGGAGAGGCAAGAGCTGCTGAGCAGCTCAGTGTCCTGCTTCCAACTGGCAAGCTTAACCTCTGTGGCGCCCACGTTTCAGCTGTTTAATGTCTGAATAGATGGAAAATATTCTGGGAAAGTGATTTTTTTTGTCTCTCTCAACAGTATCCCTGCTATCCTACTTGCAGATATTACATCTTGTATTTAATGCAGTCCTTCCAGATAGTCCAGCTTCATCCTTTTTAAGGTCTGAGTCATGCCTGCTCTTGCCTTTATGAAATTAACCTATTAATTTCTGTGCCGTTTTCAAATGCTGATTCTTCAGCACCGCTCCTTGCAGACAGGCAGGAGAGACAAAATAAACAGATTCAGGAGGTGGGGAAAAATGAGCTGGTGAAAGCTAGAGAAGAGAAGCAGTGGCAAGTAAACACAGCTGAACAAGAGGAAAGAAAGATGTTTATGTATGCTTATTTAACATTTGAGGTGGGGATAAATGCAAGTCTGTCAGGACAGTTTCTCTCCTCACAGTGCTGTGAACCCTTTGTCTATTTACATGCTGTTATATTTGAGTAAGAAATTTGGCATTATGCAATTTTCTTTATGGATGGAATGCATTCAGTGAAGTTCGGCAGAGATAAATTTAACTGGTGAATGAGAGACCCAGTTCGAGACTCAGCTGAAATAACAAGACAGAATACACACATTCACATGCGTACATATACACACATGTACGTGCATGCCTGCATGACATCATTACCCAAGAGACAGTGCTGTTAATTGGTTGACCACTTGGCAGAAACAACAATTTCAAAGTGACTTAAAAACATGCATCAGATTAAAAAGGAGATGGCACCCTAAGAAACACCCAGAGTTTTTGTATCAGTGCCATCTCCAATTATCAAACTTGGGGAAACCTGGAACATCAAAAAGCAGCCTCAGCACTGTCAGCAGACAGCTGACTGCATGTTCTGGAGCAATATTGCAAGACTAATTTTTCATTTTCTCTGATATGCTGTTGGTGAGGGAGACATCACTGAACAAAGTGATCAATAACAGAACAAATAAGGAACAAATGCTAAGAATGTTCAAGATAAGGTTTTTGCTTGAAAAATCACAGGCAACTTTGTTCTGCAGAATATTCTGTGTAATATTTTTCAGTCTATTCTGTTCATTTTACAGCAATATTCATTTGACAGGCTTGTGTTTCAAGCATGCAGAAGGAAAAAATATCAAACACCCCTGCAAATACTAAGATACATTGGAAAATAAGTTGAAAAAAATAGGCTGAGAACAAAACCAACACAGCAAAATAAATCTGCATAAACATACCATAAATAAAAATACAATCTGGAGTTTTATTGTTTTAAAATCTGATATTATACCTAGATACAAATATGTTGACCTAGGACCATGTAAATAATTATGAACATTTAAAATATGGATAAAAATATCTAAAATACATCTGTCCAAATAATCATACTAAATTCTTTGAGTGTGCAGGGAGAGACATTGAAAATGTTTTGCAGTTTTTAAACATCTTGGCTTTGTGTCCTTCAGGAACCTCTGAATAACATTATGAGGAATAGAAAAAAGAGAGAGGCATATTTACAAATATTTATATGTTGATAAAACACAGTCTTTAAAGACAGGATTCTTATATATGTATGTACTGCATATGGTTTATCTAGCACTTAGTTCTGTCTTATCACAGTTTTAGAAATCATTGTGACTCGGTGTGGCTTAGTTTCCTCTGTAAAATTGTTCTATAACAAATAATTTCTTTTATTTACTGAAAAGCAATACTTATGCATTGGTGCATACCAGTAAATTAGTGTATACTTTTTTTGGTTTATTATGGTTTGAACTAAAACTAGGTGAAGCCAGGATGGGTTTGTTTGTGAAAGCTTGTTGCATACCAATGAGAAGAAAAATCATCCCAGTTCCACTGAATAAATTCTGTAGATAGTATGAAGGATTTTCACCAATCCATATTGTCCTTGGACTTGGCTGTTGCATTGTACTTTAAATGGAATTGATTGCGTGGTTGTAATGAAAGTAACAGATTGATTTCTATACAGAGTTACACAGAGTAAATAGAAAAATGTTCTTGTCTTGACCTGTGTTCATAAACTAAAAATCAGTGGCTTTTGACATAATCCTTAATAAAAAATGTAAATGTAATATAGGAAATCGGAAGTTTTCTTTAATTCTTAGAAAATTTACTGTTTAGTAGGTTTTGTGGTCCTGCTTCCTTGGATTTTAATTGATTTTGTTTAGGAATTCTAATAACTATATTGCATTTTCTCTTCAAGGATCTCGTACTTTTTGCTATTTACATGTCTTAGGAAAATATATTTAACTGTTTCCTTTTTTATTATTTCTTGTACCTTGACTACACAGCATTTTCCTTCAGATAGAATATTTATGATTTTCTTTACTTTCACTGTTAAACATTGTTAGCTTAACATCTTTGTGTGTTTATGAACCACACACATTTTCTCCTGCTACTGCTCCTTTTCACAGATTATTTCTAAAATATAATGTTTTCTGATCTATACAGATTAATAGCCTTATCTTGTAATAAAAGGAGGAAAGCTGTCCATTGAAATAACTTGAAACATTCTTTCTATTTAAATAAACTACTCTGAATGTTTATATTGTTGCAAATATTATCTCAGCAAAAGGCCACAGATATTTATGAGCAATGTTTTTCATATGTGTGAGACTGTGGTTCAGGCACTAGTAAAATGAACAATCTAGCTGATAAATTCTCTCACTGAGCTGTAAACTAGGGCTACAATAAGAAAGATCAGACTTACTGGATTCATGGGTTTCTCAGTGAATTTTGTGACTTTATTTTTGGTGCTTAGATTTTAATTTCTCTCATTGTAATGATGCAAAACCAAGAAGATCAAAACAATAGAAACCTTAACGCACCGACGGCCACGGCTACTCCATTGTAGCTTCCAAAGGCACTATATTCTTCCCAGCCCACTTGATATCCTGCAGGTTGTGGCAGTACAATTCACAGGAAAAGCTTAGACATTGAGCTTGCATGCTTCTTGACTCCATTTTAAACCCTTTGTTCACACCGGGGTGGCATTTTTTCACACTACATGTGGCAGCTTTGACTCCTATCCAGCTTGTCGTATAGAATCAAAGTCTATGATTTCTTTCATTCCCAATGTTGTCTCCTGAGCCACTGTATTCTTTGTAGATCCCAAAATATTACAAATCTTAATTTCATTCAAAGAAATTTTCGTTTTTTTATTTTCATTTTTAAAGCTTTATAGAGAATGGTGGGATAAGAAAACTACAACTGCACACTATGATTTGGTTAAAAACTAAGCTCTTTGCAGGAAAAGGGAAAGAGCTCTTTCTTCCTTCTTCTCTTTTACAAAAACTTCAACACTGTCTATTTATAATCATGTAGTCAAATTGATATATATTGAGTAAGCCTGACGTATGTTTTACAAAAAAAAGAATTAAAATACTGTATAGAACTAATATTTCTAGATTAGTAAAAGACATGAGTGCTCTTAGTGTGATTCAGTATTAAAACATCATCTGTTCATCTTAAGAGATGTGATTTTTTTTCTGTATGAAGGTATGAGCTGAGATTCTCTCATTTTCCTGCTTTTCCAGAGATAAACATTCTCTGCAATTTTGCTGAAAGTTTTATGTGCCATAATGCTAACAATAAATTCTACTTCAAACTAATTTTAAAAAGAACAAAAACAATCTATCAATATGAATACCCCTAAAATATACATTGAAAGTTTATTATTAGATGATATATTATTTAAATTAATGCCATTTGGTGTAGCTAAAAATGCCACTTGAACCCTTAATCAATTGCTTATGTATACATTTCTTATGAAGAAACTTTACAATGGATGGTAAGTTCAGTGTGATACGGCAACAATAACATTTGGATAAAAATTGTGACAGGAATTAAAGTAACATGTACTTTACACTTTTTGATATATTTTTAAATGAACAATTAAATGGTTGTATGATTTGAAAGAAACATACTTAGTCCTATATATATTTATAAATCTTTATGTTTATTGTTACTACTTCACTCAGTTGAAGATAATAGAATATTTCCTCATAGCACATATGCTAGCCTGTACATTAACATAACACCCTAATAAATATTTTGACTTCAGAGCTGTTGTTTGTTGCTATTTGTCAGGTGGTTATAACGGTCTTTTGGCTGCTGCTCCCTTTGTGAGCTAAAATATTAAAATGTATGCTTTCAATCTAGCAGTTTTATTATTGTATTTTGATATGCTTTCTGACTGTTCATTTTTTCTTTAAGAGTACAGTACCGAGGTGTGCTTAATGCATACAGCTTATACACCAAAATCTAACTGATTGCTTATGGCGTTTATGAAATACTTATATTGGGTTTATGCTTGCTTTTAAAAATGGCATGAAATCATATAATATAAGAGAACAGTTCATTAACATAGTCTATAGAAAGACAAAATTTCAGTGTTCTTTGTTGGTTTAGTAAATATTATTAATAATAAATTCAGATACATATTTTAATGCCGTTTCCTTGTCATTTGTTTATGTAAAATTTGGTCTTAAATTGTTGAATAATCCTAGCTGGTCTGAAATATAGCAGCACTTGAATAACAAAACGTCTGATCCAAATAATCATTTTTTTTTATATTTCAGTCCAAAATCAGAAAGGTATGAACTAACACCTAGACATAATTTATTTTCAATTAGCAGCACAGCTTTATTAGATCTGACTGCTAAGCAGTATCTGTGTAATAAAAAAATATAAAATGTATGAAAAAAAGCATTTAACTCATTGTTTTGGGTTTTCTTTTTTGCAATTTTCAAACAAGACAAACACTTGAAAAACATGTTTAGAACCTGTATCTAAATATGGTTTTATTTAGCATAATAAATTATATGAAATTAATAGAAACATTCTTCAAGAAGATCAATGATTATTTTATTAAAATTTGCATTAAAATGGATTTTTTAAAAGTTACTTATTGCTTAAAAAATTAATTACTCTAAATTAACATTTCTATGGGTAAAATGAGATAATGTTTATTCGTTTTGCCAAGCAGCTTAGCAGTTTCTCCCGTTTGACTAGCTACCATATCCAGGCATTCTGAATGCAATTTTAGATTATAAAAAGATATTTTTTAGATGAAAATTGAAACAATAAAAAGATAAGTCCTTTCAGAATGCAACACAGTAATTTATGCTAAGCAAGTCTTTTCCAAAGCACACTCTAAGGAAATAAACGTATAAAACACACATGCAAGCTTACTTATTTACTGTTTAAATATTAAAACAGTGACTCAGAAAAGAAATGTACACATGCTTAGCAGAAAGTTGTTTTACTGTCACAGCTATCTACATCTAAACTTTGTATCATACAGCATTTTTAGAAGACTGAAGTATGAATTTCTCTGAAGCAATACAAGTTCAGTAAGTGTATCAAAATTAGTTTACCTACTTTCACAGTGCATATTTACTGAAGAAGATCTTATTTCATTTAAGTGTCACGAAGCAGAAATATAAGATAATCAATTATCAATATCCATTCCAGAAAATCCCAACTTTTATTTCTTGGCATTTCTTACTTTTCCCCATGTTTCTTCAGGCCCTCTTCGCGTTAACATTTCTTCTACTTCCAGAAAAGATGAGGGGGGGACCCTCAACAACAAAACCCCCTGAACAATCACCAAATGCATAATTGGTTTGCATTGCCTTTCAGCTTGTGGCCTGTCCTTGTATTATTAAATCAGATCATACATACTTCCCTAAAATTCAGCTTGGAGTAATCCTCTGCTACTTAAGGCTGGATGAAAAGAGTACTCATTGTGAATTATGTTTCATCTGTCACAATAACCTTCTTTATTCTTTAGTGCACCTCCCCTTTGCCTGCGGCAATTAGAGAAAATAGGTATGCCTTGAAGTATGAGATAGTGGTATCTCAAAAATATATATACTGATGTCATATACAGACAACGCTGGGTAAGCAACACCCTGAAGAATATATAAGTCCTTTTTGATGCAACCCAAATTTTATTAGAACAGGGTAGAGGCAGGCATATTTTACAATGAGTAGGTGCTGATGGCTCACACTAGGTTATTGTTTTTTGACAGGCAGTGGTCAGAGAGTTTGTCATTCTGTTAAAAGAAGAGTAAAAACTTGCTTACCGACCGATTTCAAGACTGCATCATTTTCCGTGTTAGCTACAATTCTTTTCTGTTTGAAGATGTTAAAGTATCTTTTTCTTCACTCCTCTCTGAAATTCCTAGAGTTCTGTTGAACTCTTTGACTGAACAGTTCAGCTATGTTTTGACAGTGGCTTAACATAATTTTCATAATTTCTTGCTATGGTTTGGATATCTATCTATTTGGGTTTTTTTTTAAAATTAAATACATCTTCAAAAACAAGCCGGCCACTGAATATCAAAAATGTTTGTATAATAGTACAGAAGACTAAAATGTATTTTAGATCTTTCATGTTATCAAATCTTAAACTTACAAATTATTTGTCTTTGTGGGGAAAAAAAAGGAAAAAAAAAGTGATAGGATTATTTTAGTTTTTTTAGCCACCACTACCATATTATTTTATGGATTAAAATATTTCTTTCCTTACGTCTCTCTACTTTTAGTTCTTTATTTGTACTTGTAAAAAAACCCCAAACCCCCATATTTTCTATTTTTTACTTTCTGAAGCTTTCCAACTTCACTTTTTTTCCCTCTGTGTAATTTTTAAACCTGATGGTGGCAAACCTCCAGACAATGTCTTGTTTTGAAAATCCTCACGGTCCTGGGCTATTTATATTGATTCAAAATCAGCCTCCCTTGCACTTTAAGAGGGCTGATGTTCAATGACTAAAAAAGAAAGCACCTTTTAAAAAAAAATTTAAAAAAAAAAGTGCTAAATCAAGCAGATTACAACAAAGAGATTCTGTTGTGAGGCTCGTCTAACACTAGCACACAGTTATTAAATTATGTAAGAAATTACTATAGAACAAAAACCAATAATATTTGTGAATAAAGGAAGAGTTTGGCCCACTGCACAGGTTTGGACACAAAAGTGCTTGCTAAGCTATCTATTTCACACATGCAACGACAGAAGGTTCGATATTCATTCGATCGATGACTGAAAAGGCACAATGGCAAAATCGGACGGACTTCTTTTCAAATACAGATCTCCGATGTCCCCCTACAGTCTGCAGTCGCACGGCTGGTGGTGTGGCACAGACGGAGCAAGGGTTACATCAAGGCTGTTCTCTGGACCGTGCAAACAGTCTAGACCAATGACCTGCAGCATCATGCCCTTTGAAGAAGAGGCAAGTTCGGTCACGATGAAGAAAAATCAAGGCGTACCCCTTTTAACAATAGGGAGCAGCTCGTGGCTGCAAAGAGGTAAGCAGGGGTAGGCAAAAAAGGCATCTGCTTCCATGGTTACAGGCCAAGCATGGGAACCTTGCTTTTGAAGAGGGACAGTTCTCAGGCTCCCTCACAGGCTATGTCATGCATTATAAGCAAAGGCAGGTTGAGCTGAAATCCGCAGAGTTATTTCAGAGTAAAATGATACGCGAGCACATGGCTGTTAGCAAAAAAAAGTCACATGACTGTTTAGAAGCAGGCTTGCACTGCTTCTGAATCAAGCCTTTCGTTTGGGGCATTTTCTTATTTTGTGGTGGTTTTTTTCCTTTTTTCACTGCTTTTGCAGCAAACTAAGAAAATTGGGAGAATGTTTATACAAAACAAACATTTGTTTGATACACAGGATTCTGGCTGTTCTCCTTCCCTAAACTGAAAAAAAGGTCAAGGGTCAATGTTTTTTCATGACAGGGCCACAAATCCTTTTGTTAGCATAGCTTCAACCAATGCCATTTAAAATAAGATTCTGCTTTTCTTTCTAGGTGCATATTATTAGAAGTTTGACAGAGCATGAAAGTAATAAATTTCTATCTCTCCGCAATAACTTTTTTCTCCAAGATTTTGCCAGTTATTTTTCTTTCTTTTTTTGATTCTAAAATACTAATTTCCAAGATTTGCACTCCTGGGCAAGACGATTAAAAATGCACACAAAAGTCAATACGTAATAGCTTTTTCAAGGGGGGGGGAATATTATGCGGAGGCTACGGATGGTGAAAATGTAATCAGTGAATATAAGCCAGTGGTGTAACCATTAACCTTGAAGAATTGTTGTATTTGTACTTTGTTTCTTTTTGCTTTGTTGTTCCTTTAGCTGCAGCATATTACATTTCCTCTTGAAAAATTAAAATGTGCGGTGTATTTGCTCTGGCATAACAGTGACTGTTTTATTAATTGTAGTTATTAAATCTGTACTGTGAAATTTTAACTGTTTGTGGTAGTGTGGAAATTCTGATGGCTAACTACTTTATTACAATTTTACTGTTATGGTGTTTGATTTGGGACTAGTAGCTTCTGTTATGTACTTACTGTATTTTGTTCTATTTTATAACCAGCTACAGTATTTGTGTTCTTGTTTTCAGTACAAGATTAGTTTTATTCTAAATATTCTTGTTAAAATTGAAATGGAAGGGGTCAAATATCTGGTGAACTGTTGAACAGGGTTCGAAGTTTCAGAAACATTAATAATTACTCCAGCCATTTCCATTAGTATTTTTTTTTGCTGCTCTTTAATAACTGCAGAATCTTACAGCGCTGGTAGAATTTGTATTGCTATCTGATAAGTGTAATTCATATTCATGAGTGTATCAAGGGGAGTAGTTTCTCAGGGTGCATTCTGAAGTTCTGTTGATCTACAGGATGGTTTGATTTAAACTTAGGCTGAGGATTGCGTATTCAAAATGAAAGTGTGTATTTGAGACAAGTCCAAGTTTTCTCTAAATAGTGATACGGCTTTTTAAAGAAAAGTTTTTGGCCTACCCTGCATATTGATGGGCAAAAATTATTTAAGGAAACAAAAAAATATGCATAGGACAATATAAACATGCAATATAAGCAATTAAATATTTGTAACAAAAGTAGGAATCCCATTATCTTAAAATGTTCATGATCTGGATTCATTGGAATTATTCTGGATAATTTATATCCTGCATATTAATTCAGTTTTCAGATAGTCTTTGATATGATTACAAATTGTATCTTTTCTCTGGAAAGTCCATTAACTAATTCCATTAGCTTAGGAGAAAAATGTATTTGCTTGTCTTTTGTGTAGGCTGCTACATGTAATATGACATTTTGGTATTCCTGCTGAACTATAGATGCGTGCTAATGATGACAAACATGTTCATATACTGACTGCAGTTTAGAAGTTCATACATTTTGTGGATGTGTTGTGCGTTAAGCTTCACTCAAACCATGCGAGGTTCTTCTTAATTTTTGTTTATTACCTTCAACAGTAAATTAAAATATTAACTACTCAATCTTATGTGCATGACATAAATAGTGCAAAAAACTAGTGCTGTTGTATTTGGTATCCAAATGTTGCTTGAAGTGCAGCAATGAAATCACTTGTTCTCACGTTAATTACAGGTTGAGTTTTAATAAAAAATAATAAAAGGAGTGGAAGATAGAGTGCTCCTGGAAGGAAGATTTTTTTTAAAATAAAAAGCCTCTCCCTAGTTCATTTTAATGTAATTGATAAGAAAGTCATATCTACATTCACAGCAGCCAGCATAGTGTACCAAGGGGAAGGATCTGATCTTAATTATATTAATGATCATTCCTTGAAATAATTAGTTCTACCCTGTAAGGAGCTGAGGATGGAGCATTGCAATGAAAGGTGTGACTTGGTGTTGAAGGGAAAAGGTGCATCTCTATTAGCAATGGAAATATGATTGTGAAACCATTAAGTTTAATTTCTGTTGTTGTTGTAGGGTGGATTTTACTGTGTGTTGATGTATTGCCCCAAAGTATGTACACTCCTGGCCCTCATCTGGTGTGACACTGAAGTTCTGAGATAACGTTGGGTTATACTGGGTTATTCCTTGAGTGACGTGGAAGCTTTGCACCTAGTTAGTTCGAGCTGAAGTTCAGGCTGCCAGTTGGAGGCATTTTACTCTGCTATTCAGTGATGACTGTTAGACTGATACTTCTCTTTACTTTTCTTTTTTTTCTTTTTTTTTCTTTTTCTCTTTACTTTTTTTTTTACTTTTTTTTACTTTGAGCCATCCATTTAGATAAAGAAGTAAATAACCTAAACATCTTATTCCCTTTCATAAATACCAGGGCTTTAAGGGCTTCGAGAAGCAACACTGTCCTCTAACCTCCACTGCTATATAGAAGCCAATTCAACTTGTCTGAACAAGGAGAGTGCTTCACTGATTCTGAGAGCAGGAAGGAGGAGGTCTTGGTTTTGGTACTGGAGTTGCCTCCTGGATGTTGTAGATTTTTTGTGGTTTGTATAGCAAAGGATATCAGATGCAATTTCCTTCATAATCAATTTAATTCATGCCACTGTTTTGTTCAGAACTAACTCCTTTGTTTTCACAAGAGAGGTGGACAAAGATTTAACACAGTATGCCATAGACAAGGTTCACTGTGTCATCAGTTCATTTTAGAGAATTTTGGACTGAATTGCTTGTTTGAATTAAGAGAGGTACCAATCCTACCAGCATAGTTTATCTACCTTTTTTTCCTTCCATTTGTTATTCCCTGAAGAAATACAAAGAATTATGGAAATCTGTTAAGACAGCTGAATCAGCATGAAACATCTAGCTTATGGAAACTTGAGCAATTGAGAAGAAGCTTTTATAACAGAGCTATTTATTTCACCAAAAGTCTCTTCATTTGAGTCACTGAAGTAATAGTGTCAGCTCTATCATAGCATGCTGAACCAAAACAAAGCAAATCCTCTGAAGAGACCATGATCGTCTTGTTCTGTGAAGATAAGGATTCTACAGTTCGGTACCATCTTTAAGTAATTTGGCACTTTGTTTTGATATGCAACAATGTTGAAAGTCATCATGTCAAGGACAGGAATTTATTGTGTTTCACATCCTAATAATCTACTGGATAAAGTAAAGAAAACGGAAGACAGATCAAGTTTTCATCTGGTTGATACAGAGGATTTATAGTTATCTGAAATTTGACTGAAAAGATACCTTTTTGATTCAAGGTTGCTAAATGTGCTGCCAAATTTCATCCCCACCAAAAATCCTTTGGTTTGTTTCTCCAGGATCATCCTTTCTACCTTTCCTTAATAACGGAGAATATTGAAGGTTAAGTGTGGACTTGCTAAGAGCAAGGAATTGGAAAAGCCCATTTAGCAAAAAGTCATCAAAACTTTAAACAGTGTTGTTTGGATTTTGTTAGTATGTGGAGATCTGTAGGCTTTTCCTCTCAAAAGCAAGTTACCTGACAGATGAATTAAGTCAATAACAGATACAGCTTTAGATACTGCATGTGGATTTGTTTTGTAATAAACTTGGGAATTATTAACAGCAGCAGCTTCAATTTAATAAACAAAACAGACTAATTCTCTCTGGCTCTTAAATATTCTTCTTGGTCTATAATCATCACAATGAAAAACCTTAGAAAGGCAACTTCAGTCCTTGCTCCTTATTCTAGTCTCCTTCCAAATTCTTTGAATATGACTAACAGATGCTGGATGAGCTCTGAGTCAAATGACCAGAAAGATGTATTTTCTCACTCAATGACATAGTAGTCTGGTTCCAGGAGCATCTGAAATATATGTAGTTCATTTCAGTACTGTCATTTTTGAAGCCTCTGATACTGAATAAGCAGAAGACCCTTTAATGCTGATATTCTATTTATAGAAAAGGAAGTTTTAGCGTTACTGAAATAATGTTAATCCAAAATAACCTGGTGTTTCTTGTGCCATTTTAACAGAGACATGGAGAACAACAACCAGAACAGCTTGGTTCTTGTGTAGACTAATTTAAGATCACAATCTTTGTGATATGATCCCATGGCAAAAGTATTTTCTGCAAATAGCCAGTCATGCCAAACAGCCATAGAGTTGTAGAATCACAGAATAGTCGGGGTTGAAAAGGACCTTTAAAGCTCATCTAGTCCAATCATTCTGCCATAGCCGGGGTTATCTATCACTAGCCAAGTTTGCTCAAAGCCCTGTACAACCTGGCCTTGAATATTTTCAGGGATGGAGTGTCCACAGTGTCTCTTGGCAACCTATTCTAGTGTCTCAGCACCCTCATCATAAAAAAAAAAAAAAAAAAAATTAAAAAATCTCCCTTATATCTAATATATCTCTACCCTCTTGTCCTGTCACTAGAAGCTCTAGTAAAAAGTCTCTCTCCATCTTCCTTACAAACCCCTTCAAGTATTGAAAGGCAACAATAAGGTCTCCCTGCAGCCTTCTCTTCCACTGGCTGAACAACCTTGACTCTCCTTGTCTTCATAGGAGAGGAACTCCAGTGCTCTGATTGTTTGTATGGCCCTCCTTTGGACCTGTTCCAACAGGACCGTGTATTTCTTGTGCCGGGGGTCGTAAAGCCAGATGCACAACTCCAGATGGGGTGTCATGAGAACAAAGTAGAGAGAAAGAGTCGCCTCCCTAGACCTGCTGGCCACACTTCTTTTTATGAAGCCCAGGTTATGATTGGCCTTTTTGGTTGCAAGAAGATTCATCAACCTAATGTTGAAAACAAGTTTTTTCTAAAAAGGGGTTTCTTTTACTTTTCTGATGTTTTCAGAAGAGCATCAAAAAGATCCTTCTTATGCAAAACATGCTGCCTTTTCACCATTTGCCTCCTTTTGTATGCTACATAATGTTTTTAAGGAAAATCAAACAAGACTTGTGAGGGACCAGAGTGTGTCTAAGCTATTGTTGGTCTTGATTTTACAATGTTGTACTGTTTGGGGTAAGACTACCTTTTTTATTATTATTATTTGATTTCTTCTAAAGAGATAAGACATGAGAGAGAGAGTTCTCTAGGATAAATATTGTCTGGTTTATATACAGATATATCTTAGGTAGAATTATTACATCCTGTTTCAGAAACAATGGTGGAAATGTCCCCCGTGTTTGTATCTGTTGAAAAGCTCTGGAAGTTTTACATTGCTGACAAGAAAGACTTCTAATAAAATCTTGTAATACTTGTAAAGAACCTTGCAAACTATGGCAAACATGCGAAGTTTGCACTTAACAGTATGTTAAAGAATATTTAACAGAATGCAAAAGGGGAACAGTCTTTTCAAAAAAGAGAAAGGTCAGCATATGTGCTTAAAAAATCCCACTGTCGAGGATGTGCTTATGAGAGCTCTGGCCTAAGAAAATAGAATTTTTGTAGAGAATGGAAAATCTGAATATTTTGGTTTATGAGAGGCATGATGGCTGAAAGTCTGAAATAAAAAATAATCTGAAATTACATCCCAAACAAAATCGTTCATATTTCTGTGAAGCAACATAACTTTTATCCTGCTGTGACTAGTATTTTGGGTCTAATACCTGTTGTGTGAGAACCCTAATGGCATTTCTTCTCTCATTATTTCTGACTAGCTGAACTCACTTTTAGGCTGCAGTGTTAGATAATTTAAACAAATATCTTTTTCCCATAATTTTATTTGTATTTCCTCAAGGTGATACTGAAATCTACCTGCCTTTTATTCATGGAACAAGATAACTCAAGAAGGCCTCTTGTGAACCAGACTAATCATCCATCTGTCCTGGTACATATTCTGTGATAGTGACAACAGGGTATGCAATTTAGGAAGAGTGCATGGGCCTCTCTGCTTTCTATGATCTGTTTACCTCATAATTCTGTGACATTCGTTGGTTTTGGATCCATGATTTTGGAGGAAATATCATTACCTGTACTCTTCAGTATCTGTTTATGGGCCTTCTGTCCATGAATTTGTCCTTGAGCATGAATTATTTGCAAGTTATTCGTTCTGTATTGTGGTTCAGGGAATTAAATTGTCAGGTGTTTGCATTTCTTAAGAATTTCCTGAGTTTTGGGTTCTGAGCACCAAGTAAAATGAAAGTATTTATAATGACTTCTGGTAGGGTAAATAACTTGATTTTGAACTGTTCATGTTTGTTTGTTCCATACTCTTCCAAATAGTCTGTAACATGTATTTAGCTTGGGATTAATAGTGGTTTGGATGGAAAATTTCACCAGTTATCCCCTTTCATAAGGAATTTTGTCCTAACACTTGTGTCACATGAAGACTTGGTCAAATATTTGTATGTATACAGAATTGGTGAAATGTGAGGGAAACCTTCATGAATATGTATTGGCCAAAACCAAAACTCTTCAGATATTCAGTCCAGCCTGTTTCTTGTTGCAAAACCTCTGGGATAAACTTAGTTTTCTGTGCTAGCACTTCCTGCACAAAGCAAAGAAACTCTGGTATGGTGGTAACAATTTTTTCCATTGTGTAGCTTATACTTAGAGGATACAAGGTAAATCCTTAAGATTCAGCAGGAGTCAGTTTTTAAATATTAATTGACTATGAGGTCATGCAATATGGTAACTACATTGATTTATCTATGGAGGTGAGGGAGAGCACAGAGTCCTGTGTTTTTCATTTTTAATTTGTGAAGAAAATTCCATCAGAGGAGAAGGCAGTAGATATATTTGTTCTTGTTTGTTTGATTTCAATGTTTGACTTTTACTATTCAAATGTTTCAAGCTTCTTGCTTAGAAGGTGTAGTTAAGGAGCTTTGATAGAGATGGGTTGCCAAAAAGCATCCTACCTACTTCCCCAAGTCTACATCCTTTTAATTATGATTGAGTGAAGTTCAGCATCTTGTTTTCACTTCTGACAGTCTGATTTCCTAAAATAGCTGTTGCTGTTTCTCATTTTCTAGTCTAGAATATCATTGTCAAACTGTAATCCTGTCAAATCATTACACAAGCACTTGTTTTTTGAGGGGAAATTGTGCTACCTGTAGTTATTGTGAGTTTTAAAGTTATACTAGGAAATCCACCTTTAATATGCAGTCCAAAAGTACTGTCAGTCTGGAATTATCCAGAGAAAACTGTACAGATTGGAGACTACAAGGAATAGAAACAGGATGGAATTCTGAAAACATAAAGTTATATATGTGGCTGTGATTATTTCTACTATTATCCGATATCTTGTGATTTTTAAGAAGGAAATTAAGGAGTTGATCATATTAATAATCTATAAACTAAGCTGTTCATTTGATCAGTATATATCTTTCCATCTGAAGTGTTTAATTAGACATGGTCAGTGAAGAGTATTTCTCAGGCACAACAGATTTTATCAAGTCAGAATCACTAAAAACAAGTTAGATTAATCATGCTGCGAAATGTTTCTCTAATTATAAAAGGGGTCTGTGGTGACTAGCTCAGAGGTGCTGCTTAAAACTAGGTAAGGTAAATTTCACCCAAAAAACCTGGGACATCAATATGATATGTCCATAAACAACGTTTACACCATTTAAAAACATACTAAGTTAGACTTTTCAGGTACTGAAATGAAATTATTAATGCCTTCATGTAAAGCACTGCAACAACCTCCTCAGGAATACTGCCTGGCATGCAGAGCACTCAGGTGTAGGAAAAAGGAACTTAGTTGCAACAAACAGGGTAAGGCTAGTAAAATGAATGGTGGGAAGGGAGAGATTATTGTACACATACTAAAAGCTTTACTTCTCCTCAACAAAACAAAGGTCAAGAGAAAAAATACACTACAGGGAGAGGAGGATTGCAAGTGCAGGAGAACAACCATTTAATCTGAAGAACAGAGCTGGGACAGAAATAACAGCCAGAAAATCAGACTGAAATTTAGAAGATTTTGACCCATCAAAGCTGTACCGTTTTAGAAAAGCCTCCCAGTAAAGTAGTCAGATTTTGGATTTCCACACACATCTAACTGTTTGTAAAGTGGAAAATGATACATTTATGAAAGGGAATGTGAAACACGGTTGCCTCTGATAGCAAGAGCCTGGACTTGATGTGCCACTACTTTGATCTTAGAAGGGGATGTGTCTGCATGACTGCACTTATTGAAATGGCAGTAATTATGCTGCAGATATGCCTATACTATCAATGTGAATATATTGTGGTGCTTCTTTAAACTTGTAATTAATACTAATTGAGCTCTCAGAAACTAAATGGTTCCTCATTTAAAAATTCTGTGCATCTGCTGAATGTAGCAACAGTTTACTAACTTATCGTACTTCTTGGAAAACTCCATGCTAATGAAAGAAAGGCATTATATGTGATCTGTTGGTAACAATCAGCTCAGAGAATTTCTTACTGCATAAACTAAACATCTTTTGACAGAATAGTGCTTCTGTTACATGTATATTCCCTTGGTATTATATTTATTGTACTAATAATGTGGTTATAGATTAATACCTTTCCTTATAAATTTTACTACACATGACTTTGTGTGTTCTGTAAATGTGTTGGTACAAATGAGAAAAATTATGGGATTTGTGCATACAAAACTATACATTTTCTACCAAAATACAAATAGAAAAAGGATTTTTCAGCTGCTAAAGTTCAGTCAAAAAAAATGGAGTTTGTTGCCACTTTATAAAAGTAATACAAGTAATAAAATCATGACTTTACTTGCATACATAGCTTAGCAGACAATTGAATGTGTGGCCAGCAAGAGTGCCCCCAGTTTGCAACATGACGAAAGACTGTGGGGCCTGCCAGAGAGAAGATGGAGGGGAAAGTAAAATCATTTACCTTCCTTGTGGTCTGCTCCCTGTCTGTGTGTACTGTAGTCCCTAGAAAAGAAGAGTCTGAGGGCAGAGTGGGCAAGTGAGGGGTCAGGCACTCCGCCTTGTGGTACCAGCTCATTTTCTTGCTTAAGCTGCTGGTGTACAACAATTCCCATAGAGCTGTTAACCTGCTGAAGTTCATTGAACCTTGGAAAAAAAAAAGGTTCCTACTTTTTGTCAGCATATTTTGTAATTGTGGGATATAACCTTACGGGTTTCTTTGAGACAAGGTTAATTTTAAGACAATCAGGTGAAACTCAGAGACTCAGCTACTTTGTTGTGTGAGTTCCGTATCCTTGTTCTGATGCACTGCATCTCTTTTAGGTGTACAACAGCCTCTCCATTTTGCAGCAGAACCATGTTTACCACTTCACAATCTGCAGGTAAGCCCTGAAACCATTACCCAAAGTTTCATTTGCCAAGTCGCTGTGAACAAGCCCTGCCACACAGTACCTGAAGCAGTGATGCTGCTGCCCAACCCACAATGGTTTTCCTGAGGCAGTTACAAGACACTCCTTCTTGTTTAAAAAGGAGCATAATCATGGCACTTATCCTCATGACACTTATCTGCTGGGATGCAGGGACACTACACCAGCTGGATGTCCCTCAGGCCAGACACTGGGCCCCACAGCAAGACCAGGCTGGAATCTGCTATGAAAAAGGCAGGGTGAGACCCGCTGTGGTAGTTGGCACCCACAGCCTCAGCCTGGCTTGAATGGCATGGGGCTCCAAATCTCGCTGTGGTGCAGAGGTACCTCAGCACCAGCAATGCCAGAATTTGGTCTAAAACCTCAGTGCCATTAAATTTGAAAACTTGCACACGAGTTTCTGAGGAAGGTTAAATGGCAACCCACTCACTCATGGGAAGGCTGGATTACCTTCATGTGAGTAAAAATGGGGTTTTTTTTACAGATATGGCTAATTACTTAATTCCTCTTGTAAAGACTGATAGTGTTTCAAAATGGAATATGCCATTGGACTATGTAGTTTAAACTCTTCTAATTTTTTATGTTTTGCCCCATTATTCCTTTGTATTTCATCTTTAAAGTAGGAAAGGATTTATTTTTTATTTAATCCACCATTTATCTTCATAGCGAGAGTGATTAATGCTTGAAACAAGTTGTCAAAAATTGTGCCTACTATCTGATTTAAATTGGGCTACCTTCACCTTGGAGTCATTGTTTCCTGCTGGCACTTATATATGGTAGTTTTTTCCTATAATCACTTCTACAAATTTGTTCACGACAGCTCAAATAGATCAGATATCTCTTAAGACTTTCTCTGTAACACATATTGTCCTGTATTCAGTTTTTGTTGCTCTTCCTTTGCTTTTGTCTATTTTTTGCACATCCTTTTCAAAATATACAGGAATTTCTAAATATTGCTGTAAGATTACTAGTGATACTTCATCTGGAGGAAAAAGCATCACCTGTAACTTCTGCTTTACTGGACCTTTGAATGTTTCAAACTCTTTATGCTGGGACATTCTATTGGATAGAACAATATCAAGCCATAATGGAAAGTTTATTAAAAGGTCTTTTGAATTATGCTAGATCTATAGATTAGGCTCAGCTCAAACGACATTGGTTTGGGATGCCAGTCCATGTAAATTGGACTTACATTTTTAGTTTATGTAGAGGAGCTGGTTATAAAAAGTGAATATTTGGGAATAGTAGCCACAAGTGAAAAGGGCAAGTATGGCTGGCTGCTTAATATTCAATTCGTAGAAAGTATTCATATCACTGTGTTCTTGAAAAGTGGTTATTCACCAGTGTATTTTAGCCAGAGCAGGTAATAGATGCCTAAAATATATTAAGTTCCTGAATATGTTTCCTCCTTTGACTGTGAATCTTTTGTAAGATCTTGGTTCCTTTCTTTCATTTTTAATGTTTCTCAGGTCTGTTTCTTTTTTGCTGTCTTTGTTTTCTCTTAAACTTCTGTTTTTCTGTAAAATCTAGGTAATTTTTTTGCTTTATTTTGGTGGTGTTTTCTTTCTGTCACTGTACTCATTAGTTTTGTATAGCTGGAGAAAAATTTGCTCTACCTTGTCTTTCTACCTAAAAACTTAAAACCGGGAAACCAGATCTGAATCTGTGCTTATAAGATAGTGGAAGACAGCTGTCCAAACAGACTGTGCATTTGGTAATAAATTTATTGAAAGATGAATGTGTTTTATTAATTAGAATGTGCATTCTTGATATTTTCTTTGCAGTCAGCATAGAGCTGAATATAAACCCACTTAATCATTCTGAATACTAATGTTAGTAGAATTGGAGTGAGGTCCTCTTTTTATGATATATGGCATTTTCTTCTGGAAAATTTCTTTAAAAAAATGTGAAGTTAAAGAAATTAAAGGTGAACAATAATCTTTTGGCTAGAATCTGTAGATGAGTCACTCTTGAAGCCAGGTACTCTACAGAGCAGTCTCCATCCATAAGATTACATAATTTTTACTGTACTTGGACTAAGGTGACAAAACTCTTTCAGCCATTGCCAGTAGAAGCAATTGTTAGCTCACACATTAAAGACAATTTATACCATATTTAATACAGCATATGCTGCCAGCAATGTTTTTTACTGTAGGTGATATATAGAATATTTCGTAATACAAGAAGTCTGAATACTGTGCATTTTTGTTAAATAACTATACAGAAGATATTTTACATTTTCCCCTTCTTTGGAATCCTTTAGTATTTTTTAATTATTAACAAATATTGTAAAGATTTAAACTTATTATGAAATTGAAAGTTATCCAGTAATTTCTGTCTGGGAATTGTTCTTGGAAAAAGGCAATGACTGGAAATAACATCCAAATTTCTCAAATTTGATGAAATTACAGTCTGAAAAAATAACAATATGGGATGACATTTTTTTAAAAAAAACCTTGTATGATCCTCTGATCAAAGTTAAGCTTAGCTCTTAGTACTAAAATTTATCCTCTAATTTGTCATTAAATACAAGGAAACTGGAATAGCTCTACATGTTGAAAAAACCCCAGCATTTCCCTCTTAGGGAAAAAAAACAACCATAAAGAATGCCATTGTTTGCTGGACATGTGGCAACCAGTCTGGTTTATATTAAGTTGAAGTTACTGCCATCTGGTGGGGAAAATAGTATCACATCAGTACGGTTGGAAACCGTTCTATTAACAGTCGCTTTCCCTGCCTGTATGTGAATACTGTGAGTGCCTCTGTGTGTGTGTGTATACGCACACCTATATAGAGTTATATATAGATATGCCTATATGAAATATTAGCATTTGGGGCTTGTTTTAAAAGATTTTGAAAATATTCAATGATACAGAATAGCCTGCTGAACCAGAGAACAGTTGAGTATGAACACGTGTGAAAGAAAATAAGGAAAATTTAAGAGGTATGGCAAGTAGACATGCAAAATGTATACTGTGGTACTGACATTGCACCAATACTTCTGACATAGATTAATCATGTGCAAAACTTGTCCCCAGAAGATTCCTTTGTATTTTGTACAGCTGATGATTTTACATTTTGCAGTGTTATTTGCACACCTTCCTACATTAAAGACGATGACTGGTTGCTGCAAAAAACATCTGGGCTAGATACGCCTTAGTGATGCGTTCTTTACTTAATTTTTCTCTTTGATATAGCAAATCTGCTCCTCCTCATGTCTTGACATACACTTGTGTTATCTGTTGTCTACTTCTTGAAGGATCAGCCCAATAGGGATGGTTTTGTATGACTTAGGAGAGTTCGGGGGACATCATAGACATATAAAATTAATTACGAATTTTTTCTCAAAGACCTAAACACTGTCATGTTAGATGTAACAGTGCAATGAATGATAAGCAAACTGGTGACAGAAAAAGAGGGATTCAGTTGTGAGAGACAGTTTCAGACACCTATCTTTAGCAATAAATTGCTTGGTAACAGTATGAGAATGGTGAACTATCCAGAACTTGTTCTTCCACTGTTACAGTGTCTAAGACTCCAAACAAGATTAGGTCTGCTTTATGTACAAATACTAGATATGTTTTTTCCTTGTTTTATGCCGTTTTTACTTCTGGTAGAGGATAGTAGAAGTGCTCCTTTGCTTTTAATTTGCAGAATAAATTGCCATTTTCTCTACTAAGATGTCATGCCTTATTAGGTTTGTATCATGAGTGTATCTTTCAGCTGGCACCTTCTAATGCTAAGAGTCAAAAAACAGGGGGATTCAGGAGTCTCACGGTGTGCATAGTGACATGGTCAAATTCCCAGAGCTGCTGTGTTGTTCAAAGACCTCCAGATGCATGGTTAGCTAATGATGGCAGCCCAGCTTTTATTGGTATGCAGGGATTAAGGTTGGCTGAGGTAAAGCTAGAGGTGGCATACATGGTTTCAGCACTGCTCAGGCTTGAGTGTCTCCAGGCCCACAGTGGCACATGGTTAATGATTAACATTAGGCCCAAGACCTGAGTGGAGTTGAGGCCCTGGACTCTGAGTCTTGGTAATTTCAGGTCACTGAGGAGGCTTGCTTCGGGCCCTTGTGAACATCATACCTTACGCTGAGCTGCGCAGGCAGAAGTCACTGGCAGAGTAACATTAGATTCCTCTTTAAAGGGATAGTTAAATGCTGCCATCCTGTGCTTTATTACAAGACACGTATTTTTCTGATGACGTTCTCTCCCTCATCTTTTTTCTTTTCTTTTTTTTTTTCTGGGGGTGGGGGCGCATTTCTTGTCTTTGGAAAATCTTGCTTTGCTTGGTTTTGTAATGCTATAGCCTACAGCAACATTTTATTTCTTTGACTGCTTGTTGACCTTAATAGTGACATCCCAAAGAGGCCTGCTGAATGCTTGTCTGATTGCATGTTACGTTCCTGTAGACCAGCTGGTGTGAATTGAAGGAGCTCACTTGGTCAATAAGATTTGGGATTCTGATTCCTATATAGGTGGAATTTCCATTCCTGTCCTCTACAGAGCAGCTTATGAGATTATTGGTTTATACATTTACAATGTGCTTGGTCAAGTCTGGTTTCTGTGGAAACCATAATCTTCTTGCACTCACAGTCATGAAAACTCTGTTTTCAAACAAAAGGTGAAGGAACCCTACAGTTTTGTGAATTCCTCTGTCCTTGAATCTAACTAACCAAAAAACCCCAATGATAGTGACTTTCTGTGCACTACTTAGATATTATTAAATGGGTTAAGTGTAGTTGCAGAAAGAGATATTTCTCATCTCTCATCATTGTTGTTTATTTTGTTTGAAGTTCTTTTTCACTTGGTTAGGTTTTGCTGTCTGTTGTAGTTTTTTGTTTGTATTTTGTCTTTTTCCTTTTTCTGAACTCTCTAGGAGTCGGAATCCTGCCCAGATAACATCTCTCAAAAGGAAAACCATTGACCTTGTAATCCTGTCATTCTGCTTTTAAGACTACATTGCACGTACAGGTGTCTGATTTCTTCATAGGTCTTAAAGGAAGTACTTTTTCATGACTTTGCAATGTAATTGCCTAATTGTTTTTCAAGGAGACAGACACTTTTCCCACAGTAAGACTCTTACTGGAAAGGCTTAACAGTAAGAGTTAGAATGCTGGGCGGTATGTGGCTACATGTTAAGAAAGTGCTTCAAACCCAAGCCCGCAACTTAAACCATAAATTGGTTCAAGAGCTCTCTCTGACTCAATCTAGTTTGTACAGTACAGAAAAGTAGAACAACTTTCCAAAAGAAAATTCCTCATTCCGTCTTCCAGCCTTCAACTCTCAACACAAAGTTTACTTTGTGCTGTATGACAGAAGTACCTGAATTGATTAGCTCTCGATTACAAAACTGGCTGCTTTTTCTTTTCAGTATTGCTGATAAAATGACTAGCAGTTAAGCATGCTTTGAAATCCTAGTGGGACTGAGATGCAAGATTTCTGGAATATCTTTTTGTCTGTCTGTATGTCTATTTTTTAAAAAAACCTCACTTTCCCCCTCTTCCTTCTCTGCCCCCCATATAACTTCACATATTTATTTATAATCCCCTGAGATTAATAAGCAGTTTGATAGGTAGAAGGTAATTGCTTTCTGTGCTTAGGATAACTGAAGTGTAAGAGAAACTTTCGTAGTGAAAGATGACATAATGCAAGACAAAGTTAGAAGGATGTCTCTTCGAACCAAAATTAGTCATCTTCTAGACAGTATATTAAGATGGGATAGAGTTTAATGTTATAGATTATAAATTATCTGTTAGTGTAGAATGCATTGAAGTTACTCAAATTTAAACTCTTTAAACCAAAATTGATTATAGACAGGTCCTTACTCGATCAGAACCTGATATAGAAATGAGTGAGTTCAGCTCTTCGACATCTTTATACAGGAAATCAGGACACAACATCATAATGATCCCGGCCAGTTTTAAAAACCTATGAGGATATGGATGGACCTCTCCAGGAACAACTTTCTAAATGTGATATTTGTATCTGATATTTGAGTCTCCATCATTGGAATTGTTCAGGACTTGACCAGTCCTGAACTAGCTGCTGAAGAACCTCCTTTGAGCTGGGGATCAGATTAGATTGCTTTCAGACGTCCCTTCCAAGCTCATTGAGTCTGTGATGTAATGATATGAAATCCAGGCTTTTAAAGACAAGATATTCCCAAAGAATAGAGATTTCAGTACTAGATCCTGCTGCTTAACTTAAGGTGTTGAGTGGCTGAAGTTCTTTAAAAAAATTGCTTGAGGTAGAAAATCACTATAAGGAAATCATTTTGTGCATACTGCTATTTTTTATTTGTCTTTATAAAGCTTGTCTCCTCAGCCTTTCTAAGGACTGTTCAGGGTGGTGGGAACCACTTTCTGTGGAACTGTGGAAGCAAGGAACAATTCTTTTACATGGATTTGACACAAACATAGAAGTATGTGTATACATTTATTAAAACAATAAAATAGAAAGAAACCTTATAAAAACATTGTATTTTACACTTAATTTCCCCCTTAGGGAAAGAGGAAATGAACCAGCTACAACAGACACTACTTGTAGCTCTTAATGCACTGCTGAAGGTACTTTGATAACCTGATGCTAAAGGCAGTAAAAAGACTATAACTTTAATAGAATACTAAATATTTTTAATGGTGCTTTATTTGTTTTTTTAAAACAAAATATTTTAAATATTTTACAATTTTCAGACTACCAGTACTATATCTTAAAATCCTGTATTTTAACAGTCTGAAGATCAGTGAAATGTGAGCAATACTTTCTGAAATTCTTGTGCTGTCATCTCTGGCTTAAAGGGCACACCCTCTCTCTGGGGTGGGAAAGTAATTTGGTCTAGGACACTAAGCAATATTGGCTGCTCTTGAAAAAATATCTCAAGTAAAATAAACTTTTATGAATTTCATGTCATTCCTATTCCTTTTATTAGGAGAGCTTTGGAACTCAAGTTATTTGGAAGCGTTGGTTAGTTGAATTCAAGGAGCCCTTCGTAATTTGACATCATGTTTGCTACAAATGTGATGAGATTACATTTTGGTAAAAATCAGTTTCAATAATGTACCATCATGTTGATATTCCCTTTCCTAGTGTGTTGTCCTTCTACTTAGACAGGGAAGTACAACTGATCCATCAGAAATCTGACCTATCAAGTCTTTGAATTTAGTTTTGACTGATAATAAGCAAAGAAACTCCAATGAGCTGCGTAGTGCTTAATTTATGTATATCATCATTTGATCAGCTACAATAGAAATAACTTTTGCAGTGAGTAGCCAAGATACACCACTGCGCTACAATTATTGTTCACTCTTTTGTTGTAATTCAGTTTTTGGATTAATCAAAACCAAACAAATGCAGAGCCAGTTTGGTACCATGTTTTAATACCTTATATCTTATTGCTGTATTGATGTGGTTGTATCAATTATAAAACCACTTTAAGTCCACAAACAGATTAGCTACTTTCATGCTGCATAGAAGTCTAACTAGTAAGCCCTGTATGGACTCAATAGACTCCACGCAGACCTAATCTGAATCTCCCTACTTGACTTCTTCTGGATATGGAACACAGAAAATGTATGCAAAGACAAACACAACAGCTATTACCAGTTTGGACTCAATGTTAAATGTCCAAAACCCACACTGAATTTATTTGCTGTCCCTATCACTTCCTCCTGTTCCATTTCCAAAAGGTATTATTAGGTCAGCTGTAGCAAACATACAAGGACCGAAAGGCAGCACTAGGCTAGAGCTGGTAAACTCCAGGAGATCAGACTTCATTGTAATGGTTTTTCTCTGCCCTCCCCAAACAGCACAAAAGCATTCAATAACTTTAGCACAGCATTGAACCCATGCGAGCAGAGACTGCTTGAACTGTATGGTGCCTGTCCCTGCAGGAAGCAAAGGCTCAGAGCAGCACTGTGCTGTGATGGATGCAGAGCTTTGCTACATCACAGCCAGCAGTATGGGGCTACATCTCGGTCTTGGCATTCTCTCTAAAACTATCTGTATTACCTCTCGACCATTCCCCTTTCCTGCTTTAACTCTCCAGCCTCCCAATTCCCCCAGTTTCTGGGGAATCCAGGCTCCTATAATCATGGACAACAGAGAACTGACGATGCTGCAGTGAAGAGGTAACTAAGTGGCTATAGTAAGGCAGCATAATCATAAAATACCTATATCTTTAATATCTGTTTTTGTTAAACGATTTGCTTTCATTTTGCATGAGTTTTAGTTTTGTAGCTTAATCTAGAATGGACTTTATGCTTCATATCAGAATTTCTTTTATGTACTGCTTTAAAATTGCTGAAGAGAAGACATAGGATTGCCTGTAACATCTTTTATGCAGGTGATATTACAGCATGGCCTATACTTTCATTTTTATGGTTCTTACTTCCTTTCAGAATACTTAACTTAGTGGTGTTCAGAATGAGAACTGCCTTGATGAACATTTAAATTATGCAAATTTTACTTTCCCTTATGTTTTGGTTTGTTTTGTTAAGGAGTTTTTAAAATCTTCTGCCCCTATGTTGGAGCAAATGTTATAGTTGTCTGGAATGGAGCTGTCAAAAAAAATCAAAGGGAGCTAGACACCTCGTTTGGAGCGTGTCTGATGTGTTGGATTCACAGCTGCATGTGCATCTGCTCAGGAGGGGGCTGGGAGCAGGGGGAGGGTCTGGATCCCTCAACACCAGCTACTGCTTCATACGTGAGCTTCTCATGGCACAGCAGCACATCTCCCTTGTTTGGATCACCCCTGTACTTAACTGTCATTAGAATAGGTGACTGGCGCCCTGGAGAGCTGGATTCTCTTCCTGTGCCTGCCACACCATCAGGTCGTGTATACACTGTTTATATGTACTCCTGCTCAGATGGACACCTATCCTTTGTTCTTTACTTCCAAAGAAATTATGGGAGGTACTTGTGCCTTCCAGGACAGCACCTGGAAACTCTCACAATTCCAGAAAAAGACAACAGGGCAGTTGTGTTTTGAATGCACAGAACCAAGTACTCAAAAAAACATTGTTCTGTAAGAATTTTGTTTTGTGTACTCAAACTGACCTTGATAATTTTCTGCCCATTAAACTGAAACAATACTAATGGCACTTTTCCACACAATGGTATTATATATGTATGTGTTGTGTTCTTTTAGCTAAAGTGATGAAGATCAGTGGAGTGCTTCATAGTACAGTATTTGCCAAAGAAACAGCATTTCAGAACTAATAATGGCATGTTAAGTTTTAGGTGATCTGAAAAAGTATCTTAATTAAAAGATATAAAGCATTAAGTAATGACACCAAAATGATGTGCTGAAAGGCTTCTTAGACTTTGACTGTTGTCCTTTCTGAACATTGAGTGCTGTCTGTTCATATTATTAATGATGTATTATTATATAAAGACTGTTTTGTAATGAGAACATAAACCAAGACTTACTGATCAGGATTGTTATTTGTTTTAAATGTCCTTTCATAGTAAAATATATTTATATAGCAAATAAATGTACATACCAAATAACAAAATCTCATCTTTGAATCTACTTTGAGGTTACAAAATGGAGGACCAGAAGATAGCCTATAAATATATGCACGTGCACATTTGGAAATAAATGTCATATACTTTAATTTTTTTTAATATATTGAATGTTTCAATGCATAACAATTTTTCTTCTCATGGGTATTATATGGGCACTCAAACTTGGACACACTTTCTAAATCTTCTGTGCACATAAATATTGTTCCAAGATCCTTTAGAGTCAGTGATTTTGATCAACTCCACAAAACAGGCTTAAATTTCGGAATGGTTTTAGAGAAATGATGGTTGAATATCATGTCAGATAAAAATTTGTGAGAAAACAAGTTTTTTTGATTGTTGAGTTTTTAGAGTTTTCAAGTCTTCCAGGAAGGCTATGTTCCTTTCTGATTTTTTTTTACTTAATCCAGCTCAGTATAGTCATAGTGCAGTGGATGTCAGTAAAATAGCACAGTGAAATTATTAATTTAATTTTAAAGTGCTGTCTTCAGAGTCAATATGATTACACACATATATACACTGCAACATCTATTAAAACTCTACAAATAAATACCTCATCACTTTTTATTGTGGTTTATGCCAGAGATATCATTGTATTATTCAAGAATGATCTACGTAATTTTTATTGATATAGCATTCCAACTTTGCAAAACCAAAATGAAGACTAATGCACAAAGTGAGTTATGAATAAAAATGAGAAACCACTAAGAGAGCTGGACATAAGGTGAAAAAACTAAGGAATTTTATAATCAAAAATACTGCTAACTGGCTGTTTAACTGTGTGTGAATTATTGATTTTTCCCTCCTTCATTTTATTCACAAAAGGTCATAGTGCAGAACAGGACATTTTGAATATTTGTCTGACTTTGCTGAAGTGCTGCTTTCACAAATCTAAAGGTGTACAGGCTTTAATGTAATTTAAATAAGAATTGAATGTAGATGGAAGAGGACTTATATCTTACCATGGGTTAGTGTTATAAGCAGTCTGAGCATCCAATTGTTACAGCTGTTCTCATGTTTCTTGTACTTATGGTAAATAAAAATTTTGAAGGAGAAAAAGCTGTTTTGCTGAGAGAGGCAGTGGCAGGAGACTGAGAAAGTGATAGCAGACCAAAACATCACGTAGTTAAAGGTGCTTTTACAGTTTTCACTTGCTAGCACAATGAGGAGCGTGGGTAGTAGTACAGTAATGCTTGTTACAGCATGTACTAGTGCAAACTGTCAGTGTGCACCACTCTGAAGTTCCACATCAGTGAGACCTTGCCCTAGGGGCTGACCACAGAGCTGAAAAGAAAAACAGCATAAACACTTGGGCTAGGAATATTATCTTTACTGCAAAAAAGGTGAATGCATTTGAGCATATAGGTTTATCAATGCCGGAGAAGAGTGCATTGAGAAGTTATATTTTGGTAATATTGGAGAGGCATTTGACTGAGGATCTAGGTGGGAGAGAACAAACATTTGGCCATTGACACAGAGAAAGAGTACTGTGACTGTGAAGACATAGAAGGAAATTCATGGGTCCTATCAACAAAGGCCAGATGTTAAAGGTTTTAGAAAGATTTAAGAGCGTTTTATGGAAGGGACTTCGGTGAGACAAAGTCTCAAAATTTTGTCTTAGCCATACTCAGTTTCAGTCGATGGCCAGATGTTCATAAAGAGATAACAGAAAGGTAGTATGAGTTTAATTTGTATAAAAGGAATGCTACTTCTAAAAGATTAAATGGAACGGAGGATGGCATGAGTATGTGAGTTGTAATCTGGCTGTCTCCATGTATACACTATAGAGATGCAGTGTTGTGTGTTTGCTTTTTCACTGATATGAGTGACATCTAGTTAATTTTTGATTGATCTTCTTGGAAGCCAGGTGGATTTTGAGAGACATCTAATAAAAATGGGTTCATCAATACTTGTTGTATAAGCTAAGCATTATTTACACTGACCCAAAAAGAAAAAATGTTGGGAGGACTAGACAAGAACATTTAAGTAAAACTGTCTCCTTGAAGAGTAGGTGGTATTACAAAAGGAATTCTGAATAACTGCTAATGAGAAAGGACATTAGATAGTTTGCTTATAAACCTTATGACACTTTTTCCATTTCACTTTGCCATTATCTTCATTCAGAGCTGTTGGGGAATGGTGCAGACAGTGAGATGTGGATTAGTACTCAGTGGCAGTTTAAAGGAAGAACAGAACAGGTAAGTAGCAATCAGCTTTACAAGGCATTTTGTGCTTTCATGAAGACAGCCAGTCCTAGTCAGTATGGGAAAATTGCCTAGTACTAACATTTATTCAGCCCTTTCAAATGAAGTACAAAAGATGGCGGTATTGTTGGTTGTTTTGGGTTTGTTTTTTTTCTTTTTCCAGACAATGTAAGTGCAAATGTTAGAGAAAAGTTGCTTGGATATTTTCAGCAAACTAATTTTCCAGATCAGAGTTCTGTTGGCTTCAGTTATTGGAAGTGCGTAACAGATAACCACAGACAGCACAAGAATTCAGTGTTTTATAAGAAACCAGTTAATATTCATTTAGCTGCATTTGCTTTCATTTAACTGTGTATGAAAACTTTGAAGATGAGGCTCATAGATCACTACCAAATTTTGAATCTTGTTAATCTCTATTACACGCATATAAACTATATATAAGCAATTGGGCTCACTTTTTCTTTCCTTCCTTTCCCCACTCAATAATGATGGCAAAATATCTGGTCCTGGCAAGAGTGGAAAGATTACTTTCTTCCTTGACTAACCAAGCCATCTACAACATCTAGCCAAGGCTGATATTCCACTTAGCAATGCAAATAACAGTCTCAATTTCTTCAGTGATATATTTTTGCTCCTTATGTTTAAAGAGATTCTCAGTGTGGTACCTTAGAAATAACTGCAGTTAATTTAAGCATGTATCCTTATCTGACTGGTCAGAAAGTAACTGAAGTAGTTAAGGCTATGAACTGCTTTTATAGCTTCCGTTTGGTTTACAGAGGTCTGTTCAAAGCAGTTGCATGTGCCAGTCAGGACGCTCTCTGAATTTGGTAATTATGCGAAGGCTGGCTTTCAAAGGGAGGCAGTATAAAGACCATGTTGAAGAGACAACACAAACTGTGAAAAGTCTATATAAGATGTCAACTGTATGTAAAACCTTTTTAAATTTGTTGTGTCACTGTGCTGTGATATGATATACAATTTAGTGGGATCACTTGCATTCTATGGATCAGTCTTGGCATTGATCATTGCAGGAGTCAGACAACTGCAGTCACCTGCAGTAAGAAAGTGGTAAAGAATCTTGGCTGTTCTGCATGTGGAGATTAAGAACACAAATAATGTACTGACTGGTAGATGTCTTCTGGATCACTGCATTTTGTGAATATTGTATTGTTCCAGTTTTAATTTTGATGTCTTCCCCATCCTTTGTCTCTTTACCTTTTTATTATTATTATTTTGTATATGTTTATGAGAAAAATTGTCCAGAGAGGCTTTGGGAACATATCTCATCTTTGAACTCTTCGTTGAGTATAAGGTGGTCATCTGAGGTTGAGTGTATTAAAGCTTTGAGGATACAATGTTTAAAAAGTGTAGGTTCGAATATTGCTGAGGAGGCAGAACTGAAATAAAAAATAGGAACCTTCACTCAAATCAATCATAATGAAAAATTGAAAGAGCAGTGATGATGATCATGGGAAAACTCCTGTTTAGAAATGAACAATATCAACATGGATAACAAGGAAAATAAATTGAAATGTAGAAGATGCATAAGTGCATGAGATCGGGGAAAAAACTAAGAGCATTTTTCCTGCTCTTATTGTTTTTCTTGTTGTTCTTCTTATTGCTGTTCTTGTTCCTCTTTTTCTTCCTCCTCTTCTTCTTTTTCTTCCTCCTTTTCTTGTTCTTTTTCTTATGTTCTTGATATATTATTGATGGGATACAGCTAGAGATTACACAGGCCACTAGTGACTGCCAAGACCACCCTTGAGGAAAAAGGTAGACCTGAGGCAGAAATTCTTTTTATGAAGCAAATAAAAGAGTTAGACCATCTCTTGATATAAATGTTTTAAAGGCTTCTCAGAGGACTCTGGTAATTTGCTATGTTCCATCTTTCAGACTTTCAGTGCAGGCTGGGGGCTGGCTATTTTGCATTACTTAAGCTATTTGTGGATTTTTTCCCCCCTCTGTTTACAATAATCTATAGGACAAAATTACTAGTCCCTTTTGACTAACAGACAGAAAAGGTTAAGAGAGAAACCAAAGCCAAAATCTTCAAAAATTCCCAACTTCTGTCAGAAAAGTTCTTGGTGCCTTACTGGATTTGTGGCTCTGTGTCTCAGGGGCAGCTCAGAGTTTATAAAGCCATAGAATCATAGAATCACAGAATAGTTAGGGTTGGAAGGGATCTTAGAGATCATTTAGTTCCAAATCCCCTGCCATGAGCAGAGACATTTCACTAAATCAGGTTACCCAAGGCCCCATCCAACCTGGCCTTGAACACCTCCAGGGATGGCGTATCCACAATTTCTCTTGGTAACCTGTGCCAGTGTCTCACCACTCTCATGGTGAAGAAATTCTTCCTAATGCCTAGTCTAAATCTGCCTTTCTCCAGTTTATACCCTCGTCCAGGCTGGAATGTGGATTTCAATTTACATCTGCTATTTCAAGGCTAGTGCCTTAACCATTCAGACCTCTTTTTGAGTTGTTGTTGTGTTCATCATACAATCTTCCTATAAAATAAGTTTCAAAGTGTTGTAATTTGTATGCCGGAATGTAGCTATTCTGTTTAGCAATTGCTTTCTAGATGTTGTCTACTATCCATGTTAGTAGATAGTAGATTTTTTTTCCAAAAGAATTAATTCAATAATATGTCCAGACATGATTACTAAAAAAAAATTCAAATTGAATCAGTTTTCCAAAAGCACACTCTGATCTTGTCATGTTCCTAGCATTGTCCTTTTCAAATTAATTATTATTTTTTTTACAAGACAGTGTTATATCTTGTAGCAGAACTACCTGACTGTTCAATAAAATTTTTCAATAAAATGCAGACAGCTTTTTTTATTGTTTTAGGCAATAAAAAGCAACATTGCCACACCTTTGTTGTCTGTGCAAAACACATGATTATGCTGTTGCATGAACATCTGAAACCACTCTAAATTCAGCACGGGCCCTTTAGAATAACAATGCCTTAATATTTTGTTTCCTACGTCAGTTTCTCCTGAAGCATGACCATTATGCAGAACAGTTATCATTATGAAATTTGTTACATTCGAAACACTAACTTGTACTTATTAAAATTCTTTCTGTAGTATACATGAATTATAAGGATTATTGACATAACACATCTGATAGATATTTAGTTGCATTTCCTAAACAATGTAACTATCTGCAAAGGATTTATAGAATTCTAGTTTTCTTAGTTCATGAAGTTTGTTGCTAGAGCAAAATAGCAGAATTACTACACTTGTATTGATGCTGTCCTACATTCCAGTTAGTCTCTCTTTAATGAGAAGAGAAGGAAGGACTGAAGTAGTCTGATGAGACTTGCTATGCAGCGTATATTATTAATTTCTGAGGTCTTTATCTAACACTTTTATCTTCATTTTCCAGCCCAAAACCTGCATAACCATCTCCAGTATGCAGTGTTTCAACCAGATACCTGAACTGCAAGCTTTCATTCAATCCTTTTAGCGCAGAGCCAAAACCAAATGCGAGTAAATCAAATGCGTACTTTTAATTAAAATGTAAAATACATTTCTGAAACCATACAACTCAGACTGTGGTAAGTGTACATAATTACTGAGGAGCATATAATAAAATAACATATTATATATAATATTTGTATGCCTGTACTGTGCAGAAGATAGTCTTTTGCTTTCAGAAAGGCATTTGGCCTATCTAATGTAAGAAAACATCTCAAGAAAAATATGCTGCTGCTTGCTTTTTGAAAAATACTCATTGAAGGCATGAAAGGCTACGGAGAATGTTTTCTCAGTGCTAACAAATTTCTTGTTGCATAACTTCTCTGGATTAAAAAATTTCAAAGAAGCTCTTTGGTTCTACACTGGGATTTTGAACCTGCCAACTCCGACAGCTTCACATAATAATTTAGCTGTTGTTTAGTAGTATTACAGCAAACCTCTCTTCCTCCTCAAAGGTGTATCTGTCAGAAATGAATGTGCAAGAAATAAATCATGAATCTCAATGTCATTATTTTAACTTTTCCCACTTTGCAATTAACATATTTAAGCTCTCCTCCATAATTTTACATTTTGTAGTTCATTGTATAAAACTGTTGGTCAGTATCCTCATCAGCACTGTTTAGTATCCCTGATATGTGAAACAATTGGAGACCAAGCCCATAGACTTACTTTGAAATAAACACAGGGAAACGTCCTCATCAGCCAAAGAGGTGGGTTTGGGGTTTTTTTTTGTTTGTTTTGTTTTTTGGGGTTTTTTTTTGTGTAGCCTTAAACTGGCTAGGCTCTTCCAACATGGGTGTGCCCCTAAATCCCTTCCAAATTGAACAGAGAGATATAAAAATAGTGTGCAAACAATAGCATTAAACGTGCTTCTTATTTATCCCTTCTTGCATTTTACTCATGAGAATCCTTAAGTGTGGCATTCAAAGCTTCTATGTGAAAGAAATGTGCTTAGATGCATAACCTGCTTTCTCAAGTGATCTGGATGGGTTACAGTCTTAACTGTAATCATTTAACAATAAAAAACTGGTTTCTAATATTTCTTGAAGATGTCATCTTTGGAGCAAGCCTGATTAGAAGCATATTGTATCCCATCAGTTTATTCCCCTAGTACTCAGGAAAAAATGTAAATTGTAATTCAACCTCATTTTATACCTCTAAACCCACGTAAATGTATAGCTTTCTACCATGCTTGAAACTGGTCCTTTAAAAGCTGTTCCTCATGCATCCAGTGACTATGCTACCTATTCTATAATTATGTTTTTAAGAAGAAATAATTATCTATTAATAATGATAGGAACGGAAATAAAACCCATTCCAAATCATATAGATCTAAACATGTAGATTCTAATGTATAAAACTCTTCCATGAAATTTCTAATCAACTTCAGGAGTACTTGATTAATCTAACTGTAAGTTCTCATTATAGCAAACATCTAAGACATGGAATGGTTTGTAGTATTTCCACTACATATATTTGTGTGTACATGTGTGCATTTGTCTGTAGGAATATCCACATGGCAACTGAATTACTGTTATTTGGTGGTTTTCCTCCTCAAATGTGGTGTTATCAGATCCCTTAATATTGAAGAATGAGAAACAATAGCCTTAGAAAATGTTGATGATCACGTGAGAGATTGGGGAATATTTACTTCCTTACCATGGCCACAATTATTTCCCAGGGTGGTATACAAATGGAGTTTTGAAAGACTATTGCACAGTCACCACTAGTTAAGAATAAGATCACTCAAGATGCTGAATAATCTCAAATATTGTTCTAAACCCCTAAAATGGTATATCACTAGCCACAGTATGCTGGAAGGAGAAGGTTAATGCACATTGTATTATTGCAACTTTTTAACAGAAAGTGCCTAGACTTGACAAAACAGATTGGTGGTATTTTTTAATGAAAGTGAATACAGTTAATCTGTGTATACTTTCATTGACAAGGTTCTGCACTTAGGAGTACAGCACAGATGGTATAAGCAATGAATACTTATGTCTGACTGTAATTGATCCTATCAACAATGACATACCTTTATCTGGGTTGTATCACTTTAAGTCACATATGGTTAATTAAGTAAGAAGGGCCCAAATACACTAAGGAGATTTTTATGTTTATACTTAGGAAAACAGTCTAGACAGGTGTTAATGTAAATGAAGTTAGTACTTGTCAAAGGTGAAATTATCCATATGTGGCCCTCCTTCAGTCTCCAAATAAATACAGTTTAGCTATGTCTACATTAGCAAGTAGTGAAAAGCTATAAGGCCTGCTCTGCATAGTGGAACAGTTGGTGCTGAGGATCCCACTTCCCCACCACAGGGATCTGAGGGAGTGGAGAGGTTACTTCAGACTGTCTGTTCTGGTCCCAGTGATTAAATGCCCACAAGTGACTGGACACTGCCAGGTGCAGTCTTGTAGGGCATCATTTGAATTAGATTAGTTCCTTGTATTTAATACCTTGGGAAGCTACTCTTTTTATCCACAAAACAAAGCTTGCCCTTTATTTCCACCATCCTTCAACCTCGATTACAAGAGATTTGCTTCCTTAGATAATGCTTTCTTGCATGCGTATTGTTCAGTCACTGTCTTTTACTATATGTAGAAGTCTGCCCCATGACAAGGTAGTAGAATATCATGTAGTAATGTTTGTGTTAAACTGTTTTTTTGCATGTGAATGTATTTGTATTGGTCCTTAGTTGCAGAGTCTGTCTCTTGTGAAAATCCTGTTGGAAATTTACATCTCCTAAATTCATTCCGTTTATGGACTGTACTTCCCATTGCAAAGTACACCTTTCCTTTGCTTTCTCCAACATGGAAAATAGTATAACAAAACAGAAGTTGATGTGGTTCTAATTTTTGTCCTGGAAGACTCCACAGATATTAGTTCTTTATAATAGCTCTAATCTCAGTATTCTACCTTACCTTTTGCTCTATTTTTGAAACTTACTCCAGTAGTTTTTCCTTCATGTAGGTGAATATGTAATTCTACTTGTACATCAGAACCCAGTGACTACTAGTGGGTTTTCCAGAAGAAAATCTCCAGCTTTTTCTGAGATGCACCTGCAATGCATGCTCTTGAAGGTTGAACAGGTTTTGAACTGCATATTCATCTTGGCGGACGGTTGTATCCAAAACAAGTATTCCTACAACTGTTCTTTTATTTTTGAAAAACTTTTTATTTTTGAACCCCCATCCCCCAGTAGGTTCTTCCTGCTTTCAGTGCAAAATTTTGTTTCTGTCTCTTTTTCCTTAGTCGAGTCGTACGTGGTGAATTAGATTTCCATTTCACCTCATGATTTTCATCACTTTCTCCTCCTTGAAAACATTGCTGCTGCTTGAAAGTTTTAATTTTTCATTGCTGAAGCACATACTTTGTGGATGTCTTGCCTACATTTTCCTATCTATCCCAAGTGGCTGTGTAATTTCTACATTTTGATTAGCATCGTCAGTTTTGGAAACAGAGACTTTGACATTCTTTGTAGTTGTGGTAACAATTAGCCCCCTGCCAATATTTGACTGGTCCAATAGTTCTTTGAACATTAACAGCTTTAGAAATTATTATGAAAATGATGTGCTAAAAATATTTTACTGACACCTTGAATTTAGCAATCTGCTTATTTATAAACTGAAAACATACGTAGCCGCTTGGTATGAAATTAGTTAGAATTGTGTTTGTTTTTTAAACATGTAATATGAAAAAAACATTATAATTTAGGACACACAAGAGTATTGTGTAACACGGGGCCTTATGTATATGAGGCAGCATCAAACAGTAACTGAATAAAAAAAACAAACTCATCCTATGTTTTAAGAAATTCACATTAAGTCATCATGAAGAATATTCTTGTCATGGAGAGGTATCGTCCCAAGACAAGATATGTTTTAACTAATTTAATACGTTGAAAAGTAGTTGGATGTGTGTTTCTCTCTAACTTAACTATTAGTTTAAACATTATACAAAATTGGCGCATGATTTGGAAATCAAAGAAATAAGCCCAACAAAAGGAATATGCACCTAAAGGCACATTCTGAGTCCTGCTTATTTTTAGATTTAAATCTTTTATTTCCATTTCTGTTTTGAAGCTTAAAATTGGTGCAAAAGTTTTATTTTCTATTTCTCTGTGAAATTATTTGGTATTTTGTAAAATCTTGTTGCAACATTGCTTACACATAGCGAAAAAACTAGCAAATGTTGAAACCTAAAAAATGGACAGAAATACATATAGTAACAGCATTAATTTCCAGGTTTAGTCGGATGTTCTAACATATTGTTCAGCTATTTTGTATGTGTTAGTAAATAGATGTCTGACAGCAAAATAGTGGAAGATTTTTGTATATTCTCATGAAATTGCTTGTGCAGTTCAATTTTTTATATTTTTGCATAGACAATCTCCCACCTAATTATTAAGGGATTCTCGTTGATCAAAGCAAAAATAACAGATAAGGAAAAGAAACAAGTAAATAGAAGCAACATTAAGAAGAAATATCTAGAGGACATCTAACATTTGTAGTTATTGCTCATCAATTCTGTCTAGAAAAGAGAGAAATTGATAGCATGTTGAAATCTAAACAGCTTGGTTAATTATGAAATATTAATTGCTTAGCAGACTAAGAAAAGGGCAATATGGAGCTTCAAAGATAAAATAACATTTGCAGCCGTCTTATCTTATTCCACCAAAAAATATTTTTAAGGTCATTTTATGTCAATTTAAACAAAAAAAAGCCCCAAAACCATAAAAGTAAAAAACGCCGATTAACCGTAACTTGTTAGGTTGAATCAGGATTTTCTCAGACATTTAACATGAAATTTCAGCATCTTTAGAAAATAAATTTTTGTAAAAATTGACACCTTATTTCTCAGGCTTCTCATTCATAAGTTTTTTCACCATTCCAGCAAATTTTCACCTTGAGTTATTAAAACTTGCTTCCATTTCCCACCTTGTTGCTGCGTATATATATATCTCATTTCACATTTTTCCCCTTGACAGTACATTCTAGTCTTTGCATAACTCTCTTCCATTAAAAAGACTGCTACTCCCATGCAACGGGAACCTGCAATCTTCTCTTTGAAACACTTTTAATCTCACTTATTGTGAAGACCCCACCAAAATGTGTAATCTCACTGTGAACATTGTACTTCTATTTGCTGCAATGTTTGTTAATTCTCTGAGCTATTAATTCTGAAGTGGCTACCTTTATAGCTTTGTGATTCACTGGGAATAAAATTAAATTAAAAGGAAACTGAAAAGCCTAAAACCCAAACTTTTCCTCAGATTCACCACTAAAATTTGAAATTACTTGCTTGTATTGGTCTTGATTCCATCATTACCTTGTGATTATAATCTGCTATAAAGCCTACTTGACTATAGCCTACAGTGGTGATCCTCCAGGTTCTTCATTGCTAAGCTTTCTAGGACAACTTCAATACAAAAAAAGAGTACATCTTTTGATTAGTAATAAACTCAGGAATCCATCGTTCCTTGTGCTGCTTGTATATTTTCTAACCAGTAAAGAAAATAAGTTTGGCCTATAGCAATGAAAAAAGGGGGGGGGGGCATGTCTATAAAATTGAATACTGTGGTAGATGCTCTCTAATAAATAGGCAAACCCCTCCTTTGCCAGCTGCTTTTTGTTTGAGAAGGAGATGCTTTGTGGACTTGAGCAGAAAAAAAGTAGTACACAAATCTTATACAGTTGGCTAAATCACTATGGTTGCAAAGTAAACACTTTTTTTTTCCTTGCTATGAAGAAAAGTCATTTCTGCTGTAAGACTAATATTTCAGTCATTAGTGTTTTTTATTCTTTAAATTTACATGAAATAACCTTTTTTTTCAGCCCATTATAGTTTTCTGTCCTTTTTTTATAAATACCAAAATGAAGACTAATACAATGCAGTACTCAGTAGAGGAAAATACACAGTAATGCTACATTTGGAAACTGAATTTAGAGTTGTTTCTTTTCATCCAGTTTCCTTCCTTCCTTACTATTCACCCCGAAGTCCCATTTACAGAAAACTATATTGTTAGATATAAAGCAATTAATATTTATGGCTTAAATATAAATTTGAATGAGCTACAATAGCAATAAAAGTTTAGAAATTCACACTTTACGTAAAGGTTTATGGAAAACCTAAAAAATATCTTTTCAAGATACTTTGGGAAGAATGGTCCAAGAACTGTTCGGTGTTTTCATCTTTGTACATTTGAATCCCGTGTGATAAAGCTATCAGAGAATTTTTTTTTTCCTTTACAAGTTGAATCTTTGAGTCTTCTCATGTAGAGTTATTTTGATGGAGGAAGAGCAGGAAATATTTTTTTTAAAAAAATTTATGGAAATTTCAAAGACGTTTATCTAATTTTAAAACTCAAGTATAGTTCAAGTGTAATTGAATCATTGAGACTGCTCTATATGAATTCTGTGACTTACAAAAGTAATGAGAAATGTTATGTTAGTTTCAGAACTAAAGTATTGTTTGTGTTTGTGATTCTGAATTTAGTGGTCTTTCTGTTTCGGCTTCCATTATAAACCATAATTGTAGAAGTTTAAGAAATTTATTGAAAGCATTAGTTTAGGGTGAAAAACTTACATTAGAGCTCTACTGCTTGGAATGAAGTTACCTTTTCTCCTCAAATTTTGAAAAAGAAAACTTTGTCAGTATTAGCTCAGGAGTTTATTTAGTGTTTCTATAACTAAATAAGAATTTATGAACATTAATTTTACTTTTATCACTTGAGAGATTTCTGCCTTTTCCGCTCAGTATGTTGAATAATCATCAGTGTCAATGGAAGTTCCAGTAATAAATCAAGACAATAAAAGATTTTAGTCTAAAGGAGTTGCCTAGCTATTAAAAGACTTCAATAACCGAATTGTCTTTTTTTCACTAGATGCATGTTTGGCACTTCAAGCAAATGTTTTCTGGAAAATCAAGGGTAGAATATGATCCCCACAGAGTTGTCTTCGCAATTGCATTATTGTGGTATGGTATTGATCAGCACTTTCAACATGCTGAGCATTCACTGCATATTGGGGATGATCTGTTTTTCAAATCGGTGTAAAAATGTCCAAAATTGAATTTGGTCATATTTGGACATCTAGGGAGGCAAAGGCAGATCCTAAATGATTGTTCACTTACAGCACAGAGATCCAGGCTTTTTGATTTTACAGCTGAATCAGACTGGATTTCCTCTGGGGTGAAGTGCAAACCGATGAGTATGACAGGAGAGGAAGAGAAAGGCAGCTTTTGAAATTGACCTATATCTTTCCATGAACTACTGTCCCTCTTCTTTTTTTTTTTATTTGGCTGTTTGATGACCAAAGAATGTGGGTCATCCTGCTGGCAGGAACTATAAACCACTGTCATGGTTATATGCCACAAAAATGATAATGTGCTAGTAACACTAGCACCATAGTTTTACTAAATCAGTGTCCATGAACTCTTTCTTAGTAAATCCTCATGGAATTCTTTGAGTTTGTTTCTTCTCAGAGAAGTTAACCATGAGTTATCATTGGAGGGTTACTTGCTAGAATGAATATCAAATTTGTAACAGATATTAAAAATGTTTCATATATTTGTTTTAAAGGAATAACCTTTAGGACAACATTTCTGAAGTTCAAAATTCATGATTGTTATGAGTTATTGATTTAGTCACTGACCTTCAAAATATCATTAAAAAGAGTTCTATTAGGAGGGTAATATTCTACAGTAATCAAGGTGTCATTTGGGTTGGCTTTTTACAGTTATTCAAAGTTTTATTGAAGTCTTAACTTCACAGACTAATCTTTTTGTACAAGACGCTGCCCTCAAGTGGCTATTGAATAAAACCTGTGTTATCTTTAATTTCAGTGGTATTCTTGTTTTTAATTAACAACTTGGTTTTGAAGGAGGAAATACCCAATACTTGATAACTACAGAAACAAATACAGTTTATTGCTCTCTGGATGAGATTTGTAGGGGTAGATACTCAAAAATACTTTGACAGATGCTGTAAAAGTATGGGATTTCAGTTATATCAAATTGTATTTGCATTGATTTTCATCAGCTTCAACAGGTGTTAGGAACCTCCTTGGTCTATGAATGATTCTGAGTGTACATTTGCATTCTTAAGCACCTAAATATGCAGGTAAATTTTCCCGTTTCATGCCCGTTTTAATCCATCCTACCAGAACTATACAATACAGATGTAAGGCTATAGACTTGGGAAAGGATTTTAAGACACTGAATCTAAGAGGCCAGAATTAATATGAATCCTAGACATTAATAAATTTTCTTTCAAATCAAGAAGCTGATGAGTAAATAAAACCATATCTTTATGACAGCCCGACAATTTTGTCTTCAAAAGTAGACAAAACCTTAAGATTTTCAGTTTTCGGGAAGGTAAAGCAAACAGCCCAGCACTGAATGACCATTTGCATTTCCTCACAACCCAAATATTGTCACTCATCAACAACTTCCAGTTCACTTCCAGCAGTATGGGGCTTTTAACCAATTTTAGGCAAATAATGATAAACATCCCCATTCTCTTGAAGATCATTTGCCTTCTATACCCTCTAGAAATGATAATAGAAAATCATGTGCACATTTGCATTTGTATTTACTGTGTTTGAATTAAAGCTGCAAACAGCGCTGATTCACTAATAACTGATGAAAGTGTCTCATTATTGAGCTACAAAACCTTCAACAAATTAATGGAAATTGCAAATCACCTTTAAAATTGCAGGCTCTTTAGTGCTATATTGAGTGGTGAGAAAACTGCATAAATAGCCTTGCTGCTTAACTCTTTCTTCTGAAAAAAAATAGCTTTTTTATTACATTTTTTAAAAACCATGGCTTACTAATTAAGGCATGGCTAAGCAAATTTTTTTTTTTTTTACTTTGTGTTTTATTTTCAGTATGTGAACATTAAACAGTATGTTACTAGTTTTTGTTCCTTCCTTTTTATATAATTTTTAGAATCATAGGCTCTCTGCCTATGATGCTAAGCAAATGTTTTGGGCACTTTCCTGTCATGCTCCACAGTACAGTAAAAGATTTATCATGTGCTGCCTCTTTTCTGTAGTGAGATAATGATTTTTTAAATACATACGTATCTAATATTTTTCTCCAAAATAACAACTTAATTAGAAGAAAATATTTCATGAAAAGGGAAAAAGTAAAAGCTACACAAAGTATTTGTTTGCTCACTATTTGTTTGATTTTTGCTGTTTCTGCATAACTCTATATCCAAAACTAGCGCATGTCAGTTGTCACAAAGAAATATGCATCAGAGCTGATCTCCAGCAGGTATAAAATTTCATAGCCTCATTGTCATGGAAATCCACTCAAACAGAGTACCTGAATGATTTCTATAAAGTGCTAGATTTTCTTATATCCCACAATTCCACATTACAGCTGAGATAAACTGGTTGATTCAAAGGAATGTATTTCAGCTTAACATAGATTTGAAGTAAAAATCAAAGGTTTGTAATTTCATCAATTTTAGCTAATGTTTGAGTTATCATTAAGCTTGTGATGAGTAATTTATTATAGTTTTCTGCATTTGGTAGATATTTAAAAAAATAAAAAATTTATAAGGCACAGCTGACAATACTTTTATGTGTAAAACTTCATATAGCATATGTACTAGTGCAGTGTAACCATGAAGGAGCAGAATTGGCACCCAAATACATTTTTCTGCTATATTTGAAGTTACTTTGCTTGTAGGAATATTAAAAGTATTTGCATACTGACATGCTCTATTGCTTCAAGACATTCCAAAATTTAACAAACTCTGTGAATCTCCATTGACACAATTCTTGCTATTAGTTGCAAGATGCCTTTTACTAGAAAGTCTTTTCTATGATTTTCCAAATTGTTTTGTTTCTAGGGCTGAATATGCTGTGAGACATCCATCATTAGTTCTGTCCAGCAATGGACAAGTAGCAAGAAATCAAAGTTTCTGTTTGTCCTGCCCCATGGTTACAGGTTTGATGAGAGAGGAAAATAAAAGTCCCTTTCATTTGTCTTCCTCTTTTAATTCCTTCTAACTCACCACCTTCTGTTTTCCTTTTTGTACTTCTTTTGTGTTATGATTGTATCCACAGCTATTGCTCAACATTTTCATTCCACTACCTGTAGGTCCTTATACTCATAAGCACCATACTAATGTTTGATAGCAGTTTGCTAGTTTTTCACACCAAATGTTGAAAGATGAAATATTATTCCATTCCAGCTGCTCATGTCCAAACATTGTAAGTCTTCTGTTTGAAGTCCAGAAAACTATTTTGTTTCCTTCTGGTTTTGTCCTGTCTCCTGACTATGTTCTCCCCACTGCTTAGTCAGTTAAGCAGTGCGCACTTGAGGCTTTTAAAACAGCACTTAACCGAAGAAAGCCAGTTTGCTAGCCAGAGCTTTGCATGGACTTGTCACAGTTTTGAAGTAGTGTTTGTTAAATATGCTAAGCATTCATAGAAACTACATTCACCTGCAGGTAACATTATTTTCAGCATTGAGTACAGATGAATTAAAACTGATCATAGTCTGCTGTCTATCTTCTCTTCTTCCTCTGTTGCTTTAGTAAACACAATGTTCAAGAAAATTTTTGGCATGCACTGAAGTTTGTTGAACACATTAAATATTGTGATGCTTTAGGGATCATTACATACTGAGATTCTGCATTGAAAATGTACACAGAATAATAAATAAAACCTATACGTTTGATTGTTCATGATATGTTATTACTCACAAGATTAAGGTAATAAGCATGCGTTCCCCATCAGTACTGGCATACAGCTCTCTAATACTATACGTATTAAGCAGATGTGACAAACTATTACCACGACTCAAAACAGACTTCTGTTTTGCAAGGCCTTCTCCACAACTGAGTTCCAGTTTTCTGCGTTTCATGTCAGAATGGTAATTTAACTTCATATACTGTAAATGTAAACCAACTTGTGATGATGTGACTAACTGAAAATTACTTTTCATAGCTGGTACTTTTTCAGCTGGGGTGCAGAATTTGCCTTAGATTAAACTTGAAAATACCCCAGTGGCAGTAAATTGCTGTCTAAAATAACTAATAAAATGCAGCTGGGAGTGGAATAAAAACCAGTTTTAGACATAAGGAGTCATTTTATCAAAAAAGTCTTTATGCAGAGGTTAACATTTGTATGAATAACTGAAAGGTATTAAATAGGACCTACCCAATTTAATCTGTTCCATTTCATGGAACTTTCACCTGACAGTTAGCAGCAGTCATGAAAATTTTGAACACCCAACCAGAATGATGAAACTTGTTAAGTATGTTCTCTAACATAGTATTTTATTGTTGTTTTGATGAAAAAATGATCAAACGTGTGCTTTCCCCCAACTTGTGTTCTAAAATCTATTCTGCTGTATAGCAAACCTCTAATAGAAGCCATGTAATGTTTTGATTTGTTTCCCAAAGAAAGAGGCTGTAGCTGATGGTCTTTTCTCTTGGGCCTTCACAGATGTGCAATAATAGCAGATAATAGCCAAGCTTTGTTATATATTGCTTCTTTGTTTACGTAGTAGTTTGTCAAAGAATAAAGGGTCCTAAAAATGTTACATTGTGTCTTGAGTAGGGTTTGATACGAAAAAACTCTAGACAGCCAGTTTTGCAAGAAGAATATAATAATAGTACTGTATATGTTATTCTAATTGCACGTCGTGTTTTGTCTGCAGGCAATTCGTAGGTGGATTTATAATATGCAAATAAAATCTTTCATTTCCAAACCTTCCAGTGTAATAGTTTGGAAACCCAGCCAGTTTGCTGTAGTATACACAAAGGTCTGAAGAACTTCTGCCATATTGCCAGCTTTAGTTTTGGTTGTGTCTCAATGCACAGCAATGGAAATGGCTCCTGAGCAGGATTTTGGAATCCTCAGAATATGCAAATCCCACCTAACTCTTTTTTCCTCTCCAGAGCTTTGACTAGGAGGAGAGCTACAAAGATGATCACAGGGCTGGAGCACCTTCCCTATGAGGACAGGCTGAAAGAATTGGGCTTGTTCAGCCTGGAGAAGAGAAGAATCTGAGGAGATCTTATAGCGATCTTCCAGTACCTGAAAGGGGCTACAAGAAAGCTGGACAGGGACTATTCACAAAGGCTTGTGGTGATAGGATGAAGGGGAATGGGTATAAACTGGAAAGGGGCATATTTAGGCTTGATATAAGGAAGAATTTCTTCACTTTGAGAGTGGTGAAACACTGGAACAGGTTGCCAGGAGAAGCTGTGGATGCCCCATTCCTGGAGGTGTTCAAGATCAGGCTGGATGGGGCCTTGGGTAACCTGATCTAGTGGGATGTCCCTGCCCATGGTGGGGGGGTTGGAGCTGGATGAACTAAAGGTCCCTTCCAACCCTAACTATTCTATAATTCTATGCCTAGAACCCAAGGCACATATTTTTATTCTCCTGGTGTAACTGGTACTGTTTTCTGCTTCACATTAATAGTCAATACCATCATGATTCTTGAATGAGGCAATTTCAACTGTAAGTCATTAAAATTTGGTAAACAGGCTGTCCCCTAGACAAGAGTAATGCATGCATCTGTGCTGTGTCAGCTATACTTAAACAGGTGAGACTGAAAAAAACAGAATGCAGTAACTTCTCTGCATTTTGGTTGTGTAGGGTCCTTGTTCTCTAAGAGAAATTTTTGCCTGAAAAGTTTATATATAAAAGTGAAAATATTTAAAGAGTCAACACAGCACTGACTTAAAGACATATGCCTTGGCAGACTGATTGGTTATTTAAGCTTTGCAGTGAAGCAGGTAGTTTAAAACTCTAGACACTAGTGCTTAGGACCATCTTTGTTAAACATGCAGTGAAATACTGAATCTGACTCCCTGTCTCTCTAATTTACATAAAAACAGCACTTAAGCCAACCACAAACTTATTCTGGATATTCAGTCCACACTTTTTAATATTTAGTACAACTATACAAGCACATTATAGGCAATCAGAAAACATAGTTGAGTTTACATTAATTTATGGTGAAATGCTTTTTTTGATTCTTCCACCATTGATGTGAGGGTGGATCTCAAAATACTTAGCAAGAATTAGTAGTGTACATATTAATGTATTATTAATTACTTAAAAATTAATAGAAATGTTATCTGCCCCACTTTTACAGTAACTAGGGTACCGAGGATCAAAGGCCTGACTGTGCAGATCCTTTCACATGCCTTTCAAGGCTTGTGAACTGGTATCAACTGAAACTGACAGAGGAGCTTAAGTTATATATGCAAGGTTACCCATTGTGCTAGGGGCAGGGTCAGAAATAAACACCAAGAATCCTTGTTTCTAGTCACCTTGAACTGCTTTATCACATCTCTTCCTAGACTTGCTAACATCTTGGTAATATGCAAGACTGCGAATAGAATTTGTTTGCTGTTCATCTTATTTTTATATTTAGTGCTAAGCATGAAACTGTTGTTAATGCTTGCTTAATTTTTGGAGAGGTTCATTATCAAAAATCTTCTTCGTTGTTTTCTTTGTCTTGGTTTTTATTTTCTCTTTCCTTATCTTCTTTAACCTCTTGTTAAAGAAAGTTATGGAAAGTAAGTGTCTAGAAAATAATTACTCACAAAGGAAAACCTGAAATACATCTCCCCTTTTCAGTAGTCACAACTGAAAAAAGAGATTACGGTGGTGGGACAAAAAAGCTAAACTTGTGCATGAGTTCGTGGAAGTGATCTTAGGTACCAGGGCTGAATTTGACTGACAAAACAGTAGGATGATGTTTGAGGCAAGAACTGGCTTTTTGTTCGGCAGCACATCCTCTTCCTGATGGGTTCTCAGAAGTACTCAGTATAATAGTGTGATAATTGGTCTTGAAGATGGAATGAGTAAGATTGGATGGTGGTCTTTGGGGGCCCAGTTGTGTTATATCTAATCTAATTATGTTTGATACTGACTTTTTAATACATGTGGTAGTTATTTCCTTGGCTTAGAAGTAAGGCATATAGGCCAGCTTAATATTTGCTTGGTTTCTGTTCTAAAAGCACACCAATTTATTCTTAGGAGAAATCCCAGCTCTATCTGTCTCATGTCATGCAGTTTTCTAATTCAAAACTAAAACTGGTTTGTTCCAGAAGATGTCTTGAAGCATAAATATGTTGTGACTTGTGGAAATGTGGGAGGTGTGATTGAAAGAGCAATAGACTGTATAGATTGTACTTCAAAAAAACACTGCAACTTGCTGCAGAAAAGACGTAGTGAGCTATTGCTGTCTTGGAGCAATAATCCCCAGCAGGCATTCACCCCTTTGTATGGGACAATATAAATATTTCAGTCGATTTATTTGTATAAAGAAGCATCTGGAGATGGTGAGATTGTGTAAGACTAATTTTAGAGTCTGAATTAAACTAATTCCATTGCTACAAAAGTCACTGCCATGTCCTATTCTCTTGTTTAAAAGACGTATATGGACTATGCCAATACCAGATTTTCCCAACCAAATGGAACAGAAAAGTCTAATTCTCTACTGTTGGTAGTGGTGTGATGGACACTGGTTTACTCAGTGGATTATAAAAATCCTTCATGAAAGATATTTATGCAATCAAGTTTCTGAGGCAAGTTCCTTCTCAGCTGTTAGCATCTGGGTTCCATTTCACTATGAATAGGTGACTGTCTCTTGAATTTATTTATGTTTCTCACTTTTTAATAGAAAGTAAAGCATTTACTCCTGGTTGGGGGCAGGGAGTAGTTTATTTGGGGTTTTTTCTTGTTTTTTTTCCTCTCTTATTTCACCATTGTCTTCTACCTTAAAATCAGTGTAATATAAGTTAAATATATTAATAAAATTAGCGGTGTGTGATGTATTGATGCAGTAGGTAGGGAAATAAAGTTAAGTCAGTTTTTGTTTTAGAAATCTAACTTGCTCCCCTGAAGTACCTGGAATATTGAAATGCAGGTTTTGTCCTATGTTTAACATACTTGCACCTCCTCTTTTACCTAGTGATTATTACTGGTGAAAAGCTTCCAGCCTAGCATAGAATCATAGAATCATAGAATTGTTAGGGTTGGAAGGGACCATAAAGATCATCTAGTTCCAACCCCCCCACCATGGGCAGGGACATCCCACTAGATCAGGTTACCCAAGGCCCCATCCAACCTGATCTTGAACACCTCCAGGGATAGGGCATCCACAACTTCTCCTGGCAACCTGTTCCTAAATTTGCCCCTCTCTGGTTTGTACCCATTCCCCCTCATCCTATCACCACAAGCCTTTATGAATAGTCCCTGTCCAGCTTTCTTGTAGCCCCTTTCAGGTACTGGAAGATCGCTATAAGATCTCCTCAGATTCTTCTCTTCTCCAGGCTGAACAAGCCCAATTCTCTCAGCCTGTCCTCACAGGGAAGGTGCTCCAGCCCTGTGTTAATCTTTGTAGGCCTCCTCTAGACCCATTCAAACAGCTTTATATCCTTCTTATGTTGAGGATTCCAGAACTGGACACAGTACTCCAGATGAAGTCTCACAAGAGAGGAATAGAGGGGCACAATCACCTCCCTTGACCTGCTGGCCATGCTTCTTTTGATGTAGCCCAGGACATGTTTGGCCTTCTGGCCTGCGAGTACACACTGCTGGCTCATGTGGAGCTTCTCATCAATTTGTACCCCAAGTCCTTCTGGGCAAGGCAGCTCTCAATCATGTCATCCCCCACTGTGTACTGAAAATGGGGATTGCCCCAATCCAGGTGTAGGACCTTGTACTTGGCCTTGTTGAACCTCACGAGGTTCTCACAGGCCCACTTCTCCAGCTTGTCCAGGTCCCTCTGGATGACATCCCATCCTCCTAGTGTGGCAACTGCACCACTCAGCTTGGTGTCATCTGCAAACTTGCTGAGGGTTCTCTCAATCTCGCTGTCAATATCATTGATGAAGACATTGAACAACACCAGTCCCAGTATGGACCCCTGAGGGGCACCACTTGTCACGGATCTCCATCTGGACTTTGAGCCATTGACCACTACTCTCTGAATATGACCATCCAACCAGTTTCTTATCCACTTTACTGTCCACCTGTCAAATCCATATCTCTACAATTTAGAGAGAAGGCTGTTGTGGGGACCGTGTCAGAGGCTTTACAGAAGTCTAGACAGATCACATCTGTCGGTTTTCCCATGTCCACTGCTACAGTTACCCCATCATAGAAAGCTACTAAGTTAGTCATACAGGATTTGCCTCTAGTGAAGCCATGCAGTGATAATTATTTAAAGTTCAGATAGTAGAAGGCTCAGTAGGTGAACAAATGCACAGCATTGTAGGAGCTCTGAGTCTCCAATGCCAGATTAACATATATGACTAGCAATGTTGTATCAGAGTTTTGGCCATTATCTCTTCCACAAGTGCCTGAGGCACACATGGACGTAGGAAGTTATTAATCACCATGCTCTACAAGCATCATTTTCTGGGACTGTCTGGCAATGTGCTTACAGCTTGATCCTGATTCCTTTGAAATCAGTCAGAACTTTACAATTGACTTGAAGTGAGGAATCATTTGGTCATGAAACAGTGGGCCAAAATTATAGTATTAAATACTGAAGAAACAAGGACAAAAAGAAGCCACTGTAAGTGCATACTTGAAACTAAAATGCAAAACAAACAAACAAAACAAAACAAGCGACCAACAATCTTTGGACCATATACCCAATATGCTTTCTACCAGCTCTCCAGCAAAACAAAGGTAATCCGTGACCAATTCATGATTTTTCTATGAATTTGTTTCTTGAAATTAATTTAACTTTGATATTTATAAGAGTGTGTATGTCTGATGGAAGATTTTACTGTGAAGTAATGAAGCAGTTAGAAAGTCTTTATCTTGCACAGATATTCTGTATTTTCTCATGCGGATGCTGACAGATTTCTCTCCTCTATTCATTTGACCTATATTTGATATGGGGTGTAGATCTCAAAATTATTGAATTTCTCAAAAATGCACCTGCAACTTCTGTTCTTAAATTCAGTCAATATTGGGCAATGATTTGAAGAGATTTGAGTGGGCATAGATGCACACAGTGTAATCGCATACACGCTCAGCTCCCTAACCTCAAAATCAAGGTAAAACGAATGAATGCGTTATTTCTAACCCTTCTAGGAGCAACTTGAGATTTTTTACAATATGAACTGCAAATACGCTTAGCTGACCTAATGCTTCGATAATAAGAATTTGAAGAAGTTTCCTAGGAGGAGAGAGTATTTGTCAGGAAAGCTCTACTAGCTACCTATTCCAGTGGTTCCTTATGTTTCTTCATGCATTGCCCAAGGCTGACAAAAGTTTGTTTAAAAGTGAAAGAAATGCCAGATACCACCTCAATCTCCCGCAGCCACCCTGAAGCAATTATGACAAAAGTATTTAACTTACAATCAAACTGAATCTAAAATGACCTACCCCCACAAACTGAAACAGGAATAAATTTTCAAATAGTTTTCCTAGAAGAAAAGATCGCATGAGCTTTCCACTAATTATACTGCATTAGAATGAAAAGCCTTAGTGTTCCACCTTTCAGCCTATAGTCTTGTCTTTTCTGTATCAGTGTTTTAAGTGCCTATCCACCATTCACATCCTGATCTTGTCCTGTCTTGGATAAGTTCCTTGCTGACTGTACTGAGAACAACATCATTCCCTTCCTGTCATTCTCAAATTTTGTTACTAAGTTATTTTTCTGTTGATTTGGCCATATTACCTTCTTTTCTGCCTCAAGGAACTGGCAAAGCTTCACTCACACCTATATTTTGTTTCTTATCTTGTACTTTTATTCCTTCTGAGCCGTGCTGAGTTCAATGTTGTTAATGTCTTTCGAGTCCTATTGCTGCACTATTGCCTTTCTTGTTTGGTGCAATGTGAGGTGTGAATTCACAGGGCACAAATTTTCCTTGCTGAGGAGTCACACTTTCTTTAGGGGGCATGCAAATTCATCTCATGATAAATGCTTGCTGTGCTCCCTAGAGAGAAATAAGAGTGATGGTAAAAACTGTTGGCTTGGTCTCACCTGTCTGTCATTTTAAGATTTGAGACTTCTCAGGTATAGGTAACAGCCTTTCTTGTAACTTCCTCCTTAGTGCAAACGTAATTGCATGTTCTTTCTTGGTGCTTCAGACATAGTGCAGGTCTCCTCTTCCAGTTCAGTTCTTACGTTAGGTAGGAACACTGGGCATTTGTTGTGCTAGCCATTCCTCATTTCCTTTGTAATCCTGATTCATTTAATGGTGGATTATTTAAGATCTTTTTGGGGATCTTTTATTAAACTGTTAATATACTTGAGGACCAGTGAGAGGGGCAGGTAGTTAGTGAGACTGGTGCTTGTGCAATATAAATGACTTCCACTGGTTTCTGGTAGCAGGCTGTTAAAGAGCTCATGGAAATCTGTGGTTGCACAACATCCTAAGACAGAGCAAGAGGCTCAGCTTTCACAGTTTAGATTTTTCCATTTTGTTTTCTATCTTATTTCTGGTTTGGTTTGGTTTGTTCCCCCTCCCCCCATCATCCCTGATGAGTATACATATTGAATTTGGCGTATTCAATAATGCTTACCAAAGGCATTCAGATGTCAGAAGCCAGACCCTTCCCTCATTCTTTACTCCTTATTGAGATAAGACACACAATTTTACGTTAAATAAAAAGGATTGAGTTCGCTCTGCATGCTTTTGGGGTTTAGGTGGAGGCATTCTTCTGAGTTTTTTACTGAACAAGGAAGTTATCATGACATGTAGATTTTGGGAATAGCCAGCAACCCTCTGTGATGGGATGAGAGGAAATGAAGTTTGACTTAAGTACTGTGGCAGAGTTCAGGTGCAAATGTAGGAAAACTGTAGGTGCTGTGTCGGACTGTGCTGCATGCCTGGCATTTCAGAAGCCTCCACTGGATTTTAACTTCTGTATGTACTTTGTTTCTGCTGCTGCAACCCTCCTTTCACTTTTTTTTTTTTTTAATTAGAAAAGACAGGCCAACCTCCACGCTGTATGTCTATTATTAATAATGCTTATGTATTTTTTTCAGTCTCATATACTTCCGTATGCAAATTGGCTATTAGATTCCGTCATCAGTTTTAACTTGTAATAACTTCTTTTCTTACTGTGCAATTTACACTGGTGTAAGATCAGAATCTGGATGCATATGTAAACGCGTGCGTCTTACAGATGTGTATATATATACATACACACTTTCATTTCACAATTAAAGCTGAATATGAGAGAGAATCTGTTGATTATTTGTGTACTGAATAATTTTTTAGTAACTAGCAAGAGGAAAATAAATAATTTCAGGTTATAGATGGATTTTGGAGTCATGCATACACATGCACACCTTCACAACGTGTTCTGATTCTCATCAGTCCCAAGCAGTAACTTCTCTCCTTTTACCTGACTTGCAGTGCTGAGTTTTCTGCGAGCCTCAAATCTTATTTTTATTTCACTTTGAGGAAAATGGAGGCAAAGATGTTTAATAAAAAAAAAAGGGACAAAGAGAAAAAAACGGAAGAAAGAAGCCCTCAAAACATCAGTCCCTCCAGCCTCCACTTCTATTCCACCGGAACATATTTTAGCAGAAGTGCCCCAGCTCTATCATATGTGCTGTGCAGAGTCATCATGGCCATGGTGCATAGCTGGGAGCCGGAAAGCAAACAGCTGCTGTAGCCTGATTTGAGTTAAAATAGTGTCAGTGTTTAGTCTGGCGCAGTGCTTCAGGAGAGATTGGCAGCTGGGTCAAACAAAGTCATTCCATTGGCTCCCTTCCCAGTAAGCTTCTGCTAGTATTTAGGTACTAGTGCAGCCTAGGCCCCTTTTCTCAGGGATAGCCTAACATCTGACCGCACCCTCTTTGCTTTTTAAAAAATGCCTTTTCACTCTTTAAGATAAATCCACTATTCTACAATCTGCCACTAATTGTGTATTAAGATTGTTTTTCTCTTGAAAGCTGACGCATGCTGCTCTCAACGTGGTGTAGAAAGCAGGCTGTTACAGTGCTGGATTAATAAAAGGGGCCTTTATGGTTTGTGAAAGAATATCTCTGTGCTTAGGCAGGAAACTTTTTGATCCGCAGAAAAGCCAGACGACATCTAGGTAAGGCCATGTATCAAATCTGCTTTTACGGGATAGTGCTGCAGCGAGCGCTGTTAATTGCGATTACTTAATGTTTGCATGCACGCTTTTGATAAGGCTTTTAGAAAGTTTAGGAAATAGCTGCTCCTGTGGATCGAGCTCTCTTTCACTCTCCTCCCCCCTCCTCACTCCTCCTATGCCTTTAACGCTTGCAAAATCTTGTAATCATCTGCTTAGTTTTTGCTGAAATACGTGCGGGGACCTCACTTCTTTTTGGAGAGGGCTTTCTTGCCGAGGCGCGCGGCACAAAGTTCTGCTCTTGGACCCAAATGCTGTTAAAAGTGGAGTGGCTGGGGAGAATTTACAGGGGAAGCTTTCAACTGTTACAGTCTGCCTGTGCAATCATTTAAAAGTAGTTGAAAACTGCTTTGAACTAACAAGGGTTTAATTACGGAAAAGTTTAATGTGGCGATGGAAGGAATACTAAGTAAGTTGTCTTTGTCTCATACTTTTTAATTTTAGTTGTTGCTTTAGCCTGTTGGGTCACATTTTTTGTCAGTGCTGAAGGCTGCCATGAATTGGTAATGAGGGCCCCTTTTGCACATGATTTTGGCACTTGGCCAAAATCAACTTCCCAACGGCAAGCTTTCTCTAAAAGAACCTGAAGCATTTTTTTGTGATTAGGAATCATGTCTGGAAGCTGCCACAACCAGTTGTGTAGGCATGTCAAAATGACTTTATACAGTATATCTGAAGCATTCGGTGGGGGGGAGGGAGGGTGTCAGTTTTTTCCTCATGTACCAAAATGTTGCTATTATCGTTCTAAATTTCCAAAGCTTACGCACCTCTAAAAACCAGGCTACAGGGAGCTAAGGCATAATGAGGATTGTTGGTACCTTTATATTTTTCAACATGCCAAGGCACCACTGATTGTCACATTTAAGCAGGATACAGTATAAGGGATAGCTTAAAACACTTATGGATGTAAAGCAGATGAATCTGTAAACTTTTAATATCAGTAAATTATGGTCAGTGAAGAGTAAGTAATGACATTTTTGAGAAATTTCTTTGTTTGAATTGCGTGAGTGAAGCTTTTTGATATAACTGTTTAAAAAATACATGCCTATTTCCATTGGGGGGAAATGTGCAAGGAAAATCTTGGGTATGTCTTTGGATTTATCCTGATCCCTTGAGATCTGGGTATGGATCTGATCTGCAAGAGAGGGAGCAAGAGCTGGGTTGTCCTTTGTTGATAAAAAGTGGAAAAGAGACTTAGTCTAAATGTTAATAAAGAGCTGCAAAAAATGATGCTTGAAGTGTGCTAAGAGTTTCAAAACTTGTGGAGATCATCTGTGCAATAAATGGGTGATCATTCCTTGCTGATATTATATAAACAAGCCTGGTACTGTAAGTGAATACATTATTATTGTGCACTTGAACGTTTTGTGAATTTAATCTGTATTTAACAAAGCAACCCCGCAACTGAAAATGGAGGAACTCCTATTACACGCTGTGTATATTCTACCCCAATGTATTTTCCATGTGCACTAAATGTGAAGACAAAATGTGTTAGGCAGCGTTTTTGATAGGTATTTTTATTTTACATAGCAGCACTAGTGGGTATAGCTGAGGAGTTTCTTGTTCCTTCCTATATGTGTTATTTACTTACAAGCAACACCATACTTCAGCAGCAATATCAATGTGGAACAGCCTTTTTGCACCTTCCCCTGCCCCCTGCTCTCCCCCACCCCCTCCTGCCTTGATCCCTTTTGCAGTATTTCCTGCTGTTAAAATGGGCTTTACAGGTATTGTCTTTCTTCTGTTAAACTGTACATTTTTGTTAGGTGTTTGTGTGTGGCTGTGTGTTTCTTTTATTACATAATGCAAGACATAGCTAGATTTGGAAAAAAACTCGAGCTTTATAGACTCTTCAGTATCGGTACTTTCATATAACTTGACCGGGAGAGTTTGCTCATTGTTATGTTGCAGGAGACTGAGTTACAATACTCAAAAGACTCCTACAAGTTTAACTGTAACATGCTGTATTTACAATGAAAGAAATGAAAGATTAGAATGCAAGATTAATGTTGAAAGAAATAGATGGAGAACATTAGTAAAATAAAATGGATAGGATTTACTTGCATTATTCTGAGATTTCTACAAAGCTTTACAAAAGGGAAAAACACATCACAGTTTTATCCTATTTTAATGTAAAGCATTGTCAGAAAATGACCAGATTGGGTCTAAAAGTAAATGTTAGGGCAGAATTTTTGCAAACACTTACGGAATTTATGTGCTGCTGTGTGGAAGCAATTTCTCTTGAGTTACCAAATTAGGTACAGTTGTTTTAAATATGCATACACACATCTAGTTACTACAAAGCTAATTTTAAAATGTTTTACTGTGTTATCCCTAGTTTCACCTAAGAGATTTTACTGTGAAATAATGAACACATACTAGAGCAGTACTTCTAGAGGTTTTTATTTCTGTTTTGCTTTGTGAAAGACTGTGTTATAAATCACAGCAAATTATGTTCCAAAAACTTTCTGGGCTGTTTCTAAATCCAGAATCAATTTTCATCTAATAGCATGCTTGAAGTGTAAAACCTAATATATGAAGTAAAAAAAGAGTTTTGCTTAAAAACTTAAACCATTATAAATTTAGCTTTGGATTTCAGTCCCCAAATGAACATTTTCCTTCATGAAGAAATCTATTGTCTGTATGAACATACAAAGAAGACATGTTTCCATCAGATAAATAATCATTCTGTATTCATAAAGTTTAAAAGGGATGCATACTATTTTCTGGCTTAAAATCCCAAACCAGTAGATTGATATTTTTTCTTTATTGTTAGTTTGATAAATAACTGGTCAGTTACTTTTCGTAAAACTACAAAAGGTGAAGGATATTGAGTTTTCTCCGTTATGCCATTTTTATTTTTAACAGCCGTCATGTCTCTAATCTTCCTACTTGGAAAACTTTGTGTCTTCTATTTGTTTGCAACCATGTCATGAAAGAGTGCAATTATAAAGCTTGACTTTGTTGTAATTTTGTATCTTAGATTTCAGTCTGTAGAACTGTTCAACTCTGTTACATATTTCAGTGCAGTAAACCAATTTATTTGCCATTCAAAATACAAATTCTTGCTTTGTAGTTACCATTTTTAATGGCCGTTAGACTTTAACATTTCTTGTTTTAGTACTGCAGTGTAAATGGTATGTATTGTTATACATTTGGATAAAAGTCACAAAAATACTTATAAACCACTTTCACTTACATAGGGAAAAACACCCCTAAAACACATAGTAGAACACTTTGAGTTTATCAAGAAAACATGATGTCTTGTAAAAATAGCTTTATTCCTCAGCAGATTCTATGACATGTTTTAAAACTTTTGAAACCAAACAGGACTGTCTTGTTTTCTTTTGCGGGATTTTTTTTTTAGTAACCATTTCATTCATATAAAATAAGCACTTTGTTCTATATGTTCTAAATTCCTGCAATTTGATAAAAAAATTGCTTCATTGGATGGAACATAATTATTGAATTTTGGCCGAACTTCAGTGAACTCTGCCATAAAAGATTAATGTGCACAGTGCACTCTTAGATTCTAAAGTAACAGAGTAAGATAAGGGGAGTATATAACAGGCTCCAGCCTTTGTGGTTTAGAGGAAATAGAAAATGATGGGCAAACATTCACCTGTTGTATAAACTGCTAATGATAATGTTTTGCCATCTTGGTGATAAAAACTAAAGCAGGAGACAAGAAAATCCAATTTAACACAAATTCTCTCCATTCCTTTCTTGCACTGCTTCCCATTTTTCTGTATTAAAATAGCCATGATTCCTCTGTATTCTTACAGACAGGAGAACGTAGCAGTCAGGGTAGTTGCAGTATCCAGTAATGTAATGTGCTAACAAAATCCTTCCATATCAGCATGTCATATGTGGGTTTTCAAAGCAGTTATGATTTTGGTTTGTGATTATGCTACAGTGATTTCAGAATACAAGTAAAATTACTCTGGTTGGATAACGGCTATGTGTAGTCACAGTACTGTTTGTTATTACTCCCTCTCTCTTCTTTCTCTACCAAACCTTGATGGTTTAAAACATTTGCTTCATTTGACAAATTGTGGTTATAATCATAACAACATATTCCTCTTGGCTTTTAAATAATTACTACACCCAAATAATGTTTTTAATTGAGAACAAAGATGCATTGTCCTGCCCAACAAGCTCTCTTGGCAGAACCAATAGGATTGCGAAGACTTTTTAGTGTTTTCAGACAGTTCACTATAGGAGATAACATGCACCACATCAACCCCACTCTGGGGAAAACGGCTGCAGCCTTGTCAGCGGTACTTGGCTCCCAGGAGTAATCGCTCTGCCTACTTGTCCTCCTCAGCCCCTTGTACCTAAGCCCAGGTATTTTTTTTCCTTTTGCAGCCCTAAGCACTAGTCCCTAGCCCCAGCGCTAGTTTCCAGCGGGTCATGAGGATGGCAGGGTTCAGCCAGGGTTTGGGTATGGCTCTGGCACACTCAAAATGTCTGGAATCAGGGAATTAGGTGGGGAGGATGCGTCAACGGTGTTTTTTCTCTCTGCTTGCTCCTTGTTTCCAGACCGTTAACCTGCTGCTAAGGCTGAATACATTCAGATCGGTGTTTTAAAATGGCAAGTATCCAGGATCTTGGATATATTTCATGACTTCAGAAACATTTCTGCTCTCCTTCCCAGTCACATCCTTAAGCTCATGATGACAGCGTTATGTGTGGGATAGTTAAAGATGTATAAGGGCAAGGGGCCTATCTAAGGCCCGTTGCAATCTGCAGAGAGAATTTCCCTGACTTTGCAGCTCTTCAGATCCAGTACCCTGTGACCTGGCTGCTCCAGCATGCCAAAAAATGCCTCTTTCTCCTTAGTTCCTGACAGCACTAGCATAACTGGCATTGCTGTTTTGCTTAAGCAGCATGGTTGACTTTATTGGCATTCCTCAAAGAGGAAGGTAAACTGAGTAAAAGACTTGAAAATACGTCCAAGTGTTTATGTTGCCCATTTACAGTGTATACCTTTGTCCTCCCCTTCTCTTCTGGCTGACCTTTATTATATCAATTTATGCCATCGTTTCAAGCAGTGTTCAAAAAGTGCAGATACCTGTCTTCTAGCATATCCTTATTTAAATGCTGCATTAGACAGCGTATGTCCAAGATGAAATCAATTTACATTCTACATCTATTATTTTGATAATTAGACATAATTTTCTTTCAGTAAGCTTGATTACAGGATACTTTCATATTCAAACAAAACCCAAACATTTTTATCTTTTGTAAAGCACCGCAGAGTGCTTCAGTCTTTATTTGCCCTGTAAGTGTATTTACTTGGAAAACCTTTAACAAATTATATTCAGAGTGTGTCTGTATTTTGAAGTAGACCGCAATCCTTTTTTCTTTTAGATTTAAGCAATTCACAGATGTGAACAGTTTTTTAGCGATCAGAAATTGTTGCTACAGATTATGGAATAAGAAAAGGAATATTATGCTTTCTTTGCATGGATAATGCATCTATTTGTAACGTGAAATCAGGTTATGGACCGTTAACATATTAAATCTCTTAAAATATTATGAACATTTTTTGCAGAAGTTATATACACAAGCCAGTGAACACCCCCTACATTACTTTAATGCATAATAATTTGGTGAACATTTAAATGCCTACCAGGTGTCATATAGGAGGCTCTGAGATGGCAAAAAAATGGTGCATTAGAGCAAATCTTGCTGTTTCTTATCTGCTGGCCCGGAGAGTCCTCCCTGCCACAGAAGCAGCAGCTTTTCTGGGTGGTGTGAGACAGCGGTACTAGGATGCTTCTGTGCCTCCGTGCAGCTGTGCGTGGTGGTGGGGGAGAGTTGTGGGAGGGCAAGAGCAAAGCCAAGGTACTTGTGACTGCACAGATTGGTTGTTGTTCTCCATAGCAGACAGGGAGTGTAGCCGCTGTCTTGGGATCCCTGGCTGAGGTCTGCTTCGAGTTTTTCCCAAAGAGGGATGAGTTTCTTTCAGCTGCAGTCCCAGACCCCTTGGCAATTACATGCGCTGCATGCACAGGCAGAGGGCTGAATCCCATGAGGGATCCTCTGTGGCTTCATGAGTTACAACAAAACTTAAGTCCTGAATTAAATGCACAAAATACGAGACAGGTGAATGTGGGTTTTTAGATGTATAACAATGTGGAAGCTTTTCTTTCAAGCATAGTAACTGATAAGTAGATTAAATTATGCTAAAGTGATATTTGTGTTCTTTTTTTAGTTACCTGCACAGTGTGCAGATCAGTACAGGAATTTATTCTAAAATGTAGCCTGGAAACTTGTGTACTTTACATTTTGCAAAGTTACATATACTGGTGTCCATTTTTGATGAGTCTGTCCTGGGCATGCCCAGTGTCCCTAGGGCTGAGTGTTACAAATGTTCAACCTTTCCTTTCTACTTTGATATAAGAAATTTTGCATGTCAACATTACACTCTTCAAAAATATTGAAAGAGTTTTGTAAAGATGAAAAGGATACCACAGACATCTGAAACATGATGTGGTTTGTGGTATTTTTTATTGACTTTTTTTTTTTGTCAGAAATCAGGAACGGTGGTGTAAAAAACCTGTCACATTTGGGTGGGGCAGGGGGAGTAGGAAGGGAAGGTTACGTTTAGAAAACCCAACCTTGTCGTGTAACTCACAAAGTTTGCAACCTATGAAAATATATTTATGACAGAATTGAAATATTATTAGACTGATAGATCACAGTTGAAATTGCTTTTTTGTAATCTCAGAGCATGGTTGAAGGAGCAGAGTATTTGACCATAATACTCCCATGTTAATAGTAGGAAAGAAATGAATATTGGAAAGGAATTACGAACACTTACAAGATATCTCATTTGGGGGAATAGATTAGTTTGCTAAATTCCAATTTCCAGACTGGTAATCATGATTTTTAATGTATATCTTTTATGACTTTCAGAGCAAGAGGTGCCAACCATAGGACCATGGATATTGTGATATCCTCAGTGGTAAGTACTCTAACTGCAATCAAGTTTATTACATTTTTGTAGAGTAGAGACCTTTTCAAGACCACACTTGCTGCAGCTTAGTCACACAACAGCTTCAAATGTCGTTCTGAAATAATAGGGTAGTAATGTGATATACTCTATAATGAAAATCAGTGTAAAGCACAGGTGGTTGCTAGCATTTGTGTGGTCAGATATAAAAGCTTCACTATGGGTTCAAGCTACTGCTTTCCTGCTTGAGGAAAGTATAATTAAAAGGGGAATTAAAAGGGATTTCCAGATGTGCTGGCACACATCTGCCATTTTCAAAAGTAAATTTTGCAAACACAAATTGAACTGTGTTGCATTCATCATTACAAGGCTGTTGATGGGTTTTGAGGTAATAAAAAGGTTGGGAGCATCAACACCCCCATTGCAAAACTGAGGTGTCTTTAGACAACAGACAGTAGCATTTTACGTTCACATTGTGTTAGGATTTTCTGTGAGCAGTTCATAGCTGAACCAATATGCAACAACTGTCTGGACAAAATTTAACATGTATTTCATAAAAACATGAGAGGTGATTCCTTGTTACCAACATTATATTTGTTACCAGATAGATGCAGCAATTTTGTTCTTGTTTGTTTCTGTTTGTTTCTTGCGTGCAGTGAAATGAATACTAACCTAAAACATTGAGTTCAGTTTGTTTATCTTAATTTTCAAGATGTGTAAACAGTCAGAAAACAAGAAAAATATAATGTGCTGAAAATTGACCTGTACTGTGTCTTGGAACAAAACCGAAGAAACTCTGTACTTACGGGCTTACATAATGCATCCTTACTTCAAGAACTATCTGGAAAAAAATAGAAAAATAAATCAGAAAATCTTCTAGGCTTTAAAATATTGTTGAAAGGGGATTCCAGATCTTCGATTTAGCTAAATGTAGATTTTTAGGACAAACTGTTTGTCCTAATATCCACTTGATTTCATTAGTATTTCCCAGGAAATGTTATTAAAATATGATCCCCATTTCACAAGAGAGCTTTTGGAATTTCAAAAGTTTTAGTTACTGCTACTGCATGGAACAAGCACAAGGGAAGAATGCTGTTGCCTCTTAACACTAGGACCTACTAGCCTGAGAATCTTGCATTATTGACCGGGCTGCTAAGCAATAAAAGAAGGGGTTTTTTTAAGATACTATTTGTAATATGACCTGACCTTTGCATATATTTCTTTTACATACTTCTGCAGATGTGACTCATAACATTCCTTGTCAAGTGAAAGTCTAATCCTTTAAATTTTATTTTAGGGGAGTACTAGCTGACACTGAGTAAATGAAATGTTTTCTCTATATTTCCTTCTCATTGGACTTTTACCCACAGAGGTTGTTTTGTTTTTCCATTTAAAACTCTCTTTCTTGACTAAGCAGTATTGAAACCCTCTTTTGAAGTGTGTAAATATTGGAATACTTTGCTGAAGACTGAGTTAGTGAGAAACACAACAGCTTAGATCAAATGATTTTAATGTAAATCTTAACATGTAGTCTATATTAAATTTTTTGATTTATTTCCCTTGTACAAAATGTTGTAACTTGCTACAAAGGCATTGACAGATTCAGTAAGGGGTTAAAAATACAAACTTGGTAGTAAAGACAGTAAACCGTCCTATGTGTTCGTCTTTTCTGTAACAATATAATAATTCAGTAAGGTCATTGTGCTGGTAAATGACAGTGTTCTGGCTTGAACATTTTCACATCTCTGAGATAAAAAGGTCCAGATCAGCACACAACATCTGATCTGTGCCTGGGGCATCTTGATGCTACAATGAAACAGCTGATAATCAATAAGCTGTATTTTAATAACTTTAGAGTGAAAATGCTCATTTCAGCAATATTATCTGCTAGTACTGCAGACCATTTTTTTGATGTTGTAATGACTGAGTATATTATAAATGTTCTATCTTGATGTAAAGACTTCAGATTTGCACTACCATTGACTGTTTTACAAGTATGTATTTACTAACACATGAACATACATTAAATATTAAATCACATTTAAATCACTGTTTGCTCAGAAGGTGGGATTTTAGCACCCAACTGTTATAAGCCTTTTCTTTTTTTTCTGGAAAAATGCCATTCAACATCAAACTTAGAAAGGCCTACAAAAACACAGACATTCAGATCAGAAAATGTGCAATATGAACAGTACTTTAGAATGTAGCTCACAGTTGACTGCAATTAAGACTTGTTAGTGGTCAATACCCTGACCTGCTTATTCACTTCTGAGACCAGCTCCAGACAGACCCACAACCTAATTTGCACTTTTGTACATAACCTTTTTGTGTAGAGGGTCAGTTTTCATAGAAGCTTAGATGGGTTATACAAAATAATTAGGTTATTGAAAAAATAGATTTAAGTATTGGGGCATTTATGTTGCTGGTAACTGCTGCATTTTGAGTGTGCGTTGATTAACTGTATTCTTATTAGTTGAAAAGTAAAATGTTGACCTGACTGAGGGAGATGTCAAAAAGTCTTTTGGGACTATGCATCAAGGGGCATAAAGAAGGCAGCTTATTGGATGGCAAAGATCTTACCTTGACAGACAGAAGCAGAAGACAACCCACCAATGCCATACCTTCCCTCAAATGCAACAAACCTGTCCAGTGTACTTAAAACAGCTAAGCCAGTATTCTTCTGTGATATAAACTACTAAAAGGCATTTAATACAATTTTATGAGGCAAATGAATTGATGATTGTGGGTGGAGAAACTGCTTTGTATATAGTATCGTTGCTGCCATTTATTGTAAAATTCTCAATGATATCCTTTTCTGAACACATATATGGGTTTTGGTAGTATTACAGAGTTCAGCAAGTGCAATGCAACCTATTTCACACAGAAAAAAATATTGAAAGCCCCTGCTTTACATTGCTTTTTATCTTTGTTTAGAACATTGTGTTGCCTTGGGCCTTGAGTTGTAGCTTTTAATGTTTTCCTGTAAATCAGGATCATCACCAGCATTTCTCATGTCTTCCAACTCCTATTCTCCACCTTAAATTAAAAACCTCTGTCTGTTGCTTCACAATTAGTTGCTATAAGAATATAGTCTATAATAACAGAAATCTTTGAATAAGGCCTTGGGAAGTCTAAGACACAGAAAAAGGAACACTCTTTAATATTAAGATTATTGTTAAAAAAGTGTAACCCTTATGGTGAAAAAAGTCAGGGAGAGGAAAGAAAGATACATTCAAAATATTAAAAAGAAATATATTCTTCAAAAATTTTTACAAAATGGCTTTAGAGAACTTGAAGATGTATCAGAAATAATTATCAAGTATATCAAGCATTTTTTTGACGTTTCAGAGCTTTCTTCTCTCTGAAATATTAAATGAAGATAAAATATCTTTTTTTAATAAATAAAGGTCAAGAAGAAGGTGAATCAGATCCACTTCAACATTTAATGTCAGTTATTTTGAAATATTTAATTTTGTTTCATTTTTCTACTTTAAACTGGAATTTTTTCATCTTGAAATACCTAAATGGATTATTTGAGCAACTTCAAAGCACTCTCTGCTTTTGTAAATGGCAAAAGAATTGACAAATTTACTTGCAAATAATGTTGCTTTTAAGGAACCAGACTTTTCTGAGAGAAAATAATGTAAGATATTTCCTACAAACTGTGTCACATGACAAGCATATGATATATTTATTCTTCTTTAATTCCTGCACTTGTGGTTTTGTACAATGTGAAACATTAAAAAATTATCAATTTAAGCCATGAATTTTCTTGTTCCTTTTTAGAAAGAATGAAGTAGGTGATAATAGGAATGTATAGAAAATTAAGCTGAAAGGCTTTGGCTGTGGATAAGCCTCCTTAACTCATGTGAATAAGACTACTGAAACCACCAAAAGTTGAGGACTTAATGATTTATTCAAGGACAGTATGTGTTATGCCATTATAAATAAAGCTTATACAAGACCTCTATGCGCATCTAAGCAGTTAAGCTTGAACATAGCCCTGCACTAAGTTGCTGCCCTGACCTTTCAACTCCTCTAGGTTTTCCCCCAGTGCCTGGGAAACCTGTGCAGTACAAAGCAGAGTTACCTACTGCAGCACGACTGGCAGTGAGACAGAGTCCTTGAGAAATCAGAGGTGGTCTTCATAGAGGCCCCATATCATACTGTTTGGCTGAGTGACTCTAGTAACTTGCCTTCAACTCTCCATTTAACTGGGCTGAAATCCCTTGGTATTTCATTGTTTCCAAGCATCACCCTGTTGAAATGTTTCAGTGTTGTTTAAAGAAGGCTTCAAGACCTAGCTCTTAATAGGATTGTCATTCAAATTGATTATGCTATTGCTTTTTAGATACCTTATGAAAAAATATCTGCTCTCAGACAGAAATGTGGGCACTGTGCCTTCTATTAATTTGCAGGTCTGCCAGTTGTTACACATTCACTGAAGATGAATATACCCTGTCCTCACCTGTTTTGCGAAGACCATTTCTGTATTCTTTTCTGATCAAATGCTTCAGAACTGAGATTATTTATTATCAATGCTAATTCAATTACTAGAGACACTGAAGAATGAATATGTTCTAAATATTTATTTGCATTTTTCTGTGATACAGACTAAGAGGGGCTTCTTATTTGAGCTATCCAGTCTCTTCTTAGAACTGGCTTCCAGATTCAGATCATTAAAGGGATTTTATATATCTCTGAAAAATGAGCTTTAGCCATTGAGGAAGAGGGCATGACTTTTTTTTTTCTGTCAGTAGTTCAGTTCAAAACCATGTCTGCACAGTGAATGGATTCCTGTTGACAGACACTCCCCGCTTAGTTGTGAGTGTGTTGGTACTATGGAGTGTGATATTCCCCTTTGGGCACTGTACAGCAAAAAGAATACAAAGTACAACGGTGATGATAATTAGTGGTCTTGAAGATCTGATTTACAAGAAAGTTTGAATGAAGTGGAGTCATTAGCCAAATGTGTTAGGAAAGACAAGAATAACTCATGTTGCCTTGAGGAAGCATGGTGGACTAGATGGTCCCTTGTGTTCTCTTCAGTCTATTTTGCCACTCCCTCCATCATTTCCTGCACTTTCTTTTTACTGCACCCCCAGATACAGTTTTTTAAAATTTCAGGGAGAAATTGTGAACACAGCTCCTTGTATTAGGCTTGTAAAAAATTCTTCAGAAAAAATTAACTACTTTGATCATGATAATATTTGGCAAACTGAGGTGTAAGACAGGAGCAACTTTAGTCAATGACATTTGGGAGAAGAAGTCTCTAACTCCTTTATCATATCTCCTTTTTGCAGTTGTTATTTCCTATTCCAGTGCCTGAACACCTTCATTGCTTTCTGAAACAAGGAGGAACAATCCTCCTGAAGCTCTTCATCCATGAGCAAATTCCCTGTGCTTTGATTTTTCTCCATCCATAGGTCCACTGTCCTCTGAGGCATCTGAAATGTGCCACTGAAAATTCAGTGGCAAAGCTCCACTTCAGTAAAGCTTAGATAAAGGAGAGTACTTATTAGTGAATTGTGGATAGATAAAAAAAAAAAAAATTAAAAATAATCCAGAATCTGAAATCCAAAACCTTAACAAATTGTCAGGTTTTTCAGCATCAGGATAGCAGCTTCCTAAATGGCTCAGTAAATGCCTATGGGAAGATTTTGTATATGTAGGATAGTTGAACGTAGATTGGGATTTGAACATTGTGGTATTTTTATTTGAATTTTGTTTTAGACTTTCTTTTTGCTGCTAAAAGAAACAGACACGTACAATGCTCAGAATGTGTGTCTAATGCTAAACAAATCCTTTTGCATGTACAACAGATGAGTACGTATCTATGTTTTGCCAATGGATCCAGTAAGATACTATGAATAAGCTTGGAGAACACAGAAACGATGAACTCTCGATAAAAAGTAGTAAACTACAAAGACTTTTTATTTTAGCTAGAGCTGCAATACACTATGGTATCTTCCTTTAAAAGATGATGGATATCAAACACTGACAAATGCATCAAATACCATTAAGGTTATATAGGTAGACAAGTAATGCTCAGATTCTCTCCTTTGATGTGAGCTGGGGTGTTTGTATGGCAGAATATACCTCAACACCTGTCTGGTTCCTCCTGAGCAACTAGTTATCTTACTCATTAAGGGCTCACCATTTGCCTCAATGATCTACAAGGCAAACTTACAGCCCCTGTGTGTCAGGGAGCTCTCAAACTGGAAAGGAAACATAGACAAGACAAAATATACTAGGACATCCAAAACATGTCTGTTAGAGCAAATAGAAAACATCAACAAAAATAAATGGAGTAAGGGAGGAGAAGCTGTGCTGTTGTCTTTGAATAAACTTAAGAATATTCCAGTTTGTGGTGTTCTGCATAAGAGGGGGAAAAAAAAAGAGAAAAAGAAAATCCAGCTTTATGGAACACTGGGAGTAAAGTGTTAGAGTGAAACAAGAATATAATTCATGACGGAGTAAAAGCCCATGTAGTCTGAAAATATAGCAATAATGTGGGCAAAGTAAGGATTCTAGAAAGTAAATTTAGGTGGAAGCAGGTTTCCATAATATGTCCAAACCCACTAGGAACTGTGAGGACACTGGTGTGTGTGTGAGGACAGTAGGTGTGCGTATTAAAATTGTACTTAGTAAATAGTGTTTTCAAAGGCATATGGACCTCATTAAAGACACATCTTGATAACATTAAAGGATGAGCAACTGATCACCATAGTTCCTGGTCCATAGTTGTAGGTAAGTTTGGTAAAATTTGTCTAGTTGTAAATACGTAGAAGTACCACAGTATGCCAAGAATCTTAGAAAAGACATTTTCTAGTCAGTAGCTGCTTATTTTTAAGTAATATAATCAACTTGACTGATGTGGACTTTGAATATCCACTCTTCTTTTTATCTTCCCCAGTAGAAAAGTTTCTGATCTCTTGGATTTGGTTAAAGAAAAAGAAGGTGACAAAAAAAGAAAAAACCCAACAAACTAAAACATAAATCTTTGTACACATTAGTAACAGATATACTTCTCTTAATGCAGTGTTGATCCCATCCTCTTTTAGGTTGTAGAGTAAAGCGTAGTTGCCCATTTCCTTCCACAAACTCTTTTATCCCTTATCAGCCACGGTCTTCACAAATTTTTCCAGAGTATATCTTCAGCTTTTTACTGCTGAATTCAACAACATTTTTGTAGGTGTTAGACAATGCATTTATGTTGTCTCTACCACAATCTTTTCTGCTGTGTGGTTGGTCTGCTGAGGTGCTGAAGAATAGTATAAACAATGTCAAAATAATGATACAGCCAATGTAGGAATTTAGTATCTGTCCCTTCTGCTCCCCTTCCATGAAGGGCTTGTATTTCACTCAAAGTAGTATTTCTCTTCTGAGCACAAAACAATGGATTTTTCTTCTGTAGTAAACAATTATTTTTATATTCCTTTAAAAACTAAGAAACTTGCAAGAATTTTTAGTTCCAAAAATCACACAGAGGATCAGTATCAAAGATTTCAGAATTTAGAAATCTGAGCTTGTAGTGGGAATTGAAGGAAACTTCACGAGAGTGTCTCTACAATAGATGTCAGACTCATGATGAGATTGTAGAAATCGAGAAGCAGAAAAGGAAGCAAATAGGTACCTGTTATGGCCTAAGGTTATGAAAAAGGGAGGAAGGGACACCATAAGGAACTGGATAGTCCTGGGTAAGATTTTGAAGTTTTCAGAGCATACCCAAATCAAATCTCTGTGGTCTCTGACATTTCACATGTTACAAACAAGAGCAACATTCTAGCTGAGAAGTATATGTTGAAAAATCTATTTTTAAGCTGAAATAATTTGGTACAGTGTGTTTGTGAGTAATGAGCCAGTAAACAATGAGGAATCTATGGCGCAGTCTAGAAAGTGAACTCATGGTTTTATGGTCACATGGGAGGCTGCCAACATACAGCTATCAGACCAGAATAACTGATGGATGAAATTAGAAACGAGACTGCCACTTTACTCCATCTGTGAGATGGCGTATCCAGAAAATGATACCAAACAAGATTTTTGATGCTAAGAATCCCAGAAATGCTGCCCTCCCTCCCACTTCCTGCCATAATCTGAAGTTAAATGTCAATATTTCTTGCACACATACAAATTTTAAAATGTTCTGGAGTGAATCATGTATCATCCCACAGATTATCTTTCAGGCAGACTGAAATCCTTTTCCTCCTTATTGAGAACATAGGTAATGAGGCACAACTGAGAACAAGAAAACCCAGCTATCAATGGTAAATATAGGAAACACTTGAAAAAGGTTTTACTGAACAGGAGGGGAAATGGCCTTTTAGAAAAGGAGGCCTCAAGGCACATTATCCTAGTATTACAGTACTACTTCATCAGTTTTCTGTTTATTTTCCAGTCATGTCCACTCCTTTCTGGTTTTCTTCTTAGTAGCTATTAATCCTCAAAGCTCCATAGTTAAAACAAGAAAGCAGACTTGAATTGTTTTATTCTGTTTACTCTATAACAACTGATCTCTTCCCAGAAGTTCACTGTGATATTACAAAAGATCACAAAATGGACTATGTGAGATCATGTGTACTATACCCTGATAGAAAATATTCCAGAGTGAAGTTCAAAGGATTTATTTCCAGTGCATTACTTTAAAAGTTAGGAAAGTATACAGATGTCTTTTCATTTATTTGGGTCCACTGATGATGAAACACTTCAGTCTTTATCTCTGGATAGCAAAGTGATTTTCACCACCTTATTAACAGCAAGCAAACAAAAATCCTAACTGAAGTTCAAATGGACTTTGCCTGAATTTAGGAACTCAGTTTTTAAATAAAAGCTTTTTTGCGGGGGGTTTCCCATGGTTTTATCTGTGGGGTTTTTTTTGGGGTTTTTTTTCAGTTTTCTTCTGTCACTTACTAGTTCAACTACAGCACTTTCTTCTTTTATATTTTCCCTTAGAGCTCTTCCTTCCAAACAACAGGGCACTCAATGTGCTGCAATATAGGCCTGTCATGCTAAAACCTCTGCAGGCATACCACATCAGTTACTTCCATTGTCTACCTCTTCATTTTGAAATCCAGTCATAGAAACAGAATCATAGAATGACCTGAGCTGGAAAGCACCCACAAGGATCATCTAATACAACTCCTGCCCCTGCATAAGACAAGACCAAAATTCACACCATGTTTCTAAGGGCATTGTCCAATTGCTTCTTAAATATTGTCAGACTTGATGCCATAGCTACTTCCCCGGGGAGCCTGTTCCAGTGCTCCACTACCCTCTCTGTGAAGAACATTTTCTTAATATCCAACCTAAGCCTCCTCTGGCACATCTTCCTGCCATTCCATCAGTTCTTATCACTAGTCCCCAGAGAAGAGACAGCACCTGCTCCTCTTCCTTTCTTTGTGAGGAAGCAGTAAACTGGGATGAGATCTCCCTCTGTCTCTTCTTCTCCAGGCTGAACAGACCACGTGACTTTAGCCACTCTTCATATGACTTCCCCTCTAAAGAGTTGACCCTCTTGGTTGCCAGGGCACACTGTTGGCTCATGTTCAACTTGCCATCAACCAGAAGCCCCACTTAGGAAGCTGCTTTTCTGGATTTTGAAACTCTTCTGGTGTTTTCTGTAATACCAGTTTGGGACACCTCGGTTTTGTCCCACAGTATCTTCTGCTTTTATCTTGGTCAGTTCTACTCAGCCTCATCCTAGTGCTTATTCCCAGTGTTGGTTTTGCCTCTTTTTCCTTGTTGGAAAGAGAGTAACCTTTGCAGCACATATTCACTACATGCTTGTCTGTTTATTCACTAGCCTTTGATTGTTGTTTTTGTAAATCTTTTGCTAATACTGGTTATGAGGTGTAGTTTGTGGTTTTGGGATTTTTTAGAAAAAGATGTGGCATTATGTCATAAGGTTCTTCTGTTCAATTAAGCTATTCCAAGTTTATATTTATGCAGTTGATTAGGTGAGATCCTTGTGTGGTTTTCTTACAGTGCAGTGCTTTTGCTCAGCTGGGTCTGCTTTTACCCATACAGCCCAGTATTTTCTAACTGTTTGCATTAATTCCTTACTCTTATAGTTCAGTCATAGGTTCGGAGGAATTTTCTGTTGTTTCTAGGACAGAGATAGCGTCCACTTGCTGTGCCCTCAGTGGAGGTAGGCAGAAGTAGAAATTAATAATCACTTATTGGAATCCTCTGATTTTGTGATATGGTTCTTACGCACCCATTTATTAAGTGTTTGGGGACTATTTCTATCATCTAATGTAAGAAGACAGTTCAGAAAAAAGACAATTAGAATTTCCCTCTAGAAAAGCCCCTCTCTCTCCACTGATGTGCATGGAAACATGTCTTCTTGGTTGAGATAAGTTAGGCACCAGAAGTCAAGCAACAGGAAAATCATGGCCCTTTGTTTTGAGTTCTTGTAGCATGAGTTTTTAAGCTTCAGGAAAATAAGAGTAGGATTTCTCTTCACTGTCTCTTCTGAGGTTTAAAGTAGTTGCTAGTGTTCTTATGCTTAGTAATCTTCATCACTTTTTCACTAAGAATGGTGCTATGTGCTTCTAAACAATGATCATTCTCCTGTATTTTAAGCAGAGAAGGACAAACTCTGTCTAACAGAGACCATATTTCTCTATGACATCTGCTAAAATTGTGTACATTGTAAAGTTCTCCCTTAGTTAGCTGGAGATAAATTTTATTACTCAAGACCAACTCTTAAATTGTTATGGATTTTATTATAAATTTGAGAAAATTTCAATATTATATCTGAAGGATTAAAATAAATATAGAACTTGGCTGGTGCCTTTACGCAGTGCACTGCTGCTCATAAGAAGGATGTAAACACTGCCATTTTTGTGGAGTTTGTTTCCAAAAGTAACCCAGGAATATAAAATAAGAAAGTCGAAAAGGAGGTTGTACTCAAAGAACTGTCCTTTGCTCTTCACACAGTACTTAAAGTTCATTGCTACTTTTTTTCCAGCTCATTATTAACACACATATGGAATCCTGCAAAACCTACTGTAACATATTATTCTAAATATCAGTCAGATAATATATGAAGAAATGTATTAAATATCAGAGAACAGGACTGGAGGTGAAAAACAAATGTAGTCTGAAATGACTTGTGAAAATGAAGAATGGCATTGCACAGCAAGTTGGCCTCATCAGAAGCTGTGAGCACAAGCATTTACAAATCTGTATACAGCACCTCTTTCTAGGCAAAATGATTCTCTGTTTCTTTGAAACAAGCTGTCATATTACTTGAACTATCTAGTATTTCATTGCTGCACTATGAAAAGTTTATTTAAAAAAAACAATTATTCTTTAAGGGTGTGGGTAGAAGGTGAAGACAAACAAAATTCTGACATATGCAGGTTGAGGTAAATAATGCTTTACAAGCTACAGCTGCAAAATGATAGAGCAAACCATATAAAAATGTGGATGTGACAAGTCAACTATATTCCTGGAAAATTATTGAGCCAGGGAGGTCTAGAAAATATTGCTTCAGCAGTGTTTACTCAATTTTGCCTCATGAAAGTCAGTGTTTTTGAATTAGTTTAAAATAATGGCTATCCTGAGCTTATTATATGGATTTTGTTGAAAGTAAAATCAGCATGAATTCTGAGAATTGTATTTTAACATTACAATGTCATACTCTGTAAGATGACTTGCAGCTTGTACAGTGCTTATACTCTCAGGTACAGTAACAGTGTGATAGGGGAGTAGATAGAACTTGTAGCTGTACTCTACGAAGTTTTAGGAAATCCTATAGCAATAATGAAAACTGATCTGCTCTTTCATGGCTAAACATAGTTCTGAGGTTTCAGTATGTTGAGATGTATTGGCTTCACAAGCAACCATGTGGTTTTAATTCAGTGGTCTTAATTACAGGAAATTTAATGATAATGAATAGTAACACAGAATAAAATAAAAAGAAAAAAAAAAAGAGACAAAAGAGAACTTAGTTTCCATCCAAAGGAAAGAATCATTTTGGTAATAAATTGGTGCCTTTAAACTGGAAAATTCCTTTGTTGTACTTAGACCATATATGCTAACTTTTAACAGTGTTGCTTAATTTCATTTTTGCTTTTCTTTTTACTTCTTCTTTGGTTTCCCTTTTACGGCTATAATCTATTTAATAATTGGAAAAACATTATGTTATTGCATGATCCTAAAAAAGGAAAGCAGTTGGTGTCTTAAGAGTTTGGTAATAGGATATCAAATTTTGTAATTGCTATAAAGTCAGTAAAAGGCAAAATTTTGGCCCTATTGAACAAGAGTTCTGCCATTGACTTCAATAGGTGTAGAATTGCATTGCTGGGGTGTGACAAGCAAAACCCTGAGTCAGAGTCTGTGGCAAGCAGAGGAAAGCTGCTTGCTTGGTTTGCCTTGGCGGAAGTCTGAAGCCATCTACTCATGACGGCTTGGTTCTCGTCTCTCTGTTCATGGTTATGAGCAAAGGTCAGCACACTAAGGATATCTGCCATCTCTTTTTAAGATTGTATATATTGATTATTTTCCTTATTATGTTGTTTTTGATGACATCCCTCAACTATAAGCTAAAAATTGACTGGAAAGATGGGAAAGTATGTTTGTAAGCTAATGGACTTTAGCTGTTTTTATTTATGTTTAAATACAACACGTTATGTACATGATGTATAAACAAACTTAGTATGACGCAGTGCAGAAAATGGAGTCAGATTCTTCTCGGTGGTATTCATTGGGAAGACAAGATGGAATTACATTTTACAATGATTTAAAAGAAACACCTTTTTTGGGGAGGGGTGGGGAGGTGGGTGGTCAACACTGACACAGGATGCTCAGAGAGGCTCTGCAGTCTCCATCCTTGGAGATATTTAAAACCCCACTGGACACAGCCCTGAGTAGCCTGTTCTGGCTGACCTTCCTCTGAGAAGAGTTGGCCCAGGCAGTCTCCAGAGGTGTCTTATTCCGTCAGTATGAGTCTATAATATGGTCTTGGCCAATGTAGGAACTTTAAAAAATATAGTTAAAACTAATAATCTTATAGAAACACAGATTAACTAGATTTTGAAAATGTATTATTTGTATTTCTGTGATGTAAATATATATAAATAATTTGTATTTAGAGTAGTATTTGGAGCCATTCTTAAGCTAGAAGTTGGTAGATCTGTTACCAAATTTAAAATCAAAGTACTTTTTTTGTCATCGTAACACAGAGGATTTTGAACACAGAGGATTTTGAAAGGTAAAACCATAGAAGTGTAAAAAGCAGAAAATTCACAACGTTAATACTGTGTTTAAAAATGTGTCCTGGAGGCAGATTTTAACTAGCTGAAAACTATTTAAACTAAGAACTTTTAAAATGCTGAGTTGAGCAAATCATCCATAAGATCTCTGTGTGTTTACTTTCCACTCTGTTTTTGTCTTTACTTCTACTAAAACAGCATATTCCCTTGAACACACACTGGTCTTTTTGGAACTGTGCTCTGCCTCTGATTCTGAAAACTCTATAGTGTATATTTACATGCGTCTTGGTCAGCTGGAGATTTCAGTGGGGATTAGCATGGTGATGTTGCTAATATATTTATTCCTTGTACTGTGATGGTACTCACAGGCTGATCCCATGGCCCCTCGTTGTGCTAGTCACTACGAAACACACCGCAGGACATGGTGCCTGCCCGAGAAGCCTCTCCCCAAGCACACAATCAGCGTAAACTGCACGATGGTCTCTGCACATTATATTAGTATCCTCCACCTTCCCCAGCTTTCTAAGGGGAATTTTGGGGGATATCATTTCTTGTTTTATTTATGATTTTGTAGAGAACCAGTTCTCAAACATAAAAGGGGGACAGAAGAGAGGAAAATAAATTAAGGAATTGGTGGTATGGCAACATTTGGAGCATCAGAATTAACAGGTGGAGAAGTATAGCTGATGTGTAACATTTGGACAGTGTTTTTGCATGTCAAAAATATTTAAAAAAACGTTAGGAGTTTTTATGTACTTACAGTAGTTGGTAATGCAAAAAGTACAGCTTAATTGTTTTGCTTTTCTTTAATTTTTTTAATTTTTAGGCAGTATACACCAATAGTTGTTTAAGCACATCTGCCTTCTAAAATGGTGCCCTTTTGACTGCACCATCACCCAATGCCTTTTCCAGTAAACAAAGAAAACACAAATTCATAACCAGTTCTTTTACTTTTAAATTAGCTTTACATTTTTAATCTTTGTTTCCCTTTAGAAAAAAAAATACTTTTTTTTTCCTGAATGATAGTTTAAAACAATAAACTGAAACTTTGAATAACATGCACGGACATGCTTTAATATATTCATGAGTGATCAAAACACAGCACAGAAATCACATATGCTGCTCTGCTGCCACTTTCAAGGTTCAATCCATCATTCTGGAACCCAGGGGGATGAGATTTGACATCCTGCCTAGAAACTATACTTCAGATTGGCTGGAACTGTGCCATCTTATGTTCAGGTTAAAAGAGCAGCTGTAATTTGTCTGGCTAGCACTTTAACTATGCACAGCAAATCATAAAACCCATTTTCAGTAATAAACACGAAGATAAAATAGGTCCATTTGCTTCATTTTCTGATCCATACAAGATTTTCGTCATTTCAATACAATACCACTTGGAGTTTGATCTTACAATGATGTATGTATCTGTAACAATCTTTCTCAGATTAGCAGTTTTATTTAGCATATATACAGTATGTAGGAGATTTCTTTTTGGCATTTAGTAGAAGGCTCTTTCTATTGTTCTTTGAAACTGAAAATATGAGAATAATTTCATAGTAGGAGTAAAGCTTATATGTGATTGCCACAATAAATAAAACCTGATTATAGTCTTTTTCAATTGTAAATACCAGATGTGAAAATACTCTATCCTGTTCAGTTTTTTTTTTCCTTCTTTATATCTTATTATGGCTTGCTTGTAAGGGAGTAGCAAATGCAAATATTTCTAGCAATTCAATTGTATTTATGGTTTTACGTTGTAATAATTTTTAGTATTCCAGCTTTTGTCTGCAACCTTGTTTGCAAATGTGACTTTGCCTGAGCAGCAAGGTCCAACTTAACTTGGGAGGCTAAGTTTTCTGTGTGTCTTAGTAACCCAAGGAAGCTCCTAGTATGGACTCCTTTTAGATGTTGAACAAATTGGGTTCCAGCATTGGTTTTCTTCCAATACAAGTGTGCTGAACCTTTGTGTGAAATCAGGACCATACACTGTAAGAAACAACTTAAAATGTCATTCTAGTTCAGTAGACACTTAGTAGCTTGACAATTAAATTGACTAGCTGGTCCCTCCAGAATCCTTAACGCATTTCCTTCAGTAGCCTGCCAAGTGCCACATCTCTCTTTTTCCTTTTTCATGGAGCCATTTTCTACCTGTGTTTCCACTAGGACTTCTCTCTTTCAGCTCTACAGGCCTCTCACTTTTTTGGTGTGTTCTTGACTCTTAAAGTTTGCTAAGCCAAAAGAAGAACCTCATGTCACACTTCTTAACCATTGTCCCAGATTTCTGAGCTGAGGAGTTACATTCACAAGGTACATCTTGAGCCCCTGTGTGCTGCCCATGCATCACCAGTGTAGCCAGCACAAAGGAAGGTTGGAAGGTTGCTTTTCTTACTCTATCCTCAATGTCATGGAGCTTTTTGATGCTGTTGTCAAGACAGCTTGTCTGTGTTACTATATTGTTGTAGCTCAGCCTACCCTACTGAAAATATATTCAAGATGTTTATTTCCTTTAAATGATTAAGCCCTTTGAAAATGCCTCTGGATTAAGAATTTATGGGAGTATCATATACTCATACTAGTTGTGTACTGTACTGGGGCAGCCTAGCTAGGGAAAATAAAATGTGTTTCTGCATATTCCTTCTTCTCCTGCTGTAGTTAGGTGAGGGCAGGCTGCAGGACAGCATTGTGTGTCTTGGTGGCCACACAAGCACTTTGTATTCACTGGAGATTTGGAGGTATGACAGCTGCATATAAATATGCATAGTTGGAGAGATCCATGATTGTGCTTCATTCTAGGGCTGATTTGCTGTAGTGCTGCCACTGCAAATCAATGAGCGTTTTCCTCATCTATCAGCTGCTTGCTTGCTTGAAAGCAGACAAAATGGTTAAAACACCAACAGCCCACAGAGGGCTCCTGAGTGAGTGAGACTTGTTTGCCACAGCACTCAAAACATTTCCCTGAATCTACAGTAGCTCTCAGTAGATGAATTTAGCACTCAACAGATTAATTTAGCTCCCAGTGTGCTGGATTTAGAAAGAAAAACTAATATAGATGAATACATTCTGTTCAGCCAGCATATTTTGTTTTGCAACAATACACATGTCTTATTTGAACTACAATCTGGTTGAAAAACATTTTGCAAATGTGCATTGGTCATAAAAATGAGTCATGCTTGCTCATTTTTAAAAAAGCTCTCATCTAGTGCAGATTAAGGAAAAACGTATTGAGCAATTCACTGGAGAAAGTATTGGAATTTTAGCCATCTCTGATGAGCTTTGGGCAGTTTTTTAAGGTAGACTTTGACATTTTGTTGCAAAAAATGTAGTAGGTTCTTTTCACTTTGTTACCTCCATAGCATACTAAGTGAGTTATCCTAAGCTGCTCATGGTTACTTTGCTCATTTGGTTCGTGCACAGGGTTCAGGCAGAGTGTCGTAGGAAGGATTTACAAGCTGGAAGCTAAAGGTACGTCTAATAGCAGTTGGGAAAAGCTCTAGAGGTGGAAAAATTCAGGACACAAAATCCATTGTTTTATTACTTTAGTATAAGCTTTATCTTCATCCTTAACATAGAAAACATAATTCTAGGTTATTTACGCATGGTAGCAGACTGACTAACTTGCTTATGACAACAGCAGTGCTTATTAATTCAGAGGATAGGAAACTTAATAAAAAGATAAATATACAAAATAAATATATAAAAATCTAGGAGATAAAGAGATTATTTTGAACATAATATGGTCAAGGAAATGAAAAGAAATGCTGCAAAACGACAATCTGGCTTTCTAAAGTAGTATCCTGAGTAAATGAGTCTCTCATATGAAAGACTAACTCCCAATACATCTGCCAGAGCACTTCTTGATAAAGTATTTCTGCTACCAGCAGCAGGATGACTGTTATAAAATATTCTTTCAGTCTCTCAAGAATTTTTTTTTAAAAACATTAAAGAATAGGTTAAAGAGCAAACAGCTCCTTTCAATTGAGTTGGTGCTATATAGATCTAATTTATTCAGGAGGAGCTCAGCTGCTACAGTAATGGGTGCTTTATAGTAGTGATTTCCAGTCCTATTTAATCAAAGGACTACTGAACTTTTCAGAGAACACAAACATATCAAAGACCTTTCTCTTCAGTGATAGTGCAGTGGTTTTCATTTACAAATAGAAGGAAATAAGGCAAAACTTTGTATGCTCTTTTATGAGGTTTGTTTTCCCCACGTGTTTGTGTACTTGCTTGCACATGCAGGGATGTACATATGTTGTCTTTACTTAGTTTCTAAATCCTACAATATTTCTGGAGATTGTCTTGTAGTATCTTACAGGCTACCAGCAGATTTTAGTCTGTAGATTGAGGAGCAGTGCTTAGGAAGACCGCGTAAGGGTGGAGGCCTGGTTTGTATGTTTGCTGGAAGTCTTGCACATCAAACTGTAAAATTGTCTGCACATAGTTGCCCTCTTCTAGATGGTAAATGTTGTTTTAGCAAAAGACTGTGAAGAAGAAATCTCTGGCATCACATGGGATTTTACAGGTTGTCCTGTGTGGAGAATGAGGCACAGTGGTGCAGCTGGAGGAGCACTGTGGGGGGTAGTGATGACTCACCATCCCTTCTGGCTCCTCTTTTCCAGGATGTGGGTTTTTTATTAGCAAATCCTCCTCCTGGAAGTGGAGAGTGAACCACCACTATCCCTCATGGATTTGGCAAGTCTGAAGGATGGAGGGGCAGGGAGGTGATGAAGCCGACATCATGTTTGTTCTCTGCCTGCAAGCTCACAAGAGCAGTAGTATGGGGTGCATACATATCTACGAGTACAAATTCCATGCACCAGAGGCCTGAGCACATCCTTTCTCCACCTCCACCTCATGTTTGTCTGCCTTGGCTCAGGACACAGGTGTCCAGTCTTGAAGGGAGCTGTCAAAACCTCATCAGGGCTCACCTTCCTCTTCAAAGCTGTATTTCTGCCCTGGCCCTGACACAGCACACTCCTGCCCAGCCCTGGGCCCTCCTCAGCTAGGCACTACCTCGACCCCAACCACATCTCATCCCATCTCAGGGGCTGCCTTCTCCACCATGCCCATGGCCTTCTGTGGTGACTAGGAACAGCTTGGCCATTGCCACCACTGGTCACTGTCCCCTGTCTTGCGGGAGAAGGAAAGATCTGATTGGAGATGGGAGGTACTGCAACTGCCCTGGCAGCCCCACAGCCACATCCCTGAGGGAGCAGGGATGGAGATGCAGGAGAGTTCTTTGTTGCAGCTGTGGGCACCATTTAGGCCATACTGGAAGCAAGGCAAGGTTTCTGCTAAATGAGATCCAGCTTTATATCAGTGCTAGTCTTGAGTCAGCCAATCTCTCCTGTTTCTTGGCTATGTTAAGATGGTTTTGTAGGCAGATAGAGTCTGAGAAAGCTAATGCTAACTCACAAAGAAGCAGGCTCTACTGCGAGAAGGCTTTTGTAGATGTTGCACGGTTGAATACCCTGGAGTGTTAGCCTCCACAAATGTGTTGAGTAATGGGGTTTTCTGGTAGTTAAGCTTTACCTTTGGTAGTCTGAGCTTTTGACCTTGCAGAAGTAAACCCATCGTCAGTGTTTTCTCCACTGGGAGGGAACTTCAGCATCCTGCTGCCACAGACCCTTACTTTTCACAGCCCGCTTCATTCAGCTCCTCCTCCTCCTTTTAAGTTTTCCTTGAGTTCATGGCAATAGCTACAGAGGAAATTAAAGGCTTTGTTTCCAGACTAGCTTCAGATGTCACAAATATGGAGGCCAGTTTCTGAAAATCTAGCTCTAAAAACTTCAGTGTTCATTGTTTTCTGTGCTTCCCTGCCAAGTTCTTCTCCCTGCTGTGGCAAAATACTGCCTCTGTAAGATATATCAAGTTAAATGTTAATGTGTTGATACCTGTGAGTGTCATATGCTCATACATGGCCTTGTTACAGTCTAAGATCATTCCAGAATTCATGGCATTCAAGTCCTCATTTTGAATGTCTTTTTTTTTTCCTTTTTTTAACTTTGAATTCTGTCTGGCCTAGTTTAAAAGTTCCAGCTTGGGACACATCCATAAATCGGGGTAATTTCATCTGGGTGTACTGTTATACATAAATGGACATTGTGGCTCTAATGTGTGCATGGAAACATGGGGTAATATATATTGGTAGAATTGACTTGCCCTTACATTGTAACATAATAGCATGCCCTCACCAGTGTAGCAGTAGTGCTTCTGAATTTCTCAGGTAGAACATTCACTATTATGAGGCTTACAGAAGTTAATGATCTCAAAACTTGATGTACTTGATCATTATAGCAATATTTATACATTTATACAAATATAGTTTTGTGGTCTTATTAAATGAGTTAGGAAAACAACTGTCTGTTTCTTCCCAGGAGTACAATTGGACATGCCTTCCCATTCCTATGACTTAAGTTTAAGCTGCTATTCTCAAAATTCTTGGCATTGTTGAATAGTTTATAAATGACTAATTGAACCAGGTAACAGATGTTCAGGTTTCCATGTGTGCATAAACTATATTTTGTCATAGGGACAGAACCAAACAAGCAGTACAGGTGCAAGTTAAATGGGCTTTGCATTATCAGGTGTACTTTTCATCTTCTCTTGAGAAACTTGAAGAATATAAACAACAAACTTAGGTTGACTTCATTAGTTCCTGGGTTTTGGAAAGTGTTGTTTGAAGCAGTTAGCCTGTTCAATAAATTTTCTGCTATTTAGAAAACATAATGGGTTTGTTTTGAAATTTGGTTTGTTTTTAAAATTCACAGAAACCTTTCACAGCTTTAATCTGAGGAAACAGTAATTTTGTTTAATGAGAAAAAAATTATTTTAGCTCCTAAAATTCTACCTGTCCACTGGAACCAATTTTAATTTATGACTTGTCTGCATTAGGCACATGATTTACAACAGTGCCCTCTTAATCACCTTTACCTCTTCTTTGCCCTGTCCCTGCCTCCCACTTCAGTAGACTTACCACTCTGACGTAGCTCCTCTCTGAGAGACTGTACTGTGACATCATAGTGGCTCTCTGGCTTCTGTCTATGTGTAGGCAGTGTTTCTTCATGATATAATGGAGCTGTCTTCAAGTAAGTATCAAAATCTACAATTGTTTGGTGCATGGGCAAAATCCCATTCTTCAGTAGAGTCTTGAGGAAATGGTTATAACTGTCCTTCATAGAAAAATGCTTAGATTTTCTTTTTTCAGTATTTGATGAAATCTTGAGCAATATGGTGTGATGGACCAGACTTTGGCCAGGCAGATGCCTTTATATTACAGGAAGATGGTCTGCTTTTGAGGTTTTTTTCTTCCACTCAGAAAAGGACTTCTAACGATCTGTAGTTCCCCTTGAACCTTGAACTTGACTTTAGTTTAGGTCTACATGTTGGATATTATCTAAGACTATCAGTGTTAGAGACAGTTAGATTATTGAGACCAAACCCTACAGCCTTGTTTTGGCCTCCTTGATTGACTGGCTCAAGTTACAAGTTAGGCACAGCAGTGCAGCTTGTGCTGTTGTGCACATTGGCTGCTGCAGGGGGCTTGAATGATTACATCAGCTTCCAGGAGGAAGTCTGAAGACACAAGGCAGGAAGGTCTGAAGGAAAATGCCGGAGGGAAAAAAAAAAAAAAAAAGAAATTAACATTTCTAGATATTCTATGGCCTAAGTCCACTGCAGGATCTGCAGTTCATTTAACATAACTCTGCTAGCATAACCCAGACATATACTGGGTTTTTATAAATGCTGTTAGAGATATTCTTTGGATCAACATTAAATAGGTCAATGTCCCCCACATTTCCACATAAAAATCAAGTTCAGAGAGGTGAGTAGAATGCAAATATGTAGTAAGTAAAATGGAAATGGAAATATAGATGATAGAAAATGAATAATCCCTTTTCACATAAAAAGAAACCACAGAGCTATTACCAGTACAAAAGACATTCAGAAGTAGAGGAAACAAGATGGTACTGGAAATTGCACAGATTTTGCTGCTGCCTTGGAATTCTGTACATAAACCACACATAATACTTTCTTCTCCTCCTTCTTCTGTTGTTTTTCCTTCAACTGCATCTGCTAATAGCTGTAGGGACATCAATTATTATTCTGTCAAAGACTAAAATTAGAAGTGCTTCACACAGCAAAATACATATGGCTAAACTCTTTCTGACAAAAGGTGTGTAGTGGGAGGAAACGACCCTCCACTTCTTTGCCTTGAAGCAAGCCAAAATAGCTCATCTATACACGGATCATGCCAAGGGCAGCGAAGTAAAAAAATACATGTAGAAGATTTGCTGCACCCTTATCTTTTAGGAAGTGGGAGGAATAGTCTGTAGATTAGCATTCTAGTTTGGGTTATCAAAGACCTATCTTTGGTTCCTGAGTTATCACAGATACACCATGGTTAAGTAGCATAAGTAGTTTTCCTATGCCTCAGTTCCCTGTCAGGTAAAAATAGGTATCTCTTACAGGGCTGTTGTGGGGATAAATACCTAAAGCTTGTTAAGTGCTTGGATTATTCAGTAATGAAGCTTGTCTAAGTACCTCAAAGCTCTGTTTAGGCTGGAATGTGTGTATCTTTTCTCCATGCAGCAAGAATTTTCTTAATAACTTGCTCCACTTAGCTTGGTAGACAGAAGAATCAACGCACCTAAGAGGACTGAAATATCAGTGCTGTATTGAAATGCACTTATGTCAGAAACAAGAGAAACTTTTGAGCAGAAAACAGTTCTTTGTGCCATGGGTGGATGTGACCTAAGTAGAGAAACTAAATGTTTGGTCCAAGGAGATACCAGAGAACAACAGAAAGCTACATTATCAAATTCTCTGGTGGGAGAAGAGGCAGTGGAGGAGCAACATAAGTAAGTACTTATAACAGGGAATATTTCTAGAACTGAGACTTCTTCATGGAGGTCAGGCATGCAGGGAAAAGAACAAATAACAGAAGAAAAATGAGGCAATTGATATAACAACAGAGGGGTTTTGCCTTGGGTTATATAGCTCCAGACATAACTGGGAAGTTGGAAGAGGAGAGCAGAATATATTGGAGAAGTGGGAGAGAGTGACAGTAGTAGCTATCAGAACAGAGATGTCAATTTTTTATATTTGACTAGTGAAAGACTGGTGTTGGGGATGAAGTTGTGCAGACAGGAGAGATCACAGAAGGATCAAAAATCAGATTTGTAGTTTGCAGTGAAGAAAAACATTTTGTGTGGGAAGATTTCTGTAACAGAGAGGAAAAATAATTATTGAAATTCTCTTCAGCTGAAAAACCTGTGAAAGGAATCTATCTGTGTTATCAGAGAAAAGAAGGGTGCTATAGAGATAACGTAGCTTTTTCAAGGTTAAAGGCAGAGGTCACAGTGGTGCTGTGAATTCCACAAGCTTCAGTTGTCTGCATCAGGCCCCAGGAAGAGACCTCAGGCTGGCTGTGTGCAGGGAGCCAAGCTCTCACATGGGTGATGAAACCACAGTGTTTTTCTTAATTATGATAGTGAAAAGTGCACCGTAGTAAGTGTTTGGCCATGTAGGTAACAGGTTCCTGATATAAAAATAGTGATGGGTGGGAGATGTGAGCATTTGTGGAAAAGCACTTAGGGGTGAGTTAGTCAACAAAGGGCAAAGCATTTTGAATACTGAAGCTGTAACGGGAAGGATGAACCAGAATTTATCTAGCAACAGTTACCAGAATTTTAAGGTAGAAAATAATCTTTATGACAAAATGTAAACACAGAGAATTTCAAACTGGATTTGGAAGATTAAATACTCATAGAAGACCATCTGAGAATTTCAGAGAATAGAGATTTTACTTAGTTTTGAGATTTTACTTTCTTAATTTTGCTAAGACCATGGAGTTTCATATGAAAAAAACAGAATAAAGTGACATGTCATCTAATCTCACCTCCTGTATAGTGCTATATTTGGATAGCTTTTTTAGCTAAGGTTTTTGTTTGGTTTGTTTGAGGAGGTGAGCAGCAAACAGAATATAATTTTCTTCTGTTTAGTCACACTAGTAAAAAAAAGAGCAATTTGGTGTTTAGCTGTCAGGTCTATGTACTGTTCCTGTACAAACCTTGTTTAATAAGAATTTAAGTAAATACAAAATGACGTATTGAAAGTGTAAAGCATGTGGAACTTTTTAAAGATGCACTGAAATATAACGTGATTAATTTCTGTTATGCTAATTACATCTATTATACGTTAAAACAGATTCCACTATTGGAATTGTTATGTAACTTGTGGCTTTGCAGTTCTTTGAAATGCAATTTTCTATTCATGAGGTATATTAAAAAATCTTACAAGACAAATTACAAAGCTTAACTGAAATGGTGCCAAAAATCTTAAGCAAGTTATTCTACTAGATAAACAACTAGTGTACCACTTAACTGCTGTTTGTTTATTTGGGTGGTGTTTAATCAAGAAGAAAGCGTAATGTAATGAGCTACGGCTGAGTAGAATGTGGGTTTTTTTCTGATTTAATGAAGTTGCCCTGCACCTATAGTGAGGTATTTACGATCAGTTTGTGAGCCATTGTTCCTGTGTAGTATTTTGTACACAACAGTGCATTCAGCTTTATGCTGCATGGATTGAACGTGTAGCATATCGCTGAGTTTGAGTCTTCTGGCATATAAGACGACTCATAACAGGGGAAAATATCATGGTAAGTTTTTTATGAACAGCATTTACAGTCACTCAGCAAAACACAGTATGAAGTGTTATATTGTACTTGTCCCTAAATGTGGATCTGGAAGAGGTATGTAGGATGTCTTTGCCTGTTGAAAGCCTTTGGATACAGATGTGGGTTGCATTCTTCACAGTGGACACTGTGGAATCCTGTCAGTGAGGCTGCAGGAAGCAATAGGAAAGCAGAAATCTACTGTTTGCCTATTGAAGGGGAATAAGCAGGCTTCTTGAGTGACTCCCTGGATGGTCACCCAGCTGTAGATCTGCTCCAGGTGCCCCTATCTGTCAAAGGGAGTGAGCTGCAGGAAATGGTGGCTGGGTGAGGGTTGTGGGTGTGTCTTCTGATCCTCCTCCAGATGCAGTGGAGGTTTTACTTCTCTGTTTTTCAGCTATGATGGGCTTACAGTGCTATCCAACTCCTAGTAAGTATAGGAAAATTAACAAATATTTTTTAAGTGCTGTTTTAAGTACCTTAGGAGAAAAGAGAAAGACTTTTACTTAAAAGACTTTGTTGTTTGTTTTAGCAGTGAGTGAAACTACTACTAAGAAAATGAAAGTAGTTATGTAAACTGTGTTTTGATAAATTGGACATATTGCTACTGTATTCTTGTGGGAATCTGACTGTGATTAGCAGAGCCAATATTTGAACTTAATTTCAGCTCTAATTTGAGATTTGAAGTGAACTTCAAGCGTTACAAACTAGAATAGTTCTCACTGGGGAAAAAAGTGTTACGTTCTCATCCTCAAATCAGTCTACATTTGCAAGAACCTTGAAATGTAATAAGGTGTTTGTTTCATTTGCTGCCTTATGTTCCTGAGACAGAAATCTCCACAAAATAAAATTATTAAAAAAAAAAAAAATCCATATCAGGAGAATCCCTCCATAGTTTGTATTTGTTCACACAAGCACATGACAAAGAAAAAGAGTTTCCTTCTAGTAATACTTATGTGCTTACTTTAAATGTAGAAAATACCATGAACAACTTTTTTCCCCGCAAAAATCTCCAGTTCAGTTTCATGGTATCTGAAGTACTGGTAAGTAACTTCTTCAGGGTTTTTTGCATTAAATATGACTTCTCAGTCTTTTCAGATTAACCCTATTCAGTTGGAAATAGATGTTACAAAATATGGAGCTTTTTAACATTAAAGTTCAAAGAACTCCAACACTTTCCGTAAAGTTTAGAGGATTCTGCTGCTGTTTATGCATGTATTTATTACTCACCATCTCCAATATTTGTAGATATTTTCCTCCTGAAATACATAGCTTTGTTTTAAAAAAAACTACAAGTAAATTTACTTGAATTAGTACTTTGTAGATTGCTTTACACTGACAAGTTCTGTGCCATGAAATATAATTTTAATTTTGCTTTATCTGCATGACAGGATCAGAACTAGTCTTTCTTAACAAACATGCTGACATTCATTTGTGAGGACAGGAGAGCGTCCTGCTGAATGGTGCAAGCTCTTGCATGTTTTTTGCATTACTTCTATGGTAAAAAGTTTAAATGAGCCTACCAGAGCTCTGCCCACTAAGCGAAATGAATCCATTCAGATAGACCTTCAGTGGTGGGGAGGTGGTCATCTCTGCTAAAGCACTCGGATGCTGTAGCAGTGACAGCTATCTCATCAGTCACCTAGATGGAATCTCCTGTCATTGTTGGTAGTGTTCAATTTCAGACCTACTCCAATTGTTTCAAGGACTAAGCATCCTCCACTTTATTCAGCCATGTTTCTCTTTCATGGGAGCATTAATTAGGAAAGCCAGTTGAAGATCCGTCTCAAACTGCAGGTCTTCAGTCTTGGCAGTGTCTGTATGGACAGCTATTCCTCCCAGAAGGTCTCATTTGTAGAAACCCGTATCTTTGCCTTGTGTCACTGCATGCTGAGTAGACCTATCAATGTCCTTGGAGCACTGAGGTTGTCCTGGGAACTCTTGCTTGACTGAAGTAATTGATTTTTAGGAAGCTGCTAGAGATAACACCTGGGAAAAGAAACACCTTTACTACCCCTAAGAGTGATGTATCATGATTCATCTGAACCCACCTTGAGAACAGAAATCCCATTGAGAGCCAGAGAGCTGTGAGTAGCTGACATGGGGATGAAACCTGTTTCGTGCTGGAAGGGAGGAATTTGGAGCTCTCAAAGTTCACTGGACACATTCATTGTTGTGTTTGTAACTAGCCAAGGATGCTACTGGTGTAAGGTGGTGTATGAAGCCCATCACAGTACTGTACTTAGAAAAGACCATAAAAACACTGAGCAATGAAATCAACACTGTCTTTAAATTCCCTGATGCTATCACAAGGCTATTCAACTGTGATTCTTCCTGTGTCCCCAACATTTTTGATCTTCCTTAGGCAGACCTATAGACTGATAGATTTCTTCAATCTGTGGAGTTTACAGTGTTAGCTGGAGGATTTACAGTGCCTCTTTTTACAGAAAGACTTGAGTCTATAATAATAAAATAAACCAGTTTTTAGTACTTGAAAAAATCTTCAATTAGCCATTGTCCCTTTCTGTTGGCCCTAAGTTCTTATTTATTTTTCCTTTTTTTTTTTTTCACAAAAATAAGTATAGAACTGTAGGGAATAGGCATTAAAATGTACATCCTAGCACTGTTTGTGCTGGCCTGAGTTTAACATCTACAAGACTAGGGACAGAAAAGCCTGTTTAATTATCTACAAACATCCAAGAACTATAGACAAGAACCCCAGTCTATTGCTTTTAGATATTGATAGGGCTAGCCCCAATACTGATGATGGTGTTGCAAAATAAAGGCCTCCTAGAAACCCAGTTAATGGCATTTTGTTCCTAACATGTAACCTTGTAGAAGTCTTAATACCTCGAGTTTTTTAAAAAATAATAATTTAAGGATGAAGTGAAAATAATACTTTGGAAGTAGGGATGAAATAAGCTCTTCCCTTTTCATCTTTCCCCAAGGACTTACAGGCAAACACAACCCCAGGCAACTTCCGGACTTCCATAATTGCATTGAATTCCTTGTTAATTGGGCTTTTCTATTGCTATTGAGTTCTTTCTTGAATAATGCCTGCTTTATAGTGATTTGTGTGCAGACAATAAATGTAGTTATTTAACAGGATGAAGACTGTAGCTCCATATAAAGATATTTAGCCCTTAACTCCCATTTAAATCAATACCTTTGTAAATCTTGTTCTAAGTGACTTAAAATTAATATGCATAAAATAGGATTACTATTAAATGTTTAAAGGATAAAAAGAGAATAAAAACACTGTTCTCCTCTGAAAAGTGACTGTAAAAATTATATCTTTAGAGTTGCATTGTAATTGTCTCAGTTCCTTGATGATTTTTATGTTATATCACATGTACTTGAAAATAAAGGGTTGGTGACCGTCTGCAGACTCTGCAAAGTAGAAGTCAGATTTGCTTCATTCCTGCTTGGACTTTATCACAGGTTAAATATCCCATTTTTCCCCATCTAACTCTTCATGATGCCCATTCCCACAGAGAGAGTGGGGATAACAATTTGTTCATGATTCACTAGAAGGTAATTATCCAAGTTACTTTCTATTATCAATACAGAGATGAGTGGACTAAGAGGGGTGAGCAATATCTTTTATTCTGAAAGAGGCTGTGACATAATTAATAAAGGAAGTGGAGCTATTGATGTAAAAAGATGTCATTTTGTCCTAGAGTGGATGTTTAGAACTTTTGACTGGTAGAGGAGTGCTGGCAGCAATGCCTGTGTCGTCAGGAATGAGTGTCCATCACAGCTTTCAGATGTGGCCCAAGTAACAAAACTGCCTCTGGTTTGTCATTAACCCACTTACTCATGTTAGTTTTTGTGCTTATCATTACTGAAAAGTTACCAAAATGTTACCCAAAAGTCTAATGAGGAAAGGTAGTTTGCTCTCCAATGCAAAAGAAATGTAACGATCAGGACTGGTTCTGGAGCCTAACCATCAGTGGTTGAGGGTGGTGGCGTGGAACTGGTGTGGCTGGAGTTAAAATCCAAAGTTTCCCTTACGATACTGCCAGGAAAAGCTAGATGTGCAGTCATTGGTAATGCTGTTGATTCTATATGCACAAAGTGGTAGCCTTTCTCAGGGAAACATGGTTTTAGTTAAACATAGTGAGACAGGTATTCTTCTGCATTTCTCACTCTTCTGAACGTATGTGGACTGTTTGTCCACTTAATTGCACAGCAATAAAGGTTCTGGTTACGTTTGTGCTTTTTTTTTTTTCCCCCTAGTAAAACTAATTCCACTTCTATGTAGAACCTCAGAAAAAATGATTATGTACAGTAAATTTTATGAAAGCATAGTGACTACTGTTCAGTTTATCCTTTATCCTATGATCAGTTATCCTTCCACTGTTTTTGAATTTACTCAAATTCTCTTTTTAAACTGCTGCAAGATTTCCTGCTATTAGATATCTGAGCAGAGAAACTGTTTTATCTACAGTGCCCTGCATAGTTGCATCAGTCCAGTGGCACAAACCCAGTAACAGGACTATAGTTTGGACTAGAAAGATAAGTCCCTTGACAGATCTTTCTAAAATAAGACAAAAGTTCTTAAAAGTCACATACAGGCAGGTGACTATGGAAATGGTGAGAATATGACCCTTTCAGCTCAAGTTTGCTTGACCCAAATCCTGCTTTTTAAATTAAGATAAACTAGTCTGGCTACATCAGAATGATGCTAATATAACCAAGAGGAAACTATTTTATTAGTGACATAGCCTCTAGGGTTTGCCTATAATTGGACTGATGTGACAAGGCTCGCCATTTATCTGTAGACTTCCTTGTTGCTGTTAATTGGTCCGTTTGAAGATTCTCAACATCATGGTCACTAGCTTCCCTTTTAGTGAAAAAATGCAAGGCATGTTGGCCAATGCTTATGTATGAAATGGTGTTTCATGTGCCAGAAACTGTTGTCTTCAGTGAATGAAAGAGAGATGCTAGAACTCTCTTTCTGTGTTATCATAGCCTTTTTCAAGTATGTCGTTTTGCATTATAAGACCTAACTTCCAGAGTCCATAATTGAAACTGTTTCTTTAGTTAGCTTCTTCCTGATCAAGAAGTATTTTGTGAAACCCTACCATATGACTCTCCTTCCATACCAGTTTACAGAGAGGATAATATGCTGTCAATAACTCCTTGACCTGAAAGAGAACTATCTACACATTCTAACACTGAATCTGGTGGTTGCGGTTGACAGCTATCATTCTAGCTAACAGAGTTTCTGAAGATTTTGTGCATTACCAACACCCTGGATAGATGTTTATTTATTAAGAAAACTTGCATTATAAAGTTAGTGAAGTGGTGAAGTAGTAAAGTCAAACAGTACTAGGGTAGCTTCTGCAGCTTGATATAACTGTCCTCTGCAAATACGCTGTGGGAATTTTTCCTTATTCAGTAACACACTTCTTTTCATATTGTTCTTGATCTAGACAGTGAGTGGATGAGCCATCTCTGAATGTGGATTTTGTTTGTGGTAAAGGAGAGTCTTATTCAGAAACAGAAAGTGTAAAGTGTCTGGTGACCATCACAGAAAAAATAAGGAGTCTCATGACAAAGTTTATTAAAGCTCTGGAGGATAAAATTCAGTCCTCTGATTTACTACAAAGTTTACAAATCAAAGCGTGAAGTGCATTGCATCAAGTTTTTAAAGATGGCCAGCAATTATTTGTTCCTCATCTTTGTAACTCAGTTTGTTACTTAATTTACAATGTGCTTGGTATTTATGTCTCCAACTGAAATTTTTGTGAGCAGTGCCTTGACTGTATAAAGTGCTGTGTAATGCTAAGTCCTCTTAAAAATGTGAACCTGTGTGACCCAAATTAATTATTGACTTTCAGCTTGATTTGGGACAACATTATTCCCCTGAAAGAATTTACTAAGCTTGACTTGAGCAATATTTATAACACGGTCAAGCAACCATGATTGCATTGTACGGACCATAGCAAAATACTGCAGTTTTTCTATTAGGTTTTGAATACTACTCTGTGAATTTCTCTCAAGTCCACATTATTATTATTATTATTATTATTATTATTATTATTATATTATTATTATTATTATTATTATTATACCACTGCTTGAATAGTTTGAATGTCTGTTCATACAAGGAATGAAGAGAAGTTTCCATGGAAGGATGCTACGGGACTAAGCAATTAGCAGCTGTAGTATATTCAACACTCATTGAAGAAATTAAAGTTACACAGGCAGGCTAACCTTTGGCATTTTCTGATATCTGTATTACTCACGTTAAAGTCTTAATAATGTTCTTTTCGTACTGTATTTATGTGAAATGTTATAGAAAGGAAATGAACTCTGTGTGTTCAAGTGCCCTGAAGAACACAATGAGAAATATATGCCTTTTATTTTAATCAGATGAACATATTATATATCTGTGTATCCTTTAAGGAAATAATGATAGGTATACATTTTTATTTGTATAAAAAGATACAAAAGTTGATACCAGCTACAGGACAAATACCTTAAATCCTTTTTGAATAGCATGGTATAGTATGTCTATTTTTTATAAATTCAGTCCTGCCACACAGTCAGGACTCTTGGCAAACAGTGACCTAACAGATTTTAAGAAGCTTTTTGTTTATTATGTTTTTTCTGCTTGGAATTTCTATTGAATAGTAACCACTCATTGTTACTAATTGTCATAAGATGAGAGAGAGAAATATATTGTAATTAAATTTCTTTTTTTTCCCTTTTACAGATTTTTTTTTTTACAATGCATTCCACTCAGGCCACTGAATTTTGTTTAACTTACCAGGTAAGCAACTATGCATAGTCCCAGGTTTTTTTTTCATTTGTGTGCTTTCTAGACATTAGTCAAATAATTCTAAGAGGCTGGTGTTCTATATTGTTGGAGAAAAATTGAAAAATCGATTAAAAATATGTTCAAAATGCTGTTGTAAAAAAAAAGAATATATGTTGAAATTTCCAGAGTTCGATAATTTTGCACTAGAAAAAAGACTTTATTTTCCAAATGTGTTTAATTTTATTCTTAATCCCTCTTCTTCTTTTCTTTTATTGTCCATTTCCTTCAAGCTTTGCATTGATATTTGTGTTTTTTTCAAAGCCTTAAAAGTTGAGAATTTTGTTGCTGGGTGCTATCGAACTCCCTGTACCTACCAGGGTATCAGCATTGCAAACAGGATTGTCTGATGAGATCTCCAAAGATTTTGTTTTAGCACCACAGGAATGGTGCAGCAGCACCAGAGTGGCTGCTGGGAAATGGAGATGGCTTTAGAAATTTATAAATACCTTTTCTGTAGATCAAAATTTAATAAAATGCAATTGTGAAATTAATAAAATTGCAGTTAATGATCTGGTTTAGTGGGTATTGAAAAACCAGTGCAAAACACTGAATTAGAATCTTGCAGTGTGTAGGTTGATAGGCTGGCTTGTATACTTGTGGAATTCCAGTTTGACTGTTGTTGTATGCTGTAGATAAAAGTTGCAGAAAACAGATTTTTGGCAGTCTTTCTTATTGTTATGGATTTTATTGAGGGACTTGAGCAATACAATTTACATGCAGTAGAGCTTTATATACCTATATTTATATAGGTATATTTATATACCTATATTATATACCTATACCCATTTCAATCATTCTTTGATGCTTCTTATAGTGTGATGTGATACATTGTTGGGAGAGGAAAAGGTGTACAAAATTATTTAAAGGTACTACTGTGTATGGAATATTTTGTTCACAACATAGACATGGTTTGCTTAGATTTTAGTATTCCATGCTTTTCAATAAACTCATCTTAGCCCTTATTAAAATAAATAAATACAAACAAAATAGCAAATAAGAATTTGGTGTTCCTATGTAAGTCTTTCTCGTTTCATGTTGAAAGGTTCTATAGCTCTTACACTTTACCAACAGTGTGAACCTCATCTTTATTTTAGATGAGATGGTCTCTTATCGTTTTCTCATCGTTCTAATTTCCTGTTGTTCAGTTTGTCTGTGGTGCTGTCAACACCTAGAAAGCTTTCTAGATTTCAGTTCACCAAGGAGAATTTTTTTCCATTGGCTCTTCTCCTGAAAATTGGTTTCAAACCTACTATTACTAATATTTTTATTTCCTTTATAAACAGATGTAGATTTCATCTAGTGCTGTCTTTTGGATTCCCCTGGTTTAATATTACTGTATTTTCTTTGCAAGTTAATCTGCAATCAGTCTTGCAAGCAGGGAGGGAAGTCTTGGATTGAAAAACATGTAGTGATTTCAAATTTTAATCTTGAGGACTTCTCAAAAGCACTTAATATTAAAAGATTGTTGGCAAGGGGCAAATGATCAAGGAACAAAATCTGCATTTTTTTTTTTTAATCTGGTCCCTCTTTTTATGTATCTTTGATGTGTGCAAATTAGTCATTCCTCCAAGTTTTGTTATTCAAACTTGGAAGTTTTTTCTGGTATTTTGTTCAAAACATTACAGGATATAATTAGCAACAATAAATGAATCTGTTAATAACATAATTTTAACGGCTCTTGCAAAAAAAATAGCTGTTGACAACCTCTATTCTTCCTTTTCCTAAACCCAGGTGTCCTCTGAAGAGCTTGTCATGTCACTCACCTTTCAGATAGAAATTATTATGAAATTGTAATGCTTGGATTGATTTGGAATAATAGTAGGTTTATTAATCAATACAAGAAATCTGAGGGAACGAATCATTGTGGCTCAAATAAGAAGTTTATTTTAATCTTTTAACAATCTGTTTCTTCAAGTATCATTAGTAATTTTTCTGAAACAAAAGTCAATATAATTCAGTAAATTCTCTCAAACCTATCTTTAATAGAGGAAATAATTTTCTTTTATTGGAAGAACAAATCTGTTGGCTCTCCTTAATCAGGTGGCCTGTAGTATCCACCAGCCACATGGTTCTCATTGGTTCCTCAGTCTTTTATTCTGACCCACACACATTCAACCTGTGCATGGCTACTCTTCAATGACAGCTCTTCACATTCTATCCCTTTCCAGATGTAGAGGGTGATGCCTCTACCCCTCCTTCCTGGTCTGTTGTTTCTGAACAGCCTGTAGCCATCAATAGCCACACTCCAGTCATGGGATTCATCACACCAAGTTTCACTGAAGGCAACTATGTAGCTCTGCATTCTCTTTGCTTTTCTTAAAGGAAAGTGTGATTTTTTGTAATCTTTTGGAAAAAAAAATACAGGCCTTTGGAACAATAGGTTCTAATGCATGCGGAATACACTGTGTCTTGTTTTGTGCTATGTCTGTAGACCTAGGAAACTCTAAACATATAGAGCCTCAAGCTAACCAACCAATGAAAATATTTTTAATACTCTTTGTGCAAAGATCAGACACTTACATTGTTAGCATACACAGATCTAGACTCCTGTCTTGGAACTACATCCAGACAGAGAAAGCCTTTGTTTTCAGACAAGACAGATCTTCACAGATCTTCGTATAAGCACAGGAGGCCACTGGCAGGGTCAAACTATCAGCAAACTTGCTATCCATCTTGCAAAGTTTGATAATTTCATTAATGTTTCAGCTGTAGGATGTGAATATAAAATAACTTCTCCTTTCACACTCTCTTTAACTTTCTAGCATTAGCAGTCACAAAGGAAATTCTCAAAGACTCATTCTAACTTCATACTCCTGGGTATTTCTAACAGTGTTTATGAAACCAAAAATATCCAAGACTCAAAAGTAAGAAGCAAGTTTTTTCTTACTCAAATCTCATCATTTATGCAATATCCCTATGATTGTTACTACAAGGAGAAAGAAGGTGGAAAAATAGTGTCATATCTAATTATTCTAAATTTAAACAATTTCAAAGCAAGTATTTTAGGCAATTGCCTATTATGCCTTTGATCTTCATTCTACATCTTTGTGTTCTCATAAGGAAATGCCAAATGAAACATAAATTAATGGTTATACGAAGCAGACTATGTGAGTATTTTAGGAAAAAACATCTAACCAATTGGAATCTGTAGAGTCTCAAATTTACTTTTAAATATTAGTCAGACATATAAGAATAGGATGGTGTATCTAAAATACTTTTTTCTCAAATACCTTCAGACAGTAGTACATCAGAAGTTACAGGAACTGTGAACTATAAGCCTCATTTTGGAACAGTGGAGCTATAAATATTGTGGCTCTGGCACTTTCTCAAGACTAATAACTCAATGAGATACTTGCTTTATGTTTTACAGTATCTTAAAAACTGTCATATGTCCAAAGGCTTAGTTTTAAGTAGTTTTTCCTGGAATATTTAAGAGAAATTTCATCTAAATGTTATTTTGTAGTTTGAACTGTTATCTTCAGGAAGTTATATTTATTAGTATGTCTTATGTCTGAAGTTATTTTCTCATTTTTTCTAATATTTATAAAAAAACCCCAGGTATTCTACAATTGTCTTGTGATTTCTTAACAATTCCATTTTTCTAACCATTTCTGGGTTTTTTGCATACTATTGACAGCTTTGTTTTCTGATCTATCAGAATACAAATAAGCAAATATGAAAATTGTAGAAAGGATGAGGGGAAAAGGTTCACTGAAAATGAGATAAAATATTTTCCAACATTTTTGCACTTGCCCTGTTGGAAACATCAGCAGCTATAAAAAATTAAAGAAGTTAAATCATAGAGTTCTGTGTACCAATTATCTTTTGAGAGTATTATTTGCATTCATAACAAGACCAGGCATATTTGGTTTTTTGGTCTATTTCTATTGAATAAGAGACACCATCTTTTTAAAACAGAAAAAAATTACAGCTGACATTTCACATGTATCTAATGATGTGCTACTTGGGAAAAAGTGGGAAGTGCAGAATAGAAGTATTAAAAAATATGCTAGGAAGTACATAACATCAAGGACTAAAGATGTAAATACTCTTAGTCTGTATATATTTATGCATGGATGTCTAGTACATACATAACAGGCATTATCCAGAGGAAGAAGAATAACTGAAGAAAGAATATATGTGGGGAAAGAATAGAGGGTGTCTCGAGGCATCCCATCACATTACGGAACACAGTTTCCTAGGACATGATTTTCTGGGGAGCTTTCAGTTTTTCCCTAGAAACTGATGTTTCTTCACATCTGTATTGGTTGTTTTCCTTTTGAGTCACTTACTCAACTGAAACTCCAAGTGTCTGTGATAGAGACATGAAAGTGCGCTAGACTGGGGCTTTTGAATGTACAGATGCCAGACACATTAGGAGTGACATGGTAAAATTATTATGTACACACTGCAATTTAAAGGATAATATTATGCAAATATTCCTAAGCATGACACATTAAAAGGTAGTTACATTTTAGACATATCCATTAATATTTTCCCTTGAATATCAAGTACTTCTTCCCACCTGCCATATCTTCCATGTTTTCACTTGCTGTGATGGTTAGGTGTCATAAAGCTGTCATAATGCTGTGACTAGGCTTTTTGTTTAGTACCCTGCACGATCTGCATTTATATTGTGCTCAACATTTTCCAAACAGAATACAGATTTCAAACTGTACCAAAAAGACATATTTTTAATAAATATTTCTTCCTATGGGGTAGATTCTGAATTGCTATTGCTGTATCTAGCATCCAGCATTACTATGTTTTCCCCCTAAGCAGTATATCAGAAAAAGGCTTCATGGCTCATATTGAGTCCTACTTCCACTCTCACTTCGGACTTAAATTTATATATATGATGGCGTCAGAGTTTGATGGTGGTGATATTTAGCTCACTAGTCACTTCAACCACTAATTCAATAACACTGTTAAACAAAAATGGTAAATTTCACCCTCCCTGGAATTTTACCAACAAGTTAGTCTATACCCTCATAATCGCTCGTACTGCAATTTTAGAACTTTGACTCTCCTGTTTTATGTTGAAAAAAAGTAGCTACAGTAATTATAAAAAAAGTCTCAAGCATAGTTAGGTCATATCCTCCTATTCCCCACTCCTGCCTGTCTCTCATAGATACATACTTCATGTTCAACTTAGTTTTTAAAAGTCTTCCGTTCTTAACATCTCTATTTAAATACTGGAATTCTGCACCTCACAACTAAGCAAGGAGATGAATTGACAAAATCTATGACCAGTCAGAGCTTTTGCTGGATCTTGGTAGCATTTGAAAGTCAATATTTTACTTTTCTGATCATGGCTGTTTATTAATCCCATTGTACCTGTACTCTGAAGTACTACGATTTCCTTTCCTCTATCCAAAGAAATGACAGAAAAAAGGGGTTTTGAAGAAAACCTTTGGCAGGTCAGTTTCTTCTAGTTTGTTAGGTGGTGCAGAGGCTTGGTAATTCCTTTATACATAAGTAGCTACATATTTAGTTTCTAAGTCTTACTGAAGATTTGAAAACCTGCTTCTATTGTAATACCAGCCTTGCCTTTTGGGCGAGTGGTAACAGTAAAGTCATGATCAATATGAGCATCTCTTAGCTGCAAAAGGTAGGAGAGGCACATGAAGATCCATGTGTTTAACATGCTTCCCTGCATAATTCCCTCCTCTCTAGGCATTCCCCACGTGGCCTCAGACCACCTGTGAATTTTACCAGTGGAGGTACTTATTCTTATGAGTAGTCCTGTTATTTTCATAAGTTTAAATTAAGAGTTTACATTTATTTTATTGTGAAGTACAGCATATTATTCTTCATATTCTAGTCACAAGTATAGAAACCATCATTCTAGGCTGCACTTCACAGAATCACAGAATTGTTTAGGTTGGAGAAGACCTTTTAAGTTCATCGAGTGCAATTGTAATACATGTGCATTCATTAAGGCAAATCGTATAAAGACAATTAGAGTCTAAAACCACAACATTGATAATTGTATTGAAGAAGAAAATCTACTGGCAGTGAAAGTCAGAAATGTTACTTAGAAACTTAATAAATTAACCAGTAGGCTTGTCTATGACATTGTATTAATAATGCATGTATTTGTAATGGCAACTTTATGAAAATATCATTAACAACATCATAATTTAAGCAGGATTAATATCCTCTTACACACTTGAAATGACTGGATTTTATCTCTAAAATGAACAAAATAAATTTTATGGAGAACTGTTATTCCGTACAAACTGGTTTCATATGTACTGCTCATCATCCTGTTCATTCTTCTAGGAAAAAAACAAAATTAAATAAAAAGCACAAGCTACACTAGAAAAAGCAAAATTCTCTATAAAACCACATAAAATTGTACAACTGCAAACAATTATAAAATGCTTATATAAGATTATTGCAATTATGTAAAAAATTAATAGAAATATGCCTGTCAGATATAGGTGAAACTTTATTACTTGTGATAAAATTTTAACATCTGATGTCTTGATCTAGCAGAATGTTAATGTTTTTTGTTGCATATCTACTGATGTTCCCATGTTTGTACTCCAGTTAGAAAGCAGGACTCTTTAGGAACTAACATCAGGAGAAGCTGAAAATTTATAGAAATCTTGACAATTTATTATATTTGACATTTTGAAAAGAGAACAGCAAAAAGAAGTAAGAAAGTGTTTTGATTAGGTAGCATTCCAACAGGAAAAGTTAAACTGAAGTAAGAAGGAACAAGTGGACAGACCTAATCCAAATAACAAGGAAATCAATTAAACCTTATCTTAAAATAAACAGTAAGTATCTTTGTTGTTGAGTATTTGAATGGCAATTAAATATTCCTAAAAGTTGTACAATATTATCAGTATAATAGACTTGATTATACAGCATAAAAGAATTCATGTCAGCCATGCTGTCATTTAAATAGTACATCGCAGATATACTCCTGGGAAATAAGTTCCCTCAAAGCACAGAAATCCAAATTAGGAGAGAAGATAAAAATGAACAATGAAGTACTTCCAAATAAGCTATTATATTGCTCTTCTCATCACATGAGATTACTTTCTGCTAATGCATTAAACTATGAGAATAACATCTGTTGCCTAGAGCTCTGCTGTTAGATGATGATTCCTATAGACATGGTGGAAGGACGAATAGGGAAGCTGTAAAACCTTTCTTAAATTATACTAAATTCTGAATGTGGAAATTTTAAATAAAAGAGGAGGAAAGAACAGTAATTATGAAAATGATACCAGTTAGGTGAAAGAGAACATATTTACATGTGTTGGCTGACACTGCAAAGACTTTCGGAAGTTAAGGTTGGTAAGGGGTTGCTGTTTGACCCATGAAGGTAGTTATTTACTTCAAGATCAGTTAAAAAAATATCTGGCAGACTGTTGAAAGGTACAACAACTTATAAAAAAAGACCAGATTTTTTTTACTATTGGATTTTAGTCTATCTAATATTTAACTTGGAAAGGAACAAAGTTTCCAAAATATGGTATCTTTATAGCTCTTATGTGAGGTTATTCCCAGGGCAGAAGGACTTTTAGAGAACGACACTTTGGTAAATGTTGTTGGGCCAGGCAAGATTTGCCAGTACCTGAGCAACGTTCAACCTCATGTTCTAATTAAGTGATGCTGGGGAGATACACAGAAAACTTGCATTCAGAATAGACTCAAAGAGAGCATTAAAAGAAGAACAGTCAAATGCAGTTAATCTAAAAGGATAAAACTGTGTTCAGTACACTGAAAAAAGCAAGAAGCTGAAAGTATACAGAGTCAGGAATTGAGAGGCATCTGAAAATAAACACAAGCTAGAAGACTCTGGGGTACAAAAATACCAAAGAACAATTGAAGGGAGTCTTTCTACCAAATATAAAAGGGATTTTATGATATTTCAGAAACCTCTGCAATTCTGATGTGTTTTTATGTCAGTATGTGCAGGAAGGCCCAATAAAATCCTGGTTTTAAAGTAGTTGTTTAAATGAATAAAACAGTTTCAGACAAAAATAGTAAAAGTGTATATATTTTAAATAGCTGTGCGCAGTATGTGTTAAAGAAATGCCCAGCGAATTCAATGGATGATTCTTCATCAATATCAGACTTCAAAATGTCTTGATCATTTAATTTCAATCCATGTATGACATCTTGCAATTCTGTTATCTGCAAAAATCCAAAGCACATGGAGCACAGCTTCTCCTTGCATTGCTTTTGTTTTGTGGCACAGGTTATTTTGTAAGTGCTGCAACTGTCTTTCTCATGGCCATTAAGCAGTTCTGAGTTATGTGAGATGGCAAATGGATGTTTAATTTTGCAGTTTTTTCTTTAACTGGAAAGAGCACAACATTTGAAATTCTAGTATTCATCCTAATATATACTTTAATTCAGAAAGCAGTTCAAGGCTTGAATTTGGATCCAGATATTATATAAAAATTATGCTGGATTTTTAGCTAAATCAGTTTATGCTGAATAATCTTATTTTCAGAAATTCTAAGAAGGCAAAGCTACATAATTTCTTATTTGTAATAGGCATTTTTTACTGCTTTGAGACGCGATATGTAAGAATTCAAATAAGAAATTCATAACTTTTAGGGGAAAAATATCAATGGTAGCTTAACTCAGACTACAGGTAGACAAGGTATTCACATCTGGGCATCCTATCAATGGGGAGATGCCTCTGTTGTTAAGGAATGGGAACTCACAGCATGATCTTATCTGAAACTCTATATGAAATCTGCCTAAACAGTTTTGCAAACTTTATGATTCACATTGAACAACTTGGCATTAGGAATGGAGTCAGTTTTCTTGAAGAACAGAGCTCTTAAGTTGCAGCAACTTATCAATTACCCTTCCTCTCAAGAAGAAAGTATTTGAGCAGTAGTGGTTTCTTACAATAGATGGGGACAATGCCACAAGCAGAAAGAAAAGGGACTACTTATCAGCTAAATATCTCTGACTTTCTACAGCACCCACAGATCCCTACTAGTCTCTACTACATCCTAAGCTCTACAACCTAATTCCTAAGAGACCTTCATGAGAGAGGGAAAGAGTACAAGAGAGGTAAAGCATTTAGTTTGTCATATACTGTAATCAAGAAAGCGATACATGCATCTCACTGCCAAGCAATATCTTCACAAGGATTCTTTGACTACCTATGTGTCTGTGCATACACACACACTGTAATATCAACAGAGAGGGTCAGGATGGGCCATACACCTGTAGAATAGGAGTTACTGTTGATAACTCCCTCCCTAATACCAAAGTAAATAATGGGCTTTGTCACATCACATTGACTCAAATAAAAAAGTGCTGACTTTTGGGAGGAAGTTGCCAAAATAAAGAAATTAAATAGTTTTTTTTAAACAAGTTAGAGATGCATGCTTTTTTCCTCTGGAAAAAAGAGTTTTCAGAAGAAAATTACAAGAGAAGGTCTGAATGAAATAGTACTGTGATAGAAAGTATTTTTTGGCAAAAAATGTTATTTCCTATATGAAATCTGGTTAACAAATACTAATTCTTAGGATTTACATTATGACTGACAATGCATAGATTTGAGGGCAAAGCAGTACTTGTACTAATTTATTTAGACTGTTGGGTCATCCTGGGCTCTTTGCTATGCATTGAGGCATTCATGAATGTCCTGAACAAAAAAGATTGTTGATACTATTGAAGACAGATGAAAGTGGACAAATGGGGAGGAAGTTCAGGGAAATAAGTTTTAGTAGGCACTGTTCCTGGTGAAGCAAACCTTTTTTCCAGGTAGATAAGGAGGTAATTTATTAGGAGATTCCCCCCACTCCATATATATGCAAAGAGCCATTTGGCTATTTATTTGAAGCTGCTACCAGTTCTCAATAGATACCAGCATAACATAATGATCTGAGGTTGGATGATGACATATTGATGGGTGTTTTGGTTCATCTTGATACTATGTGCTATTGTTTTGGATCATGTCAAAAGACCTCAATAAAGAAAAGTAGTTTCACTGCGTTAGTTTTTTAGGTTTACATAGTTAAACCCAGCATCTGCTATAGGTGGCTTTGTTTTCTAGGCTCCCACACTAAACAAAGTTCGACATGCTTGCTTATAGTGTTATGGATGATTCCCCTAATTTCAATGAGAAAGCTAATTGTAGTGAGGATGAATACAAGTGTAAGCCTTTGCATGATAAAGACTTAGATCTTCTCCCAGAGCATGGAAATAAAAGATTCATAACTGGTCATACTGGATTAAGCACATGGTTACTGCATGCTTTATGCACAAAATTACATTTTATCAAGTATATATTGTTCAAAATCATATAGGAAATTGGCATTCCTTGTGAAGGTTTGTTTCTCTTAAATTCACAATTTCATGACTGTTATTAATTCTCTGAGGACAGAACTAGATTCTGTTCACAGAACTTTAACTGCATTTTAACTAAGGGAACTATTTTCTACATATTGCATTCTTCTTCGACCCTGCTTGGTAAAACCTATACAGAAATGCATTCCAGAAATTGGGTTGCTTGGTTTCATGCTCTGCAAGCATCAGTAACCATAGTGTTTTAGAAAAATACCTTTTCAGGAAGCAGATATGTAATCAAATATAGTCCAACAAAGTTGTGCTGAATGAACTGTCTGTTAAGACATTGAAAGTAATGTATTTGTAGATTAAATGGTTAGTAACCTTTAATTTCCCATTACAGTCAGAGGAATATAAAAAAGAGGGCATGAGAATATCTTCAGAAGCATCCTTTCACATACACTGATGCTGCCTACCCTTTGAATGTACCTCATTATGGGTGTCTTGCAACAAGGTTATAAAACAGACTTTTCAAAAACTAAGTCTTTCTGCAGAGCAAACCAGACAGTTCCTTCCACTTAGACTGTGCACATTATGTAGATACTTCTGAGCCACTGCAACAATTAATGCCCCCTAGTTATTAAGTCGGGATGTGCTCAGTAGTAATCAAAAAGCATAATATTCATATTAGATCACTCTTGTTCAAAGGTTGCTTAACATGTTGTTGTTATATTTAAAGAAAAAAAAGTAGATTCTTGTCTCTGATCCCAAAGAACAAGGCATTATACAAATTTAAGGAAAAAATCCTTTAATGTCCTTAAGTCCATAAGGCCGATGTAAACATTTACTACTAGGTCAGAATTCCGGCAAAATGCTGAAAAAAGACTGAAGGACTCTTGTCACAATTTGAAACAAGAAATAAAGGCCTTCTGCTTACTACCAGGAAAGATAAAAACACCTTCTATGTACATGACCCATGCTGGTTCTCTAAAATCTCTTTTGTGCTGCTCAGACATTAAGTATTCAGCATATTTCTCCAATAATCATTTAGTGCTTATTTGTAATGCATTACTCTTTGTACAAGTCTGCAGCTTTGGCTGTCAAGTGTAAACTAGAAACATCTCTTAAGCTCAAGTATATTTTTAGCTACACTCTGGTAATATTGGCTGTGGTGCAGCTTCTGTAGCTCCATAAAGAAAACAATATTCATATTAATTTCCATGTTATATATTCACTGAGGCAGCAGATATATGTAAAATAATGAAATTCTGTGAGCTGCTGTGAAGTCACAAATTGTATGATTTCATGTGTCATTACTAAATCTGTGTATTGCTGAACTCATTTATTGAATATGTGCACATAATATTTGGTATTTATGTTTGTATGTAGGTTTTCAGGATTTTCTAAGAAAATGTTCTTGATTTGCCTGAGCAAATCTTTGGGCAATGATGCTTTCTCTCTAAGAAGATTTTAATTGCAAATATCTTCTCCAGTACAGAACTTAATAATGATACCGATGAATAATATCCAAGTAGCCAAGGATCTGGTATCTAACATACACAAATGATTGCAAGAAAGCTAGTCTCAGTGCTGAGTTGAGTGCCCTATGCTTGTAAGCTGTGAAAAGTCTCATAGAAGGAAGTCTGGTTACATGCAGGAATATTTCCGAAATGTGTAGGACAAAAACTAAAGAAATGCCCTTGCGTGATTGCACAACCACAACTTCACATAGGTAGTGTGGGACTATAATATGATAAAGAGTTTGTGTGCTCAAAATCTTGTGAAAAGAAAGCTAACACAATTAGTGATGCTTTACTCAGAACATGAGTTTTCCATTATTCCTGTGAGTTATTGCTTCCAAACAACACAATGTCTCTTCTATGATGACACCAACCAGCCATAGTGTGCCTTTTTTTTGTTTGATTTTGTCATAAAATATAGACTCATTGAAAGGAAAGCTGCTTGCATTAACACAATTTTCTTCTGGAAAATTGCTTTGTGGAAGATCCTGCCTAGACATTTTCAACAACCAAAGTTCATTTTTTTTGTATTTTAAATTACTTTTCAGGCCTCTAACTTATATTTAATGTGCAAATCATAGAATCATAGAACAACCAGATTGGAAGAGACCCACCAGATCATCGAGTCCAACCATTCCTATCGAACACTAAACCATGCCCCTTAGCACCTCGTCCACCCGTGCCTTAAACACCTCCAGGGAAGGTGAATCAACCACCTCCCTGGGCAGCCTGTTCCAGTGCCCAATGACCCTTTCTGTAAAGAATTTTTTCCTAACGTCTAGCCTAAACCTCCCCTGGCGGAGCTTGAGGCCATTCCCTCTTGTCCTGTCCCCTGTCACTTGGGAGAAGAGGCCAGCACCCTCCTCTCTACAACCACCTTTCAGGTAGTTATAGAGAGTTATATATATATATAATATAATAGCTTCCCTCCACACAATTCAATAACCTCTAAATTATACATATATACTGGAAGCAGGATTTAAGATCCAGAGTTCCCTCTCCCCTATCTTTAATCACTCATAGCCCGCTCAATCTTCCAAGAAGGCTCCATGCCTTTGATCTCCTGTGCCACCATCTCTATGCTGTTCATGTTATCTGCGGATGTTGACTATTTTGAAGTGTAGGTTTTACTCACAATATTATGCCAATTCAAAGTGAAAAAACTGAGAGAGTAGCTATTTGTACTAAAAGGAAGTCAAAATGTAGAATGCATACTTAAGAAATTTTAATCTGCAATGTCTTAATTGCTCCAATACAAAAGTACTTAAAAATCCAGATTTGAAGGTTTTTACTGTTTGAAGTGAGGTAATTTGCAGACTCAAAAATTCACAGTAGGGAAATTGAAAAGTGAGTTAGAAAACTGTTTGCTATCCAGTTTTAATGAGTTTTGTTTCAAAACTAATTCATCTTTAGTCTGCAGAATACCAAAAAAACATTTACATTGGGCTATAATGCACTTGTTCCTTCTTTTCAACTTAGAATTATGACCTGACCAGGGTTTTTTTTTGCGTAACAGATCTCAACCTGCTAAGAATGTAATCCAGCAAATTGCATGCACAAGCCCCACATTTTTGTAATTAAATTACCAAAATGTGTGGGGTGTCTTTAAATATGCGTACATGTATACCTGCCTAAAAAACATTTGGATGTTTTGGAAAGTACTGTCCAGAATTGTATGAATCTAGGGACCTAAGAATGTATGTAACTTCCTTCCTGAAATAATTAAGAATGTTTAAAATATATTTTTTTTTCTCTCTTTGCCCATGAGAAGTGAGCTGTGACATATTGAAGTGTGAAACTGTAGTCCATTATAGCAGCTGGGGGATAGGTGGCAGAAAGCACATGTTCTACAGAAGGCTGCTTTTGGGTCAAGGCAGATAAGCAAAATGCTCCTCTTAAATAACATTGCATAAAATTTTAAGTTCTGAGCAGCCAGGATTCATACAGGGTTGTAGAGGAAAGTTATGCAGTAAAACCCTAAAAGCTGTTTATTACTGACTGAGAAATCAATGGTACATGGAATGCCCTTGTAGCATCCTTTTTATTCCTGGTTTTATTCAGGTCAAGAACAAGTCCTAGAAAAAATAACTGGGTCTGGAGGACCCTTGCTATGGAACCTGCTGGACAGTAGGGAACAGGAAGCCCTCAGCGCTTTCCGCTGGGTTACATCTGTGAAATTCCAAACCCATGAGATTTTTATCCTGAAGCTTGAGAGAACTTCACTTGTGGTGAAGTTGTTCCCTATATGTGGCATGGAACTCAATTGAAAGTTGAAGGAGAGCATTGGATTGTGAGTTACACTGGGGCAGATCTAGGCACTATGCATGCTGCTAAAACAGGAATTGATAAAACAGTTTCTGTCTTCAATTCTGGCTCTACTTGTCCTTGTTTTGAAGAGGTGTTAGGGAAAGAAGTTGACATTGCTTTATTTATCACAAGTAGAAAGCGTGTAAGAAATTAGTTGTTATTTACTCTCTTGATAGCTAATTCTCTGTGTTTACTGTACTCCCACTGTGGTGAACAGGAACTGGATCAACGTATCTTCAGATTTTAGTTTTCAAAGGTAGTGGTCAAGTCAGTGAAAACTTTGTAAGTGGTATTTAGAAGTTACCTAGTTCAAGTTAGCACTTATTATTCAGTGCAGTGTACCTAACACTGAGCAATGTCAGGTATTCTATGCTTTATAGAGTAATGATAAATTGCCTATGGGAACAAATTAATCTTTGGTGTCTGTGGCTCTAGAGCTGGAAAAAAGCATCTAACTGCTGTGCTACTTAGGCGTTTTGAAAAGTGACATGCTAAAAGCTGTTAAATTTGGGGAAAAGTAGGTGCTTCAAATTTTTTCATCTGAAGAATGATGATGATAATACTCAGTTGTATTTACACTTAGACTTGCAAGAGGCAAATACGGTAAAGATAATGTGTTTTTCTATGTCTAAGACTTGGTGCAAGTGACAGGATTGAATGTTGTAGCTCTTGATCTAAATGTAATGTTTCTGGAGTGACAGTCCCTGTTTGAGGCACTGTCTTGTTGTTTGTGGGGAAGGCATCATATATTTTTGTGCTTGAATGACCACCCATAAAGCCTAAAATTTTTAAGAAACAGTGAATAGCGATACAGCCTTGCTTTTGCTTGGGCCTCACTATGGTCCCTCTTCCTGCACCTCATCCATGCTGCTCATTCTACCACAACTGCACTTCCCTGTGAAGAACAGAAGGGTGGCTCCCATTTGCAGTGAGTGAATTCTTTATACTGTGGAATAGTTGTTGGAAAAGGCTCATCTGAATTTTCAGTACCTGTTTCATTTACTTATATTTGCATCCTTTGCTATTTATGACTATCTGCATTCTTAAGGGAACAGCTGATCTTCTTTAAACATCTGTGAAGAAGGCTTTTCTTGTGTGAACAAAAGTATTTACTGTGCATTACTCAGTTTTTGTTGCTATTTATTTTCAAAGATTTTCTTTCTTCAGTAGCAAAGCAGAAAGAAGGTTGAGAAGTTCAAGCATCCAACCATACAGCCAAAATGGCCAAAACTTACACAGGTTGCAGATAACAATGTGAAAAGTTTAGAGAAGAAGGAACTTGAAACAAGGTTGTTCATGAAAAGTTCAGAAAGAGGAAAATTACAGTTAAATGTATGATGAATGACATCCCTGGATCTTACCACAGAACATCTTGCTTAAGTCTCTTAATTTGGCGTGCTAACCTTAAGGCAGAAAAAAAAAAGAGAAGGCACCGTGCCATTTGAAGATAAAATGGAAGTAGCAAGCAGATGATAAGTTTTCCTTTGCATGAATTTTACAAATAATTTTTGACATCTCTATATATTAAGACCTTTGAGAGTATGATTTGCAGAGCAAGAGCACCTTAGAGTTATTGAGAGATGTGTAATATATACAGCCCTTTCATGTCCTCTTAATTGTGTGTTTTCAGCTTTTAACTTGTAGTAACTACAGTGGTGTCCTTGCTAGTTTTGTTTTTGCATTCAAGAACAACCGTGAAAGTGCAGAATTTCCCTTCTTCTCTCTCTCTCCTTCTCCCTTCACTCCGAGAGCATTGCTGTACTTTCCTGTTCTTTCTCACCTTTTCTCTTGTTTCTTGTGTGGGTTGCCACTGCCGAGGGAAGGCTTCTTCATTTCCAGTTAGTTTGCCAACTGCCCATTAAACTAAAAAGGTTGTTGTGCTGGTTGTGCTGTGCAAGCTGAGTACAGACATGGAAACTATACTCAGCTGTGAGCAGAAACTGCCAGCCCAGCCCAGGTTTCCCGTGCTTCTTGCCCTCCCCTTCCTGCCTCCTGGGTGGAGGAAGGATTTGTGCCCTCTTCTCCCATGGGGAGGTCGGTCTTATGCAGCCTCTGTCCACCTGGCCTCCCTGCCTCCTCCAACTGCAAATGAACAGGGCCAGGACCTCTTGCAGATACATCTTTTTGACTCACTTTTTGTTGCCCTTGTATTAGTTCATAGGAAAAGGACTCTGAGATTCATCTGCATCTCTGATTTTTGGTGGGCACATATGCTAATGATTTTGTTAACAGCTTTTTAACATCCTTCTTGAATATCAGTGAAGTGAATACTCATTATTGAGGGCTAGCCACACGTTGAAGTGTTTTCCACGCAGGAAAAGAAAAATGACTGCGTAGGATTCTGTGCCTGTTGTCCCTCAAAAGCTGCTGCTCAGATTTGCCCAGCTCAGGCTGCCTATTATTTGTAAAGAGTGGCAAACACCCTTCTGAGATCTGAAAGTCAGGCTGCTCCCTTGCCCTTGTCACATACTGTCACTGATAATAATAGTAAATTTGAACAGGGTATGTATTCATTGTTGTTTAGGTGGAGGTTTCTACTAAATTCTAAATGAAGCCATTGTTTTTCATCATGATTCAAAATGCACCTGGGTTTGTGCATTGCACCCTTGTGGGTGGTTGCTTTGAATCTGCTGATGTACTGTGGCCTAAACATTTTTATGATTAATGGTAAAAGGTAAGGTGGAATGAACCAAGCTTAAGTCTCACATGACCTGTTAGAAGAAAGAAATAAATCTGTTTTAATTGACTCAAATCAATAAGAAAATTACCAGAAAGATAAAAACAGAATCTCAAGTTTCTGTGTATACACTTGAATTGGCTTTCTGAGTTTTATAAGCCTGGAGAAATTAATTTAGTTTTAAATAATCTCAAAGATATTGATTGTCCCATGGACATAGCGAGTTACTTCTGTCTGACAGCTTCCACCATTTGACCATAGCGGAGCTTATCCCGGGAGTGCTGGTTTGTCAGGCAGAGCAACATCTCGTCCATTTTCTGAATTTATGCCCAGCACCTTCTCTCAGCCCCTCACCACTGCTGGGTCATGGTGGCTGCTCCTTCTCCTGCTCCTCTAGGCATCATCCTTCATCATCCAGAGAGGCTTCCCCGAGTGCTTTCATCCTCCCAGCCATGCCTGAGCTCCCGAAATCCCACATGTAGGCTATTGAGGTGTGCCAGAGCAGGGGAGGAGCTGCCCCATGCCACCAGTCTGCTACCTGCACAGCCTCAGTCCCAGCTGGGGGTGCAGCCAGCTTCCACAGCCTTTTAGCTGGTGGACAGACCCAGGACCTCCCTCCCAGGGCTGCACTGCTATCGTAACTGTCTTCCTTTACTTCAAAGCTCCCATTCTCACACTTCCTTCCTTCAATAATGAACATTCAATTTCCTCCAGGTAAATAAAGTGAAACTGGAAAGAACTGTAAAACAAAACATAAAAGTAGCCAAGCTGAAGGGTTACTGCCAGCAGTTTCCCTGGGAATGGTCTTTCCTGTCCTCCCACTGTGGTTTCTAGCCTGTTGTCTCCCACTTTGTTTGCCCTCCCTTGCCAGTTTTCAGCTTTAAACTCTTTAGCATGCAACCTCTTCTTCGCAGGAACATTTGTATAGATGCCAATAGCTAGAGAGGCTCCTCCCATGGTTCTGCTTTTATTAATGGGAGGATCAGAGTAATTACCACATTTTTAACTTCTTTTTTGCAGTAGCTATCAAACTTCATGGTGTGAGAAACAATGAGTTTTCATTTGTTCACAAGCTGGGCTCTGCGACAAATTCTGTAAAGGTTTTCAGGTGCTGGGAGAGTGTGTTTGCTCCTCAGGAGATTACATGGTATTTTCATGTGGAAGAGATATTTTACGTGACATTTTATTTTAGAACGATAGATGGGTAAAATTGAAACTTCTGGTCTGTAGCAGGAGGATTATGTCTATTGCTCAGTCCGCTTAATAACTCACATGTTTTATAAATTCTACCCGATTGAATCTCTTCGTAAAATCCACATTAAATGCATTTTGAAGAAGGGAGGGTGCTGGCTGGTCTCAAATGTGCTGGTCTGCAAACTTGTAGACCAGCTGTCCTGCTCACTAGTGAGGATAAGAGGGCTCAGATGAAGGGGTTTGTGCTGCTGGAAGAACAACAACCAGCTTTCTCAGGAGACTGCTTTGATGAAAATTGCAGCAATATTGCATCCCCACTATTACTAGTGGTTATTGCCACACACATGTAAAATTTGTGCTAGATAAAATCAGGATGTAATAAAGACAGGTAAAAAAGAGGAGGTGAGAGATCTGCTGTGTACTTTTCTTTCTCTTTTTTTTTTCCTTAGGCGACAGAAATGTCCAGGGGATGCTGCATTAACTCACAGAAAAGCGAGTGCTACATTAAATCAGAAAACTTGTATTATACCAAGTGCTTTATTTTCAGAACCATTTCAGTATGTTATGAGGGAAAGTTGCAGACTAGGCATGTTTACTAGACCTTTAATTGCTACATTTAGGAGAAAGGCACTTTTTTTTTTCCCCTCCCCCCCTCTCTCATTTTTACGACAAGAAGCCAGAGTTTGCTGTGCAAATGAAGCAGGCTTTGCAAGAATTAGATTCACTTTGGACGACTCTTCACATTCCTAGTCATCATTGCACTAGGCAGCACAATTCCATCTCTGGCTGATGGGCAGAAAAAGTGGGCAGACTGCCAGGTAGACGTTTCCATGGCTCCCAACCCCCAAAGGTGATGTGTTTTTCAGCTAATTCAATGAAGAGTGGGCTGAACTTTGGGTATAAACTAGACAATAGCTCCCTTCGCAGTATCAGCGGAATGGTTTATGGGAATGCACTCCACATTTGGCAGAGCATCATGTGACCTCACGGCTGAGATTTTGTGATGGTGCCAACGGAGACTTGGAAAGCAGCGCCCATTCTGACTTTTTTTTCCTCTTTTCTTACATGGCTCAGAAAATGGTGGATCTTAATACTTGACTTTAGCCAGACTCAGCAAGCAATTGAGCTTTGAAGCACAACTTTGCCTTTATTCTGGCTTTTTTGGCACACCACCAGGAGGCTGTCCCTTTCACGCCTGATAAATTCTGCTTCTTATCTCCAAATAGAAAAAAGAAAGAAAGAAAATATAAGCAGAATATTTATACTTCATAACTTCTTTTTAAAACTACCTGTTTTATTTTTTTTTTTTTTATTGCTGATCTGTACTTTAGAACAGTTCTCCTGAGTGTCTGAAGGATAAAAGTTGTTGGGTTTTTTTTCTGGTTGGTTTGGTTTGGTTTTTTTTTCTTCCTCATGTTTAATGAACAGGCATTTGAACTGGGCAAACAGGGCGACAGCATTGAATATGAGATCATTGCAGCACAGTGTAGCAAACTGGCATCCTGCCTTTTCACCACATTGCTCCGGCAGATTTGTGCAATCCCCATTTATAAAACCGGCTCAGAGACGAGGTGAATTTTCTGGTCTCTCCCCACCTTTAGTCCTGTGCAGGCAGTTGCGGCAAGGATTGGTGCAGTTTTTGCGCAGTGCTTTGTGCCTGGAATTCCAAGAAGAGCAAGAGAAAGTGAAGACAGGCATCCTGGTCTTCTTCCGAGAAAGAACAGGAGCCCTAAGAAGAAGAAACAAATCTGAGTTTGTCCTACATACAAGAGTGCAGAAAAAAAAAGTGACTCTCCTGCTTCCAAAAAAAAAAATTCTGGCATGTTTCACTACAGAGACATCAGGATTTGTTAGAGCTTCTTAAAATAGTGTACCAAAATGAGCCTAGGAGATTGATTCTTTTAGTAAAAAAAAAAAACAACCAAAAAAAAACCAAAAAAAAGAAGGAATGAATTATTGTTTCAATCTTTTTTTTTTCATTGTTGCTCATATAGCAGTATTTGGCACTGGGTGAAAACGTACCTTTCATATCAGGTATAGCTTCATTTTCTTTTTTTACTCTTTTTCTTTTTTTTTTTAAGCTGTTTTAAACATGTTGTTTTGCCACTGAGTCCTTGTGTATTAATTTTAAAGTAGACAGCTGTTCACACTTTTTAAAACTAACTTTTTTGTGTGTGTATTTGATTTAATTCTGCTAAAAATAAAAAGTAAACAAAAAATCGAGAGTCTATAGAAATAAATGGTTAGGCACATTTTGCCTTAGCTAAGCACTGCAAAGACCTTAATGTTACATTTATTCAGCCTAAGCTTTGGTTATCTCTAAGAAAGCTATGGGTATTTAGATCTGGTTGCTAAGGAAAGTAAGTTCTTTTTTTATAATGTGACTCATGCTTTCAGTTTCTAAAGAGGGGAAGAGAAAAAAAAACGTATTAAACTGTAGGAAAGGATCACTCTTGTAGCCAGTATATTAAAGTTACTATTGTGTTAATTCATGTACAACTTTCTTACAATTCATATCTAAACGCATTACAAAGACAACAGTGTAATAAACACCAAAAAAAGGCACAATACTCGGGCATTCATGAAGTGAACCTAGTTTGCAGCAAGTAACAGTGACTATTTTAAGATGTTCAGTAACGCAGCACTTGCTCAGGAATAGCTGAAAACAGTATTTAAGCTATCCATTCAGAATGTTTGTGATAAGTGCATGCAGAGTTAAAATAAGTTTTGAGCATATGACGCTTTAGTACAGCACTTTTCTTAAAGTATTTGTCTGTATGTTGTAACATATTCCTAGGCAATTAGAAAAGTGTGTAACAAAACTCGTTCTGACTGACAGATTTTGAAAAGCTCAGCCAAAGTGATGTTTTACGTATTTTGGATTTTTTTTAACATTGTCTTGGCCTTTTAAATTCACATTAAAAATGCAGATATCCTGAACTAGAAATTTCTTTGAAATTTATCATATCTTTTTATTCAGAAAATCTTGTATTTTTTTCAAAATGTTCAAGATGAGTGTTTGTCTATTAAAAAGCTTTATAAACATATTATGACTTTACAAAATAGATTTTTGTTAACATTTCCTTCAATTTTTTAGATATTACTCATTAGAAAGTAATGTCTAAGATTATGTGCTAATTTTGCTACCTTATATTTTTGTTGTTCTGCAATGAATTGTGGGAAATTTCTGAATGGAAACCTTATGTATATTACACATAAACTTCATTCACCCATTCTGGACCAGAAAATGTTTCTTAGATTTAAAGTGATACTGCCCTCCCCAATAGTTTTGTTAGAATAATTACATTTATCATTACTATCTAAATCCATTGAGAAACCAAGACTTGCTTTAGTTTTACAGAACTTCTTATTTTTCTATATCTGATCATAGCAATTATATATTTCTCTTTTTTTTCATAAAGTTTGCAAATATTTCCTGATTTAAGCCGTTTAGTTTATCCCAGTATTTTTATGGAATTCCTTACCAAATAACCTCACAGCATGCACTATTTGATAAAAACTATTTTTTTCTGTCATGCATGCTCCTTCCCTTCTGGAATTCCTAAAAACCTAAAATATTTGTGAAGCAAAAAAAGACTAGGCAATATCAAATGGAATAGTCCTTTTGCCAAAGTGTGGGTGTTCACGTCATGTCTTACCATGGCCCTGAGAGGGTTGTAAAGAGTGTGTTGGTTTTATATCTTAAAAACATAATTACTAATTCCGCGTATATTTCATGTTCTTCTGAAAACATTTTACACAAAACAGATATTTCAAAATCTTTCACTTTTTTTTTTGTTTTAGTGAAAGAAAAAAATTGAAAAGAAAAAGGAAATCAACGAAGTTAATTATACCAGAATTCAGCGCAGGTAATACAGTGGTCTTAAATATTTTTATTTGTTAAGCCATAAAGTCAATGGCAAGAACATGATGGAAGTTAACTTTAAAATAATTTATTTTCTTAAGAGAGCCTACAACTATAATTTCACAGATATGTATTAAACTTTTGTTCTTATTACTTTCTGCTGGGAATATTGTAGTTTGGTTAGCCTTTATACTGTGTATTTCCATGAAGCTTTAGATTGGATTCAAAGATCAATACACAGTTTGTTCTTTCGTTATGCCTAGTAAATATGTAACACATATATTTATCGGTCTATTTATATTACCAGTATATTTATAGTACATATATGTATTTGCAAGAATATAGCTATAATGCAGTGATCAATTATTTCTGAAGTGTGGAGTATCTTTTATATTAAAAAAAAAAGAGAGAAAATCAGAGAAGCAATTTTTATTACACTTATTACAATCATTCAGTAAATTACATATGCAGCCTGCATTCTTATTTCTGATACAAAGATAACCATTCTAGTTTGAGTGCTTGCCTCACATATTCTATCTCTTCAGTGTCAGCAGAAAACAATTATAAAATATAAATTCCTGCTGAATGCTGAAGTGTTGTATATAAAGTAAAAGCAGGTTTAAATAGACTGTTCTAGAAAATAATATTTTAAAATGCAAAAGGGGATGCTTGAACATGCAAGTTTTAATCCACTAAATTAAAATGAGAAGAAAATAAAAGGTCATTTATGAATGCTCAGCTGTTGCTATTGAACTAGAAATGCATGTTGGAGTTTGGAAGAAAATGAAACATCACTCTGATTCAAAAACTTTGTTATTGGCAGCACTTATTCTCTGGAAAGCAGTTTTGTCTGACTAGCGATAGCAGAATTAGGCCTTCAGTGGGAACTAGTGGAAGGCAGGCATTAAAATCTTATTCAGATACAGATTTCATTAACCTGGTAAAATCATGAGACCTTTCTACAGCACCTCGTTTTAAAAATATAACTGCTTCTTATGCCTGTATTTTACAAACACATTTATACCCACATTGTTACAGGTTATTCCAATGTGTTAGATACTGTGCTTAAAGATGCAGTATTTATCAATGCTTTCATTTAGGATGTGTGAGTTACGAAACTGCATCTGTGTCTCACCTTTCTGATTTACTGGTTATTGCCTCAAAGATCCTGTTTTCAATCACTTGTGCAGGATACCCCACATTCAATGTGTAAAAATTTGTATCATACTGCTTGCTGATCATAAGAAGAAAGTATGTGTTTTAGGACTCAACCCTGAAGTTTTGCAAGATTGTGTTCCTACCTGCGCTCTTATTATTAGGGAATAGCATCGATGGCAGGATTAACTTTTTGCTTTGATTAATAGGGGTTGTTTAATCAAGTTTTTGTCAAGCAGCACTTAGATGTCCTGTAATATGAAGAAATAGCTAAGAAGTCTTCACGATGTTGTACAGGAGGTGCACTTCAGTGCCCGTCATTATTTTTCAGATTTGGTGAGGTGATTTCTGTTTTCGGTAGTAGTATATGACATGAGCTCAGACACAAAGAACAAACTTGTATTGTTCATTTCTACCTCACATCCAATTATAGATTCCAGTCTTGCCACTGTGTGTGTGCTATAGTCAGATGCAAGTTGCTGGGAGTTGAGAGTTCATCGGTGAGGCAAAGTGTGTGCAAAGGACATTAATTCCTGCAGAAAATAAAGCAACATTGTGCCATCAACCTGGGAAAAAAAAATGTTCTTCCTTTTTAAAAAAAAAAACAACAAACAAACCAAAAAAACTAGTTACAAGTCTTTGACTTGTTTCGTGCATCCACTATTTATGCGCTGAAGTTTGAAGTAGTCTTCTGTGCAATAGGTGGTAATATTTTCACTCTTAAATATTCCTTCTTATAGTGCTTTGCATGTTTGTTTGTTTAAAGTGTTTTGTGTCTCATTTTAAAAGGAAAATGCTAATCAACAATGCCAATTGGCATAAACCCGTAGATCCGATCTTGTGTTGAAACGTACTGCACAAGCTCGCTTCTATGGGTCTGTGTCAGTATGGTGATCTGGCAAAAGTTTATGTAGCACGCAATACAGTTGTATTTGGCAACAAGCCCGAGTGAGTGTACAAAACTGTGTGTTGTTTTTGGAATGCTTCTCTTGTCCAGTGCCTTATCTTCAAACCTGATTAAGTGATTTGTTCTTTTATTGGTTGCTTTAAGCATCTTTGGCTTAATATGTTATTAAAATTTACAAAGAGATGTGAGGCAATTGTAGGGTTTCCAATAAGTGAGAGTAGGATATACAATTTGCTGGCTTTATTAAGTATACCATTACATGGTATTACAATCAAAAACTGTAGAAAAAAAAAGAACAAGATATTTATATTTTATTTTTATTGTAAAGAAGACCAAATGGTCATTTCTTTCCAGAAATGTAGTTGAGTTGCATGATTCCTATCAAATACACACACACGCACACATACACACAAAAAAAAACCCAACAAAAAAACGCACATGCATTTAATTTTAGACATATGTAAACAGGATAGAACAGAAAGTCTACCTCTGCAGTAGAAAAATGTATCTAAGAATATGCCTAATCGTCTGAAAACGGGGTAATAACTGCAGTTGAAAGCCTACCCTCATGGGTAATTTATAAGCCTGTGGCTGCTGTCACATTTCAATGAAAGGCTGAAGAAGTGAAGAAGACTTTATGGTCACCGTTGGAAGCTGTGTGCATCCGGGTTGAGGTAGTAGGTTGTATGGTTTAGAGTTACACCCTGGGAGTTAACTGTACAACCTTCTAGCTTTCCTTGGAGCACACTTGAGCCATCGAGGAATTCATCACCACTTTAATCTGATCAGGGAAAGTATGCAAAAGGTATCGTGTCATGGTTGTACATACTAATCACTGTGAGGCTTAATTGATGTTGAAATAGTCCTGATTACTTGATTATTTCATTTACATCCTGTTACGAACAATGCTAACACGTTCTCTTAATGGACTGTGACTATGTACTGCAGACACCTAAGGAAATACTGATGATAATTTTAATTCCATTAACAGGAAAGCTTTAAAATTTTATTTTTATTTATAAATTCAGAAAGGTATCAAATATTTAAGGCTTTATTCTTTCTACATAGAAATAGCTTATCCTATACAGTTGATTTTTGTTACTGTTGTTTTATAGGTGCACATTTTTTTAAAGGGAAAAGAACATTTTTTTCTGTCCTTAAAATACTTTAAAAAAATATTGCATGCTGCTGCTTGGATAGTGACAGGCAGAATCACAAGTTGATTTTGATCTTCCTTGGATTTATGATATTCTTTCTTTGTGCTTGCACAATTCAGTGTCATGAACAGAGATCCAAATGAACTGCAGCCTCACCTCTGTTTCCATCATGTCATGATTCATATGTTTTCATATGATTAATTCTGCTCTGGGGTCTCAGCGCCCATGTCCTTACATAGCATGTCAGGCTGACCCTGACTCAAAATGCCTCTGTCTTTTTTGCCCCCAAGCTGAAGTTCTGACAAATTTTCCTAAGTGACCAGGACTTGGCAAAGTCACATTCCCAATGCACTAGGCACCACTGGTGGCAGCAGTCCCCAGCGCCAAATTCCTCCACCCCTGCAGGTCAGGTGCCACTGACAGAATTAGCCCCCCTCAACTTCTTCATTGCCTGTATGTCTGGCACACCTTTTTTAAAAAAGCAATACCAGAATGCACCAAGGCAAAAAAATATGTATTTGTGTTGTGCACTTCTGTTTCATTCTGGTTTTTAGTTTTCTTTATCTTGGAAAAAGAAAATAATTCCTTGAAGTGTACAACATGCGTGCAGGTATCCTATCAAAGAGAGAAAAAATAGTGTTTTCACATAAACAGCCATGAAATGAGAGGGAAAAGCACTGTGCCTGTATATCTGAAATGATTGTTTAAGTGAGGCTTGCTTCTGAAAATGCCCTTAAAGATGAGGTCTCCTGAACATGGTGAAAGGCATTAATGCCATAGTAGGAGCATCTGGACCAGACAGTGATACTCATTCCAAAGTAGTTGGGAAAAATTATGTTGTCTGTTTCCATGTACTTTTCCATAAAAAGTAAAAAGAAGTAAAACTTAATAATTTACAATTAATAATAGTAATAGTGATAATTTTGCCAGAAAATGGTGTAAGGTTTGTTGATATAATGCAAAAGATCTGAGCCATGCTTCTGTGGTGTTGTGGTCAGGGAGACACTGCTGATGTGAGCCACAGGCACACCACTGATGTGAGCTATGGGCATGCCAGGCTGTGGGCTGGGGAGAGGGTGAAATGGGGCTGTTCTGTGTGGGGGTGAGGGATGCGGTCCTTGAGTTCTGAAGTTAATGGCAAACAGGTATTTCTCCAGGGTATTTTGAACCCCTGCACTTCTTACTTTATTTTGATTACAGGTGACCACAACAAATTATTTGGCCTTTCCAATATTTAATTATTTCAGGTTTTGCATCAGCAAGGAAAGTTGAAAAGGTTTACTTTAAGTGAGTTTGATACTTGCTTTTATTTTGGCTATTGTTTTTCTTTCAGTTCCACCTATTCCAAGTAATCGCTTGCATACAGGCTCCTATGTTTAACTTTTTCTGCCTCAGCTTAGGCTTGCTAAACAATTTCCCAGATAAGGAATAAAAAGAGGAGATGAAAGTGGATTTAGCCTCTTTTTAATAGCATTTCTTTTCAGTGATGAATGTTTGTAATAGGAAATTGATAAAGAGGGTCTGCATGACAGGTGGATGTATGATGGATTTTAAGACTGTCTTAAAGTGTGTGGGAAAGAGGAGAGAGGATGCTGAGTGAATCAGAGCTACTCTAAACAGAAATGTTAAGGTGGCAGTAGCATAGAGGAGAGACTTCCATCAACTGATGAAGCTTAACAGGGACCACTCACAATCTGAAAAAAAAAACCCTGTAATATCCTCTGTGGACTCAAAAGGAACCTGGTCACCAGTATGTTATCTTCCTTTTCTATTTTAAAGTATTTTCATTGTAATTTAAATCCAATGGATAGAAACATTGTAATTGCTGTTTTCTGCCAACAGAGCAACAGGTGTTCAATCCTTTCATATTAATTCTTCAATTAGTTGTGAAATAAGGGAGATTGTTTATACTAAGCTGAACCAACTAGAAATGACTGATGCAGAAAATGTGGGAATGTTTCACCTGTCCTTCAAACACATGATAAATTTGTAATTCTATCAGGCATAGCTTCAGGTTGCTATGCAAATTTTCATTGCAGCATCATCAGCTTTAATGAATATACATTTTCTGTATTCTTTTCTCTGTTCTTTAATTTAGTGGTTTTGCCCTGTAATGTGCAAGACACTGTTTTGGTAAGAGTTATCAAGTTACGAGCAAAAATGAATGAGGCTGTGAGGTAATTTTGAAGTGGATTAAGGTAAAGAATGAAAAACAAAGAGGGGAAAAAAAGCACTATTAAAAACAGCTGGATGGAGTTAGGTCTTCTGTGATTTCATTTCAAAGTCATAAAGCATATTGTCTATTTTAGGTGAGGTCTGGCATTTTTTGCCTTTAGAATATGGTTGGAATACAGTCAGTCACATAGTAGTCAGCATCTTACTGCTATGTTGCTTCTATAGGAAATACACGTACTTTGTAACATGGCTAAGCATGGATGTGTTCCAATCTAGGGCCCACCTAGCAGTGTTTGTTCCTGTAAGCAAGGCATAATGTTATCATACTTACGTTTTTACTTTGCTTCTTGCATATAGAATTATACATTAGAATATTTCAGGACAAATCTTGAGATCCAAACAACCTGCAACTCCCAGTGGTTTCTCTGGAAGCTATGGGTCTTTGGTGTTCCACTAGTTTAGTCCTAGAGGAAAACAGGCTGCAGAGATACTGATCCATCCAATACCCTTTTGCTTGCCTTGGTAAAGATTAAGTATGATCCAAGGCCTGAAACCTGGTTCCCAACACAGAAACTTAGAGCACAGTGAAAACATGATTTAATGTCAGATCCTGTTTGACATAAAGAGCTAAGTCACTTCAGAGAGCTGGGAAGAGTTTGGATTTCCTTCTGCAGCCCATAGTGCCTGTGTCCAGAGGCATGTCCAAAGAAAACAGAGTTAAAGGGGTGTTTCTGAGACAATAACCATGGTTCAGATTCATAAAACAGAGCTTGGGTGTTTTGGGCCCTGCCATTTGGAAACCTCTCCGTGGAATAAAACTGCTATTAATCCAGTTTACTAGAGCAGGTAAAGCAAGTTTTTAGTAATTTTGTGGGTATTGAAATAACACAGACCAGTCAAAACTAAATGAGTGAATATGGGTCAATGTAGTTGATGCGGTGTATTTTAAGCTGTTATAAATAATCTTACGGATTTAAACCATGAAAGTTGAAAGGCATTATATCTTCTTCTCTGTAGCTGATGTCCTTTCTGGTTTTGCCATTCCTCTTCAACAAAAGAAAATGCTGAGTTTTACATGGTCTCATGCTTCATTTAACTTCCTTTTGTCTTCAAATAAGTTCTTTAGGGAATTTTAGATAAAGAATGTGGTAATATACCTAAAAGTTATCTAAGGGAGGTTTTCCTTGCAAATCTGTCCTTTAAAAATGACAAACAGCCCTTGATAATCTCTAAAACTTGTTTATAGAAGCTCTTCTGCAAGAGACCTGTGATAGGTTGCTTAACTGATAAAGTTGGAATAGAAGTGCACTTGAAATTTTTCAGATTTTTTTTGGATGTGGTTTCATATGACATTCATTTATCTATTAAGAGCAGCTTCTGGTATTTTTAATAAAGTTAAAATTAAATACATCTGGCAGGCCCTGTTTAAATGTGAATATTGCTTTTATAGCACAGTTAAATATAAGACTGGAAAGCTAATGCTTTTGCATTACATAGTACAGAAATAAATTGTTTCAACTTTGTCTTTTTTCACATAGCAGAAATATTTGCATCAGAGTGATCTTTTTGGTAGAGTTTAATTTTGTACAAGGCTTCCAGACATTTCAGCTGTGTTTTCTTCTAAATTATATAATTTATATGGAAATTTCAGATAAATTCTTACTTTGTTACCTCCACTTCTTCTTTCCTGGTACTTCTAGGAACAGTAAGAGCAAGGCTTACACTGATGAAGACTTTTTGAGAATGTTGCAAAGTCCAAATAAAAAGTCAAAGATCGTGCCGCTTTTTCTAGCATAATTTCATAATTTTAACAGAAATACTTTTTGCATATCTCCTTATCCCTTCTTTTGCAAATGTGATCGACAATTTACTTAGTCTTACAGAAAGATTGTCATGAGTCCCATTGCTCTCTGCTGACTTTGTTGCACCTCCTTTTCCGTAGAAAGATCTCACCCCTAAACAAATGTACTTTGAGGCTATCTGACTAATGTAGTCTGGTTTGACTAAGACTGCTGCTGATATGCTCCAACTATTTCACCATGAGCCTCTGCAAAAAGGTACAGGTACAGAATAGCAGACTAATGATTTTTCTAAGAGCTGCAACATCCATAAGTACTGTCTACTTTGGTTTTGTGGTTCAGTTAAAAGTGGATGTGTAAATCTTATATTTTCCTTTATGTAGTTAACATACATATATTATGCATATATGGCCTTTATCTGAATGTTATGAGTCTGAAGCTTTATCTCCATGGTTGAGAGTGACTTATCTGGGTTTATCTGTGGGTTATCTGCGTAATGCAGATCCCTTCATTTTTCATGTTCTGTCTCCGTATACTTTTGGTTTATACACATTCCTCCAGTGGTCCTTTTTTAATTCTTCATTTCCTAACATCATGATAGTCATGGCAAACAATGCAAAGCATTGCAAATATAGTGGCAACAAGGATGGACAGGGAATACCTTGATGGCTAGAGAGAATTGTGGAATGAATGCCTGTTTATCAGGTTAGCAGAAAGCAAAAGCATCCTCCTTGAGGCCTCTCCATTACCGTTCTCCAACTTAGGAAGGAGAATAAGCTGTTAGGTACTACCACCTTTGTAAATCTGGCTTGAGACCATGGGACTGACTTTGCTTAAGTTCTGTGTGACTAGATTTTTTTTTTCATATGAACTCCCTGGACACTAAAATTACTATAAGGCTCACTTTTCCCCAACTTGCACCCAGCCCTATCATAGAATCATAGAATCACCAGGTTGGAAAAGACCCATCGGATCATCGAGTCCAACCATTCCTATCAAACACTAAACCATGTCCCTCAGCACCTCATCCACCCGTCCTTTAAACACCTGAAGGGAAAGTGACTCAACCACCTCCCTGGGCAGCCTCTGCCAGTGCCCAATGACCCCTTCTGTGAAAAGTTTTTTCTTAATGTTCAGCCTGAACTTCTCCTGGCGGAGTTTGAGGCCATTCCCTCTTGTCCTGTCCCCTGTCACTTGGGAGAAGAGGCCAGCACCCTCCTCTCCACAACCTCCTTTCAGGTAGTTGTAGAGAGCAATGAGGTCTCCCCTCAGCCTTCTCTTCTCCAGGCTAAACAACCTTATGGTAGCTGCAATATCAAAACAGATTTACACACCTGAGAAATCATAAATATCAGTCTTGGAAATGTTTTATATACATGTTTATGTATGTATACTATTGTGCTTTTTTTGCATGGCATCACACTGACATGAAAAAAAGAATACAACCCCCAAATTCTTCATCTCATTAATTGCAATTAGTTTTCTGAAACAAATTTGTTACCTTCCCATATTAGGAAGAAATCATCTGATGGAAACTCCCACAATTAACTTCACCATCACTTGAAAGAATTTCCCCTTTAGACTAGGGATAGCATTTGGAGCATGCTAAATCCCTGTGAATACTTGGTTTCCTGGAAATTTGACCAAGAGAGACATTCAGTATAGGTCTGGAAGTAGATTCCTTGGTGGCCTGTGACTGAGAGAGCTGGAGACATGTCTTGAACATGCCTCTAGTATTCATGTGTCCTGGGTTGAGAATCTTTGTCTGCCATTATATGTCATTGCTTGTCCCATGAGTCTTACACTTTTTGAGTGTATTTCCATCTCCAGTCTCTCCACCTCTTCAAAAAGTCCAAATACACATAGTTTACATAGCTGAAGAGGATTTACTCCGTAAGATCTTTGAATCCTCAGATACACCTGTGTCTGCTGAGCATTTAATGGGGAGAATTTTGGGGGCATATAATTTTTATTAGAGTATGATTTATGCCATATTGAACTAAATTGTAACTGAGCTGCTGAAAAGGGTTTCTTTTCACAACAGGGTGCAGGCTTACACAGGGTACCCTAAGCAATTTTGAGGAAGTTGAGCCAAGGTCACCAGTCTCAGTGGCAAAGCAGCAGCTATACCTCCAGACCGTTTTGTTTGAGGGTCACCGCCAAAGCTGGTGTCACTATGTGAGGACATCTTTGATAGGTATGAGGAGCAACATACCAGTGTAGCTATTCACTCTGTACTAAGTACTGTGCTATGCTCCTATGCTATTTATTTCGAGGCTGTGTATTGTAAAGAACTAAGCTCTTACTACCTAGATCATGTTTTGCCTTTGTGTTTCATCGCTGGCTGTGTAGGAAGGCAGTATCTGAAAATTCTCAGTAGTAGTCAACCTATATTGCTTATGGCACACACAAACTTGGAAATGAGACTGTATGCTCAAGTCTTTCTAAAGCACCACAGCTGGTATTCTGACTACAGTCACATGGAGATTTTTGCTAAAAATGTATTTTTGTCTTCAGATGGCATTTACTCAAGATGTGACATGTGAAGTATGTGATTCTTGTGGTGATAAAGGGGTTTTTGAGAGTCATTTTTATAAAACACTATAAAGTATATTATTATTATTATGAAATGTTTAGTTTCCAATATAAGTAGAATTTAGAGGTATCTTTATTGTTATTTCAATTTTGAAGTATGACAGTACCAGAACAGCCAAAACATAGATTTAAATGATGAGTTAAGAACCTAATTAATACTTAATGTAACATTTTGAAGTGATCCAACCTTTTTTCCCAAAATGTCCTGGACATTTAGGAGCCTGCATCCTGTTGATTTACAACGTGTGCATAAGTTTTACAGAGAAACCTCAGGTGCAAAGGCATTTTTACAGATTTTTGATCATAAACTTTATTATGAGTGACCCAGTTACAGGATGTTAAATATATAAAATGTTTCGTGCTGTCACTATGTCATGCTTCTGAATATGAGACACCTATTTAGACTTGAGTGACAACACATCCTTTGTCACTTTTATGAGAAAACTGTACGCTAATTTCTCTCCTCTTGCTGTTGTAAAGCAAGGAAATATAAACAATGTAGTTAGTGACAACATGTGCGGCTTTGCAAACTTTGACTTAAACTCAGAAAAATTAAAACTCAGTTTAAAGCTTTATGCTGTGTCCAAATTGAGGCCAAGAACCTAAACAAAATTGGTTTGCATACCTGATACGCCTATTGATTATGCTGCCAGCCATGCAGCTACTCAAAGAGGTCATATGACTCTTTCCTTCCCCTTGTACTGCATTGTGGGAGATGTTATCTGCAGTGGGAGACTGTGTTGTCAACAATCTCCTGCTATGAGAGCTGCTGCCTGGGCACTTGTGCCTTTCTTGCCCTTAAGACTGGCAGGCACTGTCCTACCAGAGACACCTTCTGTACTCTTGGGCAGGGGTTGCTCTCACAGGTAGAGAGGCTGCTGCCCCACCGCCCCACCAAGGACAGGGACCAGCAGTGCTGTGCCTATAATGAAGGAAACGAGCATAGCTGTGAATAGGGGATTTTGTGTGAGAAAAGTCCAGGTATTGGTCTATAGAAGTAAGCATGCAGTCTGCCTAATGAATGCATTGCTTGTTGGCTGTGTGAGCTGCTGGAAATACCGAAGTGGATAAGGGCTGTGACTCAGGGCTGTGGGTCTGGGCACACACAGCTCCCTAACCCAGAACTCAAAGATGTGGGAATCCTCACCAAGGGGACTCTGGAAGTCCAGAGCAAACATCAGGCTGCACACATTTTCGGGCAGGTGGAGGTTTGTATACCTTCTCATATATGAGAAGTGGTTGCTTTTTGTTATTGTGTAATTTAATTTGACTCTAATATAATGACAGTTCTTTGGAGCATGATTTGCAAGGCTGATTTCCAGTTTTATTGATTAGGCTTTTAATTTATTTGAACTTGAACTGAAAAGATTCATCAGAGATTTAATGCAAGTCTGCAAAAGTGTCATGGTAAGGGATTTTTTGACAGAGTTGAACTCAAATGCTTTAACTACGATTCAGTGAGTTGTAGTTCAAGACTATTAATAAAGAAAATTCTTAGTTAAACTTTACTTTTTAAATTAAAGTTAGATAGGCAATGATTTTCTTTTCTTGATTTTTTTTCCCCCTAAACTGTCATACTCAATTTCTATTCAAAGGTAAACTAACGATCTCATTTTTTGAGCTCTGTAGAACAGGCATTTAAAGGGGAGTTTGTCACTGCAAAACTTCCACTGAAAAAAATAACTTGTAAGTTCTGTAAAGCTATTTTTTTTATTCATTAGTAAGAAATTTACCAAGTACAGAACAAATACTGCAGAACTAGCCACCACAGTCTCCTAGTCATTTTCAAACTGTATGTTCTATTCAAAGCAGAGTCTGCAAGGCATGAAAAAAATAGATTACCTGGTTTTGAAGTCTACTAGCTATTGTAAAAAGACAAGGTTTCCTTTTTTAGTATTTACTGGTATATGTTCATAAATTTTAGAATTAAATAGTCCAGGTAGGGAGGAGCTAGCAAGGAATTAATTAATGACAATTTTTCATTATCTTTCCCCAAACCAAATTTTTGTACCTGAACTAGTCAATGAAAAAAGCAGGAAGGGACACAGAGTGTTTCTTTGTGGGAGGAAGGGAGGAATAAGAAGGATGAGTTATTATATGATAAAAAGCATAAGAGGATGTAAGAGGAGGAAGGAAATTGAAGAGGCAAGCAGAATAAGAGAGAGAATTCAAGAAATGGGACTGTAGTTGTTGTGCTTTTGTACTTAGAGAAGGTACTCCAGGCATGTAGGCAGAGTTCAGGAAGGTGGAAGAAAAAAGGGAACTTGAAAGATGTGGGGAAAGGACATGAGGATGCTGTACTTCGCATAGTTTTCTTTCATTCTCCTTACATTTTGGTAACACTAAAATGTTAATTTTTTTTGTATTGGACAATAGAAGTTACACTTATTTTAAAAGAAATAAAGATTTACAGGCAAAACTTTACATTTGTAAATTAACAGAATGTCTCATGGGAGTAAATTCTAATATTACCTTTTGAATTTTGTTTTTTATAAGCAGAAAACAATACACTATAGATCTAAATTAGAAGAATGGTAGTAGTAAAAGAAAGGAGAAGAGAAAGAGTTGTAGTTGAGGATACAACATGTTCCAAACATATTGAATCCATTTCAAAATTATCCCACACTATTGACCATTAGGGACACACAATATTCAAAGCTAAAGATATATGGAAAATCCCTTGTAAGAGCATGCAGATAACCATAACTCTGCCTAATACTGACACAGATAAGGATGTATTTAATGATATTTGTTAATTCATTCTAATCTAAGGAAACAAACATTAAATACTACTAAAAATTATAGCCATTTTATTATGGCACAGTGTCATCACAAAGGGGAATTTAGCTCTTGTGAGTGCCTTTCTTTTGCTTTTACTCAGTTGATTTACGTAAATGAGAAATATAAAACACTCAAAGGCCTGTATCAAAAAGAATAAGACAACTCCAGCTTTTGTATGAACTGTAATTAATCTGCAGCCTGTTACCACAAGACTTAATTTAAGGAAATTCCTAGTTAGAATCAAGAATGTTAAACATTTGCATGAATAAGAACAGTATGTGCAGTGGTCGTAGAAGTAGTAATATTTCTGATTCAAACCATGCCCTGAAGAGTTGTTGAGGTTACAGAACTTCATCCCTTTTAAAATTAAGTACTTTATGAGAGAATGAAGTTATTGACTGCTGATCACTTCCAGACACAGAACGGTGATCTATTGGTCCCTTCCAGAGTATAATAGCAGTTCTACATGATGCACATTAATGGAATCTCTCATTAATTCCCTAAATATCACTAAACAGGTCATTATAAGTTTCCAACTCCTTAAAGAAAATTTAGCTCTTCAAATATTTCAGCTCTATGAAAATATCTGCAGAATATTGAATCTTGTTAAAACAGCAGCATCTACATTGTGAGATATCAAGATCTTAAACCTTGACTATTTTTGTTATCGAGATAAGCATATTCAGCATCCAAATGGTGTTTGAACATTGACATCCATACTCGTGTTTCGAGGAGAATTTGTGCATCTCTCTTCTATATAGTAACACTACTTTTCCTGCCCTATTAAAAAAAAAAAAAGAAAGAAAATATCTATATTTATGGTGTGATTTATCAAATAATGTTATTGCCAAAAGTACAGTTTTGTGTTATAAGGTTATATAATTGTTAAATTAAATGGCTAAACAGAAAAATGGGTTCTTGCTGTGGTTATGAAACAGTGATTTACTCTTTGCCTTGATCCTCATGTAATGTATCCTTAAACCCTTTTTTTTACACAAAGAGTAGCATCAACACAAAGTGAAGTGAATCGTATTCATAGGATGTTTTTAGCAGGAAAACAAAAATATTATCTCTTAAGAGATGATGCTAGTTTACCAGATAGTAATTTATCACCAGAAAGAAATACCAATATTTTACAATATTCTTGAAATTGCTTTGGAAGATTCTACTGATGAGGCTAACCATCATCAGTTGTTTCCTGTCTTTCCATTTAATGGAACTGTACTTATACAAGTTAGCCCCCAATTTACAGTTGTTTTCTGTCAATGTGTTTTATGTACCGTATTTCTTAAACATAGCTTCGTAAACATGATGTTGCAGTTTTAAGGCCTAATAGTACATTTCTCGCTGAGTTAAGTCTGAATAAAGACTTATTTCAGAACTGGTATTAATGAAAACAGAATCTGTACATAAATAAAAGTAAATATTCAATGATGTAACTCTATTTCAATTAATATATGTGAAACTAGGAAATACTGAGAAAGTCAGATTCTTTAGAATGTACGAGATACGTTGGTTTTAGCAATGTATTTTTTCACTCACAGCTACACAAGAAAACTCAGATTTTCATTTCAAATGTGAGTTGTTCCAAATACCACAAAAAATACCAAGCATGCCTATAAGTAGAAATAAATAAAAACCTTATCAAAGTAAGTTAAAATAGTCAAATGAAATACTGTCCCAGTCTTCACTGATCAGTAGTGTCCATAGCATGTTACTTGAGATACTGAAAATGCAGCTGTCTTTGTTATATGCAATAGTGTTTGAAAATACTTGCTCTTCTAAGAACTACTGCATGTCCTCAGAGCTGCAGAGGGCTTCAGCGGCTTTAAGTCTGTTTTAAACATTAAAAGTGTGGATTGAAGTAAATGTGTATAAATATATTTGACAAATACTTAGGAATATTCCTTAATAAGCATACATATATTCAAATCTAATTTTGTGGAATGTAAGAGAACAAAACATTACCAAATATCTGTTTTTTCCTCCAACTTTTATCTCCATATACGTCACTTTCTTTCATGTTGGAGATCAGCTAAAGAATCTAAAAAAAAAAACAATGCTAAGAGACCTAACCTTTGGGGAAGTTGCATGTTGGTTACAGATATGCAATTTCATGTAATTTATAATATATTTTAGAATGTTATGTTTCTTATGAATTTAAAACTATTTAACAAAAAAAAATCTCTTTTTCCTAGGGTAAAATTTTCATGAATGTAGTTTCATCAGTTCATTGCTTTGTTATAAGACTTTCTTCATCTGTACTCCAAGAAGAGCAAGGCAAATTATAAATGACTGAGTGAAAGTGGTGCATTTTTGTCCCTTCTTAAGCTATAAGATCTTTTCTATAAACTTGGAGCTAAAAGTTCACTGTGATACCAGGAAATAGTTGTGTGTAGCCAGATAATAGTTCTGTTCTACAGGCAAATAGACTAAATAGAGAGCATTATAGGGGAGACATGAAAGTATAGAAAGTGTACAAATGAAGTCTTAACAAAGCCAAGTGCTTTCAGGGACAGAATAATTGTTTTATCGAAACCAAAAAAATTGTACACAGAAAAATTTATTTGAAAAAAACAAAACAAAAGAGACAGCAAAGAGAATGGAGCTTTGTTGTTAGCAGTAGGAATGGTCAAGGCAAAAGGAAAAATTAATTATTAATGAACATCTACTAGACAAAGAAAATTATACAATATTTGACTTGATAATCCTAGAAGCCTTTGTATTTCCATGTCTTAACATTTTCTGAATAGCATAATCCAACAAGTGTAAATAATAGTATTCATTTGAAACTGCACAACAACAGATCAAAGTTAATCAACAAAAGACTATGAAGGAAAAGTGAAAAATGAATAATTATAAAATTAAAGGGGTAATATAAGTCTTTTTTGTAGTTTTTCACCAAGTAATTTTTGAAAACTAGCAGTCTGAACTGTTGCCTTTTTGCTAACCTGTATAATTTGTTGGGTAAAACCTATTACCTAAAGATTAATCAGCTTTGAACAGCAGTTCAGTGGCATCCACTTAAAAATATTACCATCATCAATATACAGAAAAAAAATAAAACTAGTCACTACCAGGACTAGAATTCACAGCATTATGAAAAATTCACTGGACATCGTAGTAGAATAAGTGTGATATAACTTTAAGCAAGATACATCCATGTATAAGGCTCTACAAGTAAATTTATCAAGCAGTAGGCAATAATTAGAAACGTGGAAATTCACCAACTTTCAGAAGTCTACCATCTTCCCTTGTAATCTCACTGAGGTCGTCAAAAAGGCATTTGTACTTAGGAAAGCATTCAGATTTGTCACTCTGAAAGCAAATGTCTTTGTGCCTTTCTCTCTTTATATACCTTTACTTAATACTTTTTCACAGATAGTCTCTAATTAATAATATGTACCTAGTAATCCAATATTCTTTTGTGACATGATGTCCACACAAAAAGCAAGAGCTCTCGACAATTAAATGGTTCGTCTGAGCTCATACTAGATGTCATTATGATCATCAGGATCAAGAGACCAGCCTTTGGATTTGTCAGGATGATGGGAAGTCCAAAGTATATGTTTATGGAAGTTCTTTCTGGGCAGTACATTAAAGGTTTAGCCTCTGTTGCTCTAAGTTAAGAAGCTTCATCTCACAGTTTAAAGGCCGTGTATCATATTGGAATGTGATTTCTTTATCAGTGTAATGTTTTCAGATTGTATTTTATAATGTAGTAATTATGCACCTTGCCCCACTGTTCTTGAAATTAATGCTTATCTTATATTTAATAATAACAACATATACTTAATAATAATATTTCATTTTCATAAATATTAAAATCTATGTAATGTATGCACATACAAAGACTGCATTAATGAAGGTGCCTTAAATGAACAAGGCTGATTGAAATTCAAAAGCTGAGGCTCAATGGATCCTGAAAGTATAACTGACTGTACCAAAAAATCTAAAATTGCCTGTGTTGATCTCCATTATCTAAGAAGAGATGAATATGACATAAACAAGGAGGGTGAACAGTGATGGAAAATTTTGAACTTTTTCTTTAAATAATCTGCAGCATTAACATTCTATTAATGAAAGTGAAGAAGTCCACTTGCCAATGGCATGTGACCTCACCTGTTCTTTATTCTCACCTGTACACTTTCCCACTCTCTATGGCAGGGTCAGGCAGAGCTGCCACACATGTCTGGAGGAGGGCTCTCTTGCAGAAAGAAGCAGGGACATGGCCAGCAGGCTCTTTTCCAGGCAAGTCCTGGGGAGGGCAGGCACTCTGAGCAAGCCAGGGCACAGCTGGAGGAACCCCAACCAGCTGTACCAGGGAGGTGCCAGACATTACAGGAGCTTATGGGCAGCTGAGCTCTCCCTGCTAGGACCTGGGCAGACTCAAAGAGACAATTAAATTATATGAGGAGATGCAGAGCAGGCCCACAATAAAAAGGGCTCAAAGTCAGCTTAAATCTATTTTACTCCCACTTGTTGCAAGCTGTGAATTGTTTAGCACCTCAAAAATGGCAAATTTAAAGTGTTTATGTGACCAGTGTTCTTTTAACTTCCTAAAGTATGTGGCAAAAAGCCAGGTAATCTCGAATTGCAATATTCAGGTAAGAATTTCCAGAATGCCACAACGGTGGAAGTAATATTTGACATAAGAGTGGGAAGGGGTTCAGCTGTAAAATTTACATTTTGAGAATATAAAAGTAGAAGATCAGAAGGGTTAAAATAAAAAACTGTCTAGGTCTGTGACTTGATTCTGCTTGGAGTTGCTCTGCTTTGTCGTATGTGGATACTAATGTAATTAAAAGGGGAGGGACAATTAAGAGGGGGACAGTACCGCTCAATTCTATGGGCTGCTCCATTCCTTCATGCTAGCACGGATATTACTTAGTAAATGTATTAATGAGTTGGAAAGAAAGTTAGGCAGTGAGATGACAATATCTGGAAATGGCTTAATTATCTTAGTTACTCAAGTCCAAAATACACTATATGGGGAACACCAAAAGGGAATCCTCAGAACCACAGCAGTGGACATAACATCAAATGAAATTCAGAAGTGGTGTATGAAAGCTAGCAGGCATAGAAAGAAATAATTTGAGCTATTTATGACCTCTGTTGGGTTCTAAATTAATTTTAAAATACCAGGAAAAGAGATCAAGTCATTAAATAGAAGAATCCTCTCACCATAAAACAAAAAGCAATGGTAACAAGATCTTATCTGTGCAATATTAATCTACATACAGTACAGATAATAGCATATAATGCATCAGCATCTCTTATTCTGACTGCTGTGATAGAGAAGAAATGAGCATAAGGAGAAAAGAAAACAATCTACTTCCCAATAAATATGTCGTGCCTCTTTCCAAAGTACAACAATAAGCGAAGATTCAGTGAAAGTGAGGAGTTGTAAATTTTACATATGTAAAAAGAAAATATATTTTCTTTATTAAGTAAGCATCTAAATGCTAGTCACTGCCAAACGAATAGCACTTGTAGGTGCTTTCATTTGGGAAGGCAATTTAGATGTGTAAAGCCAAACTGAAATTGAAAGGCCTGTAGGATTAACTGTTACAGGGTGCTGAGTATCACATACGCATTATTGTCCTGGCTCAGAAGTCCAGAGAGCAGGTATCAGTAAAGGTCTTAGTTGAGTCCTATCCTATTGATCCCTCTATGGTGCAAGATTTACCCTATGTGTGCCACTGTTGAAACAATTGAGAGGTCTCTCTGGATAGTCCTTGTTCCTTGTTTATATTTTAGTTATTACTTAGCACAGCTAAGGTTTGCTGAGTTACACCTGCAGTCAACCAGACTGTTGCTCTTCTGCATTGCTAGGCAGATGCTATATATGTCTCCCTACAGTTTAAAAGTAAGGATAATAGTAAATCATATATGGTATAAACAAATGAACTGCACAGTTCTACAAGAAATATACCAGTCTTACCATGAACAGTCACACAATCACAGCAGCAATCTTTACACAGAATGCCTCCAAGTGGAATACAGGGGAGGAGGATAAAGAAAATGTGAAATGAGCATCTTTTTCTAGTATTATGTAAGAAACTGTTAAAAATAGATTTCAAGGGAGGAAGTGAATTATGCAGTTGCTCAAACAGCTGTACTTTTTAAAATGTATGGAAAAAAAGTGGGTTTGTAGACATCCATTAAAAGGTATTTGTTAAGGTTGCCATGATTCAATCCCTTGATGGAACTTCTGGCACATAGGTTTTTGAGTAAGGAGGTAAGAAGTCTGATATTCTGTTTTCATAAATTAGTTTTGATATAGGTGGAACAAGCTCACGTGTATCTGATGTTCAGCATAAAGAAAAGATCCAGATTTTACTTAAATTCACATTACTCTCATCTTTTGCCAGGCTGTTCCATATCAAAATTATAACAATCTCAGAAAATTCCCAAAACAAAGAAATATATTGAAACCCTTTCATAGTTACTCTTAAGTCCAAGGCAAATCTATGCCTTCATACCACTCTTTGCCCTCTTTACTTCTTTTTGGAAGTTGTATCTTGACCTAGGTCCTTTCATATACTTGCAAACTGGCTCTAAATTCCTTGTTTTCAAGATTAAAAGCTTTTCATCATTCTTTTGTCATTAAATAAGCCTCTTAATCCCTGAATACTTCCTGTTCTCTTCTACATTTTACAATATTCTCATACCCTCATAAAAACTGCTGTTCCCTGCATGGGGAGGTTGCAGAATTCTCACTATGATGTTGCTATTACTGTCTCCTTTCAGTCCCTATTAAAGCAGATTAAACTCTTTTCCCTTGAACTGTTGCCCTGCTCTGAGATCCCTCCTCTTTACTGATTCTTACCACTGATATGGCTCTTTAGGTTCCTTATTTTCATAGGAAAGTACATAAAAACTAGTAAAAATGATCACAGGGCGAGTGAAGGATTAATCTATACTCATGTTTAGTGTAATATAGTTTTGTAGAAGTTAGCCATTGTCTTGAAATAAGGTTTCATTGTGAAGAAGAATTTATTGCTATAAAACCGTAAATACTTATTCTGATTTCCATCTCACTTCTCCTACATATAACTGTATGGAAAAACTCTGCAATTTTTCTGTGGAGATAATGTCCAACAAATACTTGAAGGCTGTTGTTGTGCAAGTACTGAATATTTAGCTCTCTCGACAGTTCTCCAGTATATGTTAGTAGCTGCCCAACCATACCTCTTGTCTTCTCTGACATCCCTCCAGATTATCAAAGTGTTTCTGATAACAGGATGGCCAGAATGGGATGAGCTAGTGAAAGTTCATTTACTAGTACATCTCATTTTAGACAAATTTTGGCTGTATCTCAGTAGTCATGACAATTGAGAAAAAAAAATATTTTCCATTTTTTTTTGTGAATAGATTATCTCTGAAGAAAATTTATGTAGAAAAAATGTGTAGTGCAATCTTTCTGGCCCAAAACTTTCTGAATGTGCTACACAGTACTTTACTATTATATCAAAATCATAGAATCATAGAATAACCAGGTTGGAAGAGACCCACCAGGTCATCAAGTCCAACCATTCCTATCAAACACTAAACCATGCCCCTCAGCACCTCATCCACCCGTGCCTTAATCACCTCCAGGGAAGGTGACTCAACCACCCCCCTGGGATGTTCCAGTGCCCAGTGACCCTTTCTGTGAAAATTTTTTTCCTAACGTCTAGCCTAAACTTCCCCTGGTGGAGCTTGAGGCCATTCCCTCTTGTCCTGTCCCCTGTCAGTCAGGAGAAGAGGCCAGCACCCTCCTCTCCACAACCTCCTTTCAGGTAGTTGTAGAGAACAATGAGATCTCCCCTCAGCCTCCCCCTTCTCCAGGCTAAACAACCCCAGCTCACTCAGCCGTTCCTCATAAGGCCTATTCTCCAGCCCCTTCACCAGCTTTGTTGCTCTTTTCTGGACTCACTCCAGAGCTTCAACATCCTTCTTGTGGTGAGGGGCCCAGAACTGAACACAGTATTCGAGATGCGGTCTCACCAGTGGAAGTAGAAATGTGTTTTGTAATCTATTATCTCTCTTTCAGCATTGCCTTTTCCATACATTTTCCATGTGTTGCAGGTTATTCCTTGCAAAACGTAAAAATTAACTTCTTATCCAATATTAAGTTCATGTATTCTTTTCTGCAGGTAGACATGTTGAGGTCATGTTTATGTGCCCAAATATGAAGTAGAATTGTAACAGTCAGGACACTACCAATTAATTTGCTTTGTTCTAATTCCTGATTAGTGTTGTGTCTTTGTGTCTTCCCCACTTAGTCTGAAAAGGTAGCACTGACTCCTATCGCTCATTACCAAGGTAGCACTGACTCCTATCACTCTGCTTTCTCCCACTGATTTCCCTTCAAAGTCATTAAGAGCATGGTGGTGATTTATGCATTTATTGGATGAAATTCAATTCAATGCAGAGTGCTTAGGTGCATACTTAAATTCAGATGTCAAGTTTTGTAGGACTACGAAAATTTGAATTTCATATACGGTCTGCATATGCTCACTTGAAAAGTTACTAGTTACAGTCACTGAAAATATAGCCTATCTCATTGAACTTGATTTATCTCCTGTAAAACAATGGATGATGTTTTTATTTTCATACTTCCTCTGACAATTTCCTTGATTCTAATTGGATACAAGGAAATGGCATTAATGTTCAATGCCAGTTTGGGTATATTGTGACTGCAGTCCTGAAATAAAGAAATAAATAGAACTTGATGAATTACATGACTGGGTTTACACAGATAAATCCTTTGCTTGAAATCACTTTAGGTAATTTATTTTGAAGTGAAAGGGAGGTCTGTGAGAGAAATGTTATTGCTCCATCAAGTTTATTTTATCTGTTTGGGAAAAATTTGAAATGTATGTAGGTACCGTGTATTTTACTCCCACGCCTATTAGCATCATATCTGAAACTCTTAGAAATCAAAAGAAAAATCCTGTCTTCAGATTAGACATTTAGTCAATTAATTTTTGCCTGCTAAGAGCAGCGTAATACCTGGAGGAGCTTGGAGTGAGAGTATTCTGGGACACATTATGAGCACTAATAATTCTACCAAGACTCTAGAAGAATGAATGCAGAGTGCTACTTGATACTTTATGGTCTTTTCCTATTTTTATTGATTTTTTTTTTCAAATGGTTGTTAGTTTTAAGGGAATGCAAAGTACTGTATTTTTCTTTCTCCAAAAAGACAGAAAAAATGGTAAGAAACGAGATTAATATTGAATAGAATATTTTTAACACTCTTTTACCCTCCTCATAACCTGAGAATATGTGAGTATGAATACTAAGACTGTTTGAGAAGTAGTTTTCCCGAGGAATAAAGGGAACCTACCTATTAATGTAACGTAGCCCGCTGCACATTTATTGAGGGGTGAATGCCTGGTATTTAAAATTGAAAGCTGCTTCTGTGAGGTCACTGACTAAGGTAGTGATAGAAGCGCAGAAGATAATTTTAAAGAATTGAAATCTGGAAGAATTGATGAAGAGGTAGAAGTTATAAACTTGTTCTCAACTATTGTTTGCCTCAAGCTTTCTGATACTCCTCATTGTATAATGAAAATTCTTCTTGACTCATTTGCTGAGATTTAAAAGTGAAGCAAGTATAATGGCACTTCAGGCTGAAAAAATACTCTGCTTTAACATGCTTTTGAAAAATTCTAATATCATCAGGGCTTAATAGTGCCACTTTTCTATGGCAAAAGGTCACGTGACACTTGTCTTGCAGGTGGATGTAGCAAAGCAGTCTGCCACTTCTGTATTGGATTGAACCACTTATAAATCTGGGTATTTACGCATTTGAATACATCAGGGTTGCAGTCCAGGAAGGTCTGCAGCTATCTGAATAAAATCCACAGAAAATTCTGGTAACTCATTTTTCAGATAACTATGCTTATGCTGTCTGTAACCTGTATAGAGGTCTAATGTTCCTGTCTGATAAATAAAGGAATAAAAGGACCTCTCAGTTGCTGGCTTATGGCTTTACAAAGTGCTGTAATGGTCCAGTAGTGTAATATAGTAATACATTTGCTTAGTTTCCTATGTACTTTATTAGTGGAATAATTCTCTCTTTAAAATAGACAGTTATGTACTTTATGACACGTAGGACATAATAGGTTTTGACTATACTTTATCAGACTTGCCTAGAGACAGTATCATCAAACTGGCTTTCTAAACTTTCCAGCTGTAGCTGAAATATCCTATTTTGTCATTAGGAGTTGTATCTGTAACTTCTCCATCTTTGCAGAGCTCCCAGGATGGATCCCAAAGGATCACAGGATGGAGAGATAAAATAAAGTAATTATTAAAATTATATATAGTGTTTAAATTAAATTAAATTAAATTAAATATAGTGTTTGATGGGAACAGTTGGACTCGATGATCCGGTGGGTCTCTTCCAACCTGGTTATTCTGTGATTCTGTGATTCTGTAAAACTCATGTTACTATTGGCTACCTGTTGGGCTTGGGTTTTGTTGACTATGTTTCTTTGTCTTCTGGGGTACCTGCACTCAGGAAACTTCAGAGGCTGACTGTAAAAAGTAGTTCATGTGTTGGTAACAAGAGATTCCTTGCACCAGAGAATTTATGTTCAAAGGCAGTGTGGTTACAGTGTGGAATTTGACATTTGTAAAACAACTGCAAAGAAGCTTTGAGATCACTGTAATATTACCATTGGAAAACAAAGAGGAGCTGGGAAATGGGGAAGTTTTAGTAAGTATAGAAGAGTAGTTTGTTACATCAGTACCTATCCTATGTAGTCTCTGTCCTCTTTCAGTTCCTGAAAACAGGATACTTCAATTCTGTGCTATTTCATTTTTTGCTTCTGGCAACTATGTTTAGTAATTTCCCAACCAGCTCTCTTTCCTTACATCCACCTCATAGTTTTGTTAGAGAGGTCATCGGCACTTGTCTGATTCAAAGGAAGACCTTTGGTAACCATTTCTGTGCAGTATTGAATACAAGATGTTGAGCAAGGAGGCCTTTGGATCTAACCCATTGTAACCATTTTTATGCGACATAATGGACCAAAATTTATGTTCCTATTTGTGGGTATCCTACAGGCACCTATCCTACTCACACGGAAGCATATTTTTTCAAGTGTAGCACAGCTGTCGCTTCTTCATGGAGAAAACAGGTGTATTAAGAAGTTTTTTCTCTATTTCCTTCTGTTGCTGACTTAAGCTGTATTTTTGTACCCTGTGAAGGCAAGGTTGAGGCTGATACAGCAGGATTTCACACAGGAAACTCTGCCTTTCAAAGTGCCATTGTAATCAAATAATCAAAGAAGAAGAAAAGATGCCTTTATTCTCTGATACTTGTATCTCCTCAGGTTCATGTTCAAGACCATATACTCTCAAGGATGTGCAAACTAAATGCTTTAAGCCAATATTTTATGTCAAATTTACTTTGTTAAGAAGGAAGTTTTACTTGGGGGGCTGTTTAAAAGGCAAATCTGTGTGGTCTTAGGAGGTCTTCTTCTGTACATGCAATAATTCTTTAAGCTGCCCAGTTGCGCATGCTGACAGTCTCTTTCAGCCAGCTGGTGAGTTCCAAGGTGGAGTCTGTCACACCCATCCCTCATGTGAATTTCCAATGAGCTTGCAAAAACTGTGATGCCTAGAGAGGCGTGGTCCATTTAGGGCTGGAGTGCTCAGTCATTGTGGTGCTAAGGAATTCAGAGCACAACCTAGATCTAGCCGGGACCATTCCTTTCTACCTTTCTTTTCATAAGTAACGAATGCAATATGTTTCACAATTATATGCTTCGTCTTATGCTGTTGCTCTCAGACTGCATGTGTGAGAACACAGCATCTAGAAAATTATTTACAAACATGGATGCAGTGTCTGATGGCACTTTGTGAAGGAAGAGACAGATGTTTGCCTTGTGCTGTGTGCCTGTACATCAAAATCAAACTAAAAGTGTACTGACTACAGCAGTGATAGGCACGTTACTTATAAAAAAAACCAAACTTGAATGCTACATGGAGATAACATGCTATTTATTGATTCTCTCTGTATGGTTTATGGAAATAATGGACTTAATGAAAACTCTAAGCTAGTCTATTTTATCTTTGTAAATAATTGACTAAGAACACTATTCCAAATTGGGTAAGTGGAATGAGATACATGCAAGAAGAAGATGATTGTACAAGTAATTATATGTAAATGGTACATTTCAGGTTTTTTTGGCATAGTTCAAATAAACTTCTTCATAGTGTCTGAAAATCAGAGATTTAATTCTGATTTTAAATCTGTTGTCACAACTATCCTGAGCTCTGCAGTAATTTGCATTTCAAGTGCACTGGAATCTCTGAGCACGTCCTTTGTGCATTGTATAATTACGGTTAATACCTGATTTCACAGTTATTTATAGCCTTGATGTATTGCTTGACTATTGCTAATAACTCATTTACTATTCTGACCACCTCAAACAGCCTGCTACATGATACTTCCTGGAGGCTTTCATCCTCTGGCTGTATCTTATAGTTTCTCTCTGGCTGTAATATAGGCTTATATCTTTGCTTCAGTCAGTATTTTTAATTTTATATTGCAGAGTTCAACATGGATATCAGGCAGTGTGGTAAGGCTAGTGTACAGAAAGAAGATGGGGATCCTTAGTGTTCTAAAGAAGCAACTTGGAGAGGCCATGGTTCACACAGCTCCTGGCTCCAGCTAGATATAGGGCCACTTATATTCTGCCTGAGTCCAGGTTGCTACCAAAAAGACAACTCTATCTTCCTGCTAGTGGCACTCATTTCCACCTGGCCTTTTTTGCTGGCACTTAGTTTATGTTGCTGTTTAATGAGCCAGATCGAGGACTGATCCTGCAGAAAACTAATCCTGTATTTCTTCTCATTTGCTTTTTGGTTCAGTTCCCTAAATCTGCTTTACACTGCAGATGTAAGATGCAAGTGTCAGCACAAACAAGGTGGAGGAACAAACGACTGAGGTCAGGAGGGAGGGCAGAAAGGACCACCTCTTCTGGCAGATGTCCTGATTTATTCTAAGGGTTGAAGGTCTTGGGTTTTACACTCGCTGAGAACTGGCACATGGGAGTTGCTGCCTTGCAAGGGAGCAAAAGTCTGCCAAAAAGGTGATTGGCAACATCACTCATTTTTAAATGGCAGCAGTTTCTGGCTCCCTGTTCAGTTTCTGTTGACAAGCTCTGTCTTTAATATGGGAGATGTATGTGAAGTCTGGTACCCTAGCCTTAGAAAGTTGTTCATCCCTGCTTCACAGCACCCAGTTGTACAGGTCACATAAAGGATCTCTGCAATGTAAACTGGCATAACTAAATGCCCTATAGAAGATAAGCATAGTTACACAACACCCTAGGTAGAAGCACCCATAACATCTGCCAAATAAAAATTCAGATAACTGGAAGATCTGGCTTAGCACATTCTGAAATTGGTGTGCCAGATCTAAAAGTCTCTGATTCAGTCTTTCTAGCTCGGTGAGTTGGATTTCCATTTGGGAGATTCATTCAGTGGGGCTTAGGTTTTAAACCAGATATTTAAAAAGCACCAAAGCCTTTGCCTCGGGGTCTGCCATGGGAGTTACATTCCTGGATAAATCAGAATACCATCTGTACTGCCAGCTGCAATGTGAGAGAGTTAAGCAAGGTTTTCTAAGCAACAAAAGGCATAAAAGTAGGTAATACCTCTCTCCAGGCTACTTTGCTTTTCATAGACTGTCTTAGACCTCTGAAGACTGTATTTCAGATTGTGACTCAAAGTTACCCAGATCTAACTTACCTGAAAGCTTAGGCAGGCTGGCAGGCAGATAATGCTACATAATGGGCCAAAGGTAATATCTGAATTGGACAATAAATCCTAATCTGTTTATTAAAAATAGGTGCAAATAGTTTCAAAAAGACAGGGTCTGAACTAGAGGGGGCTTTTGATGGTGAAACAAAAGAGTTGTGGTGAATGGATGGTAAATTAAGTTTATACTGTTGAATTGTTCTGATGATTTTGGTAAAGCTGATCATGGGAGACTCTGCAGAATGTCAGTTATTGGGCTGTTGCAGCTTATGTTCTGTCAAAATTTTCTCCCTTTTGTGATACTTGCATTAGTTATTAGGTAAAAGCTCAACCATTTTTAAAGGTAAATGCACATCAGTAAGAAAGGGAGAAAGCTTTCCAGAAACATCATAATGAAGTGCAAACTAGATACTTTTAATTTTAGAATGTTTACGTAAAACTATACATGTTAATGGACAGAAATGCATGTCTAAATACCCTGAAGATTGCCCCAGAGTGATGTAGTAATTACCTGGCTATGAGTTGTGCATGTTAATTTTTGCAGATGATTTATCTGGTTTATCTGGCTTTTAAAGACATGATAGTTTCCTTCTTTATTTCTTTTTACTTTTTTTAGTGCTATTATTTTCACAACGGATCACAGACAGCATGTTTAACAGTGTATTCCTGTAATTATGAGTGAAGGAGGGAAGCTCAGGCAAGAGTAGACAATAAGAAGGAGTTGGAAGTGAGGTAGCTTCTCCGTTAATCTGTGAGAAGGAGATAATGGACACTAACATTAAGACAGCGCAAAGATGTGGCCAAAGTGGCAAGCAGAAAGGATACTTCTATCAGCGTTGTCTAAAATCAGCTATAACAGTAAGTATTAAAAAGGGGGGAAAAAGCAATGACAGTAGCAAATCCTAACTGAATTTTTAAATACTTTTTAATAACGTGCAGTAAGGGAACTGCGTATTTACCCATTGGGCATGTTCTGAATGTGTCCTGCTTACCTGCTTAAGAAGAGAAATGCATCCAATGACAAATTATGGTTTAGTTTGTACTCAAGAGCACTTGCTTATGAATTTATGAATAAGACCTAGAATCGAGACTTTCAATATGGTATGTATTTTTGTTAGTGGGTTTGGGCTGAGGATGAAACCCTTCCATGGTAAACGTATTTGAGCATCTGTTTTGTTCTGAAAAGTAATCAAAAATAAAGATTATATAAGCCTTCAATATTCATTGTTATTTACCTTGGAAAGATTTAGATGGTTTGCTTTGTGATTGCTTTTCTAAAGGAAATGATGCATTGTAATCAATTTACTGTGTGCAGTTTTAAATGTCAGGAACATTTTACTTAGCTGGCAGACTCATGCAGAAGGGGATGATGCAGACTTTTTGAAGTAAGGCTATATTAGGGATTGACTTCTAAGAGATTTCAGGTTCAGCATAACTAAGTACAGTGTCTGCTTTCTTACGGTTTACCTTTTTTTAACTTAAAATTGAGCAGTGTTTTCGGCAACAGTTAGAATGCATAAATTGAGGTATTTTTTAATATTTTATTTCATTCCCTTACTATTCTACTGATGATTCGTTTTCGTGTGTTAAGTACACAAACTACAGACTGTGATCACTTTTGAGTATTGACACTGTTTTTGGAAGTTCTTGGGAAATACTAAATGTCTCTTTATTATCAAAATACATATTTGAGTGTATAATTCAATTAAAATGTCATGATTATAAAATGTTTAAAGGAGCAAACTGCTCTATGTGCTAATTTGAGAAAAAGAACTTTTAAAATGGAACTGCACGTAGCTTTTGTAGGTACTTAGGCCTCTCTTCACTGTTGGTTGAGTTTATTTAAAGAGCTTTTCCAGTCACCTTTGAACCCAAATGATTTCTCCAGATGTACAGAAGTGAACAATGTAAAAATCTTGCTGCTTCAGCAGAACAGGATCCAGATGGCAGGGAACTGGATCTGTAAGTCATTGGTTACAGCTGTGTTTCGATTTATGTGATGGTTGAAAAAATAAATTACTGGATTAAATGACTAGAAAGAGGATTCTTTGTTTAGCCCTTGTGTGGGGACAGAAAGTGTTTATGGTGCTGTTTTCCACAGAGCCTTTGCAAAGTAAACTAGACAAACAAACTTATTCAAAACTTCTCTGATATGTTGCACCTTCAGCTTTATTTCTTTACAGAAGAAACTGTATGTTTTTGTGTAACCCTGTCAGCCAGCAACTGTTTTAAAGGTCTCTTGGCCTTTGAGAGTGGCAGTAACATTTTAGTTATGTCTTTTAGGCATTGCAGTTTATCACTGGAAGGCGGTTTCCTTTAGTTAAAGGTTTTTACATGCATTTCTTGGCATGCACACAAATACATGTAGGGACTCTGTCAAACTAATTTTTAATGGGTTTAATATTTCAGCTTTGTATACCACTTACCTTTTGCTTTACATTATAATGCTGATGTAATTGTAAATAGAGTGCGCAATGAACTTATAAAGCAAGTGCAATGAAATCAGAGCTAATGCCAAGTTCTTGGATTGTCATATAACTTATTGTAATGTTCTTAAGATGTAGGTGAATAACTTCTTCAAGATAGCAAATTTATCTAGTTATATGATATCTTGATTCTACAAAGATTTACATGATTAATTTTAGTGAACAGTTCTACTATCTTTGCTAGGGCAGCATGGTACATAGAGCTTATTACTGCTTTGTGAGCTTTGTTTTGATACAAAATCTGTTCATTAAAAAAAAAATTCTTTGTAAGATCATGGTCCTGTGAAATCCCATGAGCTGCCTGTTCTAGTGAAGGTAGCTTGGGTTGACGGATTTGGGATGTGATTTCTTGGAGTGAAGTCCTGACTCCACTGAAGTCACTGGAAATTTTGGCACTGGCTTCTCTTAGGCTACAATTTTACCTTTAGAAATGGATTTTAATTATAACACAAGACCCACAAATTATTTTTCCTCAGTAGTGCAACTGCTTGTGAAGTGATAAGCTAACAAATGTAAACAGAAGATTTGTTATTAGACCAACAATAGTTTTAAACGCTTTTTGCAGATACTACAGAAAGATAAATGATAGCATATAATTTTCAGTCATGACAGACAGTGAGCATGTAGTGCATTTTTTAAAGCTTTAGTTGGCTTTCAGCATAATAGTTTGCAAAGCCAGGAGCTTTTCAGCACTTATATCTGTTTATTCAGCAATATTTCCTAGCAATTCTTTTAGGATGACCATTTAGTTTTATTTTACAGTCATAAAGCAGTCAGTAGCTGTAGCTGGATATCTGTTACATTCTATTTATTAAAACATTTCTAAAACAGTATATAAACATAGAAAATTATGGCTGTGAACAAATCATAATTGTTGTCCTATCAAGATCTAATTACTTCTCTAAAAACAGTTTGCGCAAACCATTTTTGAAGGATTGCTTTTATTATATCCTACAAAACACTGGCCAAGGAGAGCTAAATACCAAACAAGGAATTTTTTCCCAAGGCAAAAAATAAAATCAAACAAGTTGGCCAAATTCTATCTAAGCCACCCTCTGAAATACCGGAGAGACGCTTAAAATATTTTAAATAGAACAGTTCCCCTCCCCCCCTTTTTATTGTTGGCCCTGAGCAGCATTATTACATTAAGAGCCATGTGACAGAAAGTCATGGTGATGCAGAATAAATAACCATAATGTATCAAAAGCAGACAAAGGTGTGATTGATCTGTCTGGAATTGGCAGACTCTTTCGCTGTGTCAGGCTGTTTCTTTGATCAATGAAGGTATAGCCTCTGACCCTTAAAAAAAATCAATGAGATTGATTGAAAGGAGAGAGAGAACTATAAGAATGCAGGATAGCTTTAACCTTCACTGTCTAGAAAATTTAAAATATTCAAGGTTTGCAGGCACCGAACCTGCTGTTTTGTATTTTCTTAATAAAATGCTTTGCTTTTTCCCAGCTTACTTTTGAAACCTCTTAAAACAAAGCTGTAGAAGTTCAGTGTTCGAATATTTCTCACAAATATTTATCATCAAAACACACTGTTAAGGAAATGGGAGAGTTTATTTCTATGGCAGAATTCTGTACATTCTGTTACTGTTTGCAGATATACAGAATGTCTTTAATTTCCTTCTAAAAACTCTGATTCTTATTTGTCATATGCACATCCAAGAATCAGTGCTCAGAAAAATATTTCAGATCATTTCAGAGACACTATCCAGCTGAATAAAGTTACTTGAATTGCCCTGATTGCAGGATCAGGCCCACTGATGATTGCAACAACAGTGTGAAACCAGCACGGAGGGGTACCTTCTGGGAATAAACATATTTGGGTGATCTTGTTCTACATAATCTTGCATTTTATACACACCTCTATATATATGTACACCTAACTAGTAAGGAAAGAGTAAAAATGTCATACTGGAACATTTATGAAGTAGGATTTTTAAAATAGTGTTTGGCACTTTATGTCTTTCTTACTGAACAGACTGCAAATGCAACTTGAGTGTTTAGTTAAAAAAAAGAGTTTATTAACTGTTGGAATTCCATTTGAGTACCAGACCTTTTCTTCACATGGTGTTGATAATGTATTAAGCAGTGGCACAAAGTAATTAGTGAAGTAAGTATAAAAAGTATTCATAAATAGAAAAGTTCATTTATTCATTCATTATTTCAGACTGTTGAAGCTCAAGAAAACATAGGTCAAAAAGGAATAAATATCATAGTCGTTATTTTTCATAAATAATTACTTTTTTAATTGAAAATGTGAGTGAAATCAAGGTTTATTGTATAGTATTAACACACTTCCAAGGCAATTCAGACTGCAATAATGTCTGCTGTCATGTGTCTGTGTTTTAATAAAGGGCAGGTAAACTGACAAGTCAGCAAGGAGATGGTGCAATAGCATTTCTTACGTAGGGAGAGAAGGATATTGCTGTTTCTCTGCATTTTTATTTTTGTGATTTCCTTTCTGTAATAGATTGCGTAGGCTATATATATATTTAATACTTCATGATCAGGTGGGAATTTCAGCCAAGTTGCAAAAAGCATTATTACTGAAAAATAAGGCAACGTCTGGGTGTAGCCATTTTAAACAACAAATGAGGAGAGTAGAGTTTTGTGGTAGATCTGGGACTAAGTAGCTTTGGTATTTTTCTGAAGTCTTTATCCATTTGCTGTTCATCAGTGGTGTGAGAAAGTATCATGGACAATCATACAAAACTATGGCATATGCTTAGACACAGGTTACTTGAACGCTCTCATTCTTCTAAGCTGTTTAAATGCTTCATTAAAGGAAACTAAGCCATTTGTTTCAATGGGTATCCCTTTCATGTGCACTATGATGAAGAAACCTTTTCTCTTAGAAAAAGAAGAGGGATGAGTTTGTTACATTCCAGTTGGAGCACACTGAGAATAAAAAGATGCAACTGTAAAATCGCAATAATGTTTGATATTACTGCATTTTTCCCTTTATGTTAGATATTTTCTGATTTTGTTCCAATAGTATCCAATTGTTGTCATTGCATTCTTGCAACATTATTATTTGTTATTCCAGAGAATCTTTATCTTTCACACAAAGTTTGTATTAATATTGCAAATTACCTTACCCTTGCTGTCTAAGAAACAAAAGGTATGCCTGTATTTGAATGGGTTTTGATGTCTGACATCCACATCCAGCCTCTCCCCTCCTTCCTCTCTGTCCATTAGTAATAACCCAGGAAACGCCTTTTGGGGTTTTTTTTCTCAGTTTGTTTTTTTGGGGGTTTTTTGTTTTGTTTTTTTACTATTTTTGGGTGGTTTCAGCAATGGCTGCTAGTCTCATTCTGTTCTTCATGTACTCAAACTGCATCTTTCTAGTGTGGATGTGAATGCTGTCCCCTTGTGGATGATGCTTACAGTATTAACTGCTGCCTGCAAAACTGAGCAGTACCCTTCATCCAGTTTAAGGTGGTGTCTGGTGCATTGCATTCATTTAGCATTAGTGAAGGACAGAATTAAAGTCCTTTTCATATCATCCCACTGTCAGCTAAATCATTCCTAGAAAAGAGGCAAAGGTGAGGTCATTTTTGTTTTCCACCTGTGAGGGGTCAGTTACTGCAACAGTCGATCCTGGCTGAGGTAGAAGACTGTTAAAAAGTGACTGAGCTAGCAGGTGAATAATTTTCTGGGCCAATTTTTCACATTTCTACCAATGAAAAAAGCTGGGTCATTAAATAAAGCAATCAGTCTCCAATTATAATCTGTCTTGGATAGCATGATGCCCTGCCTGGGCCACTGCCTCTACCATGAAACACCTATTGCTGCCGTTGTCCTATATCCACTCCTAGCACCTCTAGGAGCACAAATTCCTCCCTGAAGTATCATTGACATGGCACAGGGACTAATTCTGCTATTTGGGATTCACAGGACTGAGGGTATTAAGGCTACGTGTTTGATATCTGCAGCTTAAAAGCCAATCTATGGTTAAAAAAGGTGTGGTTCTGCTTGGAAACAGAGGCAGTGTGTACAGACAGTGAAGTAACTGTAAATGTAATAGGGTTTTCTTTCACTATTATTATTTGAGTCTATCAGCAGAATAAATCAAATTTAAGAGACCAAAATTCTGGATACCTACTACCTGAACTCTTTCTTTCCTCCTGAGAAACTGAGAGAAGGATATGTGACAATTGCTGGAGCATTTTTATAGAAAGATTTTTCATCTTTTCAGGACATGCACAGGAATTAAAAAAAAGTTAAATGTCTGACATTTAGTCTTCATACAGTGATTAGTAATTACAGGCAAGGTTTTAAAGGTATTCTGCTTGTATTCAAATCTCATAGTTCTTTTCTCCTTGAATTGCATGGGGATTTTCTGTGCTGTGGATGCAAAATGTAAATGATGGGCAATTCCATGAAATTCAGACACTCATACAAAAATGTCAATCCAACTTTTTCACAGCTTACCCTTAAACATAACATGGATTTTCCTAGTGGCTGATTAACCTAACCAGGCTGAGGGGAGAGGAGTTCTATAATACTGGATCAGTGAAAGGAGTGAACAGCTTCAGTTTAATTCAACTAGTCTTCTATTTTTAATCTCCCAGGAAACAGCTGAGTTGAAGGTTAATTAACAGCAGTCTTTGATCCACCCAGCCACTCCTGGAGGCATAATAATAATATATAAGTGCACACACAGCAAATATATAATAGGTACATTTAAAAAAGTGCATCTAACCTTGCCATATTCACATTTAAAATGTTTCTTGCTGAACCATCGTTGCATTATTTACATAGAGAAAGGGAAAAAGAAGGGAAAATGCTAAGTTAAACTTTGATGATCTGAAGGGTAGGGCAGCAGAGCAAGTGTGAATTCCTGTTTTGAGGATGTATAAGGGTTAATGATTAGAAGAGTGGAATCAGGAAAGACCTTAAGCCTAGATCTATGACAGTGGTAATTGAGCTGATTGATTACGACATCTCGTTTCAGACGACTATTGATTTAATCTAGTCTGCAGTCCCTTTGGCCCCAAAGGTGCTCCTGAGTGAGGCTCAGCACTTGAACCTGGGTACTCTTCCCTACTCACCGTCTGGATATAAATTTCCAGGATTTGCAGCCATTTATAATTTTGACTCATCTTTATGCTTTTTATTCAAAAGCTTCTAATTTTAGCAGACTAATGTTTTTAACCACTGAGGAGGCAGGCACAGGGAAAATGAGAGCAGGCTGAAAGGGGTGTTTTTTTTAAAAAAAAGCAAGATGAATAGCTAAGGCTATGTGGCTAGTATTTGCATCTGTTGTTTCTGATTCGCAGAGCTAGCAAAAGCTGCTTTTGGAGGCAGTCCATAAAGCAGGGCTATCAGTAGGCAGTTTGCCGTATGCTTACGTTCAATTATTAAAATAGTAGACTTTTTTTTTTCTGCCTGATAGCCATAGTTAGGTCATGACATTAATTTATCCAGGGTATTGTGGGTAACTGTACAGAAAAAAAGCATAAAGGGCACAGATGCTGGAGCAGCAAAAAATGGATGGGTCTGAGCAAAAGGAGATTAAGAGGCAATGACCAATCTAGTGTTCGTATAGCAGCAAGAAGCCGGCATCCATCACACACTATTGATGGCAATAAGTATTTTAAGCCATGCTGTGCATGTGTTAATTTTTTTTTTTAATACCTCAGTAGATGCTAAGTTGAATGCGGTAATCCTCTATTTCTTCAGTTTCCCAAATCTGATTTTGGTCTTGTTTTTGTTGTCTCATGCTTGGCATTCTCCGCTGGCTCTCTGTCTCTGTCTGTGGGTGTGTGTCTGCCTCCGTCTCTCCCTTTCTCTGAAATTACAAACTTAACTGTTTCCTAATAGACTGCTTTCCTCTGTCTTTTGCCCAAGAAATTAATTACCAGTACAAAGACAGGTCATAAGTACGTATGATCTGGACTTAGGGCATGTGCCCTGGGGTTTTGACTTCCTTTCTTTAATTTGGAATGGCACAGCATTTTCTTTTGGACCTTTCCTGTGAGGGGATGCCCTTCTCATTTGCTGCTGCTGTAAGGTTGCCAAATGGCTACCTGAGGTGGGACTGCGGTGTAGCACTGCATCCTGGGACCTGCCTGCCCAACAATGCCGAGAATTTCTACGGCACCAGGCAGCTTTGAGAATTGGCTGGCGAATTGCGTATCACCTGTCTCCCCCTCTGGTAAATAATTTTTATACCACGAATCGCAGTGGTGTAGTGTTGTCTGGAAAAATAACTCCCAAATACAGTTGGCGTAAAGGGGGAAAAGACGAAAGATTGTCAACACCGTAAGTCATTAAAGTCCCTTGCCTTAAGAACAAAGGAACAAGGTAAAAAATGCACACAGTAATTATGCTCTGTGGATTTTCATAGCCTGTCAGACAACCTGTGCTGTGTTTCAGTTAACAGTCTCTGTGCTTTGTTTTGTGTTGTTTTTTTTTTATATATGTGTCTTGAGTTTCTCTCCGTGTGTGTTTGTCTCTGTGTGTGTGTTTGATATATGTGTATGTGCGTAGACTGCTCTACCAACATGGAGAAAATGCCATACAGATAAATATACAAGTATAGCTCAATCATGCATTTTCACTACTTGGTGTGCTGGTACGGGTATATTGCCATTGTTCTCTCCCTGTGCTCCCTCTGACACAAGCAGCTTCTGTTTTGTTTGGGTTTTTTTTAATTTTACGTTTAATTAAGAAGTCTAAAATAAAAAAAAAGAGGTGAAAAAAGAAAAAAATTTACTTAGTCCAGTTAAATACCAATTGAAGTCCAGAAACTCATGATTTCAGCCCAGTGAAAGGTAATTCAGACCCTGGCAGTGTTTTGGCGACGAGACAATTCCTACTTATAAAGAGCACAATGAGTGGTTGTGGGGGAAAAGATAGCATTAATTTGGAGGTAGATTAATATTAGTCTTTTTAACTGTCATTATTTTCTGAATAAATGAATCCTTTTAGCTTTTGAGAGCTAGTGTGTCCTTCCCACTGGTATTTATTCGAGCAAAGGAAAAAATGAAGAAGGCGTAGAATAAACTCCTAAGACTGTACAAGAATTACTGGCATTATTTCTCTCTGAATCACGTGTGAGCCTGGGTTGCCTGCTATTCCTGAGGCAGAGGATCGAGGATGAAAGTCTGTGTGTCAGAGCCTGTTTTCACAACTGCATTTGGAGATCTGTCTTATTGATTAGGAAAAAAAGGGGGTGGGAATAGGAGTGTGAGGTGAGGGGAGGACCGACTGACTACTGGCTTATTGCAGCTCAAGACATTTTCTTCCGGAAAGATGTCAAACAACTGAGACACAGCAACAGAGGAAGTAGAAAGGTGGAAAAATAAGAAGAGGGACCCTTTGGAAGAAATGAAGGCATTCCTTATGAGAGCCTTGAGGCTTTTTTTTCTTCTAACATCTGACCCACAAGGGCTAGAGTGACAGCGTCATGCAAATGCTGCAGTCCAGCAGGTCTGAGAGAGGGTGGATGCTAGAGAGTGAGTTAATGTTAATGATGAGTGCAGTGAAAATACCAGCCGATACCACCCCCTCCACACACAACTGCTCTGAGTCAGCATCTGCTGCTTTGCCTTGCCTTTTTCTGCGTGTGTGTGTGTATGTGTGTGCGCATGTGTATGTGTGTGTGTGTGCATGTGCGTGCTAGTGACTGTGTGTGTGCATGGAAGGTAAAGCCAGTCAGTCAGTGAGAAGCAAAGGTACGTTTGAGAGCAACTAAAATCTGACTGATTTCCATCTTCAGAGCATCAGATGTATTCCCTAAAGAGGATGGGTCTATGTGATGGGGGTGGTATAATTATGTTAATGTCATATTTATAGAGGGGAGAGATTTTTCATTCTAATTATTGATTTGAAAGCTGTGGTCAAAATTGTTTGTTAAATCATGATCAGCTTTAAGAAAATTAATGAAATCTACGGACTGCTGTACATATATATATATAATATATATTTTGTTTCGTTTAACTATTTTGTGTCTGAGGCATAACTGATTGAATGGTGCACAATGACAAAGAAACGGCTCTTATATAATGTTGCATTATATCATCAGCTGAAATAATCTTTTAAATAATCCAAATGTTCTGAAATCTGAAGTATCATTCTGGAGGGGAGGGTGAAGGACAGGAGTGGGGGTGGGGGCACTGGCAAATCTTTTCTTCAGCAAAGCGCTCTATACAGCTTTCTTGTAAATGGATGATTCACCTGTTCGACCAGCAGAGATTCTAATTCTTCCCCCCCCTTCTCTTTTTTTCCTTTTTAAAGCTGAACGGCTTCCCGAAGAGCACTGAGTTTTCTATGCCAGATTCTGCTCCAGTGGCTAGGACCTTTATGGCTTCTTTTGCTCTGAGTTCTGATGGAGGACAAAAAAGCCAAAACAAAACAAAAAAAGCCACGGTGGACCCCATCCCTAAAGTAGAAATTTTCTTTTTCCTTCTACAGTCAAGGCTAAAGATCGGAGGAGAATCAATGTGAAAGTAATTCAGGATTGTGGTCGTGCCATTAAAAGCGTTCGGCTTCAGAGCAAAATTATTCGGGAAATCCGAGCATTTCTTCTTACTGTATCGACAATATTTGAAAGTTATGTGTGCTTTGAGTAATCTGGTTCAAGTGACAACAATCTCTGCATGTCAATGTTTTCTGCAGCCTATGGAGCGAAAGCTAGTTTTGCCATTGGAAAGGAAGAAGTTTTTGCTAACACTCTGTAGAAGGATTAAATGTTGAACGTGGGGAAGAGGCAAAAAGTGAATACACGCCCAAAGGTTATCCTTGCATCATGAATGGTTTTAAAGTACTCTGTAACCCAGGGCCCACCTGCAATGTAGGACTAAAAGTATAATGAGGAAATACTTCAATTAGAAACCCTTTAACAAGCATTTAATCCTTCTTTTAGGCATTAGGGGAAATAGAATAAAATTGTTACTGTACAAATCTGCTGGAAGCGGATTTTAACCCATTTTTAGATGCTTCCCTCTGATACATTATTATATGGCTACTTGCAAAACGAGGCAGTGAAGATTTTTTTCCTGCATTCTTTGTTTTTTTCTTTTCCAAAGTTGAGGACTGTACTCTAAGAAAAGCCTGTTCAGTCAGCTGATACAATGTATGTATATGTCTTGCCTGCTTATTTGATCTTTTCTGCCCCCTACTTGAAACTGGGGTTTGTTTATTTGGGGGGAAGGAAGGGTTGATGATTTTGGGGGGAATGATGTTTTTTGGGTTTGTTTTGGATTTTTTAACAATAGCAGTGAAAGTTTTACTGACAGCGATTATGACTACTAAGCAATTCAGTTTATTGGAAGACGAATTCTACTGGATCATATCGGACTTTTCCTAGTCCCTGAGACCCTAACTTGTGAGGTTTTTTAGCAACAATCACAAGTCAGGCTCTTGGGACCTAGGCGGAGGGGAACCAGCAGCTTTGGACTGTGATTGTTTCTCTGCAGAATTTAGAGAACCAAAGGAACTTTCCTTGTCTGGAAGGAAAATAAAAAGGAAAATATACCTATTTCAAATGTTAAGCAGTAGAACTGTTCCTAAAACAAAAAAGAGCCCTGTTATTCATTGTGCAACATTGGGATGTTACAGATTTGTATGCTTAAAAAATTGAGCTAGATGCCATGTAACATTTAGAATTAAAATTTAAACTGAATGCCAGTTTTTTACTCAAAAAAAAAGAAACAGATTCTAAAATATAGAAAAGGATTTCAAATATATTATTACTATTACTATTACTATTATTGACAATTCTGATAATTATGACAAAGTATATTTTCAGCTGTATTGTTACAGCTTTAATTAACTTTTAAAATATAAAGATTAAACACTGATGTTTGAGGCCTAGAAAACATTCATTCTATTGTTCTTTGAATAATGATTTCAGTCTACAGGAAGATTCTTGCCTAGCATTTCCTGTAACATGGGACAAAGATTATTTTGTAGTTAGTTGCCATTTTCTTTGTCTAAGTGAGAACACAATGAGGCATTTAAAATATTCTGTCATTTAATATATATTTAATCTGATAGAGAATATTGGTGAAAAAATCATAATACAGATTACAATCACTGTGCACAGAGAATTACATTACTTGTACCTGTTCAATTTAAACTGAGCCAGCAATTCTCTAAGCCCTGGCTCAACTTCTATCCTCCTCATCACATTTTGCATTTTTTCCTCCTATGAAAAAAAAGATTGAGATTAAGGTTGTCTATCATGTGTTAAGTGCTTCACTGACTTTGCATAAGAAGATTCACAAGCACAAAAGTTATTCTGTGCTGTTTATTAGTCTTAAACTTCTAATCTACCACACATTCTTTGATTTGTATTTCTTAATATTTTTATAGGTGTGTTAGTTCTGAATAATTTTTCTCTGTTTCCTATGTCTAACCCAAGATGCTGTAGGACCTTGAGGATACATCAGGCTTCCCTGAGACAAAGGCTTCACACAGATCAGGCATCTAAACTATTTGTTCATTTCAGAAGTGGCATTTTGGCTGCAGTGTATTTTTTCCACTTGTGTGGGAAGTATTGTGTTTTATTGTAAGCATCAACACTATTGTTAAAATAAATTGTAATTATCTGCTAGTATAATACTTTTTTCTTGTTGTCTTGTTTTCTTAAGAGACAGAAAGTATGTGATGTGCATAGTTTTCATGTTACTCAAGATATAATTAGTCTTTAAATAGTCATAAAAATATTGTCTTAGCAATTACAATAATGATACAGTTCCTGTAAATATGCAATTCTTTTCTTGGTAAACTGTCAGTCCCACATGTTAAGAACACTCAAAAGAGCTACTTGCAAACATTCAGGCACAGCGGTAATTTTTTAACACAGATGTGTTATTCAACATTGCTTTCTATTTAGGCAGTTTTAGGAAGGTAGATCTGAATCTGAATAGAAAAGAAGAACATACCCAGCTAGGTGCTGCATTCATGAGGCCCTTCAGTGGCAACTGACATGTATTGTGTACGATAGTTTTCAGTACTGAAGATGATCTATTTAAGGTACTGATCCAGTTGACAGGTATTGTGTTCATTCAAGTTATATAATGAGATAAAGCTATATTCTGTGTATTAATATATGTGCCAATATACAGTTTAAATTACACAATATTTATCAAAATAAAGATCCTTACAGATTTAATCCGACATACGATGCACATGTCTGTACGTATGAAAGATTTTCATTGCATTTATTTTTTAATCAGCAAAATTTGCTTGAATGTGGATAGCTGACATTCAGCGCTCTGAATTCATTTAACACCATAGGTACAATGAAGGTGAAACTATAGTGAGAAATGCCCATCTCTGTCAATCAGAAGATTTCAAGTATGGTCTGCTCTGCAATGAGCTTGAGAAGAAAATGGATCCTTAGAAATCCCTACCTGACTTATTTGGTGCTACAGAGAAAGCTGTACGTGTGCAGTACTACCATTGCATTACAGCTTGAATTGGGATAACACCAGTGGCTCTTCTCTGCCCATCATACTGCTGCCCCTTGCCATAGAGATGAAAAAGTTGGTACACTGCCTTCTTTTTTTCCCTCCTCTCTCTTCTTGCCCAGTTTCAACACAGCAAATCCAACATCTGGTATACATTGAACTCCTTGTGGTGGGGAAGAGGTGAATGTGGGGGAGGTAGAATCCCAGTCTCCACTCCAGCAGAATTCCCAAAAAGATCAACAAGGTGTTTCCCTGTCTTGGGACTATGTGACAATGCCTACAGGCACCATGCTAAAAGCAGTCGTATTTATGCATTGACAGTGTATGAAAGCTGTCTCTATTAGAACAAATAAATAGAAAGCATTGTATTGAGTATGCTATGCTTAGATACATGTACAGGATTTCAATATATGCTTATTTCTATATGACTTCATGTTGTTTCAGTCCAAAATTCATTTAAATATTATTTAATATGTGATTTTGAAGTAATCAGCTTGTGCTACAACAAAAACAAAAAAACCCCAAAACACAAGCTCTTGCAAAGGGGGAGGAAGAGAGACAGAGAGGGAGTGCAGTGCATACAAAAAAGGAATGATATTAACAATTCGATGAATTCCTAGTTGGTAGACCAGACTGAGCCAGACGCATATATTAACGGTTGTCTACTGATGATGTGAGCCTGCTCAATGCGGTGGAAATGAAGGATCACCTAGTCTCTGACACCAGCTTATTTGTACGTTTTAATTTTAAAAAGGAAAATCACTGTTTTACATAAACATCTTAACCCCTGCATGATTTTCTCTCTTTTTGTCCTCCTTCATATTATTTGCTAATTTACCGTCAACATAAAGTGTTGTTTAGCTATAGCTCAACAAAACATCAGTCAAAAAAAGCAGAGGGAAGTGTTAGCTTCTCTTTTGTCTGCCATGTACAGTTGGGTTATTACTATGATAATTGTCTACTTTAATTTTTAGAGTCTTCATGGGATATGAAACAGTTTTCCAGAGCTTCATTTTTGTAGCACTTAGGTTTCAACAAGATAGCATTTAATTTTAAACCTAAACAAACAAACAAAAAAATACTTATAGCTCAAGCTGGGGTAATTTGATCAATTCTTTTCATTAACCTCAAAATCTTCAGCACCTTAATATATAATATTGCATATATGGGACAGGATTTCTTTTCAGAATATATAAACACCAAGATCGTTAATACAGTGCTGAAGATTGTTACATGAGTCAGGGGAATTCCAATCCAAGTTAATTACTGTTGGAATTAGAGGAAGGAATATTTCACTTGAAGTTGTATAACAAGAATCTACAATTATCACATTTCAGGGCATTGCTCTCTTTATGTGATGAAAAATGTCAGTGAAATTTAACAGAAGATGTTATGCATTTCCATGGGTAATGAAAATTGGCACATTCACGATTAGCTAACACAACATTTTCAGTGTGTTAATATGCAATGCAGCAAAAATTTCTGTAGGCAGTAAATGTAGCCATCATTTTGATTTGCCCATATGATGATTATGCTCAATTCCTGACTGGGTACTTAATTTCACACTGAAAAGCAGTCATATTTTCTTAGGAACCAGCGGTAGCCCACAAAAAAATAAGAAAGATTGACTACTACCTGATGTCTATAGCTAGCTAGGTAGTCAGATAGATACATGTAATAGGAAAAAAATCTGAGATCCTATTAAAAAAAAGCCAGCTGAAACTGTATTGCTCAATTAAAAAGAGGTTTATTTTATCATGTTCTTTTAAAATATTTTTGTGCAAACAATGCATCTGACACATTCTTCACCTCGTTATTTTTTTTCAATGTTTGGTGGTTACAATAGGCATCTTCAGAGTTTGTTGGATACTGCATTGTTCCATTCCTTGGCAATACTAGAGTTATTCTTACATAATGAGTTATAATCTGATCAGAATCTTACTAATTTCTGTGTAAAGCTATGTTTTACTTGCAGTGCCTGAGTAGCAACAAGTGGATGAACTGTGGAAGCTCTGGAGAGTAAGTGAACATCAGATTATTAAGATCAACACTGATAATATTTTTCATCTTTATAAGCATCTTTAACCTGTTAAGTAGGATTTAAAATTAATCACAGAATCACAAAATTAATCTCAGTCAATTACAGCCTAAAATTTATGTGGTAGGATTTCGGGATTACAACCTTCACTACTCTTCCTTCTTATTTAGGAGTTAAGGATTAGGCAGAATTGTGCAATAAACTAGATAGGGTAATGATAGTTTGAATAATATGACTATCCTATGGGGGAAAAGGCAGATATACTGTACTTTTCTTCTACTTGTTAGCTGTTAGCAGGGGAGTTGTGATTCTCTGCAAGAAGCATATTGATTTATTTAAATGGAAAAACAAATTGACGTGGTTATGCTAAGTAGTTTAGGGCTGATAATTTTGGTTATGGTTTTGAGTGGTTTTCTTCCACCACCACAACCCTCACAAACTTTTTTTCTTGGATGTGTACGTGTCATGCATGGCAAGGTATGAAGAAAAAGCAGCTATTCAGCAGAGACATGTTCCACCCCTTTAATTAATCTTTTCCTGGACTATGTAAAAACACCAACAATGTGTAAATCCCATTTGTTTGGGGTTTTTTTTAATTATTATTATTATAACATATTCTTAAGTGTTATGTTAAGATACTTCAGTGTTTAAATACCACATAGAAAAGTAGCTGCAATAGTAAGTCACTGGATGCTGAAAGGGTTGGATGGTATCGGCACAGAGCCAACTGGAAAATTCTTTTTTCATTTAATTCTTTTCACCTAGTAGGCTCCTTAAGCACTAGGCAGAACCCAGTATGTGGCTAAGTTATTGCTCTAGTGTTCATCACACAAAAAGCACAGTCTTAGCATTTGTAAATTTTCTTCAGGGAGGTTTCTAATCTGGACAGCGTTTGCGTTTGGGGATTACGCCACAGTCTGTTCCCCACCACCTCCCCCTCTAACATGTAGCTCTTTCAACTTCTTCAAAGAAGTGGGGAAAAGTAGGTTCTTTTATTAATAGCAGAAAACAAACTGACTGCTGGACTTCCGTGGCAGAGCTCACATAATGCGGCAGGGTGGGAACTGTAACAAAGAATGCTTGAATGCTCTAAACGTATAGTGAAACCCCATTTACATTCACTGATGGAGCTTAAAGTACAATAAGGGAGAAGTTTAAAGTAGAAATAAGCAGAGACATGAAAAGACTTCAGTGAAGGTAGATATTACTTGAAAAGTTTAGCATAGGATTTAATTTCAAACTCAAGTCTTTCCTAGCAAAATGCAATTCTTCATAATGAAACCCTTTACTCAAAGCATCTCCATCAGATGAAGGTAAGCCAGATGAAGAGTATTTCCAATGCATAAAGAACTAGATTCTGTTTATCTGATTTATACACTGATTTTCATACAAGTGAGACAGTTAGCGGTGGAAAAGTCTTCACGGTTCACTGTCCCTCTGCACTCTCTCTTCATGGCAAACTGCCTTTGATGTGAAAGAAACAACTTTGTGTCTAGAAGTAAGTTTGGTTGTGGGATTTTTCCATGATTTCTAGTTCTCTCTACTTCTAAAATTTATGTGTACATGCTGGTACAGGTACACTGGAGACTTGGTATAGTTAGTTGCTTTTTTCTCCTAAAGGTTATTCTTTAGAATAGAATCACAATATTACTAATGAGTAGCTGTCATCTCTCGCCTTCTGTTCTCTTCCACCACGACGATCATCTCTGGTTCAGCCCCTTCCACAGCTCCACTATACTGCCCTATAAGAAACTAACTTTGTTCTCTTTAGAGTTTGAATTAGACTTGCTCCTACTTTTTGCATTTGTCTCCATGGTGATTCTTCATCCTTAACATGAAGGACATATAAGCTGGCCCTACTTGTAACTTTTTGCAGAAGCTGCATCCTGTCCATTGGTCCTGTTCAGAAACCGCCAGTTACGTCAGAGAGTATGTATGAGGTTACTAGTTACAGTTTTCCAGACAAAGCTCTTCTTCTTGTTCATTTTCTTATGAAGAATGTCATAATAGCCCTGATCGCCACACATTTGGAACAGAGGATCCTTTGTGGAATGTCAGATTTGATAAGTGTGATTTGGTGGGGGGTGGGGGATGGAATAACTTTCTGATGCTCTCCTCATCAGAGTGAGCATCAGCCTTTAGCAAGCCTAGCATGTGAAATGGCTGGTACAGCTAATTTGTGGTGGGATTTACAGCTTTTCACTATAAGTGGAGAGTTTATACCACTTTTGGGAAGATTTTTTTACCAGTCCGAGGATTCACAGTGCTTATGACTCCTGTTCATGCGTGTATATATATATACACACCAATAAACACACTGGAGTATTTAAGGAGTTAGATTTATTGTTAGATTTGAAATAAACCTAGGAGATCATGCTTCTCTGGTGTTTATTATGTTAACATATTCCTTTGGATATTCATTATCAAACTTATCCCTCTTTCTGAAATATGAGAGTATGATCAAAATAATGATGTTTTGGGTGTTATTGGGGCACTCAATACTAAAGTAATGGTTGGATGTTTAAAAGTGAAACAAGTTGCCAATGCAATATTGGAAAGCTCCCCTGAATGACTCAGGGGCTTAGATTTCTTGTGGGTGTTGCCAGTATCTTGAGTATTGAGGTTTGGTAGTCTTTTATGAGTTAATAAATTCCAAGGACTGCAGTTTGGCTTTCTGCAATTTGGTAATCATTCCCTAAAAGCTAGTGGGAAATCAAAATTACTACATGCAATAACTAACACTTTTTAAAACCTTTCAAATGTTTCCAAACTGCTGTCTGCGTGTTCTTTGTTGCAATGTTGGCTAAATATTTAGGGTCATTTCCTGGCACCCACCATGAATGCAGACAATTCCCTTAAGCTCGATTTCAGTGAACCAGCCTTTACTTTCCTTCCCTGACACTTGCCCTGTATTGTCCAGGAAGACCGTGGGCTCTTTTGCTGGGGACCACCACTCACTAATTGGGAGCACAGTGACTAGCACAGTGGGACCTTGACTTTGGTTAGAGCTCTGAGATATACTTATATGCATTTATTAACAAGTAGGAGGTTATAATTTACCCTGTTAGTGTGAAGGGACATTTTATACGTTTTTTTACAGCCTGCTTTCTGCTGTTTGTTCTTCTGGTGTTCACAGTAACTTACTGCTGTGGGTGGGAAGAGAGAGGACCACATCTGAACAAGCTTATGGGATCTCACATCCCAGTGTATATCTAGTCTCCACTGAGACACTTCAACTTTGTTTTAACACTTACATTTACATTTTTTCAGATTAGTAGTTTTTATCATCCTAATGATCTTCTGCAATAGCTGGTAAGGAAAAAGATCTTATGGACTAGTTCCAAAAGGGTCCCTATGGTCAGCTGTATTTTATGAAGCAGTCTTATGTGTGTCTTATTTCTGTATGATTTTAGTATGGCCAAAAATCCTTCCACTGGCATCCAGCTCAGATTATGAAGTGACAGTAGACCTTAATAACTGCAGTAGTTTTCTCAGGTGACTTACAGACTCTCCTTCTGTGTGGTAAAATCTGTGGCTAAATGCTGCCCGATATCCTTTCTGTTTCTAGGTGTCATCACTGAACCAGGAAACAGGGTATCATACCAAGTTTGCACCTTATGTGCACTAGGCAAGGAAGACAGACAGGTATCTCCTCCTTCTTTCTTACCCTCCTTCCCCCCGCTTCTCCTCTCCCCCTTGCTCTCCTCCCTTGTGTCTCCCACACATAGCAGAAATATCACATGCCCTCTGCCAAGGAAAACTCAATCATCTAGTCTGACTTCCATAAAAAATGCCAAAGCATTCACCAAGCAACTCCCACATAAACACCAACAATTTCTGTTTGGTTAGCAAGTATATTTAGGATTTGGGAGTGCAGATAATCTATACTAAACCCAGGAGCAACATGCCAGTAGTCTATTACATCACTATTAAAAACATAGGCTTTATTTCTAATTGGAATTTCTTTAGCCTCAACTTCCACCTACCCAAACTTTTCCTGACAACTAGCATGATCATTTGCTTTCCCCCCTTAGCATATTTTTTGAAAAATTAATGAGATTATCTTTAGTGTATTTAGATTTTGGAAGATCAGATCATGTTACTTGCTTTTGTTTGAACCCTTCCCATTTTGTCAATATCCTCTTCAAATACTAATACCAGAACAAGAAATCTGATATCAGGAACGGTATTATTAGTTGTGCTAGTAATTCCTCTTTTCTTTCATTTGACTTACTCATATATCTTTTTTTTTATTCTCTCCGTCACTCCACTATACTGAGACTGCCAGTATAACTGAAGAAATGAATAAAGAGATAGATTTGAAAAAGATTTGTCTAAGCTACTTGAAGGTGCCTGATTCCAGCTAAAATTAGTAGGAGTTTGGTACATAAACCGCTAACTGCTTCTGTTTCATTTATTCAAGGAAAACTTTATATCAATGAGAGAAATAACAGAATTAGCTCATCTGTGTTTGGTTAGATACTAAGCAGGTACTTTTCAACCTCTATTAATTTATTTATTGAATAAATTGTGTTTACTTTCAGAAAGAAATTACAATAGCCATATTATTTTTACTATTTGAAAACTTACTTGGCTTCAGCATTTTCTGTGCTTCTAGTATACTCAAGTTACAGAAATAGATCCTATAGATGGATAAAAACATTCCCATGTGTTGAAACTGGGCAATGTCTTGCATTTTACAGGTATTCATCCAAACAGCTAGGATACAGCTAGCTAAAGGATTATTTTAAATGTGTTTCTCTGAAGTTCTGTAACCTACTCCCTTCACAAGGCTTATTTGTCTGTTTTTTGTAAATCTTCAAGCTTATATGATTTATCATTTTTCTATCAAGGGTTTAGGGAGGAGGGGTGTGGAAGGACTGATCTTAGATAAGCAAAGCAAGTTGGTTAAGAAAGGAGATGGCTGTCATCTGTAGCCTTTCCAGACAGAGCTGTACATTTCCAGACAGTCACCTGAGTATTATCGCTTTGTCTCAACTATAAATCACAGTCTGGTAATGACCAAGGCTGACACCTTGACATTTTCAAGAAGAGTAAAAGACATGATTTGAATGGAAATCAATTTCATTTCATAAATCTTGGGATACCACTCCAAACCTGGTCTTGTTCTTCTTGGTGTCTTATTCAGAATCTCCATGATTTTGGTAAAGGATTAGTTGTGCTATACAATGGTTTTCATTTACTATGTACACTTCAAAATTAAAGAAATATGTGTGTGCAAGCAGTGCATCATGGGACCTGCTTCCACATGGGCATGGGAGAGAAAGTCCCTTTTCTGACAGCCTGTTGAAGGTGATGAGCACATCTCTTGGCTGACAGTGCAACTTTAACTACCTCACTTTTTTTACCACCTCCAGAAGCAGTAACTAGCCTGCACTGGAAGGAAGGAAAGTCATGGCCCAGAGCGAGTGATCTCACACCCCTGCTCCCCTATATAAGAATGCCTGTGTGGTGCTCTGAAGAGGTGGCACTGCTGGTACCCCAGCACTCTGCATGCTGCAATAAATTTTCCTGCTCATAACTGCCTCTCTGCACACAAAATGGCCCAGAATTTCTCAAAATCTCTGCTGCACTTTTTATTATTTGAATCCAGGAAAAGAAATTCCATACAAATAGAATTAAAGTTACATTCTTTTTTTTCTTCTCTTTTGCTGAATCTGTAAGAATGTATGCTAAAGGCACAATATCCTTCATTCAAGGAGAGAGGAGAATGAGCTTAGTGATTGTACCACCCACAGCACTATTGCACTAACAAGAATGAGTAAATGCAGTCTCAAACTTGCTTTGCTCCATCTGATATGTAGCAAAGCAGCTCTTTCGGAGGAAGGTTGTCTGTGGGAGAAGTTCCCTCCTGTTGCAGATGAGGTAGTGCCCATAGCCACTGTTCCAGCTAAAGGCTTTAAGGTGGCATCAGAGCTTCGGTGACTGAAGGTCTAAAAACAACCCTGAAATATTCTTTCCAGTTGTTTCATGAGGAGTTGTTGTTGCAAGACTTCAGGTTTATTACTTGGAAAAAGGCCCAAACTTTGCTTAAAACGTTGCGGGGTGGGGGGGAGACAACATAATATATGTAAGGATCTAAGTGAAATGAGTAAGCTGATCCTAATTTTACCAACAGATACATTCATGTATCAAGCTAAAAAAGGAAAAAAGTCCTTAGGATACAGGGGATTAAAAATATCTCATAGCCATTCCATGTTTAAGCTCCCAAAACAGGAAAGTGTGAAACACGTAGTGATGGCTATAGCAACAGGTAGGAAATCAAAGGTAAATATTTTTCTTGTTTCTACCCCTCTTGTTTGCTGCACAATACTCCTGAAATATCCATTAGAAGCATGTTAAAACCATGCATGTATAACACATCCCTAGTGCATCAAAATGACTTTCAAAGGCCGTAGCTATGCACCATCTAGACACTGTCTGTTGGCTTTATCGCAGCCCATCTTAAGCAAAATACGGGGTGCTAGTGTGGAAAGAAATGCTGAGAGTGTAGCAAATTGCTAGCATCTAACCCAGAATCTTTTCATTCTGACAACAGCCACTTGCACGTGCTCAGTGAAAAGGCACAACACCTCCATGCAGCCTGCATCATTGCACTTACTTATAGAATCATAGAATCATAGAATCATCAGGTTGGAAGAGACCCACGGGATCATCGAGTCCAACCATTCCTATCAAACACTGGTTTCTTTACTGCTTTTTTTCTAACAGGTAGGATTTGTAGTTTGCAGTTATACAACAGATTTTACCTGGGGCCAATGTTCGTTTTCTGATACATATAGCCTATTTGCAAACTTTTCCAGCCACACCTGTTCTGTGCAATAGAGAGATTTTCAGATGGATTAGGTAAGAATTGTCACATTTGGCACTGTGATGTTCTCATGACTATTTTTATTAGTGCAAATCATACTCTGGAAGACAGAGGCATCTTACAGCCTTGTAGTTTCCAAGGATGCTAGCTCTGGTATTGTTAAAGCCAAGGGGAGCTTTTGTCATTGGCTTCAGCTGCTAAGGTGTCATCATCACGTTTAAATGTTTAGGGCATTTCTCTTGTGAGAAAAGGCTGAAGGGGATTGGTCTGTTTAGTCTGGAAAAGATAAGACTGAGAGAGGACCTTATCAATGTTTATAAATACCTAAAGGACGAGGGCCCAGAAGGTGGGGCCAGACTCTTCTCAACAGTGCCCAGCAACAGAACAAGGGGCAACAGGCACAAACTGGAACATAGGAAGTTTTGTCTAAACTTGAAGAAAAACTTCTTCACTATGAGAGAGACAGAGCACTGGAATAGGCTGCCCAAGCAGGTTGTGGAATCTCCTCCTTTGGAGATATTTGAAACCTGCTTGGACACGTTCCTGTGAAACTTGTTCTAGGTGAACCTTCTTTAGTAGGGGTTTGGACTGGATGACCTCCAGAGAGTCCTGCTAACCCCAGCCATGCGGTGATTCTTTGAAGATTGGCCACCATCCTTACAAAACACTTAAAGTATTTCCAATGCTGAAAAGCTCTGTAGAGTGAGCCTGATCCTTTTGTACTTATCATATCTCCAAAAGACATGGGGGACTCTAATGCACACTGGAAGGCATGTCCCATCATAGCAGCCCTTGTCAGAACATTGTATATACTGAGTTACGGGTTTCAAGAACAAGATGAAAAGTTTACACTGAAGACTGGATCAAAGTAGAATACCAGCTCCAGAAAAGGATTTTAAATCATCTGTATTATCAGGCTGAAAGGTTCTGTTTAGATTTAAGCAAGGTTTACTCAAGATCTAAAAACTGCGACAAACCAAGTGGCCTTATTGTGTATCACTTAACATGGTTCAAAACTATCCTGCCGTATTTTTAATGGAACATGAGTTTAAATATTAAGTGTTAAATTTAAACAGAGCTTCTAGCTTTTAACGCAGAAGATTTATTTTATGATTCTATGATTGTATGACTGTGCATGAGCTTTTTAAAGTAACTACAGCATCATAATTTGTAAAATGCATGATTTACTGAAGACTCTGAAGTAATTCACAGTCCCCATTTTTAAGATAATCATTAACTTCTTATTACATAACCAAAAGGTAATATCTAATAGTAAGGGTTAAGTTTAGGAGGATTAGATCAAGTAAAGCTTCTCTGCTGAATAATCATACACTCATATAATCATAGAAAAGTTTGGTTTGGAAGGGACCTTAAAGATCATCTAGTTCCAACCCCACCTGCCATGGGCAGGGACATCCCACTAGATCAGGCTTCCCAAGGCCCATCCAACCTGGCCTTGAACACTTCCAGGGATGGGGCAGCCTCAACTTCCCTGGAGAACTTGTTCCAGTGCCTCAACACTTTCACCGTGAGGAAATTCTTCCTTATGTCAAGTCTAAATCTGACCTCTCCAGTTTATACCTATTGCCTCTAGTCCTGTCACCATAAGCCTTTGTAAAAAGTCCCTCCCCACCTTTCTTGTAGCCCCTTCAGGTACTAGAAGGCTGCTATCATGTCTCCTCAGGGCCTTCTTGAGGCTGAACAAGCCCAACTCTCTCAGCCTGTACTCACACAGGAGATGCTCCTGCCCTCCGATCATCCTTGTAGCCCTGCTCTGGACCTGTTCCAAAAGCTCCATATCTTTTTTATGTTGAGGATTCCAGGACTGGACACAGTACTCCAGATGAGGTCTCACAAGAAAGGAACAGAGGGGCAGAATCACCTCCCTCGACCTGCTGGCCAGCCTTCTTTTGATGCAGCCCAGGGTATGGTTGGCCTTCTGGGCTGTGACTGCACATTGCCGGCTCATGCTGAGCTTCTCATCGACCAGCATCACAAGTCCTTCTCTGCGGGGCAGCTCTCAATCAGATCACCCCCATCCTATGTTGAAATTGGGGATTGCCCCAACCCAGGTGTAGGACCTTGCACTTGGCCTTGTTGAACCTCATGAGGTTCTAACAGGCCCACTTCTCCAGACTGTCCAGGTCCCTGTGGTTGACATCCTGTCCTCCTAGTGTGACACCTGCACCATTCAGCTTGGTGTCATTGGCAAACTTGCTGAGTTTGCACTTGATCTCACTGTCTTTATAATTGATGAAGATATTAAGCAGCCCTGGTCCCAGTACGGACGCCTGAGGGACACCACTTGTCACAGATCTACATCTGGACATAAAACCATTGACCACTGCTCTCTGAATACAGCCATCCAACCAGTTTGTTATCCAGTGAACAGTGCACCCATCAAATCCATGTCTCTGCAATATTGAGAGAAGGATGTTGTTGGGGACCGTGTCAAAGGCTTTGCAGAAGTCTAGATAGATCACATCCATTGGTGTCCACTGCTGTGGTTACCCCACCATAGAAAGTGAGTAGGTTGGTCATACAGTACTTGCCCCTGGTGAAGCCATACTGGCTGCCGATAATCACCTCCACATCCTCCATGTTCATTAGTACAGCTTCTAGGAGGATAATGCAAAGTATATAGGTACTTCACAAAGTACATATTACAAGATAGATGGTCAATGAGGCCAAACAAGGCTTACTTGGTATTTCTTTCACAACTGACTGCATATTAAGAAACTTTGAATTTAATGTTAGTTGTTAAACATGGTGGTGATCAATCCATGTAAGAAAATCCTGTTCATCCAGTATGATTAGGACCAAGTGGGCGACACCTCCATTGCTATACCTTTTGACTAGTCATTTAAACTGTGTAAAAAAAAATTGGCAGCACTTTTCCCCTATATGATACTGGTATATATAACTACACAATACAGTGAAAAGTCTATGTAGCCATTATGCCCAGTGCATATTTCTAAACTGTCTGCCCTGTGGGATTGTTAGTGCAGCACCAAGCCAAGGCTACTAAACCCTCTGGAAAGGTGGGGGACATCAGTCTATGCCATCCTGTTAACATCCTTGGAGTGCGTGTCTCTGCCTCTGTCTGCAGGACACCTCCTCTGGGGCTCACTCATAATTTTTCTGAAGTCATATTCTAGAATCAGTGAAATATACTTGTTCTAGTGATAGCGATTGCTGAATTTAGTACTTGGAGCCTCAGAGAAGCCAAAAGTCATTAGAAATGTTTAGCAAATGTAGATAAGCTATAGGCATCTCATGCCATTTTCCTTAGGGCATTCTGCTGATGCCACTCCAGAAGACTGCAAGTCCATAGGGTAGGGACTAAGTGGCATAACTATCAGCCTCATATACACATCTCAGATACTCTGTGGCATCACAAAGGGCAACACATGCATACACATAGGAAACTAAGTCCTGTGTTACCTGTCCCATTACATTGGTCTGTTATGAACATCACAAAGTACATATTTTGTTCAGGAACGATCTCTCTTAAAGTATTCCAGTGTGACTATCACAACCAGTTTCATTTTTGGAGTTTATGTTTTCAGAGGCAAGTTGGATAAAAACACAGCATAGTGATGTGTCAGTTGACACTTGAATGTATTTCAGATTTGTGTAAGCTGGAGTTTCATATACAGACATAAGCCAGCATTTGACCACAGTTACTGCTGCAACGTTCAGATCGTGATTTCTCTTTTTTAATTTCTTCTTTATATTTTAATGTTGATGTTAAAAGATAGACATTTTTAATCAATAGCTGTCTCTAATGTTTCTACCATGACAAAATGGTGATCTCACTTTTCATTAATTGATCTTTTCCTACTCTTTTCTAAAAACATCAGAAGATCAACTGAGGCATCTATTTGGATTTCAGCTGTGTAAACATACACTATGTCAGTATTCTAGTCTACCCTTTTCATAACTGAAATGAGCACTTTAAAGTGTAAAGTCTAGGGATTTGTTAATGACAAATGTGCCTTTAGCATTATAGGTGAGGATGGTTACTTCCTTTCCTCAAAATGCTCCAATCATAATAGTGGCTGTATCAGAAGGACAGCAGAGGCAGTGCCATGGTGCAGTGGTACCACAAACCCACACTGGGAGTCTCCTCTGTTTCAGCCCCTGTATAAGCTTGTATTTCCTCAGCAGAATCATTTAGAGGGAAATGGCAGTCCATTGTTTTGGGAATTATTGCTTCAGAGTTTCTGCAGGCTGCAATGGGAAACAAATATATTTGAGCAGCAAAATCAAGATTTTGTTCCTTATCCCGTGTGTGAAGATCAGGGTATTTTTTGTTTTTCTTTTTTAATTGGAAGCAGAATTTCTATTCACTGTACTGAACAGAATGTTACCTTTTCCCTGTAGTTTTTCTCTTCTTTTGCATTATTTGCACCCCTCTGAATTTTCTGTGAGAGCATTCTTTATAATAAGGATTCAGAGGCGTTGTTGCAAAATTTATCTCAAATGTGAGTTACCAGTTTTACTGAGTCAGATCCTTGAAAGCTGAAAACTGGTGCATTAAAGCCAATTTTCAGCAGTTGCAGGAGACATTTTCCTAAAACTCCTTTACAAAATATGGACTCAGTACATTCTCAGACTGTTTGAAAAGCAAATTGCTAAAATTTCAGGAAAGCAAAGCTCAACAAAAGAAAAGCACAAGGTCATTTATCTTTTCTGTGATGAAAATGAGGCCAAATTCATGACCAGCATAGTCAGGTTCAGGCCCACTGACTTTAGCAGACCTCACTTATGTTAAGTGTCAGGCTGGCTCATTGAAAATTATACCATGGTCCCTCTGATCTACATTACCGCTAAAACAATCTATGCATGTTTAGAAAGGTCATGTTCAAGTTCTTTATAGATACCAGATACCTCTACTACTTCAAACTGCTCACTGAACTGGGTACTGTTGGTAAGTATTACAAGATCAGGATCCTAGTCTCAAACAATATGGAGATATAGAGATCTACATCAATATATTGCCTGTGGAGTTTTGTGCATTTTAGTTTGGTTTGTCTGGAATATTTTTTAACATATTTTTTTTAAAAAAACTAGTATACTAATAACACATCACTGAATGAATTTTCCTTTTTCATTACTTGTACAGCAATGTTCAGTAGCAACTGATACATAACCCACTTCAGAAGGCAACATTACTAAATGAATATTTCTTATTCAGACAACATTATTGCCAGAATGAGAGCTTTTTCTGAAGAAAAGCTGCTGGATTTGGATTTCACTTACCCAGTCAGAAGAAAAAAAAAGCCTGTGAAGGATAAAAATATGAGGACAATAATATTTGCTAATCACACACTCAGGCTGGAAATGACATTGCTATCCTAACCCCCTGGAATACTACTGTTTTTTTAGAAGTTTCTCATAAAATTAGTAATGGCAAGAAGATTTTGAGTCTAAATAGCATGACTATGTAAGAACCATGCTATTTCTATCATCTAAGAGGGGAAGTCTCACTATTCAGCATGCTGCTGTGGATAGCAGGGATAGCTCTGGCAGCAACCTGGAAACATGTACAGAAGTGCTGACCGAAATAAGTGGTTTATTTTGTTTAATTGTATTTTTCTAATTATGATGTTTCATTTAAAATCTTCGTCTTTTATCATGCACACACATAAGCAGATGTATGTTCTTTCCTGAAGTCCCAGGTGATTTTTTTTATGTCAAATCCACATCTCTGACCGAAATGACCAGACATGTTTTTTGTGGTCCTTGCAGCAGTAAGCAATATGTGCACATATGTACACGCCTATATCACTTTTTGAATATTTCTTTCAAAACACAGGTTCAGTTTTGTCTTGATATATGCTTGTGTCTGATTTTCTGTGAACTTTTTCTCAGCTGTGCCAAGGACCCTGGCAGAGCAGGATTGTGGTGATCCACAGCCAAGCTGCTGTCGTGTGTTCGTCCAGCTCAATGAGCTGTCCGAGGACAGTGTCCTTTGTTCCACTGCTGGGCAATTCAGCCAGGAAAAGTTCTATGCCCTGGCAGTGCCTGAAAGTGCCGTGCTTAGCTCCCAATAGGACTGTGCAGGGAAGACAGGATCCCTCTTCCCATGATCCCAGGACCATGGGTCCATTGTGCTGCCCTGTGATCTTTTGTGTGTCTCATGCAAAGGACCATGCTCAGGACATTTAGTTTAGCTTTAAATTCATGTCACTGATAAATTCTCATGGTTCTGACATTATGATCTCCAAAGTGAGATCTTTACTACTTTGCTCTACTAAACTTTTCCCTCATGTTTAATGGGTTGTAGATGGAAGAAGAGGGAGGAAGGGAAGTTGACAAGGTGTGATTGTCATGCAGTGATTTCTGACTTGCAGGAAGCAGGCGCCTCTGCTTTCCAGCCCCCACATACTTCTCTGTCCATGTGTGCTGAGAGGGGGAAGAAGCTGATATTGTTCCTTTTAAAATTAATTTTCAGTTATCCAGTTACTCCTGGTTTTTAGCTCAGACCACACTCTAACTGCATTTTTCATTTCAGTAATTATAGAGGATATTAAAGTGGAGAGGCAGTTGTAGCAATGTGGCTCTTTAGACATATCCACTTGTCCAAGATCAAATGGCTACAGCATATTTAGGGTTACAGTCTCCTTCTTTTCCTTCTTGTTCTCTACTGCAGTGGATTTTTTTTTTCAGTGTTACCATGGCAACGCTATATCTGGCTGCCAGCTCTGTCGTAAGTTATTGAACTGAGACTGGCTTTTGGTTTAGCAGATAATTAGGTTCTGTCTCACAGGTTCATTTTCCTGTGACTGGGACGTGCATATGACCTACAGCTGGCCTCAATTTCAGTGTCACAGACAAAACTTTAACCCTTCCTAGTCTCGCCACTACTGTACCCACTGTGGCGGTTGGTGGTGATTGCAAAGACTTTCCTGGTGATGTTGGACATAACACACCCTCATGAGTTCCTGGGGCTCATTGCCCAGGCTGTGCTAATCCCCAGCAAGGAGGGACACAGCCTGGCTTGAATTCACGTGCTGGGTGGGTGGGCGAAAGGAGTATTGCTAACACCAGATGAAAATTGATTGTCTGGTATGTAGATTTGTTGGAACAGTAAGTTCACTGCTTGATAAGTGACCCTTTAAATAATAGAAATGCAAAAGGTGGCAGCAGGCATTTTTTGCTTGACTCAGGAATATGAAATATTTATGAGAGGTCTGTTTTAGCACACAGGGCCCCATTTTCAGCTGGTACCTGTGGTCAGGGAGCAAAGATGTGAGAAACTGCTGTGTCTTTTCAGCCTATAACTCCTTGATTTTACTTTTCTCCTCTGGGAGACGGGATGGTACAGCTTGGAGGTCCTGGGCATCTACCACTGGAATTTGTCAGACCCCAGCACCCAGGCCCTGGGGTGGGTGCAGGCAGCACAGCATCTCAACAGACAGACCCTCAATCTTCCTCCGGAGAAGGAGGAAGATCCACCACTGCCTTCAGCACTTTTCTCAAACTTGTTCTTTTTCAGTGTTTATATGCATTGTAATGTGGTCTTATAGTTCTAGCAGTTTCAAGTCAGGGCATAAACCCCTCTTCTGTCTATGAAAAAAAATGCAATAAAAAGTATTGATCAAAAGGATATCAATGAAGTTTCACTAGTAGATATTTCCTTAATTTGTCCATGGGATGAGACAGTTTTTCCTTACCCTGAAAAGAGTAAAAGAGTTTTCTCTCTCAAAGCCAGCAGATCCCAGAGGGTTTTCCGGAGAAGAACAAGACCATTGGTGTAGGACTCATGTAGCTGTTTCCCTAGGATTACGGCTTCTTGCTGCCTGTCTGGCAGCAAACACCATAGTGCTGCTGGGACTTGCCCCATCTGTGTTTCCTGTTGACAGTTTTCTTTCTGGGGAATCTCACAATAAATAAATAAATAAATAAACAAATAAGAGGCTAGCTGCAAAAATTGATAGACTTCCACTGTTATCCATCACAGAGCTCTCACATCCAGAGTATTCTCTGTTCGTGCTGAGGATGGAGATGCTGGCAGGGAGAACATTCTTCCTCAGCTTCCCTTCCCCCTCCCCATCAAATTATTTGTGGTGATGTCTCTAGATAGGAAGGTCAAAGCGTTCAGACAGGCATCCATCTTGCCTGTATGGAATGTGTTTTTCTGAGCTAATCTCCCAGCCTGCATTTGTCGATAAAAAATAGTATGTTTAAAATCTGCCTATTATACAGGACAAAGCAAATGGCATTTCAAAGACCAGGGACAGTGACTTCTCACCAAAGATAACACCAAAAGATGCAGATTTAGCATATGTGTATAACCAAAATGATCAAAAAAGGCCCTCGAGGTATTTCTTGATTAGCATATTTAGTGTGGATTAGACTTCCTTGCCAATGATAGTGTAAAAGGTGTGCTGAAGGGTTAAACTCAGAGTGGGAGTGGGCTGGAGGGGAAGGTCCCCTTTGAATTACAGAAGAGAAATGTAAAACTGCATGCAGGTTGGCTGATAAATTATCCAACTGCTGGGTGTTAATGAACATTGCCACGTCTGGGACCCTACAGCTCTGAGCTGGGAAGCTAGTTGATACCACATCAGAAGCATGTTGTGATTTATCAGTGGTATAGTATTTTACTTTAAAAAAAAAGTAGTAGATTTACCACTGAGCCAACGTAAATGAACATTTTCCATGAGAAATTTGATCACTGAAAAAAAAATTTCTTTGTGTAAGTAATTCTTATGCTTTTTTAAGATAATTTGGGGCTTTTTTTCCAATTTTACAACAAATAAACAGACTACATAGTTTCAGGTTTTGTTTAGAGTTGATTTCAGCTTTTGGCCCTCATACCCTGGCATAGTTCTGTAATGTTTCATCTGTGACCACTGTTTAAAGCCAAATGAAACACTGTTTTCATTGGAACCATTAGAGAAATCAAGCAACTACTGCCAGTGGGATGGATTAAGTTTTATAAAATATAGATAAGAAATCTAAATGTTTGGCCTAGAACAACCTGACATTGCCTCAGCAATATTTGCAAAAGAGTGCATGCAAACCACTCACAAAGGGAGTGGAGGGTGAGAGAAGGAAGAAAAGGAAAAAAAAAGAAAAAAAAGGAAGATTGCATTGTTGCCTTTTTATGATTTCCAGCTTCAGTAGCTTGAGTTCTTAAACCAAGATCCCTTATTGTAGGTAATTAAGCCCACTATCCATCATAATATAGTCTATTTAACACAACTGGCAGCATATTAGTCTCTTCTAGAGGGTGCAACGCTGTCAAGTCCTCCTGAATCCCCAAAGTCCTTTCGTGGCTGATGCTCCCTAATGTGAAAAACAAAGGCTTACAGGATCTCCCATACTCTCAGGTGCTGAAACCAATACATTTGCTTCTGTTTATTTCCAGAACAATTGCTAAAAATTGAACAACAGAAGTTTTTCAAGCCAAAAGGAGGAAATTACAGCATTTCTTGCATTCTGGCAATCGGAAAATGCATTGTAAATGTATATTGAATGTGAGAATGTTTAAAACCTCTCCCCCACCTTTACAGCATGCCTATAATAGAAAAAAAATAAAAAACAAAACCAAAATACTGTTTTGTGAGATTCCTTCATATGTTTGGGTTTACTGATAAAAGATTTCAGTACAATGTGGCTGGAAATTATTGGATCTCTGCACCTTCTAAATTTATACACCCTAATTAAATCTTCTTTACTTTTCTCTGACAGAACCTGCATCTACATATTGCCCCTATGGTGGATGTTGGCTGCCAAACTTAGCTACACAGGATCATGCTGAATTATGTACCAGCAGTGGGCTATGAGGATACTTCCTTAAGTATGCCTCATCCTTTTGATTCCTTATCACTTTTTATCCTTATGAGTGCTTTGAGGTAATTCAAGGAGAGCAAAAATAAGTCCCTTAATTTAAATATTTCATTGACAGCAAAGTCAAAAGTTCTTCAGATACTCAGATCACTTTCTCGTACCCATAAGATACTAGCAGTAGTACAAAACTGGTTTAAAATCAGAATCTACATTTTTCCTTTGCTTCTTTAAATTTAACCTAGTTCTGTTGTTGGTTTTGGGTTTTTTTCTCTTAGATTATCAGGAAAATAGAAAAAAATTATCATAAATAAATGAAAACTTTCATGAAACTAATGGTCAAACATGATGTAATTAATAAATTTCCATGATTAAGGAAGGAAATATTGTTATAGTATTTAATAGGATTAAATTATGACATATACCAAGAATGAAAGTAGGAGTGTGATCTTTAAAGCTGAAAGTTTAGATAATTTATATTATTTAAAAGATATCAATAGTTCAGTGTTTTCAAAGGAACAATGATACTTTTTTACCAAAATCAAAGTATTTTTTCCATTCAGTAATTGATAATATGCCATAGTAGAATCCATGAGATGATGCATCAGCAAACTGAACTGTAGCCTGTTATCCTTGTAATGAAGAAAGGGGTTTTTTTAAAGTTACATTTTTGCAGGTTTTCCAAAACAATCTTTTTTATTAAATACAACATCTGCATAATAAAACATAATTTTGTTTCAACTCTGTAGAATGGGAGTGTTTTTTCATCATAAAAGAAACAAAATAGTGATGAAAGCAAAAACAAAACTAATAAAATCTGGAGCATTTGCTCCCAACGTAAACAGATCTTTGACCCAGAAAGCTCTACTTTGTCTCACCTATACGGTGGTGGAGCATGCATGTTTACTTCTTCAGCACTCTTAAGTTGTGTATGATCGTGGTTGCTCTCAGGGACAGATCTGGGCAGAGGCATCACTCAGAGAAAGGTGAAATTGGTGCTTCACAATAGCAGCATCTCGAATGCCAGCATCAGCACTCCAGAGGCAGTCAAGCTGAGTGACACTCACCTCCGTGGTCAACTTTCTAGTCAGCACAAACATCTTTGCATCTCCTGAATGCTTGTTTTGGGTTTGGACATATGTCACCATTGAAATCTTCTAGGGAAGGTACAGCAGCTTGTACAATGTGTTGTCTCAGCTCCTGTAGCAGAGCTTTGACAATCATACTTTGACAGGGTGGCACTTCACCTAAGCAGGATGGGTCTTTTTAATCTTTAAAATATGCACTTTCCTTTTAAAGGCATGATGGGAAAACTCACTTTTTTATTAAACAGTGAATTATAGGCTGTATGGTTGCCACCTTAATCACTCATATTTAATCATTCTTACTAGATTCATGGGTGTGACCTTTTCTAAAATAATTTCCATGTGGTAATAGAAATAAGATACTTTAGGCAGTGTATTTCTGGGAATCATTTTACTTCTCAGGTGACTGAAGTCCCACATTCTTCATCCTCATGCTTCACAACACATCCAAGGCATGAAATTATTACCTTCCAGTGCAATGTCTTCTCCTACTCTTATTGCTTAAATGATTTTTAAGGATTAGCATGTTAAAAGCATTGTAAGAAATTCAGAAAAAAAAATAAAGACAGAGTGAGAGAGAGAGAGAAAGTAATATTTTGCATTAAAGTTTTCAACCTGATCCACATTTCAGTGATTTCATTCCAATCACAAGAGTCTGGATCTAATATACACCCATAGTATGTGCTAGCAAAAATATGGAGGGCTCAGTATCTTTCTCAACAATGTGCTGTAAAGAACAATTGTATCATATATAGTAGGAACTACTAGAAATGTCAAGTTTTTCTGTTACAAGAATAAAGACAAATGCTTTTCTCTGTCCATTGATGGATATTGCCAGCTGTCTCCTGTATGCAGGTACATATCCTTTGTTTCCAGGATTTTATGCATTCTGTAATTTCTCTCTAAATTGTTTCACCATATCTTGATTGATTTTGCAAACAGAATACAAATTCTCTTATGACAAATGCATGATTATAATTTTAAATTATAATCTTATTCAGAAAATGTTGTTGGGGTTTTTTACCATTAACATTTGAGAACAGAAGACTGGAGTTAAAACATTTGTTGCAATACTGACAAGCTACAATAGCCACCCTTGGGGTTTTTCCCCCCATATAAGCATCTAGTTGCAGTATGAAGAAACAGCATTTGTTTCATGTTCTCTACAAAACAATGGGTACATAATCACAGAAACATAGCTTCTGTGCATTTATCTTACTGTGAGCAAGGACTGTAAAAGGCCGGCATGCATTTTAGCAAGAGGACTAGAGAAGTAACCCTTTTGGGGGGATCTAAAAGCTCTCTAAAGCAAATATTTGGAATACACTGTGTTGTATTAAGTCACCACTCAGTCTAAGTCCTGATTTACAAAGTTCCGGTGAGTACTACTCTCAACCTTTAAGTAATATATGTATCTGCATATTTTGATGAATAAAAAATTCACCTGCTTCCATTTTTGTCTCAGTAACAAACTTCATATAGTGCGAGAAAATGGTAACTTTATTAATAAATTGAAAGATCTCTTTGATAGCCAAGGCTACATCACTGAGCCAACTGTTTCTCAGTTTGAAATCATGTATATTTGTGATCAAATATTTATCAGTAATACTTACTGCATAAAATGCAGCAAAAATGATTTTACGCTCTCATACAATCCATCATTCGTATAGACATAGCAAGTGTCATGTGATGGGTAAATATGATGTATATAGAGTTTTGCAAAAAGCTATATTTCCTACAAATATGTTATTCCTCTCTTTTAATTCTCCTTCACTTGCTGTTCCCAACCTCTAAAGACTTTCATATCATAGATAACATAGCAAAAGTGAGGTGAGAAAATATGATTGTTTTTCTGTTTCACTAAGTAGTTGTCTTCATTAAAATTAGATTTTTCTCCCCTTCTTATTTGGAGGGTTGCATAAATCTCTTGTATTCTAACTGTATTGTACATGTAAGACATGATCATGGAATCAGAGAATAGTTTGGGTTGGAAGGGACCTTAAAGATCATCTAGTTCCAAACTCCTTGCCATGGGGGGTTGATCACTGATCTGCTTATGGAAATTTTCTTCACAAGAGAAATGGAAAACATAATCCTCAACCCTAGCAAAATGGTCTCTTGCTTTTCACAGCTGAGAGATGCCATCCCACAAAAGACAAGCTAACACAGGTTATATGTACATTAAGTTTTATAAATATGCTAAGTCCTATACAGGTAGCATGATAATAATGTCTTGTAGAGTATGGTCTTCAGTTAAGGACAGGAGGATTGTCAAAGTTCTCTTTAGTTTGATCTCCAAGTTATTGCATCAGACTCCATTCTGGGAGTCTCACTGAAAAATTGTGACGGTTTGAGGTAACTGCTGGTGTCAGTTCTGCTCCCAATGGGCAAATACCTTACCTTTTACTGATACTGCAGGGACTGCAAAATAAATAGCACACAGGGAACAGGTTCTTAAGAATCACAGAATCATTGAATGCTTCAGGTTGGAAGGAATCTTTAGAGGTCATCATGTCATACCTCCCTGTAGGATCAGGGACATCTTTAATAAGATCATGTTGCTCAGGGTGCCATCCAACCTGATCCTGAATGCTTCCAGGGGTGAGATCTCCACTACCTCCCTGGGCAACCTGTTCCAGTGCTTCAACCCCCTCATTATAAAAAATTTCTTCCTCGTATCCAGAAGCAGGAAAGAGTTGTAGAGATAGACCAGGAAGGACCAGTGTCATATCTGCAACACCATTTTTACCTTTTATAATTAATTTTTGATCTAATAGATGTCATATCTGTAGGCATATGAGGAAGCATGTTTGTGAATAGCAGACTCACTGAATTTCAAGCAAACTGTACTGTTGTGTCTTTTTCAGAAATTTTCATTATTTTTAGCTCACCGGTTTTGAAAAATAATCCATCCTCCTTATGGTTCAGGAAAGGAATAGAGCTGTTACCAGAAAACATTTTTCAGCTTATGTGCTTAGCCTGAATATCAGGAATGTATAGTAACAAGAAACTTCACAAGCTCTCTGGTTCCACTCTGCTGACCTTAGTGTTTTAGATAGCTTGAAAAGGACTTTCATCTCCAAAGATCTGAGCTGAATGGCAATTCTAAATAGTGTCAATAACAATTCTTTGTCTCTTACTGCTCTGAATATCCCTAGTATTTAATATGCTGTGTTTTACAGTGTTATGAAATTAATGTAATCACATAAATCTATGTGGTTTGTTTCTGTACTCACATGGGAGAGGTTTGGGAGAGAAATACATGTTTCCCATCTGCTGGTTTATGGAATCTTGATGCAGTGATCTTTGGCTTCTATTTCCCCATTGTATCTATTTAGGCTCCAGGTGTGAATAAGAAAAAGTAATTTATTTCTATCCCATCTTTTAATACTGTCAGACGAATATGAATCTCAGCTCTCTGTAATATATTACGTAGAACTTTTATTTTCTTTAGTGATCATTAATACATCTATAGCTGTGAACCTATGTATGTTTTAGGCTTTTCACAGTATATTATATCTCCTTGGATGTGAATTTTCTGCATATCATTTTATAACCAATAAGTATTATTATTTAGATTTTCTTTCTGGACATTTTCGTATAAAATGCTGTCTTTTTTTACTATTCCCAGCCAGAAAATACCTCATAATTTTATTTGGAAAAACTGTCATTTGAGAGAAAAAAAATACTTAGTTAAATGTTTTTAAATTATTCTTGGTTTGCTTTTCGTTTTTCATAATACTAGATATCACCTTTGATTAATAACAATCATATATAGGCTTTATTCCTCTTATCTGAGTGTCAGCAGTAATTGGAATCTGTATCCATATCCTACCTTGCAATCATGCTGCAAAAGGCCAATAAATTCCTGCTGAGTGTGTTACTTGTTAAATTTAGTGCATTACATTCTGGGTAATGAATAAAAGCAGTGGGCCGTTACTGTCTGGCTGGCAGAGGAGCAGTAAGAACAGCCAGACTCCCCTGAGGCCCTGAGCAGGCTTAAAACTGTGACAGGCAGAATCAAGGGACTCCCTAAACATCACAGTTCAGTTTGCCTCCTTTGATTTCCTTTTTTTGCCAAGATTTTAGAGGAAATGGAGGGAGTTGAAGTAATCTTCCACAGAAATACAAAATACACTGTGTTAGTGTACCAGTACTCCCCAGTGCATATATTTTTTCTAGGCAAGTGTATTTAAAGGTAGTATATCTGTGTTAAATATTCAGCTGATAATAGGTTTGACTTTACTTTAAGCGATGCATGTATCATACATATATATAGTATAATGTAAATACATATCTATAGAGAGAGATATACAGATACAGATATACAAAAACTCCATACCTGTAAATGTACAATTATAACCAACTCGTGTTAACACTCTATTGCATTGCTGACTGATAGAAATAAACCTTCAGACTTCTATTTTGTATGTCTCAGCACTGATCTGGCTGACACAAAAATAGCTGTGTGTCTGTAATTGTGGCGAGAAAAAATCTGTATTTCAGTTCTGAATGTGGACTTGGTAAGTTCTTGAATTTCATCTGGTATACAAACTTTTGGTGTTAAAATAATGACAAATGTTTAAATAATGTTATGGAATAACTGTAGTAATAAGAAATAATAGTCTCCATGAAAGGATACACAAACCAATTTTGATGAGACTGGTAAGGAGTTTCTTACTCTTTCTGCAACTTCTTTTGGATTTTGCTGTGCCTCTGGACAGAGAGAATATGTGAGTCTTCCACTAAGAAGGTGATGCAGCCAATAGCCCAGCTGAAATGCCTCTATACAAATGCACAAAGCTTGGGCAACAAACAGAAGGAGTTGGAAGCTACCATGTTACTAGAAAGTTATGATCTAGTTGCCATCAGGGAAACTTGGTGGAACAAATCCCATGACTGCAGTGTGGCTATCAATGGCTACAGGCTGTTCAGAAGGGACAGATGGGGAAGGAGGGGTGGAGGTATTGCTTTTATATCAGGAAATGAATAGAGTGTGAAGAACTGTATTTGAGAAATAGCTACCAACAGATTGAAAGCTTGTGAGTCAGAATAAAAGACTGAGGAACCAACGGGAGCCTTGTAGTTTGTGCATACTACAGGCTACCTGGTTAAGGGGAGCCTACCAATGAAGCCTTCTTCCTCCAGCTACAAGAGGTCTCATGGTCACAAGCTCTCATCCTACTGGGGGACTTCAGCCACCCTGATATCTGATGGAAAATCGGCATGGCAAGCAGTAGGCAATCCAGGAGACTGCTAGAGTACATTGAAGATAATTTCTTAACCCTAATCCACACCCAAACTCTATGATGGCGGATGCAATACTGGATGTGATGATCACCAGTACAAGTGAGTTCATCAGTGACATCAAGATTGAAGGCAGCCTGGGCTGCAGCGATCATGCTCTGGTGGAGTTCAAGGTCCTGAGGGATATAGGGACAAGGGAGAAGAACAGAGCTGGCAAATATTTAAGGGTGCTTTCCATAAAACACAAGAGCACTCAGGCAGATGTAGGAAATCAGGCAGGGAATGAAAGAGACCAGGATGGCTGAGTTGAGATGGGCTGGTCAAACTGAAAAGCAAAAGGGAACTGCACAGGCAGTGCAAGCAGGAACAGGGAACCTGGGAAGAGTACAGGGATGCGGCCCAGTTGTGTAGGAATGGGGTCAGGAAAGGCAAGGTGCAGCTGGAGCTGAACTTGACAAGTGAAATGAAGACTAACAAGGAGGGCTTCTACAAATGTGTCAATCAGAAAAGAAATGTTAAAGAGCGTGTACCCCCACTGATGGATGAAAATGACCTTGTATCAACAGATGAGGAAAAGGCTGAGGTACTCAACAACATTTTTTGCCTCAGTCTTCACTGAAAACCGCTGTCATGACCCCTCCTGGGTCAATAGAAAACAAGATGGGGACCAGGGGGGCAAACCCCCTCCCACTGTAGAGGAGGATCAGGTTCATGACCACCTGAGGAACCTGAACATATATAAGTCTATGGGAACTGATGAGATGCACCTGATGAGATGCATTCCAGGGTCCTCAGGGAACTGGCTGATGTGGTTGCCAAGTCACTCTCCATAATATTTGAAAAGTCATGGCAGTCAGGAGAAGCCCCTGATGACTGGAGGAAGGGTAACATTATGACCATTTTTAAAAAGGGTAGAAAAGACGACCCTGAGAACTACTGACCTGTCAGCCTCACCTCTGTGCCTGGGAAGATCATGGAACAGATTCTCCTAGAAGCTATGCTAAAGCACATGGAGAATGGGGAGGTGATTAATGGCAGCCAGCACAGCTTCACCAGGGGCAAATCCTGTATGCCCAACCTAGTGGCTTTCTATGATGGGACAACCACAGCAGTGGACATGGGAAAAACAACAGATGTCATCTATCTGGACTTCTGTAAAGCCTGTGTCATGATCCCCCACAACATTCTTCTCTCTAAATTGGAGAGATATGGCTTTGATGGGTGGGCGATACGGTGGATAAGACACTGGTTGGATGGCCGTATTCAGAGAGTAGTGGTCAATGGCTCGATGTCCAGATGGAGATCCATGACAAGTGGTGTCCTTCAGGGATCCATACTGGGACCAGGGCTGTTTAATATCTTCATCAGTGATATAGACAGCGAGATTGAGTGCACTCTCGATAAATTTTCAGATGACACCAAGTTGAGTGGTCACACCTGAAAGACAGGATGTCATCCAGAGGCACCTGAACAAGCTGGAGAAATGGGCCTGTGTGAATCTCATGAGGCACAACAATGCCAAGTGCAAGGTGCTACACCTGGGTTGGGGCAAATCTCCTGAACTGGAATTGCTGAGAAGCAAATGAATAAGGTTGGCCTGTCATGCAGATCCCAATCAACTAGATGTTTTATTTTCAAGTAAATTAATATCCAACAAACAGAACAAAATTATAAAAGAGATCTGATCTTAGCTTCAGTCTGAGACAAAGATCTTACTTCTTCAGGACATTATTGATGTGGATTTGCTTTATGAGTGCCTTCTGTAAAGAAAACTTCTTCATCTTATCTTTCAAGAGCAGAGGCAGATTTTAAAAATTACAGAGGAAATGTAGGCTCTTTGGACTAAATCCACCACAGGATTCAGGTTATCTATCTTCTCTTCTAGCTGTTCCTGGAAACATCTATTGTTAAAATGCAGATATTCAAATAATCCACTGAATTGATGCCTAGCCTCAAAGAGCTGGACATTTATACACATTTGCATTTCCATCAGTAAAGTTGTTTATACAACTGTAGCTCTGCTTCTGAACTTGTCTTAACTGTGCTAAACAGGGAGCCGACTTGGCCAACTTTGGGATCTATGGAGTGGGTGGTCTTGTCTCTGTATTCCTTGCAAAGCCTGTTTTGATATTCATAGCACACCTAAGTAAGGAGACTTCTGCAAAACACAGGCAGAAGGATTCTAGCGGAACATCAGTCTCTTCAGGTCTGTGAATAATGCTCCAGTATTCCTGCACAAATAATCTTGAACAGCGATAGAGCTTCAGGCAACACAGCAGGCAACTCCTAGTAAAACTGCAGCTAGTGGAGGGAGATGCATGAGCAAACAGCATCTGTTTCTATTTCACCTCTTATTGGAATTTAATTTTTGTTGTTTGTTTGATTTTTGTGATTTTAGTAATTGTAGTTAATATATGCTGAAATATATTTTTTTGCTGTGAAAAAATTTTTAATAACAAGAAAAATTCACATAAGTAGATAAACTGTGCAAGTGTTCATCCTCCATATATACGTGTAAGATGTATTAGGGTGTTCATTTCTTTAAGAGTTTTGAAGAGTCTAATGTATCCTGGTTCTGTCTGGCAGTCATCTTAAAAAGATAAATCAACATTTCTAAAACACAAACATATATACATATTAATGGACCATATTCATAGAGAGAAGTTTTAAGATTAGTTCTTTAGGGGGATAGTTATAGCTTCTGATGTGCTGCTGTGGAAAGTCTCTTAAGCAGTTTACATTTCAGTAGGGAAAGCAAACACATCCTTGATTCTGTCTTTGTTGAATGGAAAATAGTGCAGATGAGTCCAGGTCCTCTGAAGATATCCTTGTGAATCCTCTCAGAAAGGAAGCTAGGAATATCTGCTAAACTCTGAATAATTCCACATGTCTGAGAACTCCAGTCCCTGATCTCAGGTCAGGCAGTAGTTTTGCTCTGTGCCAAGCACTGACATTTGTTGTTGATGGATTTTTGTTTCACCTCCTCATGTTCAACATTCCTTTAAGCTGGAACATTTAGTTTAAGGCTGTCTGGGTGCCATGGATAGAATCATCTTTAATGTTCTTACCATTAGAAATTCTGTCGGAGCAGATCCAGGTGCAATGGCTGTTAACTGGCTAGAAGTGTTTTATATCAAGTCATTAATTTTTGCAGAAGTTTTATGCGTTTTATTTTTCTTTTAATTTGTGCTATTTCAAGCATTTCTCATCTCTACCTTTTTTCCATTGCTCTGGAGGCAAAATAAACCATGACAATGATGTCTAACATAAAAGCTTTCTTTTAATTTGTTGATTGTTTTAAAGGTCCATTATGTGAGATGAGGAATTCATGTTTCTCAAGTACTTACTTTACTTTCTGGACAAAGTTTGCCAGTGAAGTCTGTATAAGAGAGCCAAACCAATATATCTGGAGAAGTAATCAGCCACAGTACTGCATTTGTGTCCTTTCCAAAAAAACAAGTCTCTTGCTTCTACTGCCAAGATCTGGCAGGTAGCTTTGAGGAGATTAATAGACTTCATGATTGTTGTTATTGGGACCTTTTTTCCCTTTCTAGCTCTACACTATTACATTCCAAATGCTTACTTACTGAATAGCCTGAATGTACTGAAAAAAAAAGACTAGCACGTGGGTTGTGATCTGACCATGTTTATAACTTTATGTTCTTCAGGGTACTGGGGGAACATAGCCCTCTAAAGTGCTCAAGGGACAAAAATCAACTGTTCGTTCAGAGGCAGCCCATCAGTCATATGAAGGTTATTTCAGTCCTGCCACTATGGTAATGTATTTTCTGGAAGCAGACTTACTCACCATTGATGAAGATGGAGATGAAGTTACTGGCAAGTCTCATGTCTTAGCCGACTGAATATGAGCCAGCAGTGTGCCCAGGTGGCCAAGAAGGCCAATGGCATCTTGGCTTGTATCAGAAACGGCGTGACCAGCAGGTCCAGGGAGGTTATTCTCCCTCTGTACTCGGCACTGGTGAGACCGCTCCTCGAATACTGTGTTCAGTTCTGGGCCCCTCACCACAAGAAGGATGTTGAGGCTCTGGAGAGAGTCCAGAGAAGAGCAACAAAGCTGGTGAAAGGGCTGGAGAACAGGCCTTATGAGGAGCGGCTGAGAGAGCTGGGGTTGTTTAGCCTGGAGAAGAGGAGGCTGAGGGGAGACCTCATTGCTCTCTACAACTACCTGAAAGGACGTTGTAGAGAGGAGGATGCTGGCCTCTTCTCCCAAGTGACAGGGGACAGGACAAGAGGGAATGGCCTCAAGCTCTGCCAGGGGAGGTTTAGGCTAGACGTTAGGAAAAAATTTTTCACAGAAAGGGTCATTGGGCACTGGAACAGGCTGCCCAGGGAGGTGGTTGAGTCACCTTCCCTGGAGGTGTTTAAGGCACGGGTGGATGAGGTGCTGAGGGATATGGTTTAGTGTTTGGTAGGAACGGTTGGACTCGATGATCCGGTGGGTCTCTTCCAACCTGGTTATTCTGTGATTCTGTGATTCTGTGATTCTTCATCTCTAATTTGCTTTGATCATCTAACATCGCTGCCAGGATAAGATCAGACTGTTCTTATCATTAGCCTTTCTTCTTAATTTTGTGGTTGGTTACGAACTCTGTTCTAAATACTCTAGAGTATATTCTTCTATTAAAACTTTTGTGTGATAAGGTCACATTGTGGGGAAAAAATAGATGAAGTTATATTATTTGGATCCTAGTTGAAAAAATATCCAGTGACCTGTGTTATGTTTCTTGTTGAATACTAAGTTGAACAAATATGCACTGAATCAGTAAATAGATCTGTGCAAGTACTAGGAACTCCTGTTTCAGTATACTTTTTTGTATGGCTTTTTGATGTGGTAAAAAAAGACTTTGGTCTTCTGGAATCTTTTGTGTAAGCATATTTCCTAGGATACATGAAGATGTGTCTGTGGCTACTGGCTGACCAGTTAGAGAATAATGTACCAAAACAGGTGGAAATACACTGTCTCTTATTTTAAATGAATGCATTTTTCTGTGTGCTTTTCTTTTCCACCAAGCTTTACATATTCAGATCATTAGGACAGTCTTCAGAACTTCAGCTAATAGTTCCTAAAGCATAGTATCTTACTTAAGGATCTTCAAACATTTATTTCTTGAAATTCACACAAATATGGTAATGTCTTCTGCTTCTTTGATATTATTTCTGAATCTGTCTGCATCCTTTATTTTCTTATTATTTAATCTATATCAGGTCCCTTAATGGACCTTAATGGCCCTGACCAGCCCCACTTGCAGCCCTCATCCACATCCTCATTTATGAATCTGTGAACCCACTAGTTATATATGAGTTCATGCCCTTTGTATGGATGACTCTCTTGAAGTCTGGAGAACTATTGGTGCTGAGTTTAAGTCCATCAAAAAGATGCTAAAGAAGCATTACCATCCCCAGAGGGTCATGGGAACAGCTGTGTGGGGGTTCTTTAGCAAGGGGAGATTACCAACAACCTTTTCAGAGATACTTTGGCCTCTAAGAACTTGTCTGCAGAAACCATTTTTTTTTTTATCTGTAGGTGTTTTTATTAAGATCTACGGAAGTACTATGTGCTCCACTGTTCTTGTATACCAATCTTTAAATCGTTTATTGAGCAGGGGAAAAAAGGAATATGTCCTCATATTTTTATTAGGTTTTCTTCTCGTTTTTTTGTGGAAGTTCAGGACAGGATAGGAAATTTTTAGTTTTAAATAACTTTCTTTTCTCTTACAGATTTTTTTTCCCAGTAAATATAGACTCTGAAGTATTTTATAAAACTAGCAAAATAATAATTCATTTTTTATACAAATATCTGATAGAAGTCTGAAAATGTAAACCAGAGGGGATCAAAAGTCAATACAAATTAAGAAGGGAGACAATTTAATAACTCAGAGAATTGTTGTTATTTTAGGATAAGTTAAATTATTCTTTGACAATTTAAAATAAAATCTAGTGTAGTTACCTACTTGTTGGCCTCTACTAAGAAGTCCAAAGAGTTTTGTAAATAAAAATAATACAGAAAACAGTATGGAAAGGGTTCTCAATAATGGAACTTCTACATTGTTACAGCTTGTTATGTCAGAAGAGATGAAAATCATCTCCCTAAAGAAGTAATAATTGAAAGAACCAACGCCCCCTGGCTGAGTAAACTGGAAGAGGAAAGTAGTAAAGAGGAAGCTTGTGAAAACCTGTATTTGGACAAGTGTCTAAACATACCTCTAAAGATAAATTCAGTTTATGACTGTAGAGAAAACACTGAAGAGATCTGATACAGGTTTTGCTGGTCTGCAGAAAAATGAGGGGCTGAATGGTCTAACAGAGAAATCAAAATTATGGTATTTCATGGATACCTATAGAATCATCATCATTGGTGTTGCTAATGATTCTTCCTCCAGCTAGTGAGAAAGAGAAAACACAAGAAAAAAAAAGAGACCGGGGGGGTCATGCAGACCTCAAAAGGAAGGAGGATGTTTCAGCAAGAAGGGGAAAAGAATTGAACCAGTCTTTCTGAAAACTATAAACATAGAATAATAAAGTAGAATGAATAAAAGCTAGGAAAATTCTTTGCATGAGATACTTTTGTTGAAAAATGGATCCATCTAAGCTCAGCTTTCTTACTGGGTTTACTTTCAAAGCAGAAATGCAAGTCTGAAAAGAAGGAGCAAGTCTGACAAAGAATTTTCATTTCTCTTGGACACGCCAGGCACCATCCCTGGCTACAGGTGAATGGTATTTTAATTAGTAAGCAGTACATCAGCAGTGCCTTTAACAAAATGCTACAAGCAAATACACATCAGTATAACCCTAGATGGAATCTGTGTTTACAGTTTATTTATACTATCCATCATTACAATGATGATGAGTGTATATATAATGGAAATTATAGTTTATCCCACAAAGATAATTGTATAGAGTGAGTTTGAATTATAAGAACAAGGTTAATTTGGGGAGAGAAAAGAAAATGTAGATATCAAGTTCTGATCTGAATCTAGCCAACCCTATCAGGAAACACCTGATAGAGTTGGCTAGTCTTGGGACAACATTTTGGCTTAATTCATTTTCTTCTGTACAGAGAGCTTTCACAAAGACGGGAACAGCAATGAACTGGCAATAAGATTTGTAATGGGAAGATCTGAGTTTTTGCAAGAGCTCTGTAATCTTCTTTCATAACAGACAAAGAGCTGAGTTGTTTGATTACATGATCATGACGAGATTGTTAATGTGGTTGATTTATATTTACTTCTACAGCTATGATTTGCCTTGTAGAAATCTATGAGTGAGGCTACCCACCAACTAGAAATACAAAGAAAATGCCTTGAGAAATATCAAACACTTATATCAAATACATGATAAAAAATCGGCCCAACATGATTTTATTATCCTGACACTTTATCATATCGTATCCTCAGCTATAGGTCTGGATACATAATATTGTAAACAGAAATGTTTTTCGGTATTTTTTCCTGATGAAAATATCTAAAGCTACAAGGGATGCTACTGTTGAAGCCTAGATGATATCTCAAATTTATGTATTAATAGTAGTTGTTCACTAACAAAACCCTCACTGTGACAGTGCAAGTGTAAGTGAAAGCTCAATTTCATCACACTGTAATCCAGAGACACAGATGATCTGCTGAGCCATTGCTGTACATACAGCTAGAGATGTCTGATCATGTAGTGAATGTTTACATCTATTGTCCAGATTCTGAAAATCATTAAAGCACAACTAAAACTGTATTTAATATGTACTTCAAGTTCTCTTGTTGAGGTATATTTTCTCATTTGGGACAGTAACTCATTCATTAGACAACATATTCTTGAAGAATTGTGGTATACCATCAATATTTAAACATCCTGCCCCATTAGAAGAAGATGGACCGTGGTAAAGATGGTCCATATTCAGATGAAAAGTCCTTCTTAAAGTAGCATTTCTGACTCAGTAGGAGGCAGGAAAGAATGTCTGAAACATTTAATATCCACACTGAGAAAGTTTTCAAGTGGGACCTACTCACTGGTAATTGATTTCAAAGGCAGTTTGGATAATATATTCTAGACTCTACAAAATAATAGTGAGGAATATCAAGACAATGTTCTAGAACCCAAAGTTTACTGCCAGTATACTAGATTGTCAGGAAAAAAGTAATAATCAAGAGACCAATCTTGAGACAAATTCTTAAGTTAAATAAGAAATGGGGAAGGGTATAACCACTCATCACAAAGCCATCTCTTCAAAATTGTTAAATATGTTGATGGATATGATTAGCAATGAGTGTGTGTGCTGGTGGGTGAAAGGAAAGCAGAAGTGAACGTGTTTAAAAAGATATATAATCAGGTGGTCATACTGGGAGAACATACTAGAAAGCTTAACAGAATAAAAGAAGAGGAAAGTGTGAAAGAACAAAACATTAAAAATGGACTTCCACTTGCTGAATATTATGGCAAAACTATTACTAGTACTGAAATATGTAATTCACAGTATATGCCCATGAAGAAAATTCCAAAAGAAAGAATAAATTAATATTAAAGCTCTGGTGAGGATATAGAACCACACTGCTAGATTTTTTCATTTGCAGGTGGAAATTACCTTCCCTGTACAAAGTCACTTCACATCCCACAAGTTACCACTTCAGAATACTAAAAGCCTTATACAAGATGTATTCTAACAGAAGACTCCTTTTTTGAAGTACAGTAGAAATGCAAGCATGTGGAAATGGGTCTCTCTACATCTGTTAGGTGCTTAAAGAACACTTTATTTACTGATTTGGACTTGGTGACACTCTAGTAAATGGGATTTACAAAAGTTACTAGTTAATTATACAGCTTTGACAAATCCTTTAGAGGAAGACCACCTCCCAGCATATGTTGGGCACTTCTGAAGTTCACTAGGAAAACTTCCACTTCCAATTTCAAGCTTTAGTTTCCTGTTTCAGCAGCTACTTCAATGTACTGGGACAGCACGTTCTACTGGTGTTCAAGTCAAGGGGATGCAACAGCTATTAAATGAGATACCAACTATTTTGGATAAATCATGTTGAAAGACAGGTCTGTTCAAGGCTCACTGATAGCCTTTTTCTTGTTTCTTCTCTTTCGTCTTTTTTCATGTTTTCTTTCAAAAGGAGTCATAAAATACATGTAGCTGGCTGACTATTCTAGACACTTTTCTAAAAAAAAAGATTATTTGCATGGTTTCTTAGGAAAAGTTTAATTATTAAGGGTTAAATTGCTTAAACTCTTCTGCTCTTTTTCATAGGAACATAGTATCTGTGCACGCTCCTTGCTGTTTCCTGAGATAACAGCATATATTCTGTAATGAAGGTCTAGATAAAATCTACATTTAACTCAAGTTTATGGCAAAAATAGTCTTAAGAAAAATGACTGTGAACTGCAAAAATCTTGATTTTAAATTAATGACTGTGGAGGAAGGAGGTATGGTACAGCACAACTTGATGACTCATGCATTTTTTCAACCAATAATGCACTTCTCCTTATGTGTTCTGGGCAACAACTCCATTTTCTAAAACTTTACTTTCCTCTGCTCAGGAAAAGTAATTTATAAGTAACACCTTAGCACTTAAAGAACACTTTTCATCTTTGGTGTGGGTAAGCCATGTTAAAAAATTATGATAAGCATCATAATGTCCATCATATAGGCAGAACTTCTGCTGCAGAACAAGGTTAAATGACTTTCAAGAAAGCACACAGAGAAGCAGAATTAGGGGTGGAAGACAATCACCCACAAGTCCAAGGATAGCTTCTGTCCATTAATGCTGTATTTCAGGAAGGCAGGAATAAGAAATGCTGCACTTCTCCTCTGTAAGACGTCTTTACATAGCATGGATAAGTTGGGCTCTCATTGATCTCCCTTCTGCTTGGCTGAAACAGGTTCAACTTTTTTAAACATGTATGATAAAAGCTAACTGCAACATCTTTAGAAATTGATACCTTAAGGAGCTTGTACTGATGCTTTTAATAAAAGATGAATTTGGAAGATCCCACTCCTGACTTTTGTCTTTGACTATACCCAAAACAGTAGATAAGGTCTCTTCCTAAGCTTCATTGACATGCAAGAGAATAAAAACTTTGTAAACACTGTTTGCCTTGCACTTAATGGTTAAATATTTGCACGCACCTAGAAGACAACAGCAAAACAAAAGTCAGTAAACTGTTTTCCATTCTGAAGAAATTTGCCTACTTTCCATAACAGAAAGAGTAATAGTAGTTGATACATATCCTGAGTTTAACGAAGGGTTTGGTAGTAGTTCATGAGATGTCCTCACAACAAATCAGGGAAGTGGGGTCTAGGTGAAAAAAAAATTAAAGGATTAAAACAAACTACTCAGGAAGCTATAGTCTAAGAGTTCATAGCTCACTATCAAGATGGAAAGCAGTTTCAAGAATATTTCTGCAGTTGCTTGTACAGCTCCAGGTAGGGAGACACTGCTAGAGTGTTGGAAGACAGGGCTGAAGCTCAGAATGATTTTGATAAATTTGAGAAATGACCTGGGAAAAGAAAATAAGATGAACCTCAGTAGGGACAATTGTAAAATGCAGAGTTTAGACAGGAATAATTGGCCATGAAAGGCAGGCAGGGGAACAGGCAGGTAGACCATCCATGGAAAGGGAACTGCAAATTGCTGAGGATAACATCAGAAGTAAATCTCATTATGCTGTTGCAAATCAGGAAAAGATGCTCCAGGGTGTATCAGCAGGTTTGATTTATAAGATATATGCATTTTTCAGAACAGGAAGAACCACAACTAGATTATTGTGTTCAGTCTTGGGCATCACTCTTGAAGACCAGTTGAAGAGCCTGGAACAGAACAAGGAAAATTGAGAAGTCAAGATTACTTTGTTTGCAGGATGAAACTATTTAGTTTAAAGAAGCAGAGTCTGATGAGAAACATGAGATTAATCTTTCAGTAATGTTAATGTCTAAAGCACAGAGGAAAAGAATGATCTGTTCCCTGTCTTCATGACAAATATGACAAGAAATAATGGACTTAATTTTCAATAAGGAACCTTAAAGTTAAACATTAGCTAAACTTTCTGTCAGGAAAGAAAGTAAAATGCAGCAACAGCTGTCTTAAGGACACTTCATTGCTGAATGTGTCTCAGGACAGGTTATTCATCTACTGTAACCCTTTATGAGGACTGAGGAGGGGGTTAAGAAGCTTCTGAAAGTCAGCTCTGCCCCAAGCCAATGGTTTTGGTATGAAGCATTCTGAGCACAGAGGCCGTAAGGCCAAATTAGTACAGGCCCCCACATAGCATAAAATCTGGGGCTTCAAGGTTTTATAATCTCATTAAGGCCTAAAATGCTTACGCATTTCAGGCCCTTAAAAAATGTATAAAATTTTCAACTGGCTTTATTGATACTTCGCTGGGTCTGCAGACAACCTGAAACATCAGCACAGAGGTGTGACCTATGCATTTCATCCTGAGTAAGGAAGTCTGCTGTAACTCCAAGTCACGCGAGAATTTTATGAGGCATGGTTAGGGTCTTGCCTTTGCAAATAACATAAGTGAACAAGGTCTTTCTGGACTTGTTTATAATTAGCTTTGTTCAAGTATTTCTTTTCTTTATTCAAGTATGCCTTTAGCTTAATTAAAATTTACCAAGTATAAGCTATAATCAAGGGTGGGTAAATTAATGCATTGCTGATGGAAAGCCTGCTGAAGCAAGTATGATTTTACCGATTGTCTCAATTTTCATAGCTGTCTATAAGGGCATATTCCACTGAAGCAAGTGCACAAGTAGCTTTCATATGCTTCCGTGAGCTGGATTTGGTATGCTAGGTTATTCCTTGCTTTTCTTGGACTTCAGTGTAAACAGGCTGATTAATGTCAGCTGAAAATCTGATGCTTTATTTTTAACATTTAAACACAAATAAATAATTTGTCTTCTTGGTTTAATCTGCTAGGGCACTGGGTTTTGGTAAAAAGCTTGTGTGTAGAGATGACAGGACTACTAGCTACCTTAAGCCGTGGAAAGTGAAGGGAAGAACACGCAAAGAATACCTTTCAGAAGTAGATTAACTTTGCATACATTTTATGTAAGAAATTTTAACAAGCAGCTATTATTGAACAAATAAATGGGAAGGTTCTCCATGTTCAGAAGGGAAAATTTTACTCATTTGCACAGATAAGAACCTCTTTCTATAAAGTAAATAGGATGCTGTCAGGACTTTCTTCATTGCATTGTTTTGTTGGTATGCTTTAATTTATTCAATGAAAAATAAAGGATTATCTAAAGGAGGATGGAAAGGAAGTAGACTCTGAGTGAAGTTTCTGAAATGAGTGTAGTGAGGTGAGCTGCATTGTCAAGATACAATTTTTAGTACATACATCTGACAAGATACTGCTTGTTCCGTACTTCTGTTTCAAAGTATAGTAAATATATTTATCATGGAGTTAATAACGAACAAAGTTGGTCTATTCTATCTAGTATTTTCACTTCCCTACCCTGTTATTACATACTGGTTTGTCTCTCACTGCAACAATCAGTACTTCTTAGTTATCTACCTTCTCCTTGTTTAAGCTGAATTACGATCAGTCTATTTTCATCTAGACTTAGATACAGGGATAGTAAAACTAACTTATTGGGAGCCTTGAATTCCCTTAGGCTATCATATTTCTGGTGAGATACGGATTCAGAAAACTCTACAACAAGAACGTATGGGCAAGTATCATCACACTCAGGTTGTCCGTTAGCTTCAGATGAAATGCAAGGGTTTGAGAATTCAGTTTACAAGGGTGTGAAGAAACAGACCTCCCTTGTATCTCTTTTATATCTGTGTTTGTCTCCAGCAGTAAGAATTGCTGGGCAGTGTTTGATCCAGTGATATCAGTGCTGGACTATAGTTCATGTTAAGAGCAACAAACTGGCTGCAGATGGCCTGGATTATAGCTCCAAGTGGGAGAAGCAATGAAGAAGGAAGACTCTTGCAATAAAAGCCAGAACGGACAATAGGAGCTTGAGAGGACTGAAAAGAAACAGGTTACTAAAAGTGTTTTTGGGGGACTACAGATATCATAGCATGTTATGAAGTGCTTTTCAAAGTATCAGTGAGGCAATGTGAAAGGTATTTCCTGGAGCATTTAATCACATGTAGATTAAACCATTACAGCTGTACAAAGGTATTTCAAAACTTAGTATCGCTCTTGGGCAGTGGACTCTAAGGAAGAAAAAAAATATTTTGTGGAATAATTCCATGAAAATACATATCAGTATGAAGGCATTGTCCACTATCATTTCAAAACTATTTATTTCACAGTGAACTTTGTGCGTATCTGCAGAAGAAAGAGATGGAAAGCTATTTGTTAAAGCCAAACTGCGCCAAATATATATGCCTTGACACCCATTCCACAACATGGAGTTTTGCCCTTCCACTTATGCCAAATGTCTCCGTTCTGGTGAATGACATTATATGTACAGTACTAAGTTCACTCTAGTTTTCCTAAAGAAACTTTCTCTGCTCCCTGTTCTCATCTCTTGTGCTAAAAGAGGTGCTTGCAGAAGTACAGAAATAACTGCCAATTAGCTTGATAATTGGTCCTGCTTCTTGCACAACCCAATGGCTGAACAGCCAACGTATCAACACATTCATTACCAGTAACAGCCAGTCACTATTTTCTCAGACTTGCTAGGTACATATAGAGTCAAGAGCAGTGGATCCTCAAGCATGTTGGAACAAGACACAGCATGTGGGGCCAGCCTCATCTATTTTCAAACATGTATTGCACAGTGTGAGGGTGTATGACAGAAACAGTGGGCTAGATCGGGTCTAAATGTCTGCTCTGAAGACACCCTCATAATCTCCCAACAGAGTGACAAGATGATGGCTCTCCTCTCTGAAAATGAAGCAATGGACCACTGCTGCTTATTATTGAGCTGTCTTCCTTGAGATGTGCATCTGAGTGAGCAAGATTTGAGGGAAAAGAAGAAAAAATGAGGAACATTTGACCAGTCCCCAGAAGCCAGAGAGAAAGAAGAACAGAAGTTAATGGGATTTCTTTGAATTGAGAATTTAAAGGGCTAAGAAGCCAGCAGCAAAGTTTCTGTCAACTGTCTCCATGGGAAGGAGGAAAAGCTGTGGGAACACAACACACTATGTCCTTTGTATGGAGATGGGTAGGGACCACGTGTGCATATGAAAGTCTTGCTTGTTATTAGAGCTGAAGTGTACATGGCTTCTTACTTGAACCGTGCATGTACCATGACAGCTGATGAGCAGACAGCTCTACAGAAAGAAGAGCTCAGTAGCATACTATTTCTCTTCGTCTTCATGCCTCTTTGGCATGCAATAGCAGCTGCAACATAATTGCTCCTCTAACCCTGGAGATCATGAGTAGTTCTTCTCAAGAAGGCTACCATTTCCTAAATCCCAAACAGTCCTGCATCATTTTTAGTGATATTGCAAAGAGCACTGGCCCAATAGTCTCATTTCAGTCCTCAAGCCCAGCTGTGCTTTCTGCCAAAGGCTTAGAAGGCATAAGAGACTGTGGTATTGCATAGTTGTAGACTAAACCTTGTGTGTTTCACACAGATTTGTTTGGTTATACATTTGTGCTTTTGTGTATTTTTCATTTCAATAATAAAATTGGTTAGGCACTTTACACTGTTGCAGAAAGGAAGCAACATTTTATTTTTAGATCATAGTATTTTCATAGCAGGACTTCTGTGCAGTACAGTTGCTAATACTGTATGATAGCTTATACTTATTTTTCCTCCTTATGGAGCGGACAAAGCTTCAAAAGAGGATTAATAAAATAATATTTTTACCTAAAACAGTAGGAAAGAACTTTCCTTGACATTATGAAAAAACCTCTTGAAATATTCATGTTGTGTTGCATAGACTATCCATGAAATATGCATGAAAAATCATACAAGGTACATGAAGAAACATAGCACTGGAAACTGGATTCTTAAATTTAAAAGACAAGTCTTTATCTAGCAGGTAAAATAAGAATCTAGTAAGAGTGAGACATGCTGTTCTCTTTGTAAACCTGACCAAGGCCATGCCTTCCAGCCACCAGAGAGTTTCATTCTCATCCTTCCACAGGTGCTATGTAATATATAATATGCACTTAAAATACCAGGTGGAGACAATGCCCAGTAAGCACTAACCTAGTTGTGAAAGAGCATCAGCTTCACTTCCTTCAGCCAAATGCAATTCCTTCGCTGATGGTTGAACCATTCTGTTGAACACCCAGTTGTCCAATACAAAACATTATCAGTCAGGATAGCATCTGATAGGCAACTTTCCAAACAAAAATTATTATAGTATAAATACTTTTGCCATGCTTTCAAAATAAACCTCACAGAAAAGATTATCTTGCATATTTAGGACAGATTCTTCCAAGAACCTCAGGAACAGCAGCAGAGCAAGAGCATAAGTGACCCCTGGCTCATTCAAAAGGATAGATTTTTTCATGTGTCTACTGCCAAGGTGTTCTCACTACAGATGTCCCATGCTGACATCTCTTCATCTTTCCTAACTTCTACTGCTCTGGCTGATGGACGAGTCTTTGTATTTTGCCAAATGTTGCCAAGCAGCATAGCTTAGCTGTTCATCTGCAGCTGGCCCTGAACTTAGGGCAGTGGCTTTAGGAGAAGTTATCTCAAGGACCGTTGCACCAGCTTTGTTTGTGCCTTGACCCCTTTTTGTGGCTGCAGATGGCTCAGTCTCTTCTCTGTGACCTCTCTGGCTTGGCTTCAGCATGCTGGTGTTCTGTAGCTACCCTGGGCCCTAGCAAACCACCATATATATCTCCAGATGCGCTTGTGTTGGTAAGCATACATGTGGCACACAGTACCAGTTCCGCTTGGGTGGCTGGTCTGAGTAGGGGGTATTGCCAGTGCAGGAGGAGGAGGTGGATTATGACATGGCAAAAGAAGAAGCAGGGGAACTGCTAAACATAATGTTTTGTCTGTCTGTTGCTGTGGTTTGCAGTATACAGCGGGTGAGATTCTACGGTGCTAAGGGGATGGTAGAGGGAAAAGGAACACAGAGTATGGTCATATAATGCTTAATATCAAGAAAGTCCCTACAAATATGGAAGCAATTATTTGCACTGTGGGTGTGAGCCAGCTGGCTGTGTGGTTATGGCTGCAGCCGAACATTAAATATGCAGCAGTTACTGAGCTGCAGCTCACTGTGAAAGATATACCTCCCCATTATCCCTTCTTGTGTAGACAAGATCATAAAGCAAAAAAATAAAGGGAAAGAAAAGCTCAGCTGAGTGTACAGTCTACTCAAATTCTTTCAAGAGTGCATGCTAGTCTGCTTTGGGCTTCAAAGGTTTTCAATGTGATAGTTAGATTTTTTCTCTTATGTTTCAATCAAGAAAAATTATAATAGATTGAGGCATATATAGGCAATTTCAAGGTCCCTTCTAGATGTCTTGAGATACATACATACAAAAGCATATGAAAGTTTACAATGTTTAGGTGTAAATTGCAGTACTGTCTGCATAATAGAAGTATTTTCCTTATGATGAAGAATATTGCGCACTGAAGAATATGTACCGCTTTTGTTTTACTTGATTTCTTTTCAGACCAAGGCATTGCTTAGATTAAGAAAACTATGTATGAAATTTATCTTACAGACTCTTTATGAGAAAACATAATTTTTAAAAAGAATATACAGCACAATAGCAGGGATTTAAGTTGTATTATTTTAGTTACATTCATTCGGAATGTAGCATTAGAGTTGTGGGAGAAAAGCATAACACAAAGAGAACTGATGATGATATGGTTTTTCTGGAAAATTTTCTGCATTTTGTGGCTTTGTTTTCTCTCTTTGTAATACGCTTAGCCATCACCATGATGCATTATAACAGTATGTGATCAATTTTCTAAAATTTCAGTAAATTTTATAATCACATATTTCTTAGTGTCACACATCTGTTTCAAAAACTTTAAATTTCTCTTGATAAAGGTAATGGTTAAATTTAAGAAAGGGAGGAAGTCCATTTTTCAAATTTTTCATATTGTCAACATTTTATACATAATCAATTTCAGTGGCTCCCCATGTGCTTTGTTGTGCATTTTGTTTATTAATTTTAAATTACTACTACTAGCATGTTTCTGGCTGTAATAAAGAAAATATACATCTGTACCCTCTGAGTGCCAAAGCTGAAGGCAGTAGCAGGCAGGAAAGCAAGCAGAGCTAGCTGAGCTTGTAGAGGTCAAAGGGAGAACTGGAGCAACCAGTAATGTATGAATGGGGGCTTGCAGCAGAGTATTTCAGAGGTGGGATGGGGAATAAAGACCTGCCATGATCTCACTGGGCTTGTCCCTCGTCCTTGCTACCTTAGTGAGATCAGAACCCAGCTGAGCACCTTCTATCACAGCTCATGCCAGGGTCCATCACTAAGTGCAATCAAGAAATTGCAGGTGCTCAGCTGCGGTAAAGAAACCTCCTAATTTTGTGACATCCTTCCCGCTATCTCTTCTCAAAGCATGCAAAGGCGGGGCTGTTGGCAGGACTGCTGTTAACACCAGTGATAGCGTAGGTGCTGTATGCGTGCCGAGTCAAGAGTTGGTCCTTTTTTGGGGCCTCAGCATGAGTCAAGTCTCCAGTCAGCTTTAAAAAAATTGACAAATTAAAACAGTGTTTTTCTTTCTAAAATGTAATGTGTGCGTGTACCTTGTTTGCTAGTGTCTTACTATTATTTTGCTATGTAATATCTGAGTTATGGCAGGACAAGCACTGGAAAGAAAACTTTATTTCCACTTACATAATTGTCAGAGTCAGGAATTGGTGGAAAAACATATGTTTTGGGTTTTTTTTCCTCTCAAGGGAAGCTCTTTCCTAATGTCCCATCTAAAAAATCTATGGCAAAGATCCTAATGATTTCAGAGGAAACTAGATGAGGCCCTTATGAGACTCTTAAAAACTTCCTTTAAAACATCTTTAATGTGTATCTGTTTCAGTAATGGCTCTTCTGATAGCTTTTGTCTTGACTAGAAATAAGTATTTTAAATTACCCCACATGAAATTAAGATTATTATAGACAAATAGAAATTAGATGATTTCATCTTCGTTCTGTTAATAGGTACGTCCTTTCCCTAGGTTTTTGAGTTTTTAAAAAGCTATCCTTCTGTCCCTGCTACCTCCCCCATCTTTTTGTTTTGTTTTGTATATTTCATTGAATACTTATTGGCTCACAATTTATCCACTGCGTGTGTCCTCTTGAACACTCACCCCTTTCCTAAACAGCAAAGTAAGAAAAACGACTGAATCTGTGACTTTTATGTCAGGTTAATAGATAAAGATGTTTAATTTGTAGACTGCAATGGTATCTCTATTCTGCAGTTTAACACTGAGCCAATAATTTGGTCAGTAGCAGCCTATGATCTGGGCTATGGTGAGGAATGGATATATATTCGATAACCCTGAAGCATTTAAAGGCTTAATGAAGTCCCTAATTACTCTCCTATCTCTTCCTGTACACTAAAATCAGCAATTTTAGAACTACAGCTATGACTGTAGGAAAAGAAAGTCAAGCAAGAAACAATAATGTTGGTAAATAAGGAAAAGAGGCTAATTCTAAGCAGTTTGATATAGGTCTTGGGGTCTAGTGAAATAAGATAGGCCTTGTTTCCTTATTTTTCCTTGTATGAAGTAGTCACAGTAAGAGTTGAAAAACTGGTGTTTCCCCTCTTCTGGGATTTACTCAACCATGTATATAATCTTCTGGGCTTTGGATATGACTATAATTTTTTTTGGTAACCTGAGACAAGTAAAGCCACTAGTTACATAGAAGGAAATAAAATCACAGACAGTGAAAACTTAACAACAAAAAAATTTGACGTGTAGATTGGGTTAAGAGGTAGTTGGATGTTCTTTGAAACACATCTACCTGGTGTTATGTGTAAGGCTGAACTGATCCATTTCCATATGACAGATGAAGTTGGTCAGAAGAGGATACTTGCACTGCTGTGACCCTGGGTCAAGTGCCAGATGAGTGTGTTGAGCAGATTGTGTGTGACTGTGGAAGCCTTGTGCAAGGCAACTTCTGTCCTTATCTCTGGAGGAGGCTGAGAAGCAATGAGCAGGTGCTTCATCTTATGGTGTCTACACTGTGAACTAAATAGAAATATAGGGTGCATGGCTGTTGAATTTCAGGAAGCAGTTCTACCAGAGAGTTTGAAGTTTGGCATTGTGATAAGTAGGAAGCTGAGAGTCAAGCCCTGTTTTTGATTATACTATGAAAAAGTCAGTCCAGAAGAACTCCAGTGTAAATATTAACTACATTCTTGCTTTCTCGTGCTTTATGTAAAATACTTAGGTCTTTATCTCCATCTTTTTTTGCCTTCTGATGGAATTTCTATTGTCTTTGCTTGTTTTGGATGTGGAATACACTAGGAGAAAGAAATTATTTATAGTCTTAGGTACTGGATCTACGTGTTTGTAACTCTTTCCAATTTACTTGCTTTGTTTTTTTAGTATTGAATTGTCCAGACATGAACTCAATGTTCTGAACATGTAATTTTACATGAACTTCAAAGACATTTGCACAGCTCCAGTCAAATGAATGTTACATTTACATGACTATTAAAAAAATAAATTAAAGCATAATATTCAATTGTTATAGCCCTTTACTGTATGCCTTCACAAGAGATCTCCATTAGAGAATAGTAAGCTTTACTTCTAATTTTCTTTTATTATACTGAAAACACAAATTGGAGCAACTGGTCTCTCAATTCATGGTTTCCAGCTGTATTCCATAAGAGCATGGATATGGGACCAGCTTAGACAGAAAGCAAATTTCATTAATGGTAGGAATAAGAACATGGTTAGGAATTATAAAATAAGATGAATATAAGAACCAAATTCTGTTATAAGGCAAATGAGTAAAGGTCCTGCTGTTGTTTACAGGATTTAGGGGAGGGCTATTGAGCCATTCACCTCGGTGGGACTTCATGCAAGTACAACTGTGCCCCCATGTGGATATCAACATAGTTTTAGAGCTCACACCACCTCTTTCAGATGTACCCAGAACCCAAAACTCTTGCTGGTTTAAGTAAAGGTGGAACTATGTCAGAAAATTTCTGCTTTGAAGAGCCATTCAGGCACAGACTTTGCTCTGCACTCTGGAAGCAGCTGAAAGACAGAAGGCTGTTATACAAAGAGAAGTAGGGTTTTTCTTCTTTCAGTGGCTGTGCTTGTCTTCGACTTTAGATGCAGATGCTGGTGTTCTTTTTATTTAACCAAATTCCTTTTTCCCTCTAACTCACATCCTATACTTTCAGCGGCTTCTGCTTCATTTCTTAATAAAAGCCCAGCTGCTCCTTGTTTTTATGTGTCTTTGTTGATGTATTACCTAGTTATACCTCCTGAGAATTTGCTTGCTGAGGCTTTATAATATCCATTTGAAACAGTTTTAGGGAATATACCACTTTACAGAACAAGACCTTTTTAGCTTCCATTCCATATCACTGAAAGTGCCCTTTGAACAACTTAAGCTTAAAAATAAATCTAAAAGCAGAGAGTGTGACATTAAGTTAAAGAGTGAAACAAGATATCGCCCTGGAATTTAAAAATGCATATAAAAAGAAATTCACTGAGTGCTATGATAGTCCCTGTTAACAACAAAGTGAGGAGGAGACGAACCCCACATTACATCCTTGATAATGTGCATGACTAGTATCAAGTTCCAAAGTGTACTCCCCTTATCTTGACATCTATGGCTAGATGAGATTAGCAGCTGAGATTTTGACTGAAAAACCCTCCAAATTGGAGCACTGTAGGAATGTTGTTAGAAAAATCTCAAATCTTTGGTGAACCATCCTACACTACTGTCTTTCAAAGGCCTTTCATTTAAGTAAAGAGCAAAGCTGCGAGCATTTGGAAAAACCTGCCTGGAGAGCAATTTCTATTCCTACTACAAAGAAGGAGAGGGAGAAAGCCCCTTGCCTTCAGACTTGCAAGCTTAAAAAGAGCCTAATTAAACTAAATCAAAAGGAGAAATGTGAATAAGTGGCAAAAGAAATATTTCTCTTTGCTTAATAGAACAAGTGTCATCATTCTCAGCTTGTAAACTTTCCTTCTGAATGGTCTGGTGTTCATATAAAACTATTCAATTTCCAAATATAAATATATAACTAGTGATAGCATTCTGACATGCTTTTTTTTTTTTTTTTTATCCTAAGCCTAACAAGTGAGTGGCAGTGAACATGTGAGCTTTTCTTAGGGAGCCCAGAGGGACTGGAGTTTCAAACTCTCAGCAGCTTTGTTGACATTCCTCCGAAGCAGACCGTCTGAAGTACAAAAGGGCTTATGGATTCAGTTTAGAATAGAACCAATATCCTTACCTGGTTTATTCACAAAGGCTTTATCCTTGCTTCTGGTGAAGTAATTGGCAAAGTTCATGCAGATTCCTGGCAGAGCAAGTCTGAGCCTTAACATAACCATCTGTCTGTAGTTACATGTGGGGCCTGGTTTGAGCATGCTGAGCTCCCTGGGCACCGCAGCAAAGCACAGCTGTGACTGCAGCATGGTTAATCAGCACAGTGGCGAATGGGGCCCTGGATATAGGTCAGTCACCCCCTTCGCTTGAAACAATGAAGATTTAGTTCCATGTTCTTGTCTGAGGGATTTTGGATGGAAATCACAGAATTGTAGAATTGTTTAGGTTGGAAAAGACCTTGAAGATTATCAGGTTCAACCATAAATCTAGCACTGCCAACTTCACCAATAAAGCATGTCCAAAAGCACCCTATCTACGTGTATTTAAAATACCTTTAGGGATGGTGACTCAACCATTTTCCCAGGCAGCTTGTTCCTATGCTTGACAACCCTTTTGGTGAAGAAATATTTCCTAATACCCAACCTAAACCTCCCCGGGAGCAACTCAGGGCCATTTTCTCTTGTCCTATCACTTATTACTTGGGAGAAGAGACCAACACCCACTTCTCTATAACCTCCTTTCAGGAGAGCAATAAGGTCTTCCCTCAGCCTCCTTTTTCTCCAGGCTAAGGAGTCCCAGTTCCCTCAGCTCCTTCTCATAAGAATTGTTCTCTAGATCTTTCACCAGCTTTGTTACTCTTTTTTGGATGTGCTCCAGCACTCCAAGGTCTTTCTTGTAGTGAAGGACACAAAACTGAACATAGTATTCGAGCCTTTCTTGGCCACCCAGGCATATTTCTGGTTTATAGTCAGCCAGCTGCTAACCAACACCTCCAGTTTTTCTTCCACCAGGCAGCTTTCCAGCCACTCTTCCTGAAGAGTTACATGGGTTTGTTGTGACCCAAGGGCAGGACCCATCACGTAGCCTTGTTGAACCTCATATGATTTGGCTTGGCCCATGAATCCAGCCTGGTCATATCCTTCTTTATAACCCTCCTGACTCAAGCAGATGCAGTGCTCCTATCCAACTTGTTGTCACCTGCAAACTTGCAGAGGTGTATTCAATCCTCTCATCTAGATCATTGATGAAGTTATTAAACAGAACTAGTCCCAGCACAGATAGCTGGGGAACATCACTTGTGACTGACTGGATGTCAACTCAATTTAACTCCATTTACCACACCTCCTTAGGCCTGATCATCCAGTTGTTTTTTCAAATGACCTCACACTGGAAATGGAGGAGAAATATAAAACATGGGAGTGTTTTGGCTATCCTGGATGAAAGAGTGACAAAAGCAGTCTTGCAGATATGATCACCAGTCCCTGTTTTACACATCCTCAGGAACTGTCTTAACTGCTAGTCTATTAGCTACTACAGACAGGTGTGCTGTCATTGGCAGATTTCCAGTCTGCTGAGGACCAGAAAAGGAGAGGAGAAAAATCATGCCATACATTTCCATCTTCAGGTTTTGCACAGTATACTTCTGAGGTTCTGCAAGCTAAACCCAGTAAGTATTAGAAACCCAAAGAAGAGAGAAGCCTCTCTAGTTTGTGAAGGTTAGATGGCTCTCCAGTAAGCAATGAAAACTAACTGTTGCTCTGTCATGAAGGGAAGTTGATTTTTTTTCCACCATCAAAAAAATCGATAAGGGGGAATTGCAATCATGACAACCAGATAACTGCATTTAATTGTGTTTGACTATTTCTACTTAGATGCCCCCTAACGGTCAGTTACAAAACTATTTTTTCTGGTCTACTAGCTCAATAGTCCTCCTGAAAACAGTAGGTTAGACTCTGTGACAAAAGTGGTCAGAAATCAATGTACATGACTTGTTTATTTTTTCCTTTCTTTCAATTGCTGCTTACTACGAAGAACAATTTGAAGACCTGATGATCTAAAGTAGTATCTGGAATGTAATGAGAATTTCTTTAGTGCTAAGCTTTCAGTAACAGTTTTGGTAAAGAATAGATGAACATGTAATATTTAAACAGTAAGGGTAGAAGCCTCCTGGAGTAGGTCTTATTTCTTAGCGTTTTGGTATGTTTTGTCAGCGACGGCTTTGCAAACAGCAAATTGACCAAAAAGATCTGGATCTTGTATGCTTCAGCATCATCCACGCACACTGAGAAGGTTCTTTTCAGTACTTCCACCTACTTTGTTTACAAATCTTAACCAGTCATGGGCCAGATCTTGACACTTAATACTATCTAGTTGTTTCACAGCTTTAAAAAGTGGTGATGGATTATATGTGTTTATCAATAGTTTATAAGCAGTAAACTTTACATTATGCTCTGTGAAGAGCGTTGGGGGGCAACAAAGCGATCTACTTCCTGATACCTTGTGAGAGTGTGCTGGACGAGGTAGAATTGCCTAAAGGTTGATGGAAAACTTGGACCAGTTTGAGAGCAACCTTAGAGTCATTTTGAGAGAGAACTATTTAACACCTGGTTGTCTTGGCATTTCCAAGACAGAGGAGCACAGCAGGGGTTGTCCCTCAAGAAACACAAATCCAGTCACGTCCAGAGGAAGTGGGAAGAAACATTTTTTCTTAATCTTACAGTGCCTATGTGGAGTTTGTTGCAACTAAACAAACCACTGAATGTAAGCCTGAGGTAAAGGGTGTGCCCTGCAGTACAATGATCTTTTCAAGTGCTTTTATTTCAATTTTTTATGCTGCAGACACTGAAAACATTTTTTTTAGTATAGGAATTTTTGCTTCTGTTTAGATGGGTTCCTTTAAGAAAAGAAAACATGAGCATCTGCTTCTGGTTGGTCTGTGATCCCACCATAAAAGTTATCAACCTCCTCCCTTTATTTTCTACTATACTGACAAACTTAAAAAGAAATCTTGTCCTCAGCAGTACACACTGGAATCTAATTGCTGATCAGCATATACGCTTTGTGTAAGCTATGAGGCTCTGTATACTTTCCTTTATGCTCTCCTCTTCTCCATTCACCTTGCACTTTATCTGGTCCTTCTGAAAAACACTGGTGTAGCAAACAGTTCTGTATGTGTCATGAGATTGCTTGGTGTATATAAGAAAAAATATGAAAGATAATGTCTTGAGTTAAGAAAGTGCGAGGGTTGCTTCCACATTCTCTCCTCTCGTTTCCTTTTCATGCCTGGTTTTCCTTTCTATTCTTTTTTCCAGTAACTGTGCAGAGCTGGGGAACCTGACTCAGGTGGTCTGCATTCAGGCACTGTCACCTGCGCACTTGCAGCATGCAGCTGATTGGCAGATGCTTGAAAGAGCTGCACAAAATTAACAAGCATGCAGCTTTTTTCCCTAAATATAACTATGGCATTAACAGTCCAAGACAATTAAGCTACTGCAGAGTATTAAATGCTTGTACACACCCTGGTATCAGTCTCTGAGATGCACTGCTCTGCTGTGCAGATCTACATGTGTCCAGTGGTGGAGGTGAACTATATTTTTGAGGCTTTACATAAAGGATCAGAAATGCCCTGTCTCCATGTGGTTAAAAAAATGCTTTTGACATTGAAAACTTCTCTTTTGAGTTGCTAACAGAAGCAAGAAAAACGCTGATCCAACCACCTTATTTGAATAACCATGATCACTTCCTGGCAGTCATTTGGCAGGAGTTTTGATTATTTATCTTCAACCAGCATGCTCTTCCTCTGCTTCTCACATGGTATGTTTCACCCTGTTTCCTTCCATGTCATCAGAAACTGTAGCTGCATGTGCATCTTGTGAAACACAGTACAAGGAAAGAGCATACTCACAGTTCAGGAGTTTGCTAAGAGTTTTTATATTGGCTTTGTGTTTTGAGGGCCAAGCTTTCAAAAATTTTTTTTTAACTTGTGGATAGCAAAATCATGTCTTTGTTACATATTCATTTACGGCTTGCAACTATACATATTTAAACAAAGTGATGTATAATATGTTGTATTTCTTAGTTTTTTGTATTATGTAAAGTTGCATAAAGAGCGTGTCAGCATGATATGAACCATAAACTTGTCAGGTTTCGACAGCCCTTCTGTTCTTTCCAATGAATTTCTGTTTTTCCTGGATGATGTCTTCAAATTCCTCAGATCTAGGCTGCTACCTCTCTTTCAATGTAATCCCATTGCAGTTCAGAATATGGTTACTGATTAAGTAGCTGTTAACTTAATGATTTATCAGTCTATTTGAGGAATTGTTCTCCTCTTCTGATAAAATTTCTCTCTGTTTCTGTCTGCTTATCCATACATTGAATTCCAGACTTAAATCTGGGGGACAAAAATGGCTAAAGGTTGTAAGTCCTCAATATTTTCTACTTATTTGACTGAAGTACAAGATAATTTTTCTGACATCAGACTTATTTGGGAACTTGTATTCTCCCTCAAATCTTGAAAAAACCACTATCTTTTTTTGGCTAAGGACCAGTTCATCTTAGTTAGTGTGCTTATATTCTCGTGTGCCTGTACTCTGCACATGCTGACCCTTTCAGCTTTTATCCACTTTATCTTGGCTCGTGGTATTGCCTTAGCATGTGCCACTCCATATGGTGCTGCTTGTGGTTTGAAATTTATCAACTGCATGCTTTTTTTTCTTTTGATTTATCTCACCAAAACTGAGGGGAAGCCAAAATACAGAAACTAGTAATTCTGAAACACATTGGATTTTTCCTATGAATATCAGTTTGAATGTATGGATTACTTTGAAGAATGGTTAAATCTGGGTCTTCCAGTAGCTTCAGCTTCCAATAGTCTTGGAATTAAGTGGAGAAATTGAAAAAAAAAACCAAACCAAAACCACTACCCCTGTAACTATTTGGCCTGTCCTACACATTTGCAGAGAAATTCTTAACTCCTACAACTCATGTACTGAGTAAATGATAAAATAAATCCCTTCTTTGTGGTCTTCTGTAGCTATTCAGAACTGGTGAGCCTTGAGGAAGTGTTTCTTTTCTGAACTATTAGAAACCTAACATCAAATATTTTCATAGAGTACAAGGCTTTGTTTTATAACTAGTATCGCCCTTTGCTGGGAAACCCTCTAAGACGTTTAAGTCTTGATTTGTACTTCATAACTCTATAATAATACTCTAGGTCTATGGTTTAATTAATTGTAGTGACTGCTTCTAATATTCTCTACTGTATCCTTTCTACAGGGATTGCATATTTACTTGATTTAACCCTAAAATTGTGGCAAATCTTAAAGAATAAGGCTAAAATGATGCAGATTTCAGTAACTTAACTATTCTTGTACTGGAGATACTGCAGACTGATATACCATCATTGACAGTTATATATGGATTGTTAACAAGGGGTTAAAACATAAAAGTAACTTTCCAATTTTTGATAGGAAAACACATGTCTATACCCTTATAATTTTAGCTTTGGATGTGCACTGGTTGTTTTTGTTTTAAAGAAAGTAAAATTATTATCAATTTGCATTGCAAATTGGTAGCTCTGAGGGTAGGTCTGTCTGATTTCTTCAGTAGCAATTATTGATGAGGCTTCACCAGCAGCCTCACTGACCTATGGTAGGTCTTACAGAGCTTTATTATTAAAAATACAATGCCTGCTTGGGGCCTCCTGCAGGAGTTTGCTCTGATGGAAGTATCCAAGGTGTAGAAATAAGGCAACAGCGGAAGAGTGGGTTGGGTACAGAAAGAAAAGAGGTGTGCCTGGGGTGATCCTGCCTTCCCCTGACAAATATCATCCACCTTTCAGTTTTTCTTGATTTT